>NW_027507913.1:0-600000 GCF_037356315.1 Lithobates pipiens
AAATTCAGTTCCTCATAATCTTTCCGCATAGACTGAGCTCCTTCCATGCCTCCTTATCAGTTTGGTTGCCCTTCTCTGCACTTTCTCCAGTTCCCCGACATCCTATTTGAGAACTGGAGCCCAAAACTGAACGGCATATTCCAGATGAGGTCTTACATGAGGTGATGGTGGAGGTGGAGGTGAAGGTGGAGGTGAAGGTGGAGGTTATGGTGATGGTGGAGTTGGAGGTGATGGTGGAGGTGATGGTGGAGGTGAATGTGGAGGTGATGGTGGAGGTGGAGGGTGGAGGTGATGGTGGAGGTGGAGGTGAAGGTGGAGGTGATGGTGGAGTGGAGGTGATGGTGGAGGTGAAGGTGGAGGTGAATGTGGAGGTGAATGTGGAGGTGATGGTGGAGGTGATGGTGGAGGTGGAGGTGAATGTGGAGGTGATGGTGGAGGTGGAGGTGGAGGTGAAGGTGGAGGTGATGGTGGAGGTGAAGGTGGAGGTGAGGTGATGGTGGAGGTTGGTGGTGATGGTGGAGGTGGAGGTGATGGTGGAGGTGAAGGTGGAGGTGAAGGTGGAGGTTATGGTGATGGTGGAGTTGGAGGTGATGGTGGAGGTGATGGTGGAGGTGAAGGTGGAGGTGATGGTGGAGGTGGTGGAGGTGATGGTGGAGGTGATGGTGGAGGTGGAGGTGGAGGTGAAGGTGGAGGTGATGGTGATGGGGAGTTGGAGGTGATGTGGAGGTGATGGTGGAGGTGATGGTGGAGGTGAAGGTGGAGGTGGAGGTGATGGTGGAGGTGAAGGTGGAGGTGGAGGTGATGGTGGAGGTGATGGTGGAGGTGATGGTGGAGGTGGGAGGTGATGGTGGAGGTGGAGGTGAAGGTGGAGGTGGAGGTGATGGTGGAGGTGATGGTGGAGGTGGAGTGAAGGTGGAGGTGAAGGTGGAGGTTATGGTGATGGTTGGAGTTGGAGGTGATGGTGGAGGTGATGGTGGAGGTGAAATGTGGAGGTGATGGTGGAGGTGGAGGTGGAGGTGAAGGTGGAAGGTGATGGTGATGGTGGAGTTGGAGGTGATGGAGGAGGTGATGGTGGAGGTGAAGGTGGAGGTGAATGTGGAGGTGAATGTGGAGGTGATGGTGGAGGTGGAGGTGGAGGTGATGGTGGAGGTGGAGGTGAATGTGGAGGTGGAGGTGGAGGTGGAGGTGGAGGTGATGGTGGAGGTGCAGGTGGAGGTGAAGGTGGAGGTGATGGTGATGGTGAAGGTGGAGGTGATGGTGGAGGTGGAGTTGAAGGTGGAGGTGAAGGTGGAGGTTATGGTGATGGTGGAGTTGGAGGTGATGGTGGAGGTGAAGGTGGAGGTGAATGTGGAGGTGATGGTGGAGGTGGAGGTGAAGGTGGAGGTGATGGTGGAGGTGGAGGTGGAGGTGATGGTGGAGGTGATGGTGGAGGTGATGGTGGAGGTGGAGGTGGAGGTGGAGGTGGAGGTGAAGGTGGAGGTGATGGTGATGGTGGAGTTGGAGGTGATGGTGGAGGTGATGGTGGAGGTGGAGGTGATGGTGGAGGTGGAGGTGAATGTGGAGGTGATGGTGGAGGTGGAGGTGAAGGTGGAGGGGAGGTGATGGTGGAGGTGATGGTGGAGGTGAAAGTGGAGGTGAATGTGGAGGTGATGGTGGAGGTGATGGTGGAGGTGATGGTGGAGGTGATGGTGGAGGTGGGAGGTGAAGGTGGAGGTGATGGTGATGGTGGAGTTGGAGGTGATGGTGGAGGTGATGGTGGAGGTGAATGGTGGAGGTGAAGGTGGAGGTGAAGGTGGAGGTGAATGTGGAGGTGATGGTGGAGGTGGAGGTGAAGGTGGAGGTGGAGGTGATGGTGGAGGTGGAGGTGAATGTGGAGGTGATGGGGAGGTGATGGTGGAGGTGAAAGTGGAGGTGAATGTGGAGGTGGAGGTGGAGGTGGATGGTGGAGGTGGAGGTGATGGTGGAGGTGATGGTGGAGGTGGAGGTGAATGTGGAGGTGATGGTGGAGGTGGGGTGGAGGTGGAGGTGATGGTGGAGGTGATGGGGAGGTGAAAGTGGAGGTGAATGTGGAGGTGATGGTGGAGGTGGAGGTGATGGTGGGAGGTGATGGTGGAGGTGATGGTGGAGGTGGAGGTGAAGGTGGAGGTGATGGTGATGGTGGAGTTGGAGGTGATGGTGGAGGTGATGGTGGAGGTGATGGTGGAGGTGAAGGTGGAGGTGAAGGTGGAGGTGAATGTGGAGGTGCTGGTGGAGGTGGAGGTGAATGTGGAGGTGATGGTGGAGGTGATGGTGGAGGTGAAAGTGGAGGTGAATGTGAGAGGTGGAGGTGGAGGTGATGGTGGAGGTGATGGTGGAGGTGGAGGTGATGGTGGAGGTGGAGATGATGGTGGAGGTGAAGGTGGAGGTGGAGGTGGAGGTGATGGTGGAGGTGGAGATGATGGTGGAGATGATGGTGGAGGTGATGGTGGAGGTGGAGGTGGAGGTGAATGTGGAGGTGGAGATGATGGTGGAGGTGGAGGTGATGGTGGAGGTGAATGTGGAGGTGGATGCTGATGGTGGAGGTGGAGGTGGAGGTGGAGGTGATGGTGGAGGTGGAGATGATGGTGGAGATGATGGTGGAGATGATGGTGGAGGTGATGGTGGAGGTGGAGGTGGAGGTGATGGTGGAGGTGAATGTGGAGGTGGAGATGATGGTGGAGGTGGAGGTGGAGGTGATGGCGGAGGTGACTGTGGAGGTGGAGATGATGGTGGAGGTGGAGGTGGAGGTGATGGTGGAGGTGAATGTGGAGGTGGAGATGATGGTGGAGGTGAAGGTGGAGGTGAAGGTGGAGGTGGAGGTGATGGTGGAGGTGGAGGTGAAGGTGGAGGTGGAGGTGATGGTGGAGGTGGAGGTGAATGTGGAGGTGATGGTGGAGGTGATGGTGGAGGTGAAAGTGGAGGTGAATGTGGAGGTGGAGGTGGAGGTGATGGTGGAGGTGGAGGTGATGGTGGAGGTGGAGGTGATGGTGGAGGTGATGGTGGAGGTGGAGGTGAATGTGGAGGTGATGGTGGAGGTGGAGGTGAAGGTGGAGGTGGAGGTGATGGTGGAGGTGAATGTGGAGGTGATGGTGGAGGTGGAGGTGATGGTGGAGGTGATGGTGGAGGTGGAGGTGGAGGTGATGGTGATGGTGGAGTTGGAGGTGATGGTGGAGGTGATGGTGGAGGTGATGGTGGAGGTGATGGTGGAGGTGAAGGTGGAGGTGAATGTGGAGGTGATGGTGGAGGTGGAGGTGAAGGTGGAGGTGGAGGTGATGGTGGAGGTGGAGGTGAATGTGGAGGTGATGGTGGAGGTGATGGTGGAGGTGAAAGTGGAGGTGAATGTGGAGGTGGAGGTGGAGGTGATGGTGGAGTTGGAGGTGATGGTGGAGGTGATGGTGGAGGTGATGGTGGAGGTGAAGGTGGAGGTGAATGTGGAGGTGAAGGTGGAGGTGAATGTGGAGGTGGAGATGATGGTGGAGGTGGAGGTGGAGGTGATGGTGGAGGTGGAGATGATGGTGGAGGTGATGGTGGAGGTGGAGATGATGGTGGAGGTGAAGGTGGAGGTGGAGGTGGAGGTGATGGTGGAGGTGGAGATGATGGTGGAGATGATGGTGGAGGTGATGGTGGAGGTGATGGTGGAGGTGGAGGTGGAGGTGATGGTGGAGGTGATGGTGGAGGTGGAGGTGGAGGTGATGGTGGAGGTGGAGGTGATGGTGGAGGTGATGGTGGAGGTGAAAGTGGAGGTGAATGTGGAGGTGGAGGTGGAGGTGATGGTGGAGGTGATGGTGGAGGTGGAGGTGATGGTGGAGGTGGAGATGATGGTGAAGGTGGAGGTGGAGGTGGAGGTGATGGTGGAGGTGGAGATGATGGTGGAGATGATGGTGGAGGTGATGGTGGAGGTGGAGGTGGAGGTGATGGTGGAGGTGAATGTGGAGGTGGAGATGATGGTGGAGGTGGAGGTGATGGTGGAGGTGAATGTGGAGGTGGAGATGATGGTGGAGGTGGAGGTGGAGGTGATGGTGGAGGTGGAGATGATGGTGGAGGTGATGGTGGAGGTGATGGTGGAGGTGGAGGTGATGGTGGAGGTGAATGTGGAGGTGGAGATGATGGTGGAGGTGGAGGTGGAGGTGATGGTGGAGGTGGAGATGATGGTGGAGATGATGGTGGAGGTGATGGTGGAGGTGGAGGTGGAGGTGATGGTGGAGGTGAATGTGGAGGTGGAGATGATGGTGGAGGTGGAGGTGGAGATGATGGTGGAGGTGGAGGTGGAGATGATGGTGGAGGTGAAGGTGGAGGTGGAGGTGAAGGTGGAGGTGAATGTGGAGGTGGAGATGATGGTGGAGGTGGAGGTGGAGATGATGGTGGAGGTGGAGGTGGAGGTGAAGGTGGAGGTGAATGTGGAGGTGGAGATGATGGTGGAGGTGGAGGTGGAGGTGATGGTGGAGGTGGAGATGATGGTGGAGGTGATGGTGGAGGTGGAGATGATGGTGGAGGTGAAGGTGGAGGTGGAGGTGGAGGTGATGGTGGAGGTGGAGATGATGGTGGAGATGATGGTGGAGGTGATGGTGGAGGTGATGGTGGAGGTGGAGGTGGAGGTGATGGTGGAGGTGATGGTGGAGGTGGAGGTGGAGGTGATGGTGGAGGTGGAGGTGATGGTGGAGGTGATGGTGGAGGTGAAAGTGGAGGTGAATGTGGAGGTGGAGGTGGAGGTGATGGTGGAGGTGATGGTGGAGGTGGAGGTGATGGTGGAGGTGGAGATGATGGTGAAGGTGGAGGTGGAGGTGGAGGTGATGGTGGAGGTGGAGATGATGGTGGAGATGATGGTGGAGGTGATGGTGGAGGTGGAGGTGGAGGTGATGGTGGAGGTGAATGTGGAGGTGGAGATGATGGTGGAGGTGGAGGTGATGGTGGAGGTGAATGTGGAGGTGGAGATGATGGTGGAGGTGGAGGTGGAGGTGATGGTGGAGGTGGAGATGATGGTGGAGGTGATGGTGGAGGTGATGGTGGAGGTGGAGGTGATGGTGGAGGTGAATGTGGAGGTGGAGATGATGGTGGAGGTGGAGGTGGAGGTGATGGTGGAGGTGGAGATGATGGTGGAGATGATGGTGGAGGTGATGGTGGAGGTGGAGGTGGAGGTGATGGTGGAGGTGAATGTGGAGGTGGAGATGATGGTGGAGGTGGAGGTGGAGATGATGGTGGAGGTGGAGGTGGAGATGATGGTGGAGGTGAAGGTGGAGGTGGAGGTGAAGGTGGAGGTGAATGTGGAGGTGGAGATGATGGTGGAGGTGGAGGTGGAGATGATGGTGGAGGTGGAGGTGGAGGTGAAGGTGGAGGTGAATGTGGAGGTGGAGGTGGAGGTGATGGTGGAGGTGATGGTGGAGGTGGAGGTGATGGTGGAGGTGGAGATGATGGTGAAGGTGGAGGTGGAGGTGGAGGTGATGGTGGAGGTGGAGATGATGGTGGAGATGATGGTGGAGGTGATGGTGGAGGTGGAGGTGGAGGTGATGGTGGAGGTGAATGTGGAGGTGGAGATGATGGTGGAGGTGGAGGTGATGGTGGAGGTGAATGTGGAGGTGGAGATGATGGTGGAGGTGGAGGTGGAGGTGATGGTGGAGGTGGAGATGATGGTGGAGGTGATGGTGGAGGTGGAGGTGATGGTGGAGGTGAATGTGGAGGTGGAGATGATGGTGGAGGTGGAGGTGGAGGTGATGGTGGAGGTGGAGATGATGGTGGAGATGATGGTGGAGGTGATGGTGGAGGTGGAGGTGGAGGTGATGGTGGAGGTGAATGTGGAGGTGGAGATGATGGTGGAGGTGGAGGTGGAGATGATGGTGGAGGTGGAGGTGGAGATGATGGTGGAGGTGAAGGTGGAGGTGGAGGTGAAGGTGGAGGTGAATGTGGAGGTGGAGATGATGGTGGAGGTGGAGGTGGAGATGATGGTGGAGGTGGAGGTGGAGGTGAAGGTGGAGGTGGAGATGATGGTGGAGGTGATGGTGGAGGTGGAGGTGGAGGTGATGGTGGAGGTGGAGGTGGAGGTGAAGGTGGAGGTGAATGTGGAGGTGGAGATGATGGTGGAGGTGAAGGTGGAGGTGGAGGTGAAGGTGGAGGTGGAGGTGATGGTGCTGACTGGGGGATCTACTGTTGCCAGCAGGGGTCTTTTGTTGCTGGGGGAGGGGCCTACTGTAAGGCCGCGTACACACGGGCGGATTGTCTGCCCAACTAGGTTCGTCAGACAATCCGACAGACAGTCCGTTCAAAATTTGAATGAACGGACTTGACCACACACGATGAGCAGACAGTCCGCTGAAAGCGTGCGCGATGACGTGTACAGCACGTACGACGGGACGAGCAATTCGACGTCCTATACACTACAATGCAACCTTCGCCGTGTAAATCCTTTCTGAGCATGCGCCATACTTAGTCTGTCGAACTAGCCTACTCACGAGCGGACTGTCCGCTGAAACACGGTTCAGCGGACTAAGTTGGGCAGACAATCCGCCCGTGTGTACGCGGCCTTACATTGTAGGTGAGGTTGAAAAAAGAGACAAGTCCATCAAGTCCAACCCATGTGTGCGATTATATGTCAGTATTACATTGTATATCATGTATGTTGCGGTCGTTCGGGTGCTTATCTTATCATTTCTTGAAACAATCGATGCCCCCCCCCCCCCGCTGAGACCACCGCCTGTGGAAGGGAATTCCACATCCTTGCCACTCTTACAGTAAAGAACCCTCTACATAGTTTAAGGTTAATCCTCTTTTCTTCTCATTTTAATGAGTGGCCACGAGTCTTGTTATACTCCCATCCACGGAAAAGTTTTCTCCCTATTCTGAGGTCACCAGTCCGGTATTTATATATTGTGGGGTCACCAGTCCGGTATTTGTATATTGGGGGTCACCAGTCCGGTATTTATATATTGTGGGGTCACCAGTCCGGTATTTGTATATTGTGGGGTCACCAGTCCGGTATTTATATATTGTGGGGTCACCAGTCCGGTATTTATATATTGTGGGGTCACCAGTCCGGTATTTGTATATTGTGGGGTCACCAGTCCGGTATTTGTATATCGTGGGGTCACCAGTCCGGTATTTGTATATTGTGGGGTCACCAGTCCGGTATTTATATATTGTGTATTTATATATTGTGGGGTCACCAGTCCGGTATTTATATATTGTGGGGTAACCAGTTCGGTATTTATATATTGTGGGGTCACCAGTCCAGTATTTATATATTGTGGGGTCACCAGTCCGGTATTTATATATTGTGGGGTCACCAGTCCAGTATTTATATATTGTGGGGTCACCAGTCCTGTATTTATATATTGTGGGGTCACCAGTCCGGTATTTATATATTGTGGGGTCACCAGTCCGGTATTTATATATTGTGGGGTTACCAATCCGGCATTTATATATTGTGGGGTCACCAGTCTGGTATTTATATATTGTGGGGTTACCAATCCGGCATTTATATATTGTGGGGTCACCAGTCCGGTATTTATATATTGTGGGGTCACCAGTCCAGTATTTATATATTGTGGGGTCACCAGTCCAGTATTTATATATTGTGGGGTCACCAGTCCAGTATTTATATATTGTGGGGTCACCAGTCCTGTATTTATATAGTGTGGGGTCACCAGTCCGGTATTTATATATTGTGGGGTCACCAGTCCGGTATTTATATATTATGGGGTCACCAGTCCGGTATTTATATAATGAAATCATATCCCCTCTCAGGCGTCTCTTCTCCAGAGAGAATAAGTTCAGAGCTCACAACCTTTCCTCATATCTAATATCCTCCAGACCCTTTATTAGCTTTTTTTGTCCTTTGTAGTCGCTCCATTTCCAGTACATCCTTCCTTTATCTAGATACACCACGTCTACGGGCCTTCCTTTATCTACATACACCACGTCTACGGGCCTTCCTTTATCTAGATACACCACGTCTACGGACCTTCTTTTATCTAGATACACCACGTCTACGGGTCTTCCTTTATCTAGATACACCACGTCTACGGACCTTCCTTTATCCAGATACACCACGTCTACGGGCCTTCCTTTATCTAGATACACCACGTCTACGGGCCTTCCTTTATCTAGATACACCACATCTACGGGCCTTCCTTTATCTAGATACACCACGTCTACGGGCCTTCCTTTATCTAGATACACCACGTCTACGGGCCTTCCTTTATCTAGATACACCACGTCTACGGGCCTTCCTTTATCTAGATACACCACGTCTATGGACCTTCCTTTATCTAGATACACCACGTCTACGGGCCTTCCTTTATCTAGATACACCACGTCTACGGGCCTTCCTTTATCTAGATACACCACATCTACGGGCCTTCCTTTATCTAGATACACCACGTCTACGGGCCTTCCTTTATCTAGATACACCACATCTACGGGCCTTCCTTTATCTAGATACACCACGTCTACGGGCCTTCCTTTATCTAGATACACCACGTCTACGGACCTTCCTTTATCTAGATACACCACGTCTACGGGCCTTCCTTTATCTAGATACACCACGTCTACGGGCCTTCCTTTATCTAGATACACCACGTCTACGGGCCTTCCTTTATCTAGATACACCACATCTACGGGCCTTCCTTTATCTAGATACACCACGTCTACGGGCCTTCCTTTATCTAGATACACCACATCTACGGGCCTTCCTTTATCTAGATACACCACGTCTACGGGCCTTCCTTTATCTAGATGCACCACGTCTACGGGCCTTCCTTTATCTAGATACACCACGTCTACGGGCCTTCCTTTATCTAGATGCACCACGTCTACGGGCCTTCCTTTATCCAGATACACCACGTCTACGGGCTTTCCTTTATCCAGATACACCACATCTACGGGCCTTCCTTTATCTAGATACACCACGTCTACGGGCTTTCCTTTATCCAGATACCCCATGTCTACGGACCTTCCTTTATCTAGATACACCACGTCTACGGGCTTTCCTTTATCCAGATACACCACGTCTACGGACCTTCCTTTATCTAGATAAACCACGTCTACGGGCCTTCCTTTATCTAGATACACCACGTCTACGGGCCTTCCTTTATCTAGATAAACCACGTCTACGGGCCTTCCTTTATCTAGATACACCACATCTACGGGCCTTCCTTTATCTAGATACACCACGTCTACGGGCCTTCCTTTATCTAGATACACCACATCTACGGGCCTTCCTTTATCCGGATACACCACATCTACGGGCCTTCCTTTATCCAGATACACCACATCTACGGATCTTCCTTTATCTAGATACACCACGTCTACGGGCCTTCCTTTATCTAGATACACCACGTCTACGGGCTTTCCTTTATCCAGATACACCACGTCTACGGACCTTCCTTTATCTAGATACACCACGTCTACGGACCTTCCTTTATCTAGATACACCACGTCTACAGACCTTCCTTTATCTAGATACACCACGTCTACAGACCTTCCTTTATCTAGATACACCACATCTACGGATCTTCCTTTATCTAGATACACCATGTCTACGGGCCTTCCTTTATCTAGATACACCACATCTACGGGCCTTCCTTTATCCGGATACACCACATCTACGGGCCTTCCTTTATCCAGATACACCACATCTACGGATCTTCCTTTATCTAGATACACCACGTCTACGGGCCTTCCTTTATCTAGATACACCACGTCTACGGGCCTTCCTTTATCTAGATACACCACATCTACGGGCCTTCCTTTATCCAGATACACCACATCTACGGATCTTCCTTTATCTGGATACACCACGTCTACGGACCTTCCTTTATCTAGATACACCACGTCTACGGATCTTCCTTTATCCAGATACACCACATCTACGGATCTTCCTTTATCCGGATACACCACGTCTACGGGCCTTCCTTTATCTAGATACACCACGTCTACGGACCTTCCTTTATCTAGATACACCACGTCTACGGGCCTTCCTTTATCTAGATACACCACGTCTACGGATCTTCCTTTATCTAGATACACCACGTCTACGGGCCTTCCTTTATCTAGATACACCACGTCTACGGATCTTCCTTTATCTAGATACACCACGTCTACGGGCCTTCCTTTATCTAGATACACCACGTCTACGGGCCTTCCTTTATCTAGATACACCACGTCTACGGATCTTCCTTTATCTAGATACACCACGTCTACGGGCCTTCCTTTATCTAGATACACCACATCTACGGGCCTTCCTTTATCTAGATACACCACGTCTACGGACCTTCCTTTATCTAGATACACCACGTCTACGGGCCTTCCTTTATCTAGATACACCACATCTACGGGCCTTCCTTTATCTAGATACACCACGTCTACGGACCTTCCTTTATCTAGATACACCACGTCTACGGGCCTTCCTTTATCTAGATACACCACGTCTACGGACCTTCCTTTATCTAGATACACCACGTCTACGGACCTTCCTTTATCTAGATACACCACGTCTACGGACCTTCCTTTATCAGTCATTCTGTCCTCTGATAACCATGGAGGGGCTTCCTGTGACGTGTCATGGAGGATAAACACTGCAGTTTTGGTGACTGAAGCCCCCCGATTCCCTTGTGAAGGGTACAGGTCAGCACAGAAGATATAGTCACATGACAGGAGGAGGAGTTGCAGGATAGTAGGAGGAGTCACAAGATGGTGGGATGGGCCCAATAACATTGAATAGGGGTATTATTGGACGGGTCAGTAAAACTCTGAAGGTCATGTCGGCATCCGGGGCGCATTTCGAGTGAACCAAACCGCATATCACCGCAGCGCCGTCTGGCTCGGCGCCATAAAAAAGTAAAAATCAGGGACGCCTTTCTCTGTTTCTCGCAGGTAATGATGACCAATAAAATGAATGGGCGGAGCTACCCGATATCACAGATCTGAGCTCCTCCTTCCCCACTGCACATCACAGTCCTCAAACCCTCCCCCACCCCCCACCACACTACTAACCGCCTCCCACCTGCCATATAGACCAATGACACTGGAGCGGAGCCATGTCATATGACCACGCCCAGTTTAGGCTCTTCACCCATGTGATTGGCTGTGTCCAATCACAGCTGATCCCATGTAAACAAGGAAATAAAATATATAAAAAAGGGGCGGTCTTTTTTCGTTTTTTTTTATATTTTAGAAAAGATAAAACCCCGCCCAACGGTGATTAATTATCACCAAGAGAAAGTTCTATTTGTGTGAATAAAATGTGTAGAGTTTTGTATGACCGTGTAATTGTCACTCAAAGTGCGACCGCCATGAAAGCTGCAAATTGTGCTGGGCAGGAAGGCGGGGGTGGGGGGGTCTGGATGGAGGGTGGGAGCTGCAAGATAGTGATTGGCTGCTTGGATGAAGGGCGGTCCTAGCAACCAATCACTTGCTTGATAACCTTGGGAAGCTCCCGCCCTCCATCCACAACAGTCCTCCCTCCCGCTGTCAGCTCTGTGAGGAATACTGAGTGACGATTGGTGGAACAAAAGGCTCCTAAATGCTGTGACAGCTGAGACTCCTCCCACAGTCTGCCATCTAGTAATGCCTGATAGAGGAGCCACACCATGGTGGGAGTAGTCACACCTCGGGGGAGGAGCCACACCGTGGCGGGAAGAGCCACACCGCGGCTGGGAGGTGCCACACCGTGGCTGGGGGAGTCACACTGCAGGGGGAGAAGCCACACCGCAGGGGGAGGGGCCACAACACGGCGGGAGGAGCCACACCGCGGCTGGGGGGAGTCACACCGCGGGAGGGAGGAGCCACACCACGGCTGGGGGGAGTCACACCGTGGCGGGAGGAGTTACACCATGGGGGGAGGAGCCACACCGTGGGGGGAGGAGCCACACCGCGGGGAGAGGAGCCTCACCACGGCTGGGGAGAGTCACACCGCGGGGGGAGGAGTCACACCGCGGCTGGGGGGAGTCACACCACGACGGGGAGGAGCCACACCACGGGGGGAGGAGCCACACGATAGGGGAGGAGCCACACCACGGCTGGGGGAGCCACACCACGGCTGGGGGAGTCGCACCGGGGGGGGCTGAGGAGTCGCACCGTGGGGGGAGGAGCAGTCGCACCGCGGGGGGAGGAGCAGTCGCACCGCGGGAGGGAGGAGGAGTCACACCGCGGGCGGGGAGGAGCCGCACCTCGGGGGAGAAGCCGCACCACGGGGGGAGGAGCCGCACCACGGCTGGGGGGAAGTCGCCACACGACGGGGAGGAGGAGTCACGGGAGGGTGGGGTCGAGTCAGTGGATGGTGGGAGGAGTCACGGGAGGGTGGAAGGAGTCATTGGATGGTGGGAGGAGTCATTGGATGGTGGGAGGAGTCACGGGATGTGGGAGGAGTCGTGGGAGGAGCCATGTGATGGTGGGAGTGGTCAGTTGATAGTGGGGGAGTCACGGGATGGTGGGAAAAGCCATGCGATGGTGGGAGGAGTAACGGGATATTGGGAGGAGTCAGTGAATGGTGGGAGGGGCCACAAGATGGGAGGAGTCCGTTGATGGTGGGAGGAGACAGGAGATGGTGGGAGGAGTCACGGTATGGTGGGAGGAGCCACATGATTGTGTGAGGAGGAGACGGGGTGGTGGGAGGACCAGGGGATGGTGGGAGAAGCCACACGATTGTGGGAGGAGTCACAGGATGGTGGATGGTGGGAGGAGTGACACAGTGGGAGGAGTCAGTGGATGGTGGGAGGACTCATGGGATGGTGGGAGGAGCCACAGGTTTGTGTGAGGAGTGAGTAGATGTTGGGAGGAGCCACACGATAGGAGGGTTCAGTGGATGGTGAGAGGAGTCATGGGATGGTGGGAGGAGCCACGTGATGGGAGGATTCAGTGGATGGTGAGAGGAGTCACAGGATTGTGGGAGGAGTCACACAGTGGAAGAAGTCACGGGATGTGGGAGGAGCCACACGGTGGTGGGAGGAGTCCATTGATGGTGAGAGGAGTCACGGGATGGTGGGAGGGGCCACGTGATGGGAGGATTCAGTGGATGGTGGGAGGAGTCACACAGTGGAAGGAGCCACACATGATGTGGGAGGAGCCACACGGTGGTGGGAGGAGTCAGTTGATGGTGGGAGGAGTCAGTTGATGGTGGGAGGAGTCACAGGGTGGTGGGAGGAGCCACGGGATGGTGGGAGGAGTCACACGATGGTGGGAGCAGTCAGTGGATGGTGGGAGGAGCCACGGGGTGGTGGGAGGAGTTGCGCAGTGGGAGGAGTCAGTTGATGGTGGGAGGAGTCCGTGGATGGTGGGAAGAGCCACGCGATGGGAGGAGTCAATGGATGGTGGGAGGCGTTACGGGATAGTGAGAGGAGCCATGCGATCGTGGGAGGAGACAGGAGATGGTGGGAGGAGTCACACAATGGTGGGAGGAGTCACACGATGGGAGGAGTCAGTGGATGGTGGGAGGAGACATGAGGTGGTGGGAGGAGTCACACAGTGGGAGGAGTCAGTGGATGTTGGGAGGAGCCACGCCATGGAGGGCACCTGATGTAAGGGGCACTGTTCTGGGACACCCTATGTAAAGGGGAACTCTATTGGGGACATCTGATGTAAGGGGCACTGTCATGGGGGCACCTGATGTAAGGGACACTCTTATGGCGGCACCTGATGTAAGGGGTACTGTTATGGGGGCACCTGATGTAAGGGGCACTGTTATGGCGGCACCTGATGTAAGGGGCACTGTTATGGGGCACCTGATGTAAGGGGCACTCTGTTGGGGGCACCTGATGTAAGGGGCACTCTTATGGCGGCACCTGATGTAAGGTGGTTCTATTACTTACAATGTGGATGTGATTGGCTGACGTTTGTGTTCTTTCTTTGTCTTCCATCTTGTTTCGGGTACAGATAGTTGTTGGTGGAAGGACGGAATAAAAGGGTCCAGCCAGTGAAGGGGGAAGAGCTCAGAGTAATGGAGAAGAGGAGTGTCCTGCAAGGCAGAATCCGGGGCTCAGAGAAGACCGCTCACCATCAACATCTCCAAGGCCAACACACCACTGGAAGCTCTGAGGATCAGCACTAAACAGCTGCCCCGCTAGGAGGTAAAGCCTAACCTACTAACAATGTCTTTGCTACAAGTCACCCCCCAGTATCTGCTGATACCCCACATAGTTACAGGTCACCCTCCATTCTACCCATACTCTAGGCCACCCTCTGGCCCAGTCTGTAAATACTACAGATCACCAGTTATCAGGACCATCAATAGGGGGTACAGGCAGCACTTCCCATTGGGTCAGCAGGTGGTGGAACAGAAGCTGTCTGTGGATAGGTGGGGGCTGTCAGGTCAGCTTTCCAGTGCCCCATCATTTCTAATGGCAGCCCAGTCTTCGTCCGGAGGGTTCAATATTGAGTTTGCCCTTTGCAGCTATAACAGGTTCACCTCTTCTGGAAAGGCCGTCCACAAGGTTTAGGAGGGTGTCTATGGAAATGTTTGACCATTCTTCCAGAAGAACTTTTGTGAGTTCAGGCACTAATGTTGGACAAGAAGGCCTACCTCGCAGTCTCCGATCTAATTCATCCTAAAGGTGTTCTATGGGGTTGAGGTTAGGACTCTGTGCAGGCCAGTCAAGTACCTCCACTCCAAACTCGCTCATCCATGTCTTTATGGACCTTGCTTTGTGCGCTGATGAGCAATCATGGAACAGGAAGAGGCCGTCCCCAAACTGTTCCCACAAAGTTGGGAGCATGAAATTGTCCAAAATGTCTTGGTATGCTGACGCCTTAAGAGTTCCCTTCACTGGAACTAAGGGGGCCAAGCCCAACCTCTGAAAAGTAACCCCCCCCACCATAATCCCCCCTCTGACACCATAATCCCCCCTCCCCCCACACCATAATCCCCCCTCTGACACCATAATCCCCCCTCTGACACCATAATCCCCCCTCTGACACCATAATCTCCCCTCCCCCCACTCCATAATCTCCCCTCCCCCCCACTCCATAATCCCCCCTCCGACACCATAATCCCCCCCTCTCCCCACACCATAATCCCCCCTCCGACACCATAATCCCCCCACTCCATAATCCCCCTCCCCCACTCCATAATCCCCCCTCCACCAATTGGTTTGGACCAGCGCACAAAGACATTAATGGCTGTGTGTTGAGTTATTTTGAGGGGACAGGAAATTTACACTGTTATACAAGCTGTACACTCACTACTTTACATTGTAGACAAGTGTCATTTCTTCAGTGTTGTCACATGAAAAGAGAGAAGAAATGTCACTGAGGGGTGTATTTACTTTTGTCACATACTGTATATTTACCTAGAAAAATGGTGAGGTGTTCTATACTTATTTTACCCGCTGCTACCCACCTCAATACCAGGCACTTACACCCCCTTCCTGTACACACCAATTTTCAGCTTTCAGCGCTCTCACAGTTTGAATGACAATTACTCAGTCATGCAATTGAAATGGATAAGAACTACAATCTAATTCTTGGTTATCTGCTGCTGTTTCTAATTATAAAGTATAAATGTTCAGCACATTAGAAGTAAACACTCTCTGAGACATGTTCAGCTCGGCTACTTCTAAATACTGATTTATTGGTGGGCGGTGATAATATTTCATACAGAAAGATACGTCATCGCTATGTCAGTCTAATTCAGGAGTAGGGAACCTTTTTGGCTGAGGAGCCATGAACTCCACATATTTTAAAATGTAATTCCGCGAGAGCCATACAATATGTTTAAAACATTTTTTTTTTTTTAAATCAATGAATCAACTAATTTCAATTATAACTGTAATATCCACATCATCTCCCCCACTGTAATATCCACATCATCTCCCCTACGATTGTCTGCTTGCTTACCACTACACAGGCAGGCAGATCCACGAGCAGTTGAGGCGGGTGATGATGACATCAGTGCACCGCTCACCTAGCCGCCGCCGGGTGTACCAAGATGGCCGCAGCTCCGGAGCTAGGCCAAAGCTGCGGCCTTTCCTATAGGCTCAATCCACGGATCGGTACACCACGCAATCCCCGGATTGAGAGGTGAGAGCCAGATGCAGCCATCAAAAGAGCCACATCTGGCTCCAGAGCCATAGGTTCCCTACCCCTAGTCTAATTGGTACATCTTATTGGTTACAATGCAAGAGAAATGGAGAAACTTGATGCTTGAAGTTTGGTTGAAGCTGGTTCTCTTATCTCATATGCATTCTTCTAACGTGGGGGGTGTAGGGAGTACCCGCCATCTTTCATTCCGAACAGAGAGTCAGTCTGTATACTACATAATAAGTAAGGAGTTGCATAGAAACATGTATACACATAAGCAAATAGACATTTTCTGATTATCATTATGTACATTAGATTCCTTCACAGCGTCATGTCATAAACAGAAGATGGCGCCATGTCCTACACAGAAGGTGGCGCCATGTCCTACACAGAAGGTGGCGCCATGTCCTACACAGAAGATGGCGCCATGTCCTACACAGAAGATGGCGCCATGTCCTACACAGAAGATGGCGCCATGTCCTACACAGAAGATGGCGCCATGTCCTACACAGAAGATGGCGCCATGTCCTACACAGAAGATGGCGCCATGTCCTACACAGAAGATGGCGCCATGTCCTACACAGAAGATGGCGCCATATCCTACACAGAAGATGGCGCCATGTCATAAACAGAAGATGGGGTCATGTCCTACACAGAAGATGGCGTCATGTACTACACAGAAGATGGCACCATGTCCTACACAGAAGATGGCGCCATGTCCTACACAGAAGATGGCGTCATGTACTACACAGAAGATGGCACCATGTCCTACACAGAAGATGGCACCATGTCCTACACAGAAGATGGCGTCATGTCCTACACAGAAGATGGCGCCATGCCCTACACAGAAGATGGCGCCATGTCCTACACAGAAGATGGCGCCATGTCCTACACAGAAGATGGCGCCATGTCCTACACAGAAGATGGCGCCATGTCCTACACAGAAGATGGCGCCATGTCCTACACAGAAGATGGCGTCATGTCATAAACAGACGATGGCGCCATGTCCTACACAGAAGATGGCGCCATGTCCTACACAGAAGATGGCGCCATGTCCTACACAGAAGATGGCGTCATGTCCTACACAGAAGATGGCGCCATGTCCTACACAGAAGATGGCGCCATGTCCTACACAGAAGATGGCGTCATGTCCTACACAGAAGATGGCGCCATGTCCTACACAGAAGATGGCGCCATGTCCTACACAGAAGATGGCGCCATGTCCTACACAGAAGATGGCGTCATGTCCTACACAGAAGATGGCGCCATGTCCTACACAGAAGATGGCGCCATGTCCTACACAGAAGATGGCGCCATGTCCTACACAGAAGATGGCGTCATGTCCTACACAGAAGATGGCGCCATGTCCTACACAGAAGATGGCGCCATGTCCTACACAGAAGATGGCGTCATGTCATACACAGAAGATGGCGTCATGTCATACACAGAAGATGGCGTCATGTCCTACACAGAAGATGGGGTCATGTCCTACACAGAAGATGGTGTCAAGTACTACACAGAAGATGGCGCCATGCCCTACACAGAAGATGGCGCCATGTCCTACACAGAAGATGGCGCCATGTCCTACACAGAAGATGGCGCCATGTCCTACACAGAAGATGGCGCCATGTCCTACACAGAAGATGGCGCCATGTCCTACACAGAAGATGGCGTCATGTCATAAACAGACGATGGCGCCATGTCCTACACAGAAGATGGCGCCATGTCCTACACAGAAGATGGCGCCATGTCCTACACAGAAGATGGCGTCATGTCCTACACAGAAGATGGCGCCATGTCCTACACAGAAGATGGCGCCATGTCCTACACAGAAGATGGCGTCATGTCCTACACAGAAGATGGCGCCATGTCCTACACAGAAGATGGCGCCATGTCCTACACAGAAGATGGCGCCATGTCCTACACAGAAGATGGCGTCATGTCCTACACAGAAGATGGCGCCATGTCCTACACAGAAGATGGCGCCATGTCCTACACAGAAGATGGCGCCATGTCCTACACAGAAGATGGCGTCATGTCCTACACAGAAGATGGCGCCATGTCCTACACAGAAGATGGCGCCATGTCCTACACAGAAGATGGCGTCATGTCATACACAGAAGATGGCGTCATGTCATACACAGAAGATGGCGTCATGTCCTACACAGAAGATGGGGTCATGTCCTACACAGAAGATGGTGTCAAGTACTACACAGAAGATGGCACCATGTCCTACACAGAAGATGGCGTCATGTCATAAACAGAAGATGGCGTCATGTCATACACAGAAGATGGTGTCAAGTACTACACAGAAGATGGCGTCATGTCCTACACAGAAGATGGCGTCATGTCCTACACAGAAGATGGCACCATGTCCTACACAGAAGATGGCGTCATGTCATAAACAGAAGATGGCGCCATGTCCTACACAGAAGATGGCATCATGTCCTACACAGAAGATGGCGCCATGTCCTACACAGAAGATGGGGTCATGTCCTACACAGAAGATGGTGTCAAGTACTACACAGAAGATGGCGTCATGTCCTACACAGAAGATGGCGCCATGTCCTACACAGAAGATGGCGCCATGTCCTACACAGAAGATGGCGCCATGTCCTACACAGAAGGGGGCACCATGTCTTACACAGAAGGTGGCGCGATGTGATACACAGAAGATGGCGCCATGTCCTACACAGAAGATGGCGCCATGTCCTACACAGAAGATGGCGCCATGTCCTACACAGAAGATGGCGCCATGTCCTACACAGAAGATGGCGCCATGTCCTACACAGAAGATGGCGCCATGCCCTACACAGAAGATGGCGCCATGTCCTACACAGAAGATGGCGTCATGTCCTACACAGAAGATGGCACCATGTCCTACACAGAAGATGGCGCCATGTCCTACACAGAAGATGGCGCCATGTCCTACACAGAAGATGGCGCCATGTCCTACACAGAAGATGGCGCCATGTCTTACACAGAAGATGGCGCCATGTCCTACACAGAAGATGGCACCATGTCCTACACAGAAGATGGCGCCATGTCATACACAGCCCCCCCTGTTATCTTTGTTGGGATTGTTGAGGAATGGGTTGGGGTCTGCTCCGTACCCGGGGAATATGTGATGGATGTTCTGTTATCACCATATTGCTGGAGCCTTTATATATCTGCCCAACCAATGCCCATTTATTAGCTGTTTGCTTCCTGCACCGTTAGGCTCATCGTGGCCTTTGCACACAGGTCACTGAACCTGGCTGTGACTGGAGGCCACCATAGACTTGTATTATCCTGATCTCTCTGGAAGATTGTTTAGACTGATAAAGTTTTGTATAATGAAATAGTTTATTAGTGTAATGATGTGAGTTCCCTCTACAGGTCAACGTGCTGAGAGAAGATTCTGGAAATCCAGAAGAAGCATCATGGAAGCGAATGAGAGTCACTGAGCCGTATGTACATTCCTCCAAAAACATGGCCCCTCCCCCACAAGGGCAGCTACATTTATCGGGGCCCTTCCCCCACAAGGGCAGCTACATTTATCAGGGCCCTTCCCCCACAAGGGCAGCTACATTTATCAGGGCCCCTCCCCCACAAGGGCAGCTACATTTATCATGGCCCCTCCCCCACAAGGGCAGCTACATTTATCAGGGCCCCTCCCCCACAAGGGCAGCTACATTTATCAGGGCCCTTCCCCCACAAGGGCAGCTACATTTATCATGGCCCCTCCCCCACAAGGGCAGCTACATTTATCAGGGCCCCTCCCCCACAAGGGCAGCTACATTTATCAGGGCCCTTCTCCCACAAGGGCAGCTACATTTATCATGGCCCCTCCCCCACAAGGGCAGCTACATTTATCAGGGCCCTTCCCCCACAAGGAAAGCTACATTTATCATGGCCCCTCCCCCACAAGGGCAGCTACATTTATCAGGGCCCCTCCCCCACAAGGGCAGCTACATTTATCAGGGCCCTTCCCCCACAAGGGCAGCTACATTTATCATGGCCCCTCCCCCACAAGGGCAGCTACATTTATCAGGACCCCTCCCCCACAAGGGCAGCTACATTTATCAGGGCCCCTCCCCCACAAGGGCAGCTACATTTATCAGGGCCCTTCCCCCACAAGGGCAGCTACATTTATCATGGCCCCTCCCCCACAAGGGCAGCTACATTTATCAGGACCCCTCCCCCACAAGGGCAGCTACATTTATCAGGGCCCCTCCCCCACAAGGGCAGCTACATTTATCAGGGCCCCTCCCCCACAAGGTCAGCCAGATTGAGGGTCGGAGACACCACATCTTCTGCTTTGGCTAACTGTTGGGGGGGTAGGGTGACCACCTCCTCTCCTAGACTGCTGAATTGCTGCTGAGGAGATGAGCCGACTGCTCCATCTCCTACCCTCATCCAGCTCCTGGGATGACATTCCAGATACACGGATCCTTGCTGGGGAGGGAAGATCGTGTCCTCTGATCCCGGGTCATCGTACTGCCACCGGGGGGGTGAGCTGGTTGCTCCATCTCTTGGACTTCCTTCTCTTCTGAGTCCCTGTACTGCTGCTGGGGAAATGTCTCTCCGTGGCCGCCTCCCTGCCTCCCAAACTTCTGCTGCTGCCGGGGAGACGAGGCATTTGCTCCATTTCCCAGATCCCCATCCCTCTCCTGGACGGACGCTTTCCTCCACCCGAGCTCCTCCTGTGCACAAACAGGTTTCTCAAGGTCAGTCGGCACTTCCTGCATTGGCCATAAGAGCTCCACATCCATAGCTGGAGAGGGGCAGAGCACGTTGGCACTCTGCCCCACCGCTGACACTTCAGCACTGTCGGCTGGTACTTCTGGATAGTCCCAGGTAAAGGGAGCCCAGCCCTGGCACTGAGCAGAGTCTTAGCAGCTGTCTATAGGCGATGTCCAGCTCCCATTCCTGATTGGCCAGAAACTCCAAATCTTCTGAGACATTCACCATCCGGTCTCTGTACTCCAAGATTTCCTCCAAACGCCACTCCAGATCATTCCCAAAGTCAGGATCCTCAGACAGCCTCCCGTACGGCCGCCATAGCCAAAGCCTTCTGTCAGGCTGTCATCTGCTGTCCATGGGCTACATACCAGCGGAGGTCTCTGTACCTCTCCTCCTCTTCCATGGTGGCCGGTATCTGTACCTCTCCTCCTCCATGGTGGCCGGTATCTGTACCTCTCCTCCTCCTCCATGGTGGCCGGTATCTGTACCTCTCCTCCTCTTCCATGGTGGCCGGTATCTGTACCTCTCCTCCTCTTCCATGGTGGCCGGTATCTGTACCTCTCCTCCTCCTCCATGGTGGCCGGTATCTGTACCTCTCCTCCTCTTCCATGGTGGCCGGTATCTGTACCTCTCCTCCTCTTCCATGGTGGCCGGTATCTGTACCTCTCCTCCTCCTCCATGGTGGCCAGTATCTGTACCTCTCCTCCTCCTCCATGGTGGACGGTCTCTGTACCTCTCCTCCTCTTCCATGGTGGCCGGTATCTGTACCTCTCCTCCTCCTCCATGGTGGACGGTATCTGTACCTCTCCTCCTCTTCCATGGTGGCCGGTATCTGTACCTCTCCTCCTCTTCCATGGTGGCCGGTATCTGTACCTCTCCTCCTCCTCCATGGTGGCCAGTATCTGTACCTCTCCTCCTCCTCCATGGTGGACGGTCTCTGTACCTCTCCTCCTCTTCCATGGTGGCCGGTATCTGTACCTCTCCTCCTCCTCCATGGTGGACGGTATCTGTACCTCTCCTCCTCTTCCATGGTGACCGGTATCTGTACCTCTCCTCCTCCTCCATGGTGGCCGGTATCTGTACCTCTCCTCCTCTTCCATGGTGGCCGGTATCTGTACCTCTCCTCCTCTTCCATGGTGGCCGGTATCTGTACCTCTCCTCCTCCTCCATGGTGGCCAGTATCTGTACCTCTCCTCCTCCTCCATGGTGGACGGTCTCTGTACCTCTCCTCCTCTTCCATGGTGGCCGGTATCTGTACCTCTCCTCCTCCTCCATGGTGGCCGGTATCTGTACCTCTCCTCCTCTTCCATGGTGGCCGGTATCTGTACCTCTCCTCCTCCTCCATGGTGGCCGGTATCTGTACCTCTCCTCCTCTTCCATGGTGGCCGGTATCTGTACCTCTCCTCCTCTTCCATGGTGGCCGGTATCTGTACCTCTCCTCCTCCTCCATGGTGGACGGTCTCTGTACCTCTCCTCCTCTTCCATGGTGGCCGGTATCTGTACCTCTCCTCCTCCTCCATGGTGGCCGGTATCTGTACCTCTCCTCCTCTTCCATGGTGGCCGGTATCTGTACCTCTCCTCCTCTTCCATGGTGGCCGGTATCTGTACCTCTCCTCCTCTTCCATGGTGGCCGGTATCTGTACCTCTCCTCCTCTTCCATGGTGACCGGTATCTGTACCTCTCCTCCTCCTCCATGGTGGCCGGTATCTGTACCTCTCCTCCTCTTCCATGGTGGCCGGTATCTGTACCTCTCCTCCTCTTCCATGGTGGCCGGTATCTGTACCTCTCCTCCTCCTCCATGGTGGCCAGTATCTGTACCTCTCCTCCTCCTCCATGGTGGACGGTCTCTGTACCTCTCCTCCTCTTCCATGGTGGCCGGTATCTGTACCTCTCCTCCTCCTCCATGGTGGCCGGTATCTGTACCTCTCCTCCTCTTCCATGGTGGCCGGTATCTGTACCTCTCCTCCTCTTCCATGGTGGCCGGTATCTGTACCTCTCCTCCTCCTCCATGGTGGCCGGTATCTGTACCTCTCCTCCTCTTCCATGGTGGCCGGTATCTGTACCTCTCCTCCTCTTCCATGGTGGCCGGTATCTGTACCTCTCCTCCTCTTCCATGGTGGCCGGTATCTGTACCTCTCCTCCTCTTCCATGGTGACCGGTATCTGTACCTCTCCTCCTCCTCCATGGTGGCCGGTATCTGTACCTCTCCTCCTCTTCCATGGTGGCCGGTATCTGTACCTCTCCTCCTCTTCCATGGTGGCCGGTATCTGTACCTCTCCTCCTCCTCCATGGTGGCCAGTATCTGTACCTCTCCTCCTCCTCCATGGTGGACGGTCTCTGTACCTCTCCTCCTCTTCCATGGTGGCCGGTATCTGTACCTCTCCTCCTCCTCCATGGTGGCCGGTATCTGTACCTCTCCTCCTCTTCCATGGTGGCCGGTATCTGTACCTCTCCTCCTCTTCCATGGTGGCCGGTATCTGTACCTCTCCTCCTCTTCCATGGTGGCCGGTATCTGTACCTCTCCTCCTCTTCCATGGTGGCCGGTATCTGTACCTCTCCTCCTCTTCCATGGTGGCCAGTATCTGTACCTCTCCTCCTCTTCCATGGTGGCCGGTATCTGTACCTCTCCTCCTCCTCCATGGTGGCCGTTATCTGTACCTCTCCTCCTCTTCCATGGTGGCCGGTATCTGTACCTCTCCTCCTCTTCCATGGTGGCCGTTATCTGTACCTCTCCTCCTCTTCCATGGTGGCCGGTATCTGTACCTCTCCTCCTCTTCCATGGTGGCCGGTATCTGTACCTCTCCTCCTCCTCCATGGTGGCCAGTATCTGTACCTCTCCTCCTCTTCCATGGTGGCCGGTATCTGTACCTCTCCTCCTCTTCCATGGTGGCCGGTATCTGTACCTCTCCTCCTCCTCCATGGTGGCCGGTATCTGTACCTCTCCTCCTCTTCCATGGTGGCCGGTATCTGTACCTCTCCTCCTCCTCTATGGTGGCCGGTATCTGTACCTCTCCTCCTCTTCCATGGTGGCCGGTATCTGTACCTCTCCTCCTCTTCCATGGTGGCCGGTATCTGTACCTCTCCTCTTCCATGGTGGCCGGTATCTGTACCTCTCCTTCTCTTCCATGGTGGCCAGTATCTGTACCTCTCCTCCTCCTCCATGGTGGCCGGTATCTGTACCTCTCCTCCTCCATGGTGGCCGGTATCTGTACCTCTCCTCCTCTTCCATGGTGGCCGGTATCTGTACCTCTCCTCCTCTTCCATGGTGGCCGGTATCTGTACCTCTCCTCCTCATCCATGGTGGCCGGTATCTGTACCTCTCCTCCTCCTCTTCCATGGTGGCCGATATCTGTACCTCTCCTCCTCTTCCATGGTGGCCGGTATCTGTACCTCTCCTCCTCCTCCATGATGGCCGGTATCTGTACCTCTCCTCCTCTTCCATGGTGGCCGGTATCTGTACCTCTCCTCCTCCTCCATGATGGCCGGTATCTGTACCTCTCCTCCTCAACCATGGTGGCCGGTATCTGTACCTCTCCTCCTCCTCTTCCATGGTGGCCGGTATCTGTACCTCTCCTCCTCCTCTTCCATGGTGGCCGGTATCTGTACCTCTCCTCCTCCTCTTCCATGGTGGCCGGTATCTGTACCTCTCCTCCTCTTCCATGGTGGCCGGTATCTGTACCTCTCCTCCTCTCCTGCTATCTGGACCTTGGATCCAGGTGGAGGTTTGGATGTACCAGACCGCAGGAAGCATCCTACTGCTTGCCATCAAATGTGATGGATCCACTTGGCACCACACTTGGATGCTTCTGCCGGACAGCGCCTCCTGCCCACCAAACCTTTCCAGCAGACCGAGAGCCAATACCAGACCTGCTACCCCAAACATCGTACACAAATAAGATGTGAGATAGAACCAAAGGAATGGTCGGTCACAACATGAACAATAAAACCGAATATTACCCAAAACATCACAAAACTGATCCCATCAGGATTGGCAGACAGACATAAAAATAGGTGACACAATGGGAATTCACACCTAGGAGGCACACAATGAGAGAGAGACCGATTACTCAGAAAAGTGTGAAACCTCGGCATTGGTTGGTTTGAGCCAATTATAACCTTATGCTTTGAGTCGAGGAGGGGGTTGATATTGGACAATGGTCAGGGGTTATCGGGGGATGGTCAGGGTTGATATTGGACAATGGTCAGGGATTATTGGGGGATGGTCAGGGATTATTTGGGGATGCTCGGTTGATATTGGCCAATGGTCAGGGATTATTGGGGATGGTCAGGGATTATTTGGGGTTGGTAAGTGTTGATATGAGGGGAATGGTCAGGGTTGATATTAGATAATGGCCAGGGATTATCAGGGGATGGTCAGGGATTATTTGGGGATGCTCGGTTGATATTGGCCAATGGTCAGGGATTATCGGGGATGGTCAGGGATTATTTGGGGATGGTAAGTTTGATATTGGCCAGTGGTCAAGGTTGATATTGGCCAATGGTCAGGATTGATATTGGCCAATGGTCAGGGATTATCGGGGATGGTCAGGATTGATATTGGTCAATGGTCAGGGATTATCGGGGATGGTCAGGGTTGATATTGGCCAATGGTCAAGGTTGATATTGGCCAATGGTCTGGGATTACCGGGGGAATGGTCAGGGTTGATATTGGCCAATGGTCAGGGATTATCGGGGAATGGTCAGGGATTATCGGGGATGGTCAGGAATTATTTGGGGATGGTAAGTGTTGATATTGGCCAATGGTCAAGGTTGATATTGGCCAATGGTCAGGGATTATCGGGGATGGTCAGGGTTGATATTGGCCAATGGTCAAGGTTGATATTGGCCAATGGTCAGGGTTTTATCGGGGAATGGTCAGGGTTAATATTGGCCAATGTTTTGGGATTATCGGGGATGGTCAGGGTTGATATTGGCCAATGGTCGGGTATGGTTAGGGTTTATCATGGAATGGTCAGGGTTGATATTAGAAAATGGTCGGGGATTATTGGGATGGTCAGCGTTTATCGGGGAATGGTCAGGGTTGATATTAGACAATAGTCAGGGATTATCGGGGGATGGTTGGGGTTGATATTGGTCGATGGTCAGGGATTATCGGGGAATGGTCAGGGTTGATATTGGCCAATGGTCAGGGATTATTGGGGATGGTCAGGAATTATTTGGGGATGGTAAGTGTTGATATTGGCCAATGGTCAAGGTTGATATTGGCCAATGGTCAGGGTTTATCGGGGAATGGTCAGGGTTGATATTGGCCAATGGTCGGGGATGGTTAGGGTTTATCGGGGAATGGTCAGGGTTGATATTAGACAATGGTCGGGGATTATTGGGGATGGTCAGCGTTTATCGGGAAATAGTCAGGGTTGATATTAGACAATGGTCGGGGATTATTGGGGATGGTCAGCGTTTATCGGGGATGGTCAGGATTGATATTGGCCAAAGGTCAGGGATTATCGGGGATGGTCAGGAATTATTTGGGGATGGTAAGTGTTGATATTGGCCAGTGGTCAAGGTTGATATTGGCCAGTGGTCAGGATTGATATTGGCCAATGGTCAGGGATTATCGGGGATGGTCAGGATTGATATTGGCCAATGGTCAGGGATTATCGGGGATGGTCAGGAATTATTTGGGGATGGTAAGTGTTGATATTGGCCAATGGTCAAGGTTGATATTGGCCAATGGTCAGGATTTATCGGGGAATGGTCAGGGTTGATATTGGCCAATGTTTGGGGATTATCGGGGATGGTCAGGGTTGATATTGGCCAATGGTCGGGGATGGTTAGGGTTTATCTGGGAATGGTCAGGGTTGATATTAGACAATGGTCGGGGATTATTGGGGATGGTCAGCGTTTATCGGGGAATGGTCAGGGTTGATATTAGACAATAGTCAGGGATTATCGGGGGATGGTTGGGGTTGATATTGGCCGATGGTCAGGGTTTATCAGGGAATGGTCAGGGTTGATATTAGACAATGGTCGGGGATTATTGGGGATGGTCAGCGTTTATCGGGAAATGGTCAGGGTTGATATTAGCCAATGGTCAGGGATTATCGGGGATGGTCACAAATTATTTGGGGATGGTAAGTGTTGATATTGGCCAGTGGTCAAGGTTGATATTGGCCAATGGTCAGGGATTATCGGGGATGGTCAGGGTTGATATTGGCCAATGGTCAAGGTTGATATTGGCCAATGGTCAGGGATTATCGGGGATGGTCAGGGTTGATATTGGCCAATGGTCAAGGTTGATATTGGCCAATGGTCAGGGATTATCGGGGATGGTCAGGGTTGATATTGGCCAATGGTCAAGGTTGATATTGGCCAATGGTCAGGGATTATCGGGGACTGGTCAGGGTTGATATTGGCCAATGTTTGGAGATTATTGGGGATGGTCAGGGTTGATATTGGCCAATGTTTGGGGATTATCGGGGATGGTCAGGGTTGATATTGGCCAATGGTCGGGTATGGTTAGGGTTTATCTGGGAATGGTCAGGGTTGTTATTAGACAATGGTCGGGGATTATTGGGGATGGTCAGCGTTTATCGGGGAATGGTCAGGGTTGATATTAGACAATAGTCAGGGATTATCGGGGGATGGTTGGGGTTGATATTGTTCGATGGTCAGGGATTATCGGGGAATGGTCAGGGTTGATATTGGCCAATGGTTGGGGATTATCGGGAATGGTCAGGGTTGATATTGGCCAATGGTCAAGGTTGATATTGGCCAATGGTCGGGGATGGTTAGGGTTTATCATGGAATGGTCAGGGTTGATATTAGACAATGATCAGGGTTTATCGGGGACTGGTCAGGGTTGATATTGGCCAATGTTTGGAGATTATCGGGGGTGGTCAGGGTTGATATTGGCCAATGGTCGGGGATGGTTAGGGTTTATCATGGAATGGTCAGGGTTGATATTAGACAATGGTCAGGGTTTATCGGGGGATGGTCGGGGTTCATATTGGCTGATGGTTGGGGTGGCTCACAGGTAGAGATCTGCCCTTTATTTGATTTGGCCATAGTTCACCTTGGTCGGGGCTCCCAATGAAAATGTCTCTTTCATGAGTTCTCATTGACTTATATTTTTTTGAGTGTTGAAGAAAAGTCGGAGCCGCAATCACAGGCGGATGATGGAGCGGGGTGGAGATGTGTCGTTCTATGACCTGTCTTCATAGCAATGTTGGGTGGAGGAGGGGTACGCCGTATTCTCCTCCACAGGGAAGATCTGGGCAGGAGGCAGATATCTGGACTGTGGGGAGCCCTGCCTGCCCTTTCCCCGGGGGGCTGTTACTCTGTATATAATACTTTTCTCTGACTGGACGCTGTGTGTATATAAATGGCGGGTGCGGGGTGTATATAAATTGCGGGCGCGGGGTGTATATAAATGGCGGGCGCGGGGTGTATATAAATGGCGGGTGCGGGGTGTATATAGTACTGATGGCGGCCCTGCATGGCTATAGTCACCTTGTGGTGGACAACGTATGGTCTTCTCGGATGACGGAGGAAATATACAAAATATTGTAATAAAATTGTCGGACATTTCAGTGTCACTTTGTCTTCTCTGAGCGGCTAGTGGGTTATATTCCCGGCCTATAGACCCCCATAGACTTCCCTGAGGAACACCGACTCCCCCTACTGGTGAAGAACTTGTGTGTCCCCACCGGGGTAATTGGGCCAGTTCTGATCAGTCGCTGGGAATGGCATTACACACCGGCTACAAGTGCTCAGAAAGAAGCATGTCGGAGAGGCAGAGAAAAGCTCCGAGGATATCACTTTATAAACAGATAAAAGTTTCATAAAAAAAGTGGCACAAAAGTGTGAGTGTGACCGCCGGCAGTACGCTCTGTGCTCTACAATGCCAGCTCCTTCTCCGACGCGTTTCTCCTGTGCACAGGTGTAATGTGTATACAGGTGTATGAGGTGTAATGTGTATACAGATATACACCTGTATACACATTACACCTCATATACACCTGTATACACCTCATACACCTGTATACACATTACACCTCATGCACCTGTATACACCTCATACACCTGTATACATATATAAATAATAATTACCACTTTTTCTATGAATAAAGCGATGGTTTTAGGGTGAGGCACTAGGCCTGGGCGCCCGCTCTGTCTTTTTATGGTTGCACGTGGAAGGAGATTGCACAATACAGGAAAAGAATTTCCAAGCAGATTTACCAACTATCCAGCAATAAAACAAAAACGAATTGTCACGTCTAATAATTCAGAGGAGACTTTTGTTGCTCTCATTTCCAAATCTATGTGGAAGGTGCAGCGCCCCCCCAAGGCTCCTCTGTGAAGTGCGGCCCTAACTCTATATATATGTTTAGTTGCAGGTTTGTCCCTACATAGGATTGTTACTCTTTATTGCTTTCACTAAATATCCTATAAAGAGATCCAGTCACAACCTTCCAATTTACGTGATTTCCCTAAAACATAAATGTATTTTATTTATCACATGTATATCTATAATGCCGACAATTTACACATTTATATTGTACATTCATATCAGCCCTCTCGGAACTTACCATCTAAAACCGGCCACAGAAGGATTGAACCTCGACTGCTTCAACAGGGACAGGGCTGAGATTCAATCCATCCACGGGCAGGCTGGTTGTACTGAAATCCATCGACTTCAGCACACCCAGCCTGCTGGATTTCTTTCATGCGATCGCAGCCAGTGGCTATGGCTGCCAGCAGTGATCATTCTGTTCTGCTAGCGGGATAAGCTCCCCGCTGGCGGAACACAATATCACTATGGGAGGGATTTCCCCCTCTGTGTTGATGGGGGGAATCAAGCAAGTTTCTTTCTGTCCCCCCCATTGTGGAAGGAGAGAAAATGACACAATCTATGTGCTGCTAAAGTCCCCAACGTTGGCCATAGATGATCGCTTTTATTTGTCAATCAGCCAGCGATCAGGTTTTCAAAAAAACAAAATGGAATACCCATCCCCCTCTGTTCACATAAAAAAAACCTAAAGAAACAGTTCTATAGAAATGTAACAAAACCACACCGACAAATATAATTAAGTTATGACATTTTATTAAAATATCAAATAAAAAATCACACAGAAGAGACTAAATTGCAAATGTATAAAACACTATGCAGTAAGAGGCACTGCCACCCTTGGGGGTAGATGAATGGGTGCAGCGGAGCCTAAGAAGAAGCATTTCCACCCTTGGGGTAGATAAGTGCAGTTTGGTGGGGCCTTAGAGAAGCACCAGTACGCTGGGTGTTGGGGAGTGAGGGCAGATGAAACTTGGGGGGAAGCTCTTCTGCCCACACTCACCCCCTACCCAGGGTGGTAGCATTCACTTTTGGTGGTAGTTGAGTGGGTGTAGTGGAGCCTGATCAGAGGCATTGCCACTCTTGGGGTAGATTAGTGCAGTTTGGTGGGGCCTGAGGGAAGCACCAGTATGCTGGGTGTTGGGGAGTGAGGGCAGATGAAACTTGGGGGGAAGCTCAACTGCCCACACTCACCCCATACCCAGGGTGGTAGCATTCACTTTTGGGGGTAGATGAGTGGGTGTAGTGGAGCCTGATCAGAGGCATTTCCACTCTTGGGGTAGATTAGTGCAGTTTGGTGGGGCCTGAGGGAAGCACCAGTATGCTGGGTGTTGGGGAGTGAGGGCAGATGAAACTTGGGGGGAAGCTCAACTGCCCACACTCACCCCATACCCAGGGTGGTAGCATTCACTTTTGGTGGTAGTTGAGACAGGCAGTGGAGCCTGATCAGAGGCATTTCCACCACTTGGTGGTAGATGAGTGCAGTTTTTTGGGGCCTGGGGGGGAAGCACCAACATGCTGGGTGTTGGGGAGTGAGGGCAGATGAAACTTGGGGGGAAGCTCTTCTGCCCACACTCACCCCATACCCAGGGTGGTAGCATTCACTTTTGGTGGTAGTTGAGACAGGCAGTGGAGCCTGATCAGAGGCATTGCCCCCCTTGGGGGGGGGTAGATAAGTGCAGTTTGGTGGGGCCTTAGAGAAGCACCAGTACGCTGGGTGTTGGGGAGTGAGGGCAGATGAAACTTGGGGGGAAGCTCTTCTGCCCACACTCACCCCATACCCAGGGTGGTAGCATTCACTTTTGGTGGTAGTTGAGACAGGCAGTGGAGCCTTATCAGAGGCATTTCCACTCTTGGGGGTAGATTAGTGCAGTTTTTTGGGGCCTGGGGGGGAAGCACCAACATGCTGGGTGTTGGGGAGTGAGGGCAGATGAAACTTGGGGGGAAGCTCTTCTGCCCACACTCACCCTATACCCAGGGTGGTAGCATTCACTTTTGGTGGTAGTTGAGACAGGCAGTGGAGCCTGATCAGAGGCATTGCCCCCCTTGGGGGGGGGTAAATAAGTGCAGTTTGGTGGGGCCTTAGAGAAGCACCAGTACGCTGGGTGTTGGGGAGTGAGGGCAGATGAAACTTGGGGGGAAGCTCTTCTGCCCACACTCACCCCATACCCAGGGTGGTAGCATTCACTTTTGGTGGTAGTTGAGACAGGCAGTGGAGCCTGATCAGAGGCATTTCCACTCTTGGGGGTAGATTAGTGCAGTTTTTTGGGGCCTGGGGGGGAAGCACCAACATGCTGGGTGTTGGGGAGTGAGGGCAGATGAAACTTGGGGGGAAGCTCTTCTGCCCACACTCACCCCATACCCAGGGTGGTAGCATTCACTTTTGGTGGTAGTTGAGACAGGCAGTGGAGCCTGATCAGAGGCATTGCCCCCCTTGGGGGGGGGTAGATAAGTGCAGTTTGGTGGGGCCTTAGAGAAGCACCAGTACGCTGGGTGTTGGGGAGTGAGGGCAGATGAAACTTGGGGGGAAGCTCTTCTGCCCACACTCACCCTATACCCAGGGTGGTAGCATTCACTTTTGGTGGTAGTTGAGACAGGCAGTGGAGCCTGATCAGAGGCATTTCCACCACTTGGTGGTAGATGAGTGCAGTTTTTTGGGGCCTGGGGGGGAAGCACCAACATGCTGGGTGTTGGGGAGTGAGGGCAGATGAAACTTGGGGGGAAGCTCTTCTGCCCACACTCACCCCATACCCAGGGTGGTAGCATTCACTTTTGGTGGTAGTTGAGACAGGCAGTGGAGCCTGATCAGAGGCATTTCCACTCTTGGGGGTAGATTAGTGCAGTTTGATGGGGCCTGAGAGAAGCACCAACATGCTGGGTGTTGGGGAGTGAGGGCAGATGAAACTTTGGGGGAAGCTCAACTGCCCACACTCACCCCATACCCAGGGTGGTAGCATTCACTTTTGGTGGTAGTTGAGACAGGCAGTGGAGCCTGATCAGAGGCATTTCCACCACTTGGTGGTAGAGGAGTGCAGTTTTTTGGGGCCTGGGGGGGGAAGCACCAGTACGCTGGGTGTTGGGGAGTGAGGGCAGATGAAACTTGGGGGGAAGCTCTTCTGCCCACACTCACCCCATACCCAGGGTGGTAGCATTCACTTTTGGGGGTAGATGAGTGGGTGTAGTGGAGCCTGATCAGAGGCATTGCCACCCTTGGGGGTGTAGATTAGTGCAGTTTGGTGGGGCCTGAGGGAAGCACCAACATGCTGGGTGTTGGGGAGTGAGGGCAGATGAAACTTGGGGGGAAGCTCTTCTGCCCACACTCATCCCATACCCAGGGTGGTAGCATTCACTTTTGGTGGTAGTTGAGACAGGCAGTGAAGCCTGATCAGAGGCATTTCCACCACTTGGTGGTAGAGGGGTGCAGTTTTTTGGGGCCTGGGGGGGAAGCACCAGTACGCTGGGTGTTGGGGAGTGAGGGCAGATGAAACTTGGGGGGAAGCTCCACTGCCCACGCTCGCCCCATACCCAGGGTGGTAGCACCCCCCTCTTAGTGGTAGGTGAGGCAGGTAGAGCCTGATTAGAGGCATTGCTACCCTTGGTTGTAGATGAGTGTGTTGGAGCCTGAGAGGCATTTTGACCCTTGAGGGTAGATGAGTGGGTGTAGCGGAGCCTGAGAGGCATTGCCACCCTTGAGGGTAGATGAGTGGGTGTAGCGGAGCCTGAGAGGCATTTTGACCCTTGAGGGTAGATGAGTGGGTGTATTGGAGCCTGAGAGGCATTGCCACCCTTGGGGGTAGATGAGTGGGTGTATTGGAGCCTGAGAGGCATTGCCACCCTTGGGGGTAGATGAGTGGGTGTAGCGGAGCCTGAGAGGCATTTTGACCCTTGAGGGTAGATGAGTGGGTGTATTGGAGCCTGAGAGGCATTGCCACCCTTGGGGGTAGATGAGTGGGTGTATTGGAGCCTGAGAGGCATTGCCACCCTTGGGGGTAGATGAGTGGGTGTAGCGGAGCCTGAGAGGCATTGCCACCCTTGAGGGTAGATGAGTGGGTGTAGCGGAGCCTGAGAGGCATTGCCACCCTTGGGGGTAGATGAGTGGGTGTAGCGGAGCCTGAGAGGCATTTTGACCCTTGAGGGTAGATGAGTGGGTGTATTGGAGCCTGAGAGGCATTGCCACCCTTGGGGGTAGATGAGTGGGTGTATTGGAGCCTGAGAGGCATTGCCACCCTTGGGGGTAGATGAGTGGGTGTAGCGGAGCCTGAGAGGCATTTTGACCCTTGAGGGTAGATGAGTGGGTGTATTGGAGCCTGAGAGGCATTGCCACCCTTGGGGGTAGATGAGTGGGTGTATTGGAGCCTGAGAGGCATTGCCACCCTTGAGGGTAGATGAGTGGGTGTATTGGAGCCTGAGAGGCATTTTGACCCTTGGGGGTAGATGAGTGGGTGTATTGGAGCTTGAGAGGCATTGCCACCCTTGGGGGTAGATGAGTGGGTGTAGCGGAGCCTGAGAGGCATTGCCACCCTTGGGGGTAGATGAGTGGGTGTAGCGGAGCCTGAGAGGCATTGCCACCCTTGGGGGTAGATGAGTGGGTGTAGCGGAGCCTTAGAGGCATTGCCACCCGTTTTGGGTCTGGGGAGGGGCAGTTGATCTAGAGGAAGGCGAAAAACCCCCAGCATAGCGTGAGCCAATGTGCTACAGCTGGGGGAAAATTCCTTCCTGACCCCTCCGAGAGGCGATCGGCTATTCCCTGGATCATCACCCAGACAGGTAGGTGGGGCATGGGGTAAGGAGGGGGTGGGCAATTGGAGCCACACCCTCTGTGGTAGGTGGTAGGTGAGTGGGTGTCAGTGTGTGGATAGCGGGGGAGGAGGGACCATCCCCCACACAGAGCTCCGGGGGAGGAGCCATTGGACTACAGCCGGGTCACGTGGTGTCTGTGTGTCGGGGAACCTGCTGCCTCTGCTCAGGATCTGAGGAACTACAACTCCCAGCATGCACTGTGTAAGTGACGGGGGTTCAGCTCCCAGCCTGGAATAGGACGCTGTGGGACTACATATCCCAGCATGATTTTCTCTATGGAGATATTACAGGTGCCAGTGATCTCTACATACCCCAGTCCGCTCCCCTCCCCCTCCCCAGGGGGAATTGCACCGCCTCCAGCCCCCCCTCCCCACTCATCTCCCAACACCCATTCTTCCCCCCTCAGGCCCAACCCGCCCACCTCTAACCCGGGGGGGTAAGAGACCCACCACCGCTTGTGGGAGATGAATGCGGGGTGCGATTACGCCTGAGGAGGGGGAGGGGAGAAGGCTGGGGTATGTAGAGATTGCTGGCACTTGTAGTACATCTATAGAAGAAATCATGCTGGGACATGTAGTCCTGTAACATCTTATTCCAGGCTGGGAGCTGAAACCCCATTGCTTACACAGTGCATGCTGGGAGTTGTAGTTCCTCAGATCCTGAGCAGAGGCAACAAGTTCCCGATACACAGATACCACGTGACCCCGCTGTAGTCCAATGGCTCCTCCCCCGGAGCTCTGTACAGCAGATGTTTCCTCTTCGGAGTTCACCACACACTGATGCTCCGCCCTAACGGCTGAGCAATATATATCGGCTCAGGCCACGCCTCCTGCTGACGTCACAGGCTAACGGCTCTAGCTGTGCACGCGTCAGTTGGAACAAAGCCACGTGATGGCAGTGTGATATGTTCCCGCCTCACCCGCTCAGGCCACGCCCATCCCATGCACTGGTCACGCCTACTCTTATCTGAGTCGTTATGTCCCTCTCTGCGGGAGTCACGTGACTTCACAGGAGGTGGGGGTGTAGTGTCACAGTTTGCTGCCTATCACAGGATGATGCGGAAGTGGCGTTGTTGCGTACTGCGCATGCGCGATGCGTTCCAAACACTCGCGCCGTGCGTTCCAACATAGTTTCGGCAATACAGTTCAGCGAAACAATCACATAATGTTACGGAAGTGACGTTACACACAACACAAACACTGGGCCGTGCGTCACAACACTAATACTTCCCTTGTTACCTAGTAGGTTTTGCATTGCTGGGACTTGTAGTGCCTATCCTGAGCTACATGCTTCAATGTTCAGTGTCCTCATCCCTATCCCCGAGCTTCAATGTTCAGTGTCCTCATCCCTATCCCCGAGCTTCAATGTTCAGTGTCCTCATCCCTATCCCCGAGCTTCAATGTTCAGTGTCCTCATCCCTATCCCCATGCTTCAATGTTCAGTGTCCTCATCCCTATCCCCATGCTTCAATGTTCAGTGTCCTCATCCCTATCCCCGAGCTTCAATGTTCAGTGTCCTCATCCCTATCCCCGAGCTTCAATGTTCAGTGTCCTCATCCCTATCCGCGAGCTTCAATGTTCAGTGTCCTCATCCTTATCCCTGTGCTTCAATGTTCAGTGTCCTCATCCCTATCCCCATGCTTCAATGTTCAGTGTCCTCATCCTTATCCCCGAGCTTCAATGTTCAGTGTCCTCATCCTTATCCCCGAGCTTCAATGTTCAGTGTCCTCATCCTTATCCCTGTGCTTCAATGTTCAGTGTCCTCATCCTTATCCCCGAGCTTCAATGTTCACTGAACATTGAAGCACGGGGATAAGGATGGACACTGAACATTGAAGCTGGGGGATAAGGATGGACACTGAACATTGAAGCTCGGGGATAGGGATGAGGACACTGAACATTGAAGCTCGGGGATAAGGATGGACACTGAACATTGAAGCTGGGGGATAAGGATGGACACTGAACATTGAAGCTCGGGGATAGGGATGAGGACACTGAACATTGAAGCTCGGGGATAAGGATGGACACTGAACATTGAAGCTCGGGGATAAGGATGGACACTGAACATTGAAGCACAGGGATAAGGATGGACACTGAACATTGAAGCTCGGGGATAAGGATGGACACTGAACATTGAAGCACAGGGATAAGGATGGACACTGAACATTGAAGCTCGGGGATAGGAATGAGGACACTGAACATTGAAGCTCGGGGATAGGGATGAGGACACTGAACATTGAAGCTCGGGGATAAGGATGGACACTGAACATTGAAGCTGGGGGATAAGGATGGACACTGAACATTGAAGCTCGGGGATAGGGATGAGGACACTGAACATTGAAGCTCGGGGATAAGGATGGACACTGAACATTGAAGCTCGGGGATAAGGATGGACACTGAACATTGAAGCACAGGGATAAGGATGGACACTGAACATTGAAGCTCGGGGATAAGGATGGACACTGAACATTGAAGCACAGGGATAAGGATGGACACTGAACATTGAAGCTCGGGGATAAGGATGGACACTGAACATTGAAGCTCGGGGATAAGGATGGACACTGAACATTGAAGCTCGGGGATAAGGATGGACACTGAACATTGAAGCTCGGGGATAGGGATGAGGACACTGAACATTGAAGCATGTTGCTCAGGATAGGCACTACAAGTCCCAGCAATGCAAAACCTACTAGGTAACAAGGGAAGTATTAGTGTTGTAACGAACGGCCCAGTGTTTGTGTTGTGTGTAACGTCACTTCCGTAACATTATGTGATGGTTTCGCTGAACTGTATTGCCGAAACTATGTTGGAACGCACGGCGCAAGTGTTTGGAACGCATCGCGCATGCGCAGTACGCAACAACGTCACTTCCGCAGCATCCTGTGATAGGCAGCAAACTGTGACACTACACCCCGCCCCCTCATCATTGGGATTTCCTGTTTGTGATCCGCCTTCTCTGATAGGGTGACGGCCGATCGATGGGAACCAATCACAGGAGGGGGGAGGAGCCAAGGTGATTGTTCAGTGATGAAGAATCGGACCTCTCCGGTCACATCCGCTCTACTAACAGTCCGATGTTAGTCCACCCCCCCCTCCAACACTCAGATCAGTGCTCTCCACCATTGGTGGATGGGGAGTTCTATCAGATTGCCGACCCCCATCACATCCCAAGTGACCTTCCCCCAAAACACCCCCACTGCGCACAGGGTGTACCAACATGGCCTCTGCCACCTTCCTACCTCGGGGTGTACCAACATGGCCTCTGCCACCTTCCTACCTCGGGGTGTACCAACATGGCCTCCGCCACCTTCCTACCTCGGGGTGTACCAACATGGCCTCCGCCACCTTCCTACCTCGGGGTGTACCAACATGGCCTCCGCCACCTTCCTACCCCCCCCGGTTGGGGGAGTGTCACCTTGGCACGCCCCAATCCTCCCCTCCCCCCTCCTCTCCTCCCCTCCCCCCTCCTCTCCTCGCTGTGATCTTCGCCGGTGTCCCATCATATATGGTCCCCCATCAGATAGTGTCCTCTGTGTACTGCACATGCGCAGTGCACAGCAACACAGAGTCAGAAAATATCCGAGGATGAACGGCGCCTGCGCACTGAGTCCAGGTTCACCCCCCACCATCCAAGTGGACATCGAGCAGGAATATAAAAGAGCCGAGTGCAGCGAGGCGGAGCCCGAAGCGCGGCAAACGGCCCTCTAATATCGGCAGCCCTATGTCCACTTGGATGGTGGGGCACCACCTCCACTCACCGCGCAGGCGCCGTTCAGCTTCAGAGATTTTCCGAAGCTTCTTCTGCCCCGTACTGCGCATGCGCACTACGGGGAGGACACTATATGATGGCCGGACACTATCTGCCAGAACACCGGTCACAGAGCGGAATATTCCGGGCTGTAGTGACAATGTCCTCCTGTGATAGGCGGCGTCACGTCACATTCGGCTACCTGCTGGAGTGCGCATGCGCAACGCCGCCATATGCGTTCCAACAGTGTTATAAGACGACTCCCACAGAGCCCCTCCCTACACACCGCGCAATTATAATCTGAGACTGGATGGGGGCGGGGCCTAGACTCAGGGGTGTGGCCACAAAATTCTACACAAGCGCAGATCGCTACAGTGTTGAAAAGCATATGGTAACGTCGCGCATGCGCAGTCCAGCGGGTAGCAAAATGTGACGTGACAACAGCACACTGACCATCTCCTGTACCATGTCTGCAGTCCCTGATCATCTCCTGTACTATGTCTGCAGTCTCTGATCATCTCCTGTACTATGTCCGCAGTCTCTGATCATCTCCTGTACTATGTCTGCAGTCTCTGATCATCTCCTGTACCATGTCTGCAGTCTCTGATCATCTCCTGTACTATGTCTGCAGTCTCTGATCATCTCCTGTATTATGTCTGCAGTCTCTGATCATCTCCTGTACTATGTCTGCAGTCTCTGATCATCTCCTGTATTATGTCTGCAGTCTCTGATCATCTCCTGTACTTTGTCTGCAGTCTCTGATCACCTCCTGTACTATGTCTGCAGTCTCTGATCATCTCCTGTACCATGTCTGCAGTCTCTGATCATCTCCTGTATTATGTCTGCAGTCTCTGATCATCTCCTGTACTATGTCTGCAGTCTCTGATCATCTCCTGTACCATGTCTGCAGTCTCTGATCATCTCCTGTACTATGTCTGCAGTCTCTGATCATCTCCTGTACTATGTCCGCAGTCTCTGATCATCTCCTGTACTATGTCTGCAGTCTCTGATCATCTCCTGTACCATGTCTGCAGTCTCTGATCATCTCCTGTACTATGTCTGCAGTCTCTGATCATCTCCTGTATTATGTCTGCAGTCTCTGATCATCTCCTGTACTATGTCTGCAGTCTCTGATCATCTCCTGTATTATGTCTGCAGTCTCTGATCATCTCCTGTACTTTGTCTGCAGTCTCTGATCACCTCCTGTACTATGTCTGCAGTCTCTGATCATCTCCTGTACCATGTCTGCAGTCTCTGATCATCTCCTGTATTATGTCTGCAGTCTCTGATCATCTCCTGTACTATGTCTGCAGTCTCTGATCATCTCCTGTACTATGTCTGCAGTCTCTGATCATCTCCTGTACTGTGTCTGCAGTCTCTGATCATCTCCTGTACTGTGTCTGCAGTCTCTGATCATCTCCTGTACTGTGTCTGCAGTCTCTGATCATCTCCTGTACTGTGTCTGCAGTCTCTGATCATCTCCTGTACTATGGCTGCAGTCTCTGATCATCTCCTGTACTATGTCTGCAGTCCCTGATCATCTCCTGTATTATGTCTGCAGTCTCTGATCATCTCCTGTACCATGTCTGCAGTCTCTGATCATCTCCTGTACTGTGTCTGCAGTCTCTGATCATCTCCTGTACTTTGTCTGCAGTCTCTGATCATCTCCTGTACTATGTCTGCAGTCTCTGATCATCTCCTGTACTGTGTCTGCAGTCTCTGATCATCTCCTGTACTGTGTCTGCAGTCTCTGATCATCTCCTGTACTGTGTCTGCAGTCTCTGATCATCTCCTGTACTATGTCTGCAGTCTCTGATCATCTCCTGTACTATAAAATTGGGGTATCCCCGCGCTACCATATACAGATCTCACTATATACTCTGGGTGGGTTGCAGCAGAACACCGACAGTGGTATAAACCCTACCACTGAAAAATTTGTGACAAAAGTCAAATAAGTGATGTTGCGCTCCCTTAAAGTGAGTAAACAACTCTCAACTGCATATAAAGTTACATATAAAGTTACATATACCAATATTATAAATCCAACTGTCAAGTCCGTAAATAAAGTGTCAAAATGCTAAATAATAAGCTAAGTATATAATATAAAGTGTCCAAGTGCTTAATAAAAGTCACATTAAATCTAAAGTGCCTAATAATTACATACACAGTTACATAAAACTCTACAGTAGTGTGGACTCATCTAACGTGATCAGGAGTGGTCCGTAAATGAAGTGTCAAATACTACAAATTGCATAAAAAATAAATAAAAAACATTTACACAATAGGAGTGTACAGTGTCTCCAAAAATCGCATACACCAGTGAGAATATGTCATGCACGTAAACTAATTACTCCAAAGACATTGCAAACTGTATTAATAATAACATAAACGTGAATCACACAGTGCAATTAAAATATAAAAACGAAAGAAAAGAGAAAATAACAGTCTCTTAGACAGCATATAAAGTGTCACGTGCTTTATATAGTGCTTCTCCAGGTATAAGGTGCCAGATAAACCCGTGTAGATACACTCCTGTGCCTCTTCAGTGTCCCACACGTATCAAATGAAATGGCCCCTTACCTTACTGCTGTAAGGCAAACAGCAAAAAACAGGGATCTCAGGCTATCCAGGTGGTGTACCCCTACTTCCAGGTTATGGAAACTGTCCCCACATCAGTTAATACAAATGGCAGGATCTCATAAAAACAAGAAAGGGGAGGGCTCCAATGGTGGAGTACATAAGCACTTTTATTATAACTCAAAATAAAAACAGTGGAGAGGTACTCACAAACGACAAACAGGTAATTCACAGAAAATTAATCCAGCGTTCCGTTCGTATCTCGGACGCTACTTCTGGTGTCCTAATTCCTCCTATTCCGACGCGTATCGTCATGTGTCACATGACTTCATCAGGGAAATAACTTAATTAAATAAATTTCCCTGATGAAGTCATGTGACACATGACGATACGCGTCGGAATAGGAGGAATTAGGACACCAGAAGTAGCGTCCGAGATACGAACGGAACGCTGGATTAATTTTCTGTGAATTACCTGTTTGTCGTTTGAGTACCTCTCCACTGTTTTTATTTTGAGTTATAATAAAAGTGCTTATGTACTCCACCATTGGAGCCCTCCCCTTTCTTGTTTTTATGAGATCCTGCCATTTGTATTAACTGATGTGGGGACAGTTTCCATAACCTGGAAGTAGGGGTACACCACCTGGATAGCCTGAGATCCCTGTTTTTTGCTGTTTGCCTTACAGCAGTAAGGTAAGGGGCCATTTCATTTGATACGTGTGGGACACTGAAGAGGCACAGGAGTGTATCTACACGGGTTTATGTGGCACCTTATACCTGGAGAAGCACTATATAAAGCACGTGACACTTTATATGCTGTCTAAGAGACTGTTATTTTCTCTTTTCTTTAGTTTTTATATTTTAATTGCACTGTGTGATTCACGTTTATGTTATTATTAATACAGTTTGCAATGTCTTTGGAGTAATTAGTTTACGTGCATGACATATTCTCACTGGTGTATGCGATTTTTGGAGACACTGTACACTCCTATTGTGTAAATGTTTTTTATTTATTTTTTATGCAATTTGTAGTATTTGACACTTCATTTACGGACCACTCCTGATCACGTTAGATGAGTCCACACTACTGTAGAGTTTTATGTAACTGTGTATGTAATTATTAGGCACTTTAGATTTAATGTGACTTTTATTAAGCACTTGGACACTTTATATTTTATACTTAGCTTATTATTTAGCATTTTGACACTTTATTTACGGACTCGACAGTTGGATTTATAATATTGGTATATGTAACTTTATATGCAACTTTGTATGCAGTTGAGAGTTGTTTACTCACTTTAAGGGAGCGCAACATCACTTATTTGACTTTCATCTCCTGTACTATGTCTGCAGTCTCTGGTCATCTCCTGTACTATGTCTGCAGTCTCTGGTCATCTCCTGTACTATGTCTGCAGTCTCTGGTCATCTCCTGTACTATGTCTGCAGTCTCTGATCATCTCCTGTACTATGTCTGCAGTCTCTGATCATCTCCTGTACTATGTCTGCAGTCTCTGGTCATCTCCTGTACTATGTCTGCAGTCTCTGATCATCTCCTGTACTGTGTCTGCAGTCTCTGATCATCTCCTGTACTATGTCCGCAGTCTTTGATCATCTCCTGTATTATGATCATGGGCGATCATACTCCTCCCATCCTTCCTATCTTAGTTGGGGGAGGGGCTTATAAATGAAAGGGGCCATACAGAAAGATTGTGGGCGGGGCTCTCAGGGTGACATTTGCATCAATCACATGAGTGGGGGAGGGGTGATCGGGGAACATGCCCTTCATCTTTCCACTTCTTTTATAGATCTCCAGAAATGTCCCGGAGGAGGGCGGAGCCAGCCCAGAGCTCCACCCACAACTACACCAAACAGGAGGAGTCTGAGGATGAGAGTAACACTGACCTGGAACCAACCAATCCCCACACAGGTACGACCCCCCCCCCATCTAATTATTCTCTCTGCCCCCCCCCCGTGTATGGGGGTGGGAGGTATGTACATGAGGGGTGTGGAGTGTATGGAGGTGGGAGGTATGTACATGAGGGGTGTGGAGTGTATGGAGGTGGGAGGTATGTACATGAGGGGTGTGGAGTGTACGGAGGTGGGAGGTATGTACATGAGAGGTGCGGAGTGTATGGAGGTGGGAGGTATGTACATGAGGGGTGTGGAGTGTACGGAGGTGGGAGGTATGTACATGAGGGGTGTGGAGTGTATGGAGATGGGAGGTATGTACATGAGGGGTGTGGAGTGTGCGGAGGTGGGAGGTATGTACATGAGAGGTGCAGAGTGTATGGAGGTGGGAGATATGTACATGAGGGGTGTGGAGTGTATGGAGGTGGGAGGTATGTACATGAGGGGTGTGGAGTGTATGGAGGTGGGAGGTATGTACATGAGGGGTGTGGAGTGTATGGAGGTGGGAGGTATGTACATGAGGGGTGCGGAGTGTATGGGGGGTGGGCAGTATCAAATACATGACTGGTCACTGATACATTAGTCACCAGGGGCAGATAATTTACCCCTTTGTGGTGCATTAGTGACCCCACTGTCGGTGTCGGTGTTTATGAACCTTTCATGCTGCACCAAATAGGGGTTAATTGGCACTGACACTGGTGTCACTAATGCAGCTGGCGGGTTCAGCAGCGGCTGCCAGCTCCACCTCCACGGCGATCCTTTACCAGTCCGACCCGCTCACCCTGCCAGCTTGGGGACACTGACCGGGGACATTCCCTCCCATCCTCCCACGCACAAATCAGGCAAATGAGGCGGCCGCGAGGCCCCCGGGAGCGCGAGGCCTTAGGCAAACGCCTTTTGTGCCTAATTAGAGAGCCGCCTCTGCCTTCACTGACATCATCCCATTGGTGGGTGTTTGTAGAGTCGGGGTACACCGTTCTTATTTATTGGGAACACTGTGTACTCATTTCCCCTTTTAATTCTCAGAATTTCCCGTCAGAGGAAGAAGGTGAGGGCACCAAATCCAGAGAGCGGGTTGTCTGTCCTTCCCCTTGAAATGGTTTCTGCTTTCGGTATCATTTCACATTGATGTCATCTTTGGATTTGGTGCCACCCCCACCATCTGTTCACTGCTGTACTAACATCAAATTACTAGAACGTCTTTCACAAATGTAACTTTCTCTTTTCATGTTCTAACATCACACATGTTTGGCCTGATTGTTCTATATACAATATATACAGCAGCTATTCTCAGCTAGGGTTGCTCCAGAGGTTGCCTGGACTTTCTTGAGCTGTGGTTGGTTGACCTCCCATCTGATAGTGTTTGCATAGTTTTGGGTCCAGTGCCACTTCACACGGCCATCAGCATGACGCCAACGATCTTTAAGGTGGTCTGTAAATGTGGCATTCTGTAGGAAGGACATTCTTTCCACTGACCACCGGTGTAGGAAGGACATTCTTTCCACTGACCACCAGTGTAGGAAGGACTTTCTTTCCACTGACCACCAGTGTAGGAAGGACTTTCTTTCCACTGACCACCAGTGTAGGAAGGACTTTCCACTGACCACCAGTGTAGGAAGGACATTCCTTTCACTGACCACCAGTGTAGGAAGGACTTTCTTTCCACTGACCACCAGTGTAGGAAGGACATTCTTTCCACTGACTACCAGTGTAGGAAGGACATTCTTTCCACTGACTACCAGTGTAGGAAGGACATTCTTTCCACTGACTACCAGTGTAGGAAGGACTTTCTTTCCACTGACCACCAGTGTAGGAAGGACACTCTTTCCACTGACTACCAGTGTAGGAAGGACTTTCCACTGACCACCAGTGTAGGAAGGACTTTCCACTGACCACCAGTGTAGGAAGGACTTTCTTTCCACTGACCACCAGTGTAGGAAGGACTTTCCACTGACCACCAGTGTAGGAAGGACTTTATTTCCACTGACCACCAGTGTAGGAAGGACATTCTTTCCACTGACTACCAGTGTAGGAAGGACATTCTTTCCACTGACTACCAGTGTAGGAAGGACATTCTTTCCACTGACTACCAGTGTAGGAAGGACTTTCTTTCCACTGACCACCAGTGTAGGAAGGACACTCTTTCCACTGACTACCAGTGTAGGAAGGACTTTCCACTGACCACCAGTGTAGGAAGGACTTTCCACTGACCACCAGTGTAGGAAGGACTTTCTTTCCACTGACCACCAGTGTAGGAAGGACTTTCCACTGACCACCAGTGTAGGCCAGAGTCCAGTAACTGGATTGGGTAGTCAGCCAGGCCAGAGTCCAGTAACTGGATTGGGTAGTCAGCCAGGCCAGAGTCCAGTAACTGGATTGGGTAGTCAGCCAGGCCAGAGTCCAGTAACTGGATTGGGTAGTCAGCCAGGCCAGAGTCCAGTAACTGGATTGGGTAGTCAGCCAGGCCAGAGTCCAGTAACTGGATTGGGTAGTCAGCCAGGCCAGAGTCCAGTAACTGGATTGGGTAGTCAGCCAGGCCAGAGTCCAGTAACTGGATTGGGTAGTCAGCCAGGCCAGAAGTCAGGGATACAAGTAGAGGGACAGCAAGCAGGATAAGGAGCCAGAAGGGATGTCAGCAAAGCCTGACTTTAACCACTTGACCACCGGGCACTTAAACACCCTTAATAACCAGACCAATTTTCAGCTTTCGGTGCTCTCACATTTTGAATGACAATTACTCAATCATGCAACACTGGACCTATATGAAATTTTTGTCCTTTTTTTCACAGAAATAGAGCTTTCTTCTGGTGGTATTTAATCACCGCTCGGTTTTTTATTTTTTGTGCTATAAAAGAAAAAATACAGAAAATTCTGTAAAAAAATTAATTTTTCTTTGATTCTGTTATAAAATTTAGCAGAATAGTAATTTTTTCTTCATAAATTTTGGCCACAATTTATACCACTACATATCTTTGGTAAAAATAAGTACCGTATATACTCGAGTATAGGCCGACCCGAATATAAGCCGAGGCCCCCAATTTACCCCCAAAAAAACTGGCAAACTTATTGACTCGTGTATAAGCCGAGGGTGAGACATGCCTGTCCATCCCTGTGTGTGTGTCCGTCCATCCCTGTGTGTCCGTCCATCCCTGTGTGTCCGTCCATCCCTGTGTGTCCGTCCATCCATCCCTGTGTGTGTGTGTGTCCATCCATCCATCCATCCCTGTGTGTGTGTGTCTCCATCCATCCATCCATCCATCCCTGTGTGTGTGTGTCTCCATCCATCCATCCCTGTGTGTGTGTGTCTCCATCCATCCATCCATCCCTGTGTGTGTGTGTGTCTCCATCCATCCATCCATCCGTGTGTGTGTGTCTCCATCCGTGTGTGTGTGTGTGTGTGTGTGTGTGTGTGTGTGTGTCCAGCCTACCTGTGTCCCGAGCCTTTGTCCCGAGCCTCCGTCCCGTGTCGTGCCTTGCCTTCGTCCCGTCCCGTCCCGTCCCGTCCCGTGCCGTGCCGTGCCGTGCCTTGCCTTGCCTCCGTCCCGTGCCCTCTTCGTCGGCGGCCATTGTAAAATTCAAAAGCCGCGCCTCCTCCTTCGCCTGTGATAGGCGGAACACTGAATTTCCCAGCAGCCTGTGTTCCGCCTATCACAGACGTCGTATCATCCTCGTCCGTAGTACGAGGATGAGACGATGCCCGTGATAGGCGGAACACAGGCTGCTGGGAAATTCAGTGTTCCGCCTATCACAGGCGAAGGCGGAGCCGGAGGCGCGGCTTTTGAATCATAGAATGGCCGCTGTCTGTCTGCTCGACACGCTGATCGAGCGGGCAGACAGCGATGACTCGAGTATAAGCCGAGGGGGGCACTTTCAGCCTCAAAAAAGAGGCTGAAAATCTCGGCTTATACTCGAGTATATACGGTACAAATTGGTGGATATTATTTGGTCTTTGTGAAAGTTATAGAGTCCACAAGCTGTGGTGCCAATATCTAAAAATTGATCACACTTGAAGTACTGACGGCCTATTTCAATTCTTGAGACCCCAACATGTCAGAAAATTACAAATATCCCCCAAATGACCCCTTTTTGGAAAGAAGACATTCCAAGGTATTTAGTAAGAGGCATGATGAGGTTTTTGAAGTTGTAATTTTTTCCCACAATTCTTTGCAAAATCAAGTTTTTTTTTTTACTTTTTTTTTCACAAAATTGTCATATTATCAGTTTATTTCTCACACACAGCATATGCATACCACAACTTACACCCCAAAACACATTCTGCCATTACTCCCGAGTACGGCGATACCACATGTGTGAGACTTTTACACAGTGTGGCCACATACAGAGGCCCAACATGCAGGGAGCGCCATCAGGCGTTCTGGAGCACCCAGGGCAATTCTGACATTTCTATCCTACATGTAAAAATCATCATTTTATTTGCTAGAAAATTACATAGAATCCCAAAACATTATATATGTTTTTTTAGCAAACACTCTGGAGAATACAATGGTGGTCGTTGCAACTTTTTATCTTGCACGGTATTTGCGCAGCAATTTTTCGAATGCTTTTTTTTGGAAAAAAAACAGTTTTGTGCTTAAAAAACAAACAAAACAGTAAAGTTAGCCCAATTTTTGCATAATGTGAAAGATGAAGTTATGATGAGTAAATAGATACCTAACATGTCACTCTTCAAAATTGCACACGCTCGTGGAATGGCGCCAAATGTCGCTACTTAAAAATCCCCATAGGCCACGCTTTACATTTTTTTTACTGGTTATATGTTTTGAGTTACAGAGGAGGTCTAGGGCTAGAATTATTGCTCTCGCTCTAACGTTCGCAGCGATACCTCACATGTCTGGTTTGAACACCGTTTTCATATGTGGGCGGGACTTACGGATGCGTTCGCTTCTGCATGTGAGCACATGGGGACAGGGGCGCTTTAAAAAAAATTAAAATAATTTATTGTTCATTTATTTTAGTTTGACATTTTTTTCCCCCCAAAATTTATTTTTTGATCACTTTTACTCCTATTACAAGTAATGTAAACATCCCATGTAATAGGAATATGGCATGACAGGTCCTCTTTACAGTGAGATATGGGGTCAATAAGACCCCGCATCTCACCTCTAAGCTGGGAAGCCTGAAAAAAAAAAAGATTCTGGCTTTGATCGTATTGGCGAGTCGGTAGAAGCACCGGAGGGCGGCGGGAGGTGGGGGATGTCTATGGCTGGGTATTGCAGGGTATCTCCGATTATGGCTGGGTATCTCTGGGTATGGCAATTTATGGCAGGGTATTGCAGAGTATTGGCTGGAATTGTACTGCAGAGTATTGGCGGGGCGTTGCAGAGTATTGGCGGGGCGTTGCAGAGTATTGGCGGGGCGTTGCAGAGTATTGGCGGGGCGTTGCAGAGTATTGGCGGGGTGTTGCAGAGTAATGGCAGAGTATTGCAGAGTATTGCAGAGTATTAGCTGGTATTGCAGAGTATTGCAGGGTGTTGCAGAGTAATGGCAGGGAATTGAGGGGTTAAATTTCGGTGAGCAGCGATGTGGGCACTGCAGATGCAGTCCACAGCGCTGTTGACACCGATCTCTTCCCCCTCTCTGTACCGATCGGTACAGAGAGGGGGAGGGAGGAACCGGCGTCATAACATGACGCCGGTTTGTTTACAAGGGATCACTCCGTCTTTGACGCGATGAGCGGCCGTTTACCGTGATGCAGACCCGGCGGTCGCGGATGCTCTCGAGTGCGCGCCCCAGGGGTCGAGAGCGGAATTCTGGGAGGATGTCATATGACGGCCTCCCAGAGTTAAACAACCGCCCTGTAGCCGTCATTTGGCTATGGGCCGGTTGTTAAGTGGTTAAACAGAAACGCAGGAGATGGTTTCTTGTGATGTGACCAAGGCGAAGGCAGGAATGAAGAGACCTGCAGATCTTTAAGTAGGCGGGACTGACGAGCACATCCACAACAGCTGCTAAATTGTGGAGAGAGATGAGAGCTGCCAATTATCTGACAGCTGAGCGGCCAGCTCAGAGAAGGAAGGGCTGACCAGCCCTGACAATCAGGCCCCAGACTACACTCCATGTATGTATGTATATATATATATATATATATATATACACAGCCTGTACCTGCAAACATTATACCTGCTGTCATAATATGACTCATTTACAGAGACTAGACTTGGGGTGTTTCCTATCGCTATCCCATGGCTGAAGGGTGGTGAATAGGGATGAGCCAAACACCCCCCGGTTCTGTTTGCACCAGAACTTGCAAACGGACCGATAGTTTGCGCAAACTTTCAAACCCCGTTACAGTCTATGGGACTCGAACGTGAGAAATCAAAAGTGTGAATTTTAAGGCCGGGTTCACACTGCTGCGGGGGGAGATCCGGATGTGATTCGCACCGCACTGCAGTGCAAATCACATCCGATCTCCGTTGCGATGCGAGTTCAGCCATACAGATAGTATACAGATAGTATGGCTGAATTCGCATCGCTCCCGCAGCAAACTCGCACGGGACCCTTTTTTTGGCCCGCAATAGAATCGGATCGCATGGGTGTTCACACCATGCGATCCGATTCCTGTGCGAGTCTGCAGATCGCACTGCGATATGCGGACGGAACTGGGGGTGTCATTAACATATCATTGACACTCCCAGCCGTCCGCATAGGGCAGTGTGAACTGCCGGCGGGAGGTGTGCGATGCGGGAAAACGCCGCGGATTCGCGGCGTTCCCGCATCGCTATAGTGTGAACCTGGCCTAAAGGCTAATATGCAAGTTATTGTCCTAAAAAAGGGTTTGAGGACCCGGGTCCTGCCCCAGGGTACATGTATTAATGCAACATTTTTAAAAATGGCTGTTTTTTCAGGAGCAGTGATTTTAATGACGCTTAAAGTGAAAAAATAAAAGTGAAACATTCCTTTAAATATCATGCCTGGGGGGTGTCTATAGTATGCCTGTAAAGTGGCATGTGTTTCCCGTGTTTAGAACTGTCCCTGCACAAAATGACATTTCTAAAGGAATAAAAGTCATTTAAAACTGCTTGCGGCTTTAATGTAATGTCTGGTCCCCAGGGGCGGACTGACCATTAGGGCGCTCGGGCACTGCCCGAGGGCCCGGGGCCAGCAGGGGGCCCCATGAGAGGCTCCTGGTAGTCTGTGTTGATCATGGAGCCCAATGCTGTAACAAGTTCCAGCACTGAGCTCCGGTATCTGGTCCGACAGGGGCACGCTAGTGTGAGCACTGCGAGTCAGGACACCTCCCCCACATGTGTTGCAGGTTGCCCGGGTTCCCCACGCAGCGATCTTTCCTTTCCAGCACTAACAGCCGACACTGGCATCTCTCCCCACTGAGCCTGCACACATCACACAGAGAGAGCTCACAGAGGATCCTCCTTGGCTCCGGTGTACACAGACAGGAGGTGGGAGGAGCCGGGGAGGAAAGACATCCACTGCAAGAGCTGTGCTGGTCATCTGCGGTGTGTATATAGTTTGATAGGGGAGGGGGACACACTGTGACTGTCCCAGTAACCAAGAAAGGGGGGGGGGTCAGGATGCATACACTGAGAAGTGATGGTGGGGGTAGTTTTAGGAGAGCAGCGAACTTGTGCTGCAAGGTGGTGTGATGTGGGGAGATTTCAAATCCGATCCCCCTATTAGGACAAGTTCTTTACCCAATCCCAATCCAAAAGTATCCCGCAGCACATATCCTGTTACACTCTCCCAAATCAAAGAGATGCTGCTTGCCTCTTGTCCCAGGACCCCCTCTCTGCTGTCATCCAGGACCCCCCTCTCTGCTGTCATCCAGGACCCCCCTCTCTGCTGTCATCCAGGACCCCCCTCTCTGCTGTCATCCAGGACCCCCCCTCTCTGCTGTCATCCAGGACCCCCCTCTCTGCTGTCATCCAGGACCCCCCTCTCTGCTGTCATCCAGGACCCCCCCTCTCTGCTGTCATCCAGGACCCCCCCTCTCTGCTCTCATCCAGGACTCCCCCTCTCTGCTCTCATCCAGGACCCCCCCTCTCTGCTCTCATCCAGGACTCCCCCTCTCTGCTCTCATCCAGGACCCCCCCTCTCTGCTGTCATCCAGGACCCCCCCTCTCTGCTGTCATCCAGGACCCCCCTCTCTGCTGTCATCCAGGCCCCCCCTCTCTGCTGTCATCCAGGACCCCCCTCTCTGCTGTCATCCAGGACCCCCCTCTCTGCTGTCATCCAGGACCCCCCTCTCTGCTGTCATCCAGGACCCCCCTCTCTGCTGTCATCCAGGACCCCCCCTCTCTGCTGTCATCCAGGACCCCCCTCTCTGCTGTCATCCAGGACCCCCCCTCTCTGCTGTCATCCAGGACCCCCCTCTCTGCTGTCATCCAGGACCCCCCTCTCTGCTGTCATCCAGGACCCCCCCTCTCTGCTGTCATCCAGGACCCCCCTCTCTGCTGTCATCCAGGACCCCCCCTCTCTGCTGTCATCCAGGACCCCCCTCTCTGCTGTCATCCAGGACCCCCCCTCTCTGCTGTCATCCAGGACCCCCCTCTCTGCTGTCATCCAGGACCCCCCTCTCTGCTGTCATCCAGGACCCCCCCTCTCTGCTGTCATCCAGGACCCCCCCTCTCTGCTGTCATCCAGGACCCCCCCTCTCTGCTGTCATCCAGGACCCCCCCTCTCTGCTGTCATCCAGGACCCCCCTCTCTGCTGTCATCCAGGACTCCCCCTCTCTGCTGTCATCCAGGACTCCCCCTCTCTGCTCTCATCCAGGACCCCCCCTCTCTGCTGTCATCCAGGACCCCCCCTCTCTGCTGTCATCCAGGACCCCCCCTCTCTGCTGTCATCCAGGACCCCCCTCTCTGCTGTTATCCAGGACCCCCCTCTCTGCTCTCATCCAGGACTCCCCCTCTCTGCTCTCATCCAGGACCCCCCTCTCTGCTGTCATCCAGGACCCCCCTCTCTGCTGTCATCCAGGACCCCCCCTCTCTGCTGTCATCCAGGACCCCCCTCTCTGCTGTTATCCAGGACCCCCCTCTCTGCTCTCATCCAGGACCCCCCTCTCTGCTCTCATCCAGGACCCCCCCTCTCTGCTCTCATCCAGGACCCCCCCTCTCTGCTCTCATCCAGGACCCCCCCTCTCTGCTCTCATCCAGGACCCCCCCTCTCTGCTCTCATCCAGGACCCCCCCTCTCTGCTCTCATCCAGGACCCCCCTCTCTGCTCTCATCCAGGACCCCCCCTCTCTTCTCTCATCCCAGGACCCCTTTCTGTTCTCATCCCAGGAACCCTCTCTGCTTTAATCCCAGGACCCCTCTCTGCTCTCATCTCAGGGCCCCCTCTCTGCTCTCATCTCAGGACCCCCTCTCTGCTCTCATCCCAGGACCCCCCTCTCTGCTCTAATCCCAGGACCCCCCTCTCTGCTCTAATCCCAGGACCCCCTCTCTGCTCTCATCTTAGGACCCCCTCTCTGCTCTCATCTTAGGACCCCCTCTCTGCTCTCATCCCAGGGCCCCCTCTCTGCTCTCATCCCAGGGCCCCCTCTCTGCTCTCATCCCAGGGCCCCCTCTCTGCTCTAATCCCTGGGCCCCCTCTCTGCTCTCATCTCAGGACCCCTCTCTGCTCTAATCCCAGGACCCCCTCTCTGCTCTCATCTCAGGACCCCTCTCTGCTCTCATCTCAGGACCCCCTCTCTGCTCTAATCCCAGGACCCCCTCTCTGCTCTAATCCCAGGGCCCCCTCTCTGCTCTGATCCCAGGACCCCCTCTCTGCTCTCATCCCAGGACCCCCTCTCTGCTCTGATCCCAGGACCCCCTCTCTGCTCTGATCCCAGGGCCCCCTTTCTGCTCTCATCCCAGGACCCCCTCTCTGCTCTCATCCCATGGGCCCATCTCTGTCCTTATCTCAGGAGTCCCTCTCTGTCCTCATACCAGGTGTCCCCTAAACACCAACTCTGATAGGAGGCGCAGGACAGTTAGGGATTGTCTACATTCACAGTTTGGGGGTGGTAAAACCTCATAGTTGAGCCCTGTTTTTTTTCTCACCCCCAACCATACCCTTTTCAACTGTAGTGGCCAGGGGTTTACACATGTTGCATTTGCAGCAGGAATTATACACCCTGTCACACTTAGCCGGTGTAGTGCCTGCCAAGTGTAACCCATTCAAGTGAATGCTCTGCAAAAGGCCGTGCAACCTTGTGCAGTACAGCGAAAAAAAGGGTTAAGATTTGTATTGCCTCTTCATCACCTGCTTTAACCACTTGGATCCCACACTAGCATGCTGCAACTTCGTGCATTGCACAAAGTTGCTAGGTGTTTGCAGAGTGGTCCTATTTACTTGAATGGGTCAAAATCACCCACCAAAAGCAACAGGAGGTATAATTCCTGCTGCAGCGTGTGTACATCCTTAAGCCCCGTACACACGAGAGGACTTATGTCCGACAGACTTCCGAAGGAGTTCTGCCGGAGTTCTGCCGGAGTTCCGACAGAGTTCTGACGGACTTTTCGACTGAGCGGACTTGGCCACACACAATCACACCAAACTCAGACGGATTCGAACGTGATGATGTACGACTGGACTAAAATAAGGAAGTTCATAGCCAGTAGCCAATAGCTGCCCTAGCGTCAGTTTTAGTCCGTCGGAATAGCACACACACGAGCGGATTTTTCGGTAGGAACTGGGTCTGGCGGAGTTCCGTTGGAAAAATTTGAAGCATGTTTCATTTCTAAAGTCCGTCAGACTTTTGCGAATCAAAAGTCCGTTGCAGCCCACACACGATCGAATAGTCTGACGGACTCATTCCGTCTGACTTTGGATGTTGAAAAGTCCGCTCGTGTGTACGCGGCATTAGCTGCAGCCACTGTAGCTAAAGGGGGAAGGGACTAATGTATGTAATGTGGGCGCTGTGCAATAAGAAGTTGGTGTTTTCTGTGGTTTGCGTACAGACAGGGACACAGGGGGCCCCATGATCTCCTATTGCCCGGGGGCCCCATAAGTTGTCAGTCCGCACCTGCTGGTCACGGCAATATGGATGAAAATCATTGAGAACAAAGGCATGGGTGCCCCGCGCCCAAGCCCATTACCAGTCCCTTTGGGTCTTGTATGGACATTAAGGAGAACCGCGCACCCAAATTATAAAAAGGAAAGGCCTGAGGCCCCCAGGCCCTATATACTCAGAACAGCAGTATACAGGCGGTCCAAACAAGACAGGGACTGTGTAGGTTTGTTATTAAGTAGAATCTGTTTGTAATTTTTAACTGGTACATTTTTAAAGTGTAGCTCCAGCCAAAAAATCTATTTTTAAGCTTTTTGGAAAACATAGGGAAGGGTTATCACCCCTGTATAATTTGTTTTGCTGTCTGTGCGCACCTGTTCAGAAGATTTCACCTCACTTTCTGTCCCAATGACAATTGGATTGTTAAAATTTGGGTTTTTTTGTGAAACGAGGAACTCTTACAGGAGAGAATTTCCCTTCCTAGGGGTAGATTTCCTCTCACTTCCTGTTGTCTCCTTCTGTTTGAAAGTAGGAGTTGTTTGTAAGTTGGATGTTTGAAAGTAGGGGCCTGCTCTATATACTCAAAATATAAACGCAAAAATGTGGGCCTTAGGTGTTGGTGTTGCCACAACACTGTAATCCCTCACAGTTACTCTGGGTGGGCGCAGGAACGGGCCCTGCTGTGAAATATTAGATCAAGAATTGTAATTACATGCCCCTGAACAGGGGCAGAAAAATTGGGCCTTAGGCACTGGTGCCACAACACTGCAACCCCTTACAGATACTCTAGTTGGGGCGCAGGAATGAGCCCTGCTGCAAAGTATTGCATCAAAAATTGGCCTGTGGCCAATTATGGCTCTCTTCGCTGACGCCGCTGTGATTGGCCAAAGCATGCGGGTCATCGTGCATGCTTGGCCAATCATCAGCCAGCAATGCACTGCTATGACGCAGTGCATTATGGGCGGTGACACGCCGCTCTAATTTGGCACCAACGGACCATAATGTTCGATCTTCCTCTTGAAATCGAAGCTCATCCCTAGTGGTGAAGTATGGGGCAAGATTCCTCACCCTGCTGCCATTCCTCATTATATTTCTTAGAAAAAAGAAGAAAAAAAAACACATACAAAGACAATTAAGGTGCGACCAATCTTTATTGGAGATAAATCTATAGATGGAAATGATTGTCGGGCTTCGGAGAACATCGGAGATCAGTGACGGTTGTCCTAGGACTCCTCAAAGGCAGGGCCTTTTTACACTAAGCCTAAACCTTAAGATGATTCAGAGGAAGGCGAAAACCCCCCCGGCCAGATGGGCTCCAAGGGGGGGAAAAATTCCTTCCTGACCCCCTAAGGCGATCGGATAGTCCCTGAATCATCAGTCTAGGGTGCCCAGTTCATCTCATATAGAGAAAAAAACCATACATAGAACCATACAGAACATATGTATTGCAGGTATGTATGCAATAAAACACACCTACCTGCTTGTTCACAATCATATTTGGGGCTCATTCAGAATATATGCATTGAGCATCCGCACAGATCAGCGCCCCCACACTGATCAGTGCCTCCGCCCGCCGCACCGATTCCTTATGTTTTCTGTGCCCAGCCCCCTACAGGAGGACTGGTGGTACCCCCTTATTGGTGGCCCTGGTGGTGGTATGTAGACATGCTGTGTATGATGGTATGCATGGTGCTATATACGCAGGTATGTATGCAATAAAACACACCTACCTGCTTGTTCACAATCATATTTGGGGATCATTCAGAATATATGCATTGAGCATCCGCACAGATCAGTGCCTCCCCCACCGATCAGTGCATCCGCCCGCCGCACCGATTCCTCATGTTTTCTGTGCCCAGCCCCCTACAGGAGGACTGGTGGTACCCCCTTATTGGTGGCCCTGGTGGTGGTATGTAGACATGCTGTGTATGATGGTATGCATGGTGCTATATACGCAGGTATGTATACAATAAAACACACTTGCATGCTTGTTTACAATCGTTTGGGGCACATTCAGAATATATGCATTGAGCATCTGCACAGATCAGTGCCCCCCCACTGATCAGTGCATCCGCCCGCTGCAACGATTCCTCATGTTTTCTGTGCCCAGCCCCTACAGGAGAACCAGTGGTACCCCCTTATTGGTGGCCCTGATGGTGGTATGTATAGTGGTATGTTTGGTACTAGGTGGGCATGCTGAGTATGGTGGTATGTATGGTTCTATGTATGGTGTAGGGAGATCATTGCCAGTGTGCCACAATTATCTCACTCAGTACTGCTTGTGTTACCGTCTCACACCAGGAAAATCTCAGTTGAGGTCAAATCCCTCAGATGGTGGTAACGAGGCTCTGCCCTCGCATGGTAGCGAGGAGGCTCTGCCCTCGCATGGTAGCGAGGAAGCTCTACCTTCTCATGGTAGCGAGGAGGCTCTGCCATCGCATGGTAGCGAGGAGGCTCTGCCTTCGCATGGTAACGAGGAGGCTCTGCCCTCGCAGGGTAGCGAGGAGGCTCTGCCTTTGCATGGTAGCGAGGAGGCTCTGCCTTCGCATGGTAGCGAGGAGGCTCTGCCCTCGCATGGTAGCGAGGAGGCTCTGCCTTCGCATGGTAGCGAGGAGGCTCTGCCCTCGCATGGTAGCGAGGAGGCTCTGCCCTCGCATGGTAGCGAGGAGGCTCTGCCTTCGCATGGTAGCGAGGAGGCTCTGCCCTCGCATGGTAGCGAGGAGGCTCTTTGTTTATCACTACCCTCGGATGATAGTAATGAGGCTCAGCCCTCAAATGTTGGTGACGGGGCTCTCTGATGTCATTGCTTCTTAGATGGTGGTAATGAAGCTCTGCCCTCAAATGGTGGTATTGAGGCTGTATGTTAATGTTATTGCCCCTCGGATGGTGGCGACGAGGCTCTGGGTTGATACTGGTTTTCCAGTGGTGAGTATTAGGCCACTGGCTGCAATTCACATTCTTGCTCAGGTAGGAGAAGCCCTCAAATCTCTTCTGCTGGCATGGAACTATCTGCCTCCCATTGTCTTCATTTTTAATGAATACATCCCCTGGAATTCCTTCCCCCAGGTCTTCCTCATGCATCTGGAAAGAGAAAAAAGTATTTTGTCAATGTTTCTGATTGATAGGGAAATAATCCCTAGAAATCCCCCCATTGTGCTGGGACTCCTCCCGTATACTTACATGTCGATTTGGAAATGGTGGGGGTGAGTTCCCTTTCTCTAGCTCCTTCCAGTCCACCTTGCTGAAGTAGGGGTGTCCTCTGATATCTCTTACTAGACTCATCCGCAGCTCTTGGTCTTTACATAGGAACTGTAAAAAGGAACAAAATATAATAAGATACACTGGAATAACATGAACAATCTATGAACAATATAATATTTGATTCTGATTCTCTCTATTATTTTGCCTTCTGACCTGCTACTACATCCTGATTGGATTGGATGGTAGCATGGGGCCTTATTTGTGTCCTATTAGTTCAGAATAGTTATTAAAGGAAAGAAACATCAGATATTTTGCAATTAAATGTGAATTAGGAATGTATTAAAAAGGAGATTTCTATGAAATCTGCACCTGCCATGATTTTTCTTATGACTCTGGCAGTCCCAGGGGAGTTCTATATGTTGTCTGTGCACGGAATGTCCCCAGAAATTGAATTCAATGTGTGCGATTGGCCCCATCACTATCCAATGGAACCACCCGGACCGTAAATTAAAAAGGGCTGCTTCTTTCCTTATGACAGGGGAAGGCAGATCCTTCCATTAAGCAGTCAGCTTGCTGAAAGTACAGCTATGACCTCCATCGATATGTGATGGTAAGAAGGTGGAACCATGTTTAATAAAATCCTAATAAGATATAATGTATGCAACAGGGAAAGAACATTGTCACTTAAAAGGTGTAAAATTTCTATGTATACTTACCATCTCTATGACGTCACGGAGATTCGGGTCTATGCTATCTGGATAATGCGGTTCCCTTGTGGTCACGATCTTCACTTCTTCCTCTGCGGACTCGCTGCCGGTCAGAAAGGGATGTCTGCCGAAAGCCATCTTATACACGATTATTCCCAGGGAGAAATAATCAGCCGCTCCGAAGTATGGAATGTTTTGAAGAACCTGTAGAAACATAAAGAGAAAAAGAAGGATGAGCTGATTGTTGGGTAGAGGACGGAGACGACTCAATGCTGATATATGGGATCTATGAATCCTCCCAGGACTCCTAAAATTGTGCTCAAAAGACCTCAAACCAAGGCGGAGCTTGTGAATATTGGAGGTGGGGCTTTAGGTCTCGCAGAGACACAAAAGGAAATTGGTTGAAATCTTCCAAATTGAGGTAAATTTCACCAGAACAGGTGTGCCCGTTGAAGGTTTCTCCTCCCCTCGTGTTCTGGGGAAATATCTAAAACTCACTTTCTTTCCCAATGACAATGGTCACCAATACAAACCAATGGGGACAAATACCCCTGGAATATTGTTCCAGCCTGGAAACCCACTGAAACCAACCAGGTCACCAGTAAAGAAATTCTTAAAGCGGTTATTCACCCTAAAGGGGAAGTTCCGCTAATCTGATCCCTCCCCCCCTCCGGTGCCACAATCGGCCCCTTTCAGGGGGGAGGGGGGTGCAGTTACCTGGATAATCCAGGTATCTGCACCCACTTCCGGGCAGACCGCCGCAGATGCCCCCCCCCCCCCGTTGTGTTCTGGGAAACGCACAGTTCCCAGAGACACAGCGGGGGACCATAAGAGACACGCAGCGCGACTCGCGCATGCACAGTAGGGAACCAGGCAGTGAAGCTGTAATGCTTCACTTCCCGATTCCCTGACAGAGGATGGCGGCGGGGGCAGCAGCGAGACGAGCGATCGCTCGTCATCTGCCGCCGACATCGCCGGACCCTGGGACAGGTAAGTGTGATTTTTTTAAAAGTCAGCAGCTGCAATATTAGTAGCTGCTGGCTTTTAATATTTTTTTTTAGGTGCAGAACCGCTTTAATTTAGTGAAAAATTACCTCCGTTTAGCTTATCTCTATATCCCATTATAACAAATATTACAATTAGGTCTAATATCAGGTGGATAGCAAGTATCTTACCTCTGGCGCCAAGTACCCTGGTGTTCCCGTTTGTCCTCGAATCCTCCTGAACTCCGTGACACCGACCCCTGCCAAGCCGAAATCGGCTATTTTGATGTGCCCGGAGTCATCCAAAAGGATATTTCCAGGCTTGAGGTCTCTGTGGATGATCGTCCTAGAATGCAGAAACTGCAGACCACAGATCATTTCTGCTATGAAGTATCTGATGGGGGAAAGAGATAGAGGAATTAGCATCACAAATCATCACAGAGTAAGGAAATCTAAAGATGAAATGACTTCCCCCTGTAATACATAGGGGTATGGATGGACGAGGCTCAGGTGAAGGGGCTGACTATATCACTGGCTGTGGTCAGTCACCCCCGACTCCAGAGTGACCCGTTCATTGATCTTACCTTATGGTGCCCCCAGGAAATGGAGCTCCTGCCATGGCACGATGGAGATCCCCTCTGGTCACACATTCCAGGACAAAGGCGAGATGATTCTGTGTGAACACAAGAGATAAAGTTTACATTATAGACATGCAGGATTTCATTTTGTGGAGGAATAGACAGACACACTTAATTTAGGAAAACCGGACAGAGGAACTAAGTAGGCCGCCATTACTGGACTGTTCTTATTGCAATGCTACTTCTGTCTGGTCTGGTAAAGAAATTGGAAGGTGAAAAGACTTACCTTTGTCTGGAACGTTCCAAACAGATGTGTAATAAATGGACACTCCCTGGCTACTTTCAGCACGTCACGTTCTAAGAAAACCATCTCACTCTCGTCTTCATTATGAAGTAATTCTCTCTTTTCCACAAGTTTAACCGCCAGCTTCTGGTCAATGGCGGGATGAGAGGCCAAGATCACCTTCCCAAAGGCCCCCTGTCCAAGGACTCCATAACAGGTCATGTGTTCAAAGGAGAGTACACATGACTGGTCCTTGGTGACCACGCTGGATGGTACTTGTGAGGCGATCTCATGGTGTGTGCTGCGGATGGATGGATTGTCTAGGTCGCACTCCGGTGGAGTGGACAGGTCCTGGTCGCACTCCGGTGGAGTGGACAGGTCCTGGTCGCACTCCGGTGGAGTGGCCACGTCTTGGTCGCACTCCAGTGGAGTCGCCACGTCTTGGTCGCACTCCGGTGGAGTTGCCACGTATTGGTCGCACTCCGGTGGAGCGGACACGTCCGGGTCGCACTCCGGTGGAGCGGACACGTCCGGGTCGCACTCCGGTGGAGCGGACACGTCCGGGTCGCACTCCGGTGGAGCGGACACGTCCTGGTCGCACTCCGGTGGAGCGGACACGTCCTGGTCGCACTCCGGTGGAGCGGACACGTCCGGGTCGCACTCCGGTGGAGCGGACACGTCCGGGTCGCACTCCGGTGGAGCGGACACGTCCTGGTCGCACTCCGGTGGAGCGGACACGTCCGGGTCGCACTCCGGTGGAGTGGACACGAATTGGTCGCACTCCGGTGGAGTGGCCAGGTCCTGGTCGCACTCCGGTGGAGTGGCCAGGTCCTGGTCGCACTCCGGTGGAGTGGCCAGGTCCTGGTCGCACTCCGGTGGAGTGGACACGTCCTGGTCGCACTCCGGTGGAGTGGACACGTCCTGGTCGCACTCCGGTGGAGTGGACACGTCCTGGTCGCACTCCGGTGGAGTGGACACGTCCGGGTTGCACTGTGGTGTGCAGTCAATACCGCGTACACCTACAATAAAAAAAGAGAGGAATTAGATTTAGCACCTTCACCTACATTTCATATATTTTTCTTTGTAGAACATCAAATTATGGAGAGAAGAGATGAAAACGCTGGTGCCAGAGACCATGAATAAACTCTACAGGACAGGGACACAAGGAGGACTAATGTTGTACTTTGTATAAAAATGCTGGTTTCCTGCCACTCATCCCGACCCACTGGCTGGCAATAATGGCATGAAAAATCAGAGGGGCTGGTTGTACCCAGCCCGTAATCCGCCTGCCCATACATGGTTAGAATCTTGGCTGGTCCTTGCTTAGCCGGGTGAGATTGGAAGTGTCTATGGCCGGCTTTAGGAGCGCAGACACTTCTAATGACAGCACTTGGGGTAAAGGCATAGTGCATATTAAAATGCTGATGGATAATGAATTAGTGCGGTTTTATTTGTGTTGGTTTTGTCCGTCTGTCTGGCCTTGTTTACAAGGGTGATGAGGCCCATATAACATGAACGGGACGTTTCTACAACATCTATATCTTCCAGGTGCTGCATGCAGGCAGTCCATTGACAATGAGTAGAACGCACAGCTGCACGCACGCAGCCACTTCTCCTAATATGACATGCACTGTCTGCATTCAGGGCCATTCGCCCACACCCAGGACCGCTGCTAGAAATCAGCTTACATGACTGGGCCCCCTACCACCTATAAGAGCCAGGGCCTGAGCCTGCGCCCCCCACATCACATTCAGCCAGCAGAGGAAAAGGAGGTGGTGTGCTCTGTGAAGAAATGAGGGGGTGACAACATTTTCCTAACAGTGTAAGGGGCATAAAACCTGCACAGCACACAGCCATCTCATATGTGTAGAAAATGCTGTCATGTTTAACCCCTTGCTTACCGGCCACTTAAACCCCCCTCCCCCTCCTATCCACACCAATCCTCACCTTTCAGCGCTGTCGCACTTTGAGTGACAATTACACGGTCATACAACACTGTACCCAAATGACATTTGTATCATTTGTTCCCCCAAATAGAGATTTCCTTTGGTGGTATTTCATCTCCTCAGCGGTTTTTATTTTTTTTAAATATAAAAAGACCGAATTAAAACCATATTTTTTTACATTTTTGTTAAATGTTATAACGGGTAATTTTTGTCTGTCATTGATGTACGCTGACGAGGTGGCACTGATGGGCACCGATGGGTGGCAGTGATGGGCACTGATCAGTTACACTGATAGGCAGCACTTCTAGGTGTCAATGATTAGCACCACTGGTGGGCATCGATAGGTGGCACTGGTGGGCATTGATAGGTGGCATTGGTGGGCATTGATAGGTGGCACTGGTGGGCATCGATAGGTGGCACTGGTGGGCATTGATAGGTGGCATTGGTGGGCATTGATAGGTGGCACTGGTGGGCATCGATAGGTGGCACTGGTGGGCATTGATAGGTGGCACTGGTGGGCATTGATAAGTGGCACTTTTGGGCATTGATAGGTGGCACTTGGCATTGATAGGTGGCACTGGTGGGCATCGATAGGTGGCACTAGTGGGCATCGATAGGTGGCACTGGTGGGCACTGTTACTCTATAAATGAGGCATAATCGCCTCTTCCTTTTTCGGGGTCGATGTCCCTTTAAGATGAGCCGGTGATCGGCTTTGTTCTTCTCCTGTTTACATCATGTGATGAGCCGTCATTGGCTGATAACTGATCACATGATAAGGGGTCGGGATTGGCCCCGTACTTGGATTGGTGGTCACCTGAGTCTCAGTGACTCGGTGATCACGGCGCCCTCCGCAGGGAGCGTGCACAGGGGGATGTCATATGACAGTCTCCCGGGAATTCACATCCGCGCTGTTCCCGTCATTTGCCCATAGCGCAGATGTCAGGGGGTTAAACAGGTGGTGAGGAGGCAATATAACACCTTCTTGCCTCCTGTCAAATACCCTCTGAAGAGGATTGCTGTTCAGAGGGCACAACATGTTTAAATGAGCCCTAAGGCAGTTCAGACAATCCGTTATTCTTTGTCCATTCAGTAGGGAACAGGAGGGACTATTTCATGTTTTCTTTGGGGCACTGCTAAGTAATCTTCTGGTTTTCAACAAGTACAAAATCCCGGGGAGACGGTGCCAATAAGAGATCTATAACCGTCCATCTGCGTGTGTATGGACCTCCCAGTAGTGTGCAGACGTGGATTGTTGGGGATGAAAACAAAAGATTGACATACATGACTACAGAGGTGCAATCACAATGAGACCATCAAAGAGACAGCGGGGGAGGGATCTAGGTCCCATGTGGGATGGTCATGGGGGGGGCGGCATTATCCGCACTGTCCATAGGGGGAGCGGCATTGTCCGCACTGCCCATGGGGGGAGCGGCATTGTCTGCACTGTCCATGGGGGGTGGCATTGTCCGCACTGTCCATGGGGGGTGGCATTGTCCGCACTGCCCATGGGGGGTGGCATTGTCCGCACTGCCCATGGGGGGTGGCATTATCCGCACTGCCCATGGGGGGTGGCATTATCCGCACTGCCCTTTGGGGGACAGCATTATCCACACTGTCCATGGGGGGGCGGCATTGTCCGCACTGCCCATGGGGGAGTGGCATTGTCCGCACTGCGCATGGTGGGGGGCGGCATTATCCACACTGCCCTTTGGGGGATGGCATTGTCCGCACTGCCCATGGGGGGGCGGCATTATCCGCACTGCCCATGGGGGGTGGCATTGTCCGTAACTGCCCATGGGGGGCGGCCAGAGGCGGCTCTCTAATTAGGCAAATTAGGCGATCGCCTTAGGCCTCGCAACTCATAGGGGCCCCTCGATCGCCTAATTTGCCTGACCGTTGCGTGTGAGTGGCAGCGAATATCTCCCGTCAGTGTCCCCAAACTAGCGGGACGAGTGAGCGGGATGAGCGAGGCTCAGCAAGCAACTACTGAACACAGTGACAACGCTGCTAGTGCTATGTGACCAGCGCCGCGCTCTCTGCCTCAGGCTCTGCACTCTCCAGCGCCCCCTCTCTGTGTCCTCGAGGCTCCAGCGCTGCCTGAGGACAGATTATAGAGGCGGAGCTGGCGGCCTCTGCTGAACCCAAGAGGGATGGATGAAAGCACGGACATGCAGGAGTTCCTTTTGTCGGGTGTGGAGGGAGGTGAGCTGACAAGTTTATGGGGGCACTTGTGACTTGTATGCAGTGACTAGAGATGGATGAGGGAGGGGGCGGTGAGAGCCGTGTCTGCAGCACAGTGGACCCCCATACTAACCCCCCATACACTCTGCACCCCTCTCATGTACATACTACCCCCCATACACTCTGCACCCCTCTCATATACATACTACCCCCCATACACTCTGCACCCCTCTCATGTACATACTACCCCCATACACTCTGCACCCCTCCCATGTCATACTACCCCCCCATACACTCTACACCCCTCTCATATACATACTACTCCCCCCATATACTCTGCACCCCTCTCATATACATACTACCCCCCATACACTCTGCACCCCTCTCATATACATACTACCCCCCCATACACTCTGCACCCCTCTCATATACATACTACCCCTCATACAATCTGCACCCCTCTCATATACATACTACCCCCCATACACTCTGCACCCCTCTCATATACATACTACCCCCCCATACACTCTGCACCCCTCTCATATACATACTACCCCCCATACACTCTGCACCCCTCTCATATACATACTACCCCCCATATACTCTGCACCCCTCTCATATACATACTACCCCCCCATACACTCTGCACCCCTCTCATATACATACTACCCCCCGTACACTCTGCACTCCTCTCGTGTACATACTACCCCCCATACACTCTGCACCCCTCTCATATACATACTACCCCCCCATACACTCTGCACCCCTCTCATATACATACTACCCCTCATACAATCTGCACCCCTCTCATATACATACTACCCCCCATACACTCTGCACCCCTCTCATATACATACTACCCCCCATACACTCTGCACCCCTCTCATATACAGTCTCCTCCCATACACTCTGCACTCCTCCCATATACATACCATCCCCCACATAGACTCTGCAATCCTCTCATATACATACTACCCCCCCCCCATACACTCTGCACCCCTCTCATATACATACTACCCCCCCATACACTCTGCACTCCTCCCATATACATACCATCCCCCACATAGACTCCGCACTCCTCTCATGTACATACTACCCTCTGCCATACCCTCCATTTTCCTCTACTACACATGTTTACCACCATTGTACCGTGCCATCATAATAGCATCATGGACAAAGTAATGCCCTGGGGCCCCTACTAGGAAGATGGTGACCTGTGGCATACACAGAGCACCGCAGAAAACAGTGAGTGAGGCTAAATTATGCTACATATTGGGCATGACTTTTTGGTCTGATTAGAAATTTTTGTCTAATTTTATTTATTTTTCTTACAATTTTTTTAAAACCCAAAATGTTGTTTTTTGGTGAGTTTTTTGGTTTCTTTGGTGAGATATCAGGGGTCTAAACAGACCCCTGAAGTCTCACTTTTGACACAGAGAAAGGGACTGAGGAGAGATATTCCCCAGTCCTTTTCTCTGTAGCCTCAGCTTCACTGCAAATGAATGAACAGGAGAAAAAGTCTCCTATTAATTCATAAACCGAAGCAGAGAAAACACAGCTTACTATGCTTCAGTTATGATTGAACACGGTGAGTGATCAGTACCGATCACCCATTGTGTTCATTTAGAAAAGTAAGGGCTGGTAAATGACATATTTACCAGCCCCTTTATCTGAAGATCCCCCAGTCAGCGGGAGAGAAGAGGAGGGAAGCCAGCAGCGCTGTGGGGGGGGGGGTTATTGCTTTAATTATTTTTCTCATGTCTCATGTCTGAGTTTTGCCTAAGGCCTCACAAAGCCTAGAGCCGCCTCTCGGGGCAGAATTATCTGCACTGCCCATGGGGGGGGGGGGGGGGGCATTATCCGCACTGCCCATGGGGAGGTGGCATTGGGGGGCACTGAACCAATTGGCACCTTTGTTTTGTTTTTTGTGGGTTTACAACCACTTTAAATATTGCTTATAAATGTGTGTTTATTAGGATTGTACAATAAGTACATGGGTTGTGTGTATGTCAGGGGTTCACAAATTTGCTTTGAATTTAGGAGCCAGTTTTTGTTTTTTTATAGTGGTATGGATTGTCAGCTCCCGGGGTAAGGCCACTCATTTTCACCCCCTATCCCTAACTCACAATGGAGCACCCAGTCAATAACTCCATTGAAACGCTGTTACATCAGGGTTATGGGCTGACCAGAAAGAGAGTAAAGCTGGCAACAGATGGAACTGGCAGGTGGCACTGGTTTGGAACTGGCAGGTGGCACTATTGGCACTGGCACTGATTGGCAGGTGACACTGGTTTGGAACTGGCAGGTGGCACTATTGGCACTGGCACTGATTGGCAGGTGGCACTGGTTTGGAAGTGACATGTGGCCCTGGTTGGTGATGGCAGGTGGCCCTGGTTGGCGGTGGCACTAGTTGTCACTGGCAGATGGCACTGATTGGTGGTGGCACTGGTTTGTGTTGGCAGGTGGCACTGGTTGGTGGTGGCACTAGTTGGCACTGATTGGCGGTGGCACTGATTGGTAGTGGCAGGTGGCACTGGCAGGCACGTTGAACTGCCAGATGGCATTGGCAGGTGACACTGGTTGGCATTGGCAGGTGACACTGGTTTGGAACTGGTAGGTGTCACTGATTGGCGGTGACACTGGTTTGTGGTTGCAGGTGGCACTGATTGGCCGTGGCACTGGTTGGCACTGATTGGCGGTGGCACTGGCAGATGCCACTGGTTGGCGCTGGCAGGTGGCACTGGCAGGTTTTACACGGAGCACTCTGTTACTGAAATGTAACAGAGGAGCTGTCAGAATTGAGCTTAAAGCGGAGCTCCACCCTAAAGTGGACCTTCCGCTCATTGGAACCCTCCCCCCCCTCCGGCGCCACAATTGGCACCTTTCAGGGGGGAGGGGGGTGCAGGTACCTGTACAGTACAGGTATCTGCACCCACTTCCGGCGTAGATTCTGCAGAAGCTACACCCCTTTCCGAAGGTCCCCCGCTGCCTGCTGGGAAACACACGGATCCCAGAGACAGCGGGGACCATCCTTATTGCGCAGCGCGACTCGCGCATGTGCAGTAGGGAACCGGGAAATGAAGCTGAAAGGCTCCACTTCCTGATTCCCATACCCAAGATGGCGGCGGCAGCACCCGAGAGACGATTGAGAGATCGGCTTCGGGTGCCGACATCGCGGGCACGCTGGGCGGGTAAGTGTCATTATTTTAAAAGTCAGCAGCTGCAGTATTTGTAGCTGCTGACTTAAAAAAAAAAAAAAAAGGCGGACTCCCGCTTTAATGTCGGAATGGGCGGGACCTGGCCGGGGTGTGAAACTGACAAGTAACAGAGAGGCGGTGTAGTGTCATATTTTGATCCCCATCATAGAATGTTCCGGAAGTGGCGCTGCGGCCAGAAATTTAGCACTGCGCATGCGCCATGCGTTCCAAACACTTGCGCCATGCGTTCCAAATGATTTGCGACAATGCAGACCAGTGAAACCGTCAGATAATGTCAGAGAAGTGAGGGGAGGTAATCCCCTCCCTGAGCCACAGTTACCCGCTCTCTCTCCGCCGCTCTCTGCTCTGTCTAAAGTTAATGTCACGATTACCTCCCCTCACTCCCGTGACATTATCTGACGCTTTCACTGAACTACATTGTCGGAAATCCTCTGGAACGCATGGTGCAAGCATTTGGAACGCATCGCGCATGCGCAGTGCAAAATTTCCGGCCGCAACGTCCCTTCCGGAGCATTCTATGATGGGGAGCAAAATATGACACTACAGCGGATATGTCAGATTTGAGCTTGAGTCGGGGTGGGCGGGCCCCGGCTGTGTGGGCAGGACTCAGCAGCTATCAAACACCGGCCAACGATTGGGCTGCTTAAGAAAAGAGGCGCGGCCACATACACGTAGCGGCCCGCCCAGATTCCATTGGCTGGTGTTTGATAGCTGCCGGGTCCCGCCCACCCCGGCCGGGTCCCGCCCACCCCGGACGGGTCCCGCCCACCCCGGACGGTTCCCTCCCACCCCGGACGGTTCCCGCCCACACAGACATCAAGCTGAAATCTCTCCTTTGCTTGTCAGTGTCACACACAGTGCGCAGCCGCAGAGTGTGGAGGAGGGGGGAGGGGGTCAGTCATTTTTAATAGTGATAGTGAGTGGGCTGGTGGCAGCTTAGGCGCCAGGTTGTGATTTCTGGTGGCATTGGTGACCTGGCGCCTGGGGTTTGTGGAGCCCTGGTGTATGTCTTGTGTTGATTGTAACTAAAAAATGTCATAAAAAAGGACTTGATTTAAAAAATATTAAAAAAAACATTTGTACCTATGGGAATGTGACCCCAAAACATTTTTTTGAAAAAAAAAAAAAATTATGAAAAAAAAATTTTTTTTTGAAAAAAAAAAAAATATTTTTTTTGAAAAAAAAAAAATTTAAAAAAAAAAAAAAAATATGAAGAAAATAATATACTTTGAAAAAAAAAGTGAAAAAAAAAATTTTTTTTGAAAAAAAAAAAAAAAAAATTTATAAAAAAAAAAAAAAAATCTTTGAATAAAAACACTTACCAATCTCAGTGTCTGTATCCCGGTGATGTCTATTGGCTTTACAGCCGGAACCGAAACATCGAACGACGGCTCTGAAACAGCCGCGCACAAACGCTCGGGTCCTCTTCAGCTTGGAGGGCTTTTTGGTTGGGGTATCTGCAGGCTGGTCACTGACACCTCCTACCATGGCCCTTCCTTTGCTGGGTTTCTCTTTGATGTTTTTCAGAGAAACAATCTGATTACATTTAAATCGGTTCATTATTAAGAATAAAGAAACTCGCTTTAAATGTATGACAACAAATATTGCAATGAAATTGAATTGACCGAAATCAAATCCAATAATATCACAAGGTATCTCTCAGGAGAGATAAAAGCCAACCTCACTTGTCAGTGGACAGTCAACTTCTGATGAATTCTGCCCCAGTGTCTGAATATATAGGGGGACTCAGCCAATGAAATCACAGCGACTTTGGCTCAGCCAATCACAGTGACTTTGGCTCAGCCAATCACAGTGACTTTGGCTCAGCCAATCACAGTGACTTTGGCTCAGCCAATGAAATCACAGTGCAGTCATGTGACTTTTTTTTTTTTTTTTTTTTTAAATTAACTGACGATTTTTCTTAAAGGAGCCAGTATACGGATGTAATAGGGATATACGGCTCCTGGAAGAACATGTTATTGTGAATGAGATTTAACCCTTACAGTCCCATGGCTGAAATAAAGATCTCTATTCTTATGATAACATTGTGAATGGAGCCTTAGAAATCCTCTCCGCACATCAAATCTTTTGATTTCTTTTATTTTATCATTATTACACACCAATTATTTCTCCATGAGGGGGGGAGGGGTGATGAGCCTCACGCTGCTCCCCGGGGCCGCCCGCCGTGTGACGATCCGTACCGCGCTCTACTAACCAATCACAATTGATAACGGAAGTGACGTTCAGTCACCGCCATCTTACTATACCCCGCACTCCTCTATAGTAAGCATACACTGAGAAGGCGGACATCTTGTTACACCCACCGGAGTTTGATGCATAAATGGAGTATTTAGAAATCGGAATGTTTGGATGTTACATTTTAAAAGCCGCGGCAAACCTGCCCACCTCACACGTTTACTAATGTGACAGAAAACTCTGAGTTCAGTCCGTGGGATTTCACCATATAACCTCCGATCTTGTGTTTTATAAAAAGTGTAAAATGCAAAACTCCAGCGGGTGTAACAAGATGTCCGCCTTCCCCCCCCCCCTTCTTGGTCTATCCTCACAGTGGAGGAGTGCGGGGTGTAGCAAGATGGCGGTGACGGATCGTCACTTCCGTTACTAATTCTGAGGGGTCGCGGAATCTGACGGAACACCGGAGCCAGCGCTGCAGCGGTCAGTCCGCCCGATATTTTGTATGACCCTTCGTCTCTCAGCTCCTTCCCCTATCACACAGGCTCCACCCTCCTCGCACTCATCTCCGTGGTAACCGTACACTGCAGGGGGAGGAGATAAGAGACACAGCCCCACCCCTCATTCCTCCTCTCTGTTTACTAATATGGAGGCGTCCAATCAGCGGCGGGACAAGTGACCAGCAAGGAAGGTGGGGCCGGTAGCGGAAGGGGCGGGGCAGGGATTGAAACGCACAGTGTCTGGTAGTCATGATCATCTCTCGCCAGGTGAGACCCCAAAGTATCGAGGGGGAGGGGGAGTGTCCACTATAGAGGGTCCCCCTCCCCCAACACACACAGAGGACCAATCATAGGCTGAGCTCTACTACCATCCCCCATCATCCCAGGAGGGACCCCAACTCTACTCAGCTATACAGAGGGGGAGGGGCAGTGTGAGAGGGAGGGGTGTCAGGTGAGGGGGAGGGGTGTAAGGTGAGGTGATGAGGAGTATTGATGGGAGGTTCTCTGTCACTCTTCATGTGTCGGTGCTCTTCGATGAGGTGGGGGTGTATTTCTCGGAGGGGGAGGGGTGTAATGAGGAGTATTGATGGGAGGTTCTCTGTCGCTCTTCAGGTGTCGGTGCTCTTCGATGAGGTGGGGTGTATTTCTCGGAGGAGGAGGGGTGTAGTCTGGAGGAGTATTGATGGGATGTTAGGGGATGGCATGTTGGTAGGGGGCACACTTTAGTGACACTGGTAGGTGACACTGATGAGGCACGGGTAGGGGGCACACTTTAGTGACACTGGTAGGTGACACTGATGAGGCACGGGTAGGGGGCACACTTTAGTGGCACTGGTAGGTGACACTGATGAGGCACGGGTAGGGGGCACACTTTAGTGGCACTGGTAGGTGACACTGATGAGGCACGGGTAGGGGCACACTTTAGTGGCACTGGTAGGTGACACTGATGAGGCACGGGTAGGGGGCACACTTTAGTGGCACTGGTAGGTGACACTGATGAGGCACGGGTAGGGGGCACACTTTAGTGGCACTGTTTGGTGACACTGATGAGGCACGGGTAGGGGGCACACTTTAGTGGCACTGGTAGGTGACACTGATGAGGCACGGGTAGGGGGCATACTTTAGTGGCACTGGTAGGTGACACTGATGAGGCACGGGTAGGGGTTACACTTTAGTGGCACTGGTAGGGGACACTGATGAGGCACGGGTAGGGGGCACACTTTAGTGGCACTGGTAGGTGACACTGATGAGGCACGGGTAGGGGGCACAGACTAGCGGCACTGATGGGCACATATTGGGACCGATGTCCCTGTAACAGAAGCTGGTTACTGGCTGCTTTATTTTCTCCTTCCGCTGATTGTGAGAATAAAAAAGCAGATAATCGGCTTCTGTTTACTTCCGTGATCAGCTGTTGGCTGAGAGCTGATCATGTGATAAAGTGCCGCAGCGATTGGCTCTTTACCCTGTTCTGTGATCAGCTGAGTGGGAAGAACTCGATGATTGGAGAGCGCGCCGCAGGGGGCACGTGAGCGGCACCATCACGGGAGGACATCTGTGGTCTCCCTCCCACCACCGGAAGGCCGCGCTGTAACAGTCTTTCTATAGCGCCGGTGGAAAGTAGTTAACGGCTTGCCGACCAGCCGCCGCGGTTGTACTGCGGAAACGCGGCTCTGCGAATCGCCGTCATGTTACGTTGCTTCCATATTCAGCCACTAGGGGCGCGCGTGCTCGTCCATGAAACCGATGCCATCACCCGGAGAACAGCGATCTGTGTGTTTCTTATCTGAGGGGAGAAGAGACAGATCATCTGTTCACACAGAGTATGAAGAGCCATCTGTCATCTCCCCTACACAGTCCCCTCCCCCCCTTCAGTTAGAACATGTAGTAGAGGACGCATTAACCCCTTGATCGCCCCCTAGTGTTAACCCCTTCCCTGCCAGTGACATGTTTACAGTAATTGATGCATATTTATAGCATTGATCGCTGTATAAATGCCAATAGTCCCAAAAAATGTGTCAAAATTGTCCGACGTGTCCGCCATGTTGCCGTCCCGGTAAAAGTTGCAAGTCGCCGGCATTACTAGTAAAAATAATAAAATAATAAATATGCCATAACTATCCCTATTTTGTAGACGCTTTACCTTTTGCGTAAACCAATCAATATACACTTATTGATTTTTTTTTTTCTACAAAAATATGTAGAATACATGTCGGCCTAAACTGGGGAAAAAATATTTTTTATATATCTTTGGGGGATATTTATTATAGCAAAAAGTAAAAAAAACATTGCTTTGTTTTATTTTTTGTTTTCAAAATTGTCGCTTTTTTTGTTTATAACGCAAAAAAGAAAAAATGAAGAGACGATTAAATACCTCCAAAAGAAAGCTCTATTTGTGGTGGGGGGGGGCATTTATTTATTTATTTATTTTTGGATGCTACGTCACCCAACTGCATAATGGTCAGTTAAAGCGACGCAGTGCTGAATTGCAAAAAGTTCTCTGGTCAGGAGGGGGGGTAAAATCTTTCGGGGCTGAAGCGGTTAAAGTGGTTGTAAAAAGAAAAAGCACCTGGGTGCAGCAGCCCCCTCCTTATACTTACCTGAGCCAGTAATGTGCAGGAGGTCAGTGGCTCTCCCGGGTCTCTTCTCATTCATTGGCTCTGTATACTGTCAATCTGAGATAATGAGAGGGGGGGGGCTGAGCTGCACTCTGTGACTGGGCACACCGAGCAATAACTTGGGATGGAGCCCTGCTCAGGTGCCCCCCAGAGCAAGCAGCTGGGAAGGTCTGTAATTATGAACTGGTAATAACGGGAAGAACTACTCATGAAAGAGACCTTTCAGATGGTGAGTTGGGCGGGGGGCGGTAAAAACAGGCATCTGATGTAGTTTTGCAGTCTGGATGTTTGGGACTGAGCAGTATAGAGGTATATAGTGTAAGCTTTGTGCTGTCAGTGTGATCTCCCGCCCCGGGATTGGAGAGGTCTGTGCTGCTCACATAACATTGTCTCGCCTCTTCTGGCTGATTTCTGAGGTGCTGCGGCCCGATTCCTCCCATGATCACAATTAGGGTTGTCACCTTTTCTTCACCTCAAACCCAAACACTTGATCGGTGCACACCAATTTTTATTATAGTATAAACTATAGATATATTTTGGTATTAAATAATATTTCTAATCATATGAAGTTAATAACAAGAGTCCCCCTTTACGTCAGAGTCCACGGAGTCCCCCTTTTATATCTGAACTCACAGAGTTCCCTTTCACTCTAAGGGGGGACTCTGCAGACTCTGATGTAAGGGAGAATTCTGGGGACTCTAACATAAGGGATGCTCTGGGAACCCTGATTTAAGGGGGGACACTGAGAACACTGATGTATGGAGAGAACCCTGATTTACCTTAGTGTACTCTCTCAGAGGCAGGAGAGAGAAGGGGTAGACTTCAGACACGGAGGGATGGTGAGCTCACTCACCCTTTGGAAGTCAGCACCTCTCATCCAAATGTATCTGAGGCTGCTGGGCTTCAAATTTTCGGCCCCCACTTTCCTTTTTCTGAGGCACAGCACCAGGCATTGGAATGTGGGCAGACAAAGAGGAGTAGGGGGTGGGGGGAAGAGGTGCAGATTGAGCCCTCTCTCCTCTCCTGTCTGTGTGTGTTTTGTTGGGGAAGAGGGAATTGTTAGTGCTGGCTTTGGGCTGTGTGAAAGAGAGTGTTACAGACACTCTCAGCTTAGACAACTGCAGCCAGCAACCCAGCTGGGAGGCCATAGTACAGTTTAAATAATGTGTCTGGGTCTCAGACAGTCTGAAACCCGGACACATGATTTCAAACCCGAACTGTCCGGGTGAATCCTGGACAGGTGGCAACCCTAATCACAATAGTCTCTCTAGGGCTGAAACAACTAATCCATTATGAAATGAATCGATTCCTATTTTCATAATCGATGAATCGGCCGGTAACCTAATGGGTTAAAAAAACCTAAAATGAGCCCTTTATAATACAAAGATAGCAAATAATCGCTACTATAAATATTCCTGTCACTGTTCTAAAGTAAAAAATGAACCCCTTTCAGTAGTGATTATCGGCTTTTTCTACTATAAAGGGCTCATTTTAGTTTTTTAGTTTTTAACCCCATTATGTTACTAAACGCGTTAGACCCGGTTCACATCTATGCGTTTTTGGTGCTTTTTGCAGAAATGCACTGCAGTTCATTTCCATGGTTTCCTATGGGACACGTTCACATCTGAAAGGGGCGGGGACTTTTAAACGCAAAATAATGCTTTATTGGTTCAATATACTTCAATGGAGAAGCTGCAGAAAAGCGTGTCATGTGTTTTTGCAGCAATTTGTGTGCCCAAAAAAAATGTAAAAATACAAATTGCAGAAAAATCACGTGCGCAAAAATCAAAACGCACAGCAAAAGGCACTGCAGAAACAGATCAAAAGCAAACTGCATAGGTGTGTACCGAGCCTTGTGCTGACCACACCGATCAATTTTCAGATGAGAATATTCAGACTAAAAATCTTTCTACATTCGCTGAATGAAAGAATTTTGTTTGAAATTTTCACTTGTTTTTAAAATGAAGGTAATATCTGAATGAAAACCACATCCACTGTCTGAAAATTCCTTCCACTAAGACCTTTTCTGTTATTTCTACATTTTCCCCTCACTGTGGTTGAAAATGAACGTCAATTTGATCCACTTTTTTTTTTTTAAGGTTATTAAGCGATTAATCGGCCAACTAATGGATGGTGAAAATAATGGTTAGTTGCAGCCCTAATTCTCTCCCAGTGTTGCTGGGAGAAACCTTGAAACACAACGTACATCCTCCAAGCTAATGAAGCCAATCCTCTTTTATTCACAGATGTGTCCATCACCAACGTTCGCCATCCCAGCTTCACCATTCATGCAGAAGTTTGCTTATGGAACCCGTGTCAGCGTTTACCTGATGAAAAGGTCAGCTCAGCATTCATCATCTTGTTTTGTCGGAGAATAAAGGTGGGGGGAGGGGGAGAATGTTCCAAAATAGATGACAAAGTAGGACGTGTTACTAGTCAGCAAATCTAGGACAGGTAAGTCCTGCATATTGGTGACTACATATCGGAAGTGAAGGCCGGGTTCACACTTGTGGGAATTGGATGAGGGTTTCCCCGCATCCATTTCACATGACGGGAGAGTGTGACCGGCTGTCATTGGAGCCGCTTCACACATCTCCGGGGCGGCTACAGAGCGCACTGCAGAAGGGTCCGATGTGTCTTTGGCTGTTTTCAGGTCTGAATTGAGGCAAAATTCTGCCCCCCCCCCCCCCCCATAAAAAACGGAGAACAGGGGCGCTCCACAAACCGTGTGAACCCAGCCTTAAATCGGAGCTCCGCCCAAAAGGGATGTACTGCTTTTACCACCCCCCATTACCTAGTTTCAACAGGTTCCTGCACCCACTTCTGCTTGGGCAGAAGTTCTCACCCCTCCCCCCTGCGATTTTCTGGGAAACGTCACAGGTCCCAGAAGATTGCATGACCTGTGGAGAGGCAGCCGCCTTTTCCAGGCTTTACTGTCTCAGGGCCGCTCTGTGCAGTTAAGTAGTATAACATGTTCTTCTAAAGTCTGTGGTTTTTTGTTTATTGAAAAACATAATTTTAAGGTTCAAAGCAAGTTTCTCGGCCCCCTAGTATTTCTGGCTGTGGCCAATGTAAGTAAGGGCTAATCATTTATGTAGAATTTACAGAAGCAGCTGGGACTGGTGTCTAGCTATGGGGAGGAGTGGAGGATCAGCCCTGCTTTAACCACTTAAGGACCGCCTCGCGCCAATATATACGTCGGCAGAATGGCACGGCTGGACACAATCACGTACCGGTACGTGATTCTTTAAGTGCCCAGCCGTGGGTCGGGAGCGCGCGGCTGGCTCCCGACCCGGTCCTGTGATCTGTGGCCGCGGGACCAGCGGACCCGATCGCCGCTGGTGTCCCGCGATCGGGTCACAGAGCTGAAGGAGGAGGAGAGGTCTGTGTAAACAAGCCTCTCCCCGTGCTTCCCTGAGGGGCTGTCACCGATCGTCTCTTGTTCTGGGCGCGTCTCCGATCTCAGTAAAGAAACATCGGCTCTTTACCCATGTGATCAGCTGTGTCCAATCATATGTAAACAAGGAAATGGCAGTTATCTGCTTGACTCTCTCACTGAAAGAGTGGGAGGAGAGAGCCGATCAGCAGCATTTCCTCACAGGGGAGACCTGTACATATCATCGGTGCCGCCCCATCTGTACCCCATCGGTGCCGCCTCATCTGTGCCCCATCGGTGCCACCTCATCTGTGCCCCATCGGTGCCCCCTCATCTGTGCCCCATCGGTGTCGCCTCATCTGTGCCCCATCGGTGCCGCCTCATCTGTACCCCATCGGTGCCGCCTCATCTGTGCCCCATCTGTACCCCATCGGTGCTGCCTCATCTGTACCCCATCGGTGCCGCCTCATCTGTGCCCCATCTGTACCCCATCGGTGCCGCCTCATCTGTACCCCATCGGTGCAGGAGAAAAATGACTTATTTACAACATTTTCTAACAGAAACAGACTTTTTTTTGTTTGTTTGCTTTACAATATTTGGTCTTGAGTATTGAGGTGGTTAATGGCCCCTTTTCATATCCACCAAATCCTCTACAATTCTGCGGCAGTGCTTAGTATTATTCTTAAAATCAATCCCTGTGTCCCCATGGAGCTCCTTGGATTTCAGGCCCCTAAATGTGTCACATCTTCTTCTCTCTAATGGACAACGAAGCTCTTGATTCGAATGTCAAATGCTAGTTTGTACTGGTCCGAGGAGCTGGCATTTTACAGCTGTGTGATGGGAGGAAGATGATTTTCTTTTTCTTTAAACTCCCATCAAGTAGGGCTATGTGGTAGACTTTAAATTCTGATTCTGATTGTGCCGTCTGTAATCAATAACTGTTCATCTCCATTCTCTGTCCAGAGGAATCCTTCATGGATGACTTTGATGAGGGCGCTTATTACGAAGCTTTGGGCACGAGACCGGCACTTAACATGGACAAGCTGGATGAGTCCTACCAGAAGGTGATTGAATTGTTCTTCGTGTGCACCAGCGAGAACCCCAAGGAACGGCCTTCTGCACCTCCAATTGTGGAGGCCTTGGAAGCGCAGGGGGTCAAGTAGTCATTTAGAATTCTGTTTAAAGGTTTCTGTTGGAATGGTTTTAATGTTTTTAACTATGAGAAGGCAGCTTTGTGTTGCTGTAATGTTTTCTAGAATGGTAGATTAGAGCAATGGTGAGCTCTGCTCTTCATCAGAGGTACTAATGCTGCCATATGAGGCTAGAAGTAAACTCAGCAGTTATGTCCCACGTAGCAGGTCCCTGACATCATGTATGTCATTCCAATGTGAAAGTATTGCTGGCCTTGCTGTATATAGCACTGAGGCACACAAACCTACCTCTAGCCAATGATGGTGCCACCTTTTGGAGTCTTCCTGAAGACACTTCTGCTGCCCCCATCCATCATGGTCACATCCTATAAGGCACATGCCCAGCCCAGCTTTTATTTTAGAATAACTGTGGCAACCAGGTATTACAAGGGTGTTTGGGTGCTGGAGGTAGGGTTTGATTTGTACAAAACCTAAACGTGATACAAGGTGCACTTTCATATGGGGGGAAAGTGTAAATGGAGAGTTTACTTCCCACTTTACCTCCAGCAACCCCTTTGCAGTTCTCTACACATAACTGCAGCAAACAGCCCTCAAGTACCTATTGACTTATGTAAGCTGCCCTAAGGTCCTACCAGGCTGCTGTATGCCAGATACTTCTAGTTCTGAGCCATGGTTGGGATTTCTTTGTAAATCTGAGACATTGATTGGCTGCTCAGACCAAGGAAGATACTTTTTGGGCCTTTGCATAGCATAGAACCTGTTCCTCCTGCCCTACTAGAAGTATTAAAGAAAAAAGCTGGAGGGAGTTTGCTTGTAGGCACGGCCTGCTGTCCTCTCCAAGATGGCTGCCTGGAGCTCATAGCAGAAGATGATTAGTCTTTAGTAGGTTCCTGCTGGTGTTTTGTCAGATTAGGCGAACCGTCAAAGTGTAACGCAAGTGACGTTTCGTCGCCGCCATCTTGCTACACCCCGTACACCTCCACGGTAAGGATACAGTGAGAAGGGGGTAAGGGGACATCTTGTTACACCCCGTACACCTCCACAGTAAGGATACAGTGAGAAGGGGTAAGGGGACATCTTGTTACACCCCGTACACCTCCACAGTAAGGATACAGTGAGAAGGGGGTAAGCGGACATCTTGTTACACCCCGTACACCTCCACAGTAAGGATACAGTGAGAAGGGGGTAAGGGGACATCTTGTTACACCCCGTACTCCTCCACGGTCAGGATACAGTGAGAACGGGTAAGGGGACATCTTGTTACACCCCGTACACCTCCACAGTAAGGATACAGTGAGAAGGGGGTAAGGGGACATCTTGTTACACCCTGTACACCTCCACGGTAAGGATACTGTGAGAAGGGGGTAAGGGGACATCTTGTTACACCCCGTACTCCTCCACAGTAAGGATAAAGTGAGAAGGGGGTAAGGGGACATCTTGTTACACCCCGTACACCTCCACAGTAAGGATACTGTGAGAAGGGGGTAAGCGGACATCTTGTTACACCCTGTACACCTCCACAGTAAGGATACAGTGAGAAGGGGGTAAGGGGACATCTTGTTACACCCCGTACACCTCCACAGTAAGGATACAGTGAGAAGGGGGTAAGGGGACATCTTGTTACACCCTGTACACCTCCACGGTAAGGATACTGTGAGAAGGGGGTAAGGGGACATCTTGTTACACCCCGTACTCCTCCACAGTAAGGATACAGTGAGAAGGGGGTAAGGGGACATCTTGTTACACCCCGTACACCTCCACAGTAAGGATACAGTGAGAAGGGGTAAGCGGACATCTTGTTACACCCCGTACACCTCCACAGTAAGGATACAGTGAGAAGGGGGTAAGGGGACATCTTTTTACACCCCGTACACCTCCACAGTAAGGATACAGTGAGAAGGGGGTAAGCGGACATCTTGTTACACCCCGTACACCTCCACAGTAAGGATACAGTGAGAAGCTGTAAGCGGACATCTTGCTACACCCCGTACACCTCCACGGTAGGATACAGTGAGAAGGGGTAAGGGGACATCTTGTTACACCCCGTTCACCTCCACAGTAAGGATACAGTGAGAAGGGGGTAAGGGGACATCTTGTTACACCCTGTACACCTCCACAGTAAGGATACAGTGAGAAGGGGGTAAGGGGACATCTTGTTACACCCTGTACACCTCCACGGTAAGGATACAGTGAGAAGGGGGTAAGGGGACATCTTGTTACACCCTGTACACCTCCACAGTAAGGATACTGTGAGAAGGGGGTAAGCGGACATCTTGTTACACCCTGTACACCTCCACAGTAAGGATACAGTGAGAAGGGGGTAAGGGGACATCTTGTTACACCCCGTACACCTCCACAGTAAGGATACAGTGAGAAGGGGGTAAGGGGACATCTTGTTACACCCTGTACACCTCCACGGTAAGGATACTGTGAGAAGGGGGTAAGGGGACATCTTGTTACACCCCGTACTCCTCCACAGTAAGGATACAGTGAGAAGGGGGTAAGGGGACATCTTGTTACACCCCGTACACCTCCACAGTAAGGATACAGTGAGAAGGGGTAAGCGGACATCTTGTTACACCCCGTACACCTCCACAGTAAGGATACAGTGAGAAGGGGTAAGCGGACATCTTGTTACACCCCGTACACCTCCACAGTAAGGATACAGTGAGAAGGGGTAAGCGGACATCTTGTTACACCCCGTACACCTCCACAGTAAGGATACTGTGAGAAGGGGGTAATGGGACATCTTGTTACACCCCGTACACCTCCACAGTAAGGATACAGTGAGAAGGGGATAAGGGGACATCTTGTTACACCCCGTACACCTCCACAGTAAGGATACAGTGAGAAGGGGTAAGGGGACATCTTGTTACACCCCGTACACCTCCACAGTAGGGATACAGTGAGAAGGGGGTAAGGGGACATCTTGTTACACCCTGTACACCTCCACAGTAAGGATACAGTGAGAAGGGGGTAAGGGGACATCTTGTTACACCCCGTACACCTCCACAGTGAGGATACTGTGAGAAGGGGGTTAGCGGACATCTTGTTACACCCTGTACACCTCCACAGTAAGGATACAGTGAGAAGCTGTAAGCGGACATCTTGCTACACCCCGTACACCTCCACGGTAGGATACAGTGAGAAGGGGTAAGGGGACATCTTGTTACACCCCGTTCACCTCCACAGTAAGGATACAGTGAGAAGGGGGTAAGGGGACATCTTGTTACACCCTGTACACCTCCACGGTAAGGATACAGTGAGAAGGGGGTAAGGGGACATCTTGTTATACCCCGTACACCTCCACGGTAAGGATACAGTGAGAAGGGGGTAAGCGGACATCTTGTTACACCCCGTACACCTCCACGGTAAGGATACAGTGAGAAGGGGGTAAGGGGACATCTTGTTACACCCTGTACACCTCCACGGTAAGGATACTGTGAGAAAGGGTAAGCGGACATCTTGTTACACCCTGTACACCTCCACAGTAAGGATACAGTGAGAAGGGGGTAAGCGGACATCTTGTTACACTCCGTACACCTCCACAGTAAGGATACAGTGAGAAGGGGGTAAGCGGACATCTTGTTACACCCCGTACACCTCCACAGTAAGGATACTGTGAGAAGGGGGTAAGGGGACATCTTGTTACACCCCGTACACCTCCACGGTAAGGATACTGTGAGAAAGGGTAAGCGGACATCTTGTTACACCCCGTACACCTCCACAGTAAGGATACAGTGAGAAGGGGTAAGGGGACATCTTGTTACACCCCGTACACCTCCACAGTAGGGATACAGTGAGAAGGGGGTAAGGGGACATCTTGTTACACCCTGTACACCTCCACAGTGAGGATACTGTGAGAAGGGGGTTAGCGGACATCTTGTTACACCCTGTACACCTCCACAGTAAGGATACAGTGAGAAGGGGGTAAGGGGACATCTTGTTACACCCCGTACACCTCCACAGTAAGGATACAGTGAGAAGGGGGTAAGGGGACATCTTGTTACACCCTGTACACCTCCACAGTAGGGATACAGTGGGAAGGGGGTAAGGGGACATCTTGTTACACCCCGTACACCTCCACAGTGAGGATACTGTGAGAAGGGGGTAAGCGGACATCTTGTTACACCCCGTACACCTCCACGGTAAGGATACAGTGAGAAGGGGTAAGCGGACACCTTGTTACACCCCGTACACCTCCACAGTAAGGATACAGTGAGAAGGGGGTAAGCGGACATCTTGTTACACCCCGTACACCTCCACGGTAAGGATACAGTGAGAAGGGGTAAGCGGACATCTTGTTACACCCTGTACACCTCCACGGTAAGGATACAGTGAGAAGGGGGTAAGCGGACATCTTGTTACACCCCGTACACCTCCACAGTAAGGATACAGTGAGAAGGGGTAAGCGGACATCTTGTTACACCCCGTACACCTCCACAGGGGGGTAAGGGGACATCTTGTTACACCCCGTACTCCTCCACGGTCAGGATACAGTGAGAACGGGTAAGGGGACATCTTGTTACACCCCGTACACCTCCACAGTAAGGATACAGTGAGAAGGGGGTAAGGGGACATCTTGTTACACCCTGTACACCTCCACGGTAAGGATACTGTGAGAAGGGGGTAAGGGGACATCTTGTTACACCCCGTACACCTCCACAGTAAGGATACAGTGAGAAGGGGTAAGCGGACATCTTGTTACACCCCGTACACCTCCACAGTAAGGATACTGTGAGAAGGGGGTAATGGGACATCTTGTTACACCCCGTACACCTCCACAGTAAGGATACTGTGAGAAGGGGGTAAGGGGACATCTTGTTACACCCTGTACACCTCCACAGTGAGGATGCTGTGAGAAGGGGGTAAGCGGACATCTTGTTACACCCTGTACACCTCCACAGTAAGGATACAGTGAGAAGGGGTAAGCGGACATCTTGTTACACCCCGTACACCTCCACGGTAAGGATACAGTGAGAAGGGGTAAGCGGACATCTTGTTACACCCTGTACACCTCCACGGTAAGGATACAGTGAGAAGGGGGTAATGGGACATCTTGTTACACCCCGTACACCTCCACAGTAAGGATACAGTGAGAAGGGGTAAGCGGACATCTTGTTACACCCCGTACACCTCCACAGTAAGGATACAGTGAGAAGGGGTAAGCGGACATCTTGTTACACCCCGTACACCTCCACGGTAAGGATACAGTGAGAAGGGGTAAGCGGACATCTTGTTACACCCCGTACACCTCCACGGTAAGGATACAGTGAGAAGGGGTAAGCGGACATCTTGTTACACCCTGTACACTTCCACGGTAAGGATACTGTGAGAAGGGGGTAAGGGGACATCTTGTTACACCCTGTACACCTCCACAGTAAGGATACAGTGAGAAGGGGTAAGCGGACATCTTGTTACACCCTGTACACCTCCACGGTAAGGATACAGTGAGAAGGGGTAAGCGGACATCTTGTTACACCCTGTACACCTCCACGGTAAGGATACAGTGAGAAGGGGGTAAGGGGACATCTTATTACACCCCGTACACCTCCACAGTAAGGATACAGTGAGAAGGGGGAAAGCAGACATCTTGTTACACCCCGTACACCTCCACGGTAAGGATACAGTGAGAAGGGGGTAAGGGGACATCTTGTTACACCCCGTACACCTCCACAGTAAGGATACAGTGAGAAGGGGTAAGCGGACATCTTGTTACACCCCGTACACCTCCACAGTAAGGATACAGTGAGAAGGGGTAAGCGGACATCTTGTTACACCCCGTACACCTCCACAGTAAGGATACAGTGAGAAGGGGGTAAGGGGACATCTTGTTACACCCCGTACACCTCCACAGTAAGGATACAGTGAGAAGGGGTAAGCGGACATCTTGTTACACCCCGTACACCTCCACAGTAAGGATACAGTGAGAAGGGGTAAGCGGACATCTTGTTACACCCCGTACACCTCCACAGTAAGGATACAGTGAGAAGGGGTAAGCGGACATCTTGTTACACCCCGTACACCTCCACAGTAAGGATACAGTGAGAAGGGGTAAGCGGACATCTTGTTACACCCCGTACACCTCCACAGTAAGGATACAGTGAGAAGGGGTAAGCGGACATCTTGTTACACCCCGTACACCTCCACAGTAAGGATACAGTGAGAAGGGGGTAAGGGGACATCTTGTTACACCCCGTACACCTCCACAGTAAGGATACAGTGAGAAGGGGTAAGCGGACATCTTGTTACACCCCGTACACCTCCACGGTAAGGATACAGTGAGAAGGGGTAAGCGGACATCTTGTGTTAGGGGGTTAGCTCGGTAGCGGGTGTGTGTGACCCCCTGGATGGGTTCACAACACAAAGTCAGACACAGCAGACAGCGGTGTAGGTGCAAAAAAAGAAAAGATCCGGTTTATTTAGGCTACATGCAGTGATACATATAACAGCCAAACAAAATAAAACAAGAAAATAAATCCTGGTCAGTTTGACCTCTAACTACACACGTAGACTCCCTGTCTAACAACTGGGTGCAGCCTTGTGCTGCCCCAGTCTCTGTCTCTATTGTAGGGGTTTGCCACACAGGCGTTAACTCACCGCACAGAACAGATCTCAGACTCCCCAGTCTATACACACAAAACTGGTTCCAGGATGGAGCATCTCCCTAAGCATGCTGGGGTTTTTTGTAGAGGCCTTAATGAGCCCACTTACTACAGCTGGGCTCATTAACTCTTCCCCTCTAATTGTAAAAGTCTGCATAAAGCTTGAATCTAGGACACACATATTTCCCATCCTGAATACAACCAGGTGATTTTACCTGCGTGCTGCCACATACCCCCCCCCCCCCCTCTTGTTTCAACCTTGGGGTTGTAACACAAGCAGCCAGACACGCATGTATCCGAGACAAAGCATCCACATTCCCCATTTTAACACCAGGGCGATGCTTAACTGTAAAGTTAAATTCCTGTAGGACCAGGAACCACCTATTTACCCTTCTATTGGTCTCCTTGTTCTGAGCCATCCACTTTAAAGGAGCGTGATCAGTCACCAGGTCAAAGTGCCTACCTAGCAGATAGTACCGAAGGGAATCTAGAGCCCACTTCACTGCTAAACATTCCTTCTCAATCGTGGAGTAATTTACCTCATGGGACTTCAACTTCCTGCTGAGGTAAATGACTGGGTGCTCTTCCCCGTTCCAGACCTGGGATAACACTGCTCCTAACCCAACGTCTGATGCATCAGTTTGTACCACAAAGTCCTTAGAGAAGTCTGGTGAGTACAACACTGGCTGGCTACATAAGGCTGTTTTTAAGGACTGAAATGCTTCTTCAGCCTCTGGGGACCATTTAACCATGACCGACTCTTTCCCTTTTGTCAGGTTGGTGAGGGGCACAGCCTGAGAAGTAAAATGGGGAATGAATCGTCGATAATAGCCAGCGATTCCCAGAAAGGCTCGTACCTGTTTCTTGCTGTTGGGACGTGGCCAACTCTGTATGGCCTCGACTTTATTGACTTGGGGTTTTATCACCCCCCTCCCAATAGTGTACCCAAGATATTTGGCCTCCTCCTGTCCAATGGTACACTTCTTTGGATTGGCCGTAAACCCAGCTTCCCGGATAGAGTCTAGGACTGCTTGTACTTTTGGCAAATGTGAGACCCAGTCTGTGCTATGGATAATCACATCATCCAGGTAAGCTGCAGCATATTTCTGATGGGGCCTCAGAATCTTATCCATTTTCCGCTGGAATGTTGCCGGTGCATTCTGTAACCCAAACGGCATTCTCTTATATTGGAATGCCCCATCTGGGGTTACAAACGCAGTTTTCTCCTTGGCCGACTCGGCCAGGGGAATTTGCCAGTACCCTTTGGTGAGATCAAGAGTTGTCATATATCGGGCTGTTCCCAGCCGGTCAATCAACTCATCTATACGTGGCATGGGGTAGGTGTCAAATTTTGTAACTTTATTCAATTGTCGAAACAAAACCGCCAGCTCCCATCAGGTTTGGGCACTAGTACGATAGGACTGGACCAGTCACTCTGGGACTCCTCTATCACACCCAATTCCAGCATCCTTTGAACCTCCCCATGTATTGCCTCCCGTCGGGCCTCTGGTATTCTATAAGGTTTTAGTTTTACCCTTTCTCCTGGCGGGGTGATAATGTCATGCTCTACGCCAGATGTTTGTCCTGGCAGCTAAGAGAAAATCTCTTTGTTACACAGTACAAACTCTTTAACCTCCTGTTGTTGGGGTTTTCGATAAGGTGACTGCTATTCCATCCTCAGGAACTAAGCAATCAGGCTGGGCTTGTGACCAAGTCTCTGCGACTAGGGATTCCCTATCCCTCCAGGCTTTCAGCAGATTGACGTGATAGATCTGCTCCGGCTTTCGCCTTCCTGGCTGTCTAACCCTGTAGTTCACCTCACTAATTTTTTCAATTACTTCATATGGACCTTGCCATTTGGCCAGAAATTTGCTTTCAACCGTAGGGACTAGCACCAAGACCCTATCCCCCGGGGAAAAAGTACGGGTCTTGGCCCCACGGTTGTACACTCTCTGCTGTGCTAACTGCGCTTGGGTCAAATGTTCCTTTACAATTGGCATTACCTGTGCGATTCTATCCTGCATCAGGGCGACATGCTCAATCACACTCCTGTGAGGAGAACTCTCATTTTCCCAAGTTTCCTTGGCGATATCCAGCAGCCCTCTTGGGTGTCTCCCATAGAGCAACTCGAAGGGTGAGAAACCCGTAGAGGATTGGGGTACCTCCCTAATGGCAAACATCAGATAGGGTATTAGACAGTCCCAATTCTTTCCATCTCTATCCACCACCTTCTTTAACCACTTGCTTACTGGGCACTTAAACCCCCCTCAGTCCCAGACCAATTTTCAGCTTTCAGCGCTGATGCACTTTGAATGACAATTGCGCGGTCATACAACACTGTACCCAAATGAAATTTCTATCATTTTTTTCCCACAAATAGAGCTTTCTTTTGGTGGTATTTAATCACAGCTCGGAGTTTTATTTTTTGCTAAACAAACAAAAAAAGATGCAAAAAAAAAAAAAAAAAAAATCATGTTTTAATAGTTTGTTATAAAATTTTGCAAACGGGTCATTTTTCTCCTTCATTGAAGTGCGCTGATGAGGCGGCACTGATAGGCTGCATTGGTGGGCACTGATGGGCTGCATTGGTGGGCACTGATAGGCTGCATTGGTGGGCACTGATAGGCTGCACTTGTGGGCACTGATAGGCATAGTTAAGGCGGCACTAATAGGCACAGATAAGGCGGCACCGATGGGCACAGATAAGGCGGCACTGATGGGCAAAGATGGGCACAGATAAGATGACACGGATGGGTGGCACGGATAAGTGGCACGGATGGGCACTGATAGGTACCACAGATAGATGGGACTGATGGGCACTGATAGGTGGCACTGATAGGTGGCTCTGATAGGTGGCACTGCTGGGCACTGATGGGCGGCACTGCTGGGCACTGATGGGCGGCACTGGGGTGCAGCACCTTTGAGGCAGATTGGGTGGCACTGTGGGTGGCACTGTGGGTGGCACTGTGGGGTGGCACTGTGGGGTGGCACTGTGGGTGGCACTGTGGGGTGGCACTGTGGGCATTATGGGCACAGACGGGGGGCACTTACTTTTACTTTGTTATATTTCAGGATGGCACTGCGGGAGGCAGGTGGGCACTGGCAGGTGGCATGTGGTGCCCTTCATTGCTGGCCGTGATCGGGACTGATGTCCCGATCACGGCCACCGGTGATCGGCTTTTTTTTTTTCTCCTCGCGCTGTCAGCGCGAGGAGGAATAATAGCCGATTACCGGCTCCGTTCTATCACATGATCAGCTGTCATTGGCTGACAGCTGATCACGTGATAAGGGGTCGGGATCGACCCCTTACACGGATCGGTGATCAGGCGAGTCTCACGGACTCGCCGATCACAGAGCGCGCCGCGCGCGCCCCTCAGGGGGCGCGCAGGCCGCTCGTAACCAGGACGACGTCAATAGACGTAGTCCTGGAAATCTAGGTCCGCGCTAATGCCGTCATTCGGCAATAGCGCGGTACCCAAGTGGTTAACATTTGTTTTAGGGTTTTGTTGAATCTTTCAACCAACCCATCTGTTTGGGGGTGATACACAGATGTACGCAATTGTGTCACTTTGTACAACTTGCATAGTTCTTTCATTACCCGGGACATAAAGGGTGTACCTTGGTCCGTAAGCAGTTCCTTACAAATACCCACGCGGCTAAAAACAAGAGATAGCTCTTTGGCTATGGTTTTGGCCGAGGTATTTCGGAGAGGAATTGCTTCCGGATAACGGGTGGCATAGTCCAATATAACCAAAATGTACTGATGCCCCCTAGCGGACTTCATTATCGGACCTACCAAATCCATTGCTATCCTCTCAAAGGGGACCTCAGTGATAGGAAGAGGTACCAGCGGGTTACGGAAATGTGGCATAGGTGCCGACTTCTGACACACAGGGCAGGAGGAACAATAATTTTCTATTTCCTTCATGACCCCAGGCCAATAGAATCTCTGCAGTACCCTCTCTCTGGTTTTCTCATTCCCCAGATGACCTCCCAGAATGTGCCCATGGGCCAATTCTAACACCAACTTCCTGTAAGGTTTGGGCACTACAAGTTGCTCAATGGTTTCTTCTGCCCTTTGAGCCACTCGATATAGCAGGTCCCTTTCCATAGTGAAGTAAGGATAAGGGCAAGTCTTATCTGGGTTCACTAACTCGCCATCTATTTTCACCACATTTTCCCGTGCCTTTATTAGGGTGGGGTCTTTTAACTGTTCTGTGGCAAAATTTTCCCTGTGAACCTCAAGATCCGAAAACTCCACAGACGGCATGTTTTCATCTGAGGATGTTGATTCCTCCCCAGTTTCTCGAGTTTCCCCCGCCAATACCGACAAGGGAAATTCAGGAGAGTCCTCACCACCCCCAGAGGAATTCTGGTCATCTTCCTGGTCTATAGGGGCACCAGTGGGGGGCTCAGGACAATCCCAGAGTTCCCAGAATTTTGGAAAATCCCTTCCCACAATAGCATCATGTGTTAAGTGAGACACTAACCCCACCTGATGAGAGAGGTTACCTTTGGGGGTCTCAAAAAACACTGAAGTTACAGGATACTCTCGGGGGTCCCCATGCACACAAATAACAGCCACCTTGTTCTTCCCAGAGACCTCTGTAGTAACTAATTCAGCTTTTATCAATGTTACCAGGCTACCTGAATGCAGCAACACATCAACATGTCTACCATTAATACACATTTTACATAAATGTTTCTCAGGTCCCCGAATGGCAGTGCATGCAACTGTCGCAAACATCGACTGACGTCTCTCCCTTATCAAGTCACATTGCATAGGCTCATCCACAACGGGGCAATTGGCTGCAATATGTCCCTCTTGCCGGCAGCGGTAGCAAATAATCTTTTTCGCTGTCTCTTGCAGCATGGGCTTCCTGGGCTGCTCCCGCCAGACCTTAGGTAGAACTCCCACCCTCTCACGCTCTCCACCCTCACCCCTTGGAGTCATCTTACCCGCCACTGGGGATGATCTGGTCTTAGGATGGAAAGTCCGTGAGTCCCTGGAAGAGGTGGTCAGGTTCTCTGTAGCCAAGTACCTCTCAACCAGATCCACAAGTTTATCGGCATTTTCTGGGTCTCCATGGCTTACCCATCTTTGGATGGCAGTAGGAAGAGCTCTCAGGAAACGATCCATAACAACACGTTCCACAATGTTTGGTGCGGTCAAAGTCTCTGGCTGCAGCCACTATCTGCTCAGGTGAATGAGATCATACATTTGAGACCTGGGGGGTTTTCCAACCTGAAAAGTCCAATTATGCACACGCTGAGCCCGGACGGCCAGGGTGACACCCAGCCGTGCCAATATTTCTGCTTTTAGCACCACATAGTCTTTTGCTTGGTCAGGCTCTAGGTCATAATAAGCTTTCTGCGATTCCCCAGTTAACAGAGGGGCCACCAGTCCAGCCCATTGCTCCTTAGGCCACTTTTCCCTTTCAGCAGTCCTTTCAAATGTGGTCAAAAACACCTCCGGATCATCCTCTCCCGTCATTTTTGTCAGTAAACGGCTCACACCAAAGGATGCGGTATTATTGTAACCACTTGCCTCATTGGTCTGCGGACGTTGCTGTATTAATGTCTCTATTTGCTGTCGAAAACTCTGCTCTTGCTTCTGCAACAGGTCTATGAAGCGGGGTTCAGATCGCTGCTGGGCTTGTTGCTGAGCTTCCAGACTCTGCAGGTGAGCTTTCTGCTGGGCTGCAAGGCTCTTTTGTAAAGCCGCATTTGTTTGCTGCTGATTTGCATTTGCTAGAGCCAGCTGTCTCAGTATCTCCTCCATGCTGGCCTTAAAAAAAAAAATGCCAAAATTCTCCACCAACTGTGAGGGGGTTAGCTCGGCAGCGGGTGTGTGTGACCCCCTGGATGGGTTCACAACACAAAGTCAGGCACAGCAGACAGCGTTGTAGGTGCAAAAAAACAAAAGATGCGGTTTATTTATGCTACATGCAGTGAAACATATAACAGCCAAACAAAAATAAAACATGAAAATAAATCCTGGTCAGCTTGACCTCTAATTACACACATGGATTCCCTGTCTAACAACTGAGTGCAGCCTTGTGCAGCACCAGTCCCTGTCTCTGTCTCTGTTGTAGAGGTTTGCCACACAGGCGTTACCTCACCGCACAGAACAGGTGTCACACTCCCCAGTCTTTACAAACACAAAACTGGTTCCAGGATGGAGCATCTCCCTAAGCATGCTGGGGTTTTTGTAGAGGTCTTAATGAGCCCACTTACTTCAGCTGGGCTCATTAACTCTTCCCCTCTAGTTGTACAAGTCTGCATAAAGCCTGAATCTAGGACACACATATTTCCCATCCTGGATACAACCAGGTGACTTTACCTGCGTGCTGCCACACTAGATACACCACATCTATGGGCCTTCCTTTATCTAGATACACCACGTCTACGGGCCTTCCTTTATCTAGATACACCACGTCTACGGGCCTTCCTTTATCTAGATACACCACGTCTACGGGCCTTCCTTTATCTAGATACACCACGTCTACGGGCCTTCCTTTATCTAGATACACCACGTCTACGGGCCTTCCTTTATCTAGATACACCACGTCTACGGGCCTTCCTTTATCTAGATACACCACGTCTACGGGCCTTCCTTTATCTAGATACACCACGTCTACGGGCCTTCCTTTATCTAGATACACCACGTCTACGGGCCTTCCTTTATCTAGATACACCACGTCTACGGGCCTTCCTTTATCTAGATACACCACGTCTACGGGCCTTCCTTTATCTAGATACACCACGTCTACGGGCCTTCCTTTATCTAGATACACCACGTCTACGGGCCTTCCTTTATCTAGATACACCACGTCTACGGGCCTTCCTTTATCTAGATACACCACGTCTACGGGCCTTCCTTTATCCAGATACACCACGTCTACGAGGCTTCCTTTATCCAGATACACCACGTCTACGGGCCTTCCTTTATCCAGATACACCACATCTACGGGCCTTCCTTTATCTAGATACACCACGTCTACGGGCCTTCCTTTATCTAGATACACCACGTCTACGAGCCTTCCTTTATCCAGATACACCACGTCTACGGGCCTTCCTTTATCTAGATACACCACGTCTACGGGCCTTCCTTTATCTAGATACACCACGTCTACGGGCCTTCCTTTATCTAGATACACCACGTCTACGGGCCTTCCTTTATCTAGATACACCACGTCTACGGGCCTTCCTTTATCTAGATACACCACGTCTACGGGCCTTCCTTTATCTAGATACACCACGTCTACGGGCCTTCCTTTATCTAGATACACCACGTCTACGGGCCTTCCTTTATCTAGATACACCACGTCTACGGGCCTTCCTTTATCTAGATACACCACGTCTACGGACCTTCCTTTATCTAGATACACCACGTCTACGGGCCTTCCTTTATCTAGATACACCACGTCTACGGGCCTTCCTTTATCTAGATACACCACGTCTATGAGCCTTCCTTTATCTAGATACACCACGTCTACGGGCCTTCCTTTATCTAGATACACCACGTCTACGAGCCTTCCTTTATCTAGATACACCACGTCTACGGGCCTTCCTTTATCTAGATACACCACGTCTAAGGGCCTTCCTTTATCTAGATACACCACGTCTACGGACCTTCCTTTATCTAGATACACCACGTCTACGGACCTTCCTTTATCAGTCATTCTGTCCTCTGATAACCATGGAGGGGCTTCCTGTGACGTGTCATGGAGGATAAACACTGCAGTTTTGGTGACTGAAGCCCCCCGATTCCCTTGTGAAGGGTACAGGTCAGCACAGAAGATATAGTCACATGACAGGAGGAGGCGTTGTAGGATAGTGGGAGGAGTCACAAGATGGTGGGATGGGCCCAATAACATTGAATAGGGGTATTATTGGACAGGTCAGTAAAACTCTGAAGGTCATGTCGGCATCCGGGGCGCATTTCGAGTGAACCAAACCGCATATCACCGCAGCGCCGTCTGGCTCGGCGCCATAAAAAAGTAAAAATCAGGGACGCCTTTCTCTGTTTCTCGCAGGTAATGATGACCAATAAAATGAATGGGCGGAGCTACCCGATATCACAGATCTGAGCTCCTCCTTCTCCACTGCACATCACAGTCCTCAAACCCTCCCCCACCCCCCACCACACTACTAACCGCCTCCCACCTGCCATATAGACCAATGACAGCGGAGCGGAGCCATGTCATATGACCACGCCCAGTTTAGGCTCTTCACCCATGTGATTGGCTGTGTCCAATCACAGCTGATCCCATGTAAACAAGGAAATAAAATATATAAAAAAGGGGCGGTCTTTTTTAGTTTTTTTATTATTTTAGAAAAGATAAAACCCCGCCCAACGGTGATTAATTATCACCAAGAGAAAGTTCTATTTGTGTGAATAAAATGTGTAGAGTTTTGTATGACCGTGTAATTGTCACTCAAAGTGCGACCGCCATGAAAGCTGCAAATTGTGCTGGGCAGGAAGGCGGGGGTGGGGGGGTCTGGATGGAGGGTGGGAGCTGCAAGATAGTGATTGGCTGCTTGGATGAAGGGCGGTCCTAGCAACCAATCACTTGCTTGATAACCTTGGGCAGCTCCCGCCCTCCATCCACAACAGTCCTCCCTCCCGCTGTCAGCTCTGTGAGGAATACTGAGTGACGATTGGTGGAAGAAAAGGCTCCTAAATGCTGTGACAGCTGAGACTCCTCCCACAGTCTGCCATCTAGTAATGCCTGATAGAGGAGTCACACCACGGGGGGAGGAGTCACACCACGGGGGGAGAAGTCACACCGCAGCGGGAGGAGCCACACCGTGGGGGGAGGAGCCACACCACGGGGGAGGAGTCACACCACGGGGGGAGGAGTCACACCGCGGCGGGAGGAGCCACACCGCGGCTGGGTGGAGTCACCCCGCGGCTGGGGAGAGTCACCCCGCGGCTGGGGAGAGTCACCCCGCGGCTGGGGAGGGGTCACCCCGCGGGGGGGTCACACTACGGGGGGAGGAGCCATACTACGGGGGGAGGAGCCACACCACGGCTGGGGGGAGTCACACCACGGGGAGGAGGAGTCACGGGAGGGTGGGGAGAATCACACCACGGGGAGGAGGAGTCACGGGAGGGTGGGGGGAGTCAGTGGATGGTGGGAGGAGTCACGGGATGTGGGAGGAGTCCCTCGATGGTGGGAGGAGCCACACGATGGTGGGAGGAGTCCGTTGATAGTGGGGGAGTCACGGGATGGTGGGAGGAGTCATGGGATGGTAGGAGAAGCCACGCAATGGTGGGAGGGGTAACGGGATATTGGGAGGAGTCAGTGAATGGTGGGAGGGCCACAAGATGGGAGGAGTCCATTGATGGTGGGAGGGGTCACGGGTTGGTGGGAGGAGACGGTGGGAGGTGTCACAGGTTGGTGGGAGAAGACAGGAGATGGTGGGAGGAGTCACGGTATGGTGGGAGGAGTCACGGTATGGTGGGAGGAGCCACAGCAGCCTAGAGGCGATTCAGTTCGCATTGTGCGCTATATAAGTATTTCATTCATTCATTCATTCAGGATTGTGTGAGGAGCCACGCGATGGGAGGAGGAGACAGGGGATGGTGGGATGACCAGGGGATGGTGGGAGGAGTCACGGGATGGTGGGAGGAGTCAGTGGATGGTGGGAGGAGCCACAGGTTTGTGTGAGGAGCCACGCGATGTTGGGAGGAGCCACGCGATGTTGGGAGGAGTCAGGGGATGGTTGGAGGAGTCACGTGATAGGAGGGGTCAGTGGATGGTGAGAGGAGTCACGGGATGGTGGGAGGAGCCACGTGATGGGAGGATTCAGTGGATGGTGAGAGGAGTCACGGGATGGTGGGAGGAGTCGTGGGTGGAGTCACACACTGGAAGATGTCACAGGATGTGGGAGGAGCCACACAGTGGTGGGAGGAGTCAGTTGGTGGTGGGAGGAGTCAGTGGATGGTGAGAGGAGTCACTGGATGGTGGGAGGAGCCATGTGATGGGAGGATTCAGTGGATGGTGGAAGGAGTCGTGGGAGAAGTCACGGGATGTGGGAGGAGTCAGTTGGTGGTGGGAGGAGTCAGTTGATGGTGGGAGGAGTCACAGGGTGGTGGGAGGAGTCACACGATGATGACAGCAGTCAGTGGATGGTGGGAGGAGCCACGGGGTGGTGGGAGGAGTCACGCAGTGGGAGGAGTCAGTTGATGGTGGGAGGAGTCACTGGGTGGTGGGAGGAGCCACATGATGGTGGGAGGAGTCAGTGGATGGTGGGAGGAGCCACGCGATGAGAGGAGTCAGTGGATGGTGGGAGGAGTCACATGATGGTGGGAGGCGTTACGGGATAGTGTGAGGAGCTATGCGATGGAGGGAGGAGTCACTGGATGGTGGGAGGAGACAGGAGATGGTGGGAGGAGTCACACAATGGTGGGTGGAGTCACACGATGGGAGGAGTCAGTGGGTGGTGGGAGGAGTCACTGGATGGTGGGAGGAGTCACACAGTGGGAGGAGTCAGTGGATGTTGGGAGGAGCCACGCCATGGAGGGCACCTGATGTAAGGGGCACTGTTATGGGGCACCTGATGTAAGGGGCACTCTGTTGGGGGCACCTGATGTAAGGGGCACTCTTATGGCGGCACCTGATGTAAGGTGGTTCTATTACTTACAATGTGGATGTGATTGGCTGACGTTTGTGTTCTTTCTTTGTCTTCCATCTTGTTTCGGGTACAGATAGTTGTTGGTGGAAGGACGGAATAAAAGGGTCCAGCCAGTGAAGGGGGAAGAGCTCAGAGTAATGGAGAAGAGGAGTGTCCTGCAAGGCAGAATCCGGGGCTCAGAGAAGACCGCTCACCATCAACATCTCCAAGGCCAACACACCACTGGAAGCTCTGAGGATCAGCACTAAACAGCTGCCCCGCTAGGAGGTAAAGCCTAACCTACTAACAATGTCTTTGCTACAAGTCACCCCCCAGTATCTGCTGATACCCCACATAGTTACAGGTCACCCTCCATTCTACCCATACTCTAGGCCACCCTCTGGCCCAGTCTGTAAATACTACAGATCACCAGTTATCAGGACCATCAATAGGGGGTACAGGCAGCACTTCCCATTGGGTCAGCAGGTGGTGGAACAGAAGCTGTCTGTGGATAGGTGGGTTCTGTCAGGTCAGCTTTCCAGTGCCCCATCATTTCTAATGGCAGCCCAGTCTTCGTCCGGAGGGTTCAATATTGAGTTTGCCCTTTGCAGCTATAACAGGTTCACCTCTTCTGGAAAGGCCGTCCACAAGGTTTAGGAGGGTGTCTATGGAAATGTTTGACCATTCTTCCAGAAGAACTTTTGTGAGTTCAGGCACTGATGTTGGACGAGAAGGCCTACCTCGCAGTCTCCGATCTAATTCATCCTAAAGGTGTTCTATGGGGTTGAGGTAAGGACTCTGTGCAGGCCAGTCAAGTACCTCCACTCCAAACTCGCTCATCCATGTCTTTATGGACCTTGCTTTGTGCACTGGTGAGCAATCATGTTGGAACAGGAAGAGGCCGTCCCCAAACTGTTCCCACAAAGTTGGGAGCATGAAATTGTCCAAAATGTCTTGGTATGCTGACGCCTTAAGAGTTCCCTTCACTGGAACTAAGGGGCCAAGTCCAACCTCTGAAAAGCAACCCCCCCACCATAATCCCCTCTCCGACACCATAATCCCCCCTCTGACACCATAATCTCCCCTCCCCCCACTCCATAATCTCCCCTCCCCCCACTCCATAATCTCCCCTCCCCCAACTCCATAATCTCCCCTCTGACACCATAATCTCCCCTCCCCCCACTCCATAATCTCTCCTCCCCCCACTCCATAATCCCCCCTCTGACATCATAATCTCCCCTCCCCCCACTCCATAATCTCCCCTCCCCAACTCCATAATCTCCCCTCTGACACCATAATCTCCCCTCCCCCACTCCATAATCTCCCCTCCCCCCACTCCATAATCTCCCCTCCCCCAACTCCATAATCTCCCCTCCGACACCATAATCCCCCCTCCCCCCTCCGACACCATAATCCCCCCACTCCATAATCCCCCCTCCCCCCACTCCATAATCCCCCCTCCACCAATTGGTTTGGACCAGCGCACAAAGACATTAATGGCTGTGTGTTGAGTTATTTGGAGGGGACAGGAAATGTACACTGTTATACAAGCTGTACACTCACTACTTTACATTTTAGAAGAAGAAGAAATGTCACTGAGGGGTGTACTTACTTTTGTCACATACTGTATATTTACCTAGAAAAATGGTGAGGTGTTCTATACTTATTTTACCCGCTGCTACCCACCTCAATACCAGGCACTTACACCCCCTTCCTGTACACACCAATTTTCAGCTTTCAGCGCTCTCACAGTTTGAATGACAATTACTCATACAACACTCTACCCATATGAAACTTGCGTCCTTTTTTCCACACAAATAGACCTTTCTTTTGGTGGTATTTAATCACTAGTGGGGTTTTTATTTTTGTGCTATAAATTAAAAAAATTTGTTTCTGTCATAAAATTTTTCTAATTAGTAATTATGGGGGGTGTGGGGTGTATGGAGGTGGGAGGTATGTACATGAGGGGTGCGGAGTGTACGGAGGTGGGAGGTATGTACATGAGAGGTGCGGAGTGTATGGAGGTGGGAGGTATGTACATGAGGGGTGTGGAGTGTATGGAGGTCGGAGGTATGTACATGAGGGGTGTGGAGTGTATGGAGGTAGGAGGTATGTACATGAGAGGGGTGTGGAGTGTATGGAGGTGGGAGGTATGTACATGAGGGGTGTGCAGTGTATGGAGGTGGGAGATATGTACATGAGGGGTGTGGAGTGTATGGAGGTGGGAGGTATGTACATGAGATGGGTGCGGAGTGTATGGAGGTAGGAGGTATGTACATGAGGGGTGCGGAGTGTACGGAGGTGGGAGGTATGTACATGAGAGGTGCGGAGTGTATGGAGGTGGGAGGTATGTACACGAGGGGTGTGGAGTGTATGGAGGTGGAAGGTATGTACATGAGAGGGGTGTGGAGTGTATGGAGATGGGAGGTATGTACATGAGGGGTGTGGAGTGTATGGAGGTGGGAGGTATGTATATGAGGGGTGTGGAGTGTATGGAGGTGGGAGGTATGTACATGAGGGGTGTGGAGTGTATGGAGGTGGGAGGTATGTACATGAGGGGTGTGGAGTGTATGGAGGTGGGAGGTATGTATATGAGGGGTGTGGAGTGTATGGAGGTGGGAGGTATGTACATGAGGGGTGTGGAGTGTATGGAGGTGGGAGGTATGTACATGAGGGGTGTGGAGTGTATGGAGGTGGGAGGTATGTATATGAGGGGTGTGGAGTGTATGGAGGTGGGAGGTATGTACATGAGAGGGGTGTGGAGTGTATGGAGGTGGGAGGTATGTACATGAGAGGGGTGTGGAGTGTATGGAGGTGGGAGGTATGTACATGAGGGGTGTGGAGTGTATGGAGGTGGGAGGTATGTATATGAGGGGTGTGGAGTGTATGGAGGTGGGAGGTATGTACATGAGAGGGGTGTGGAGTGTAGGGAGGTGGGAGGTATGTACATGAGAGGGGTGTGGAGTGTATGGAGGTGGGAGGTATGTACATGAGGGGTGTGGAGTGTATGGAGGTGGGAGGTATGTACATGAGGGGTGTGGAGTGTATGGAGGTGGGAGGTATGTACATGAGAGGGGTGTGGAGTGTATGGAGGTGGGAGGTATGTACATGAGGGGTGTGGAGTGTATGGAGGTGGGAGGTATGTACATGAGGGGTGTGGAGTGTATGGAGGTGGGAGGTATGTACATGAGGGGTGTGGAGTGGACTGGTATGTCCCTGCACAAAATGACATTTCTAAAGGAATAAAAGTCATTTAAAACTGCTTGCGGCTTTAATGTAATGTCTGGTCCCGGCAATATGGATGAAAATCATTGAGAACAAAGGCATGGGTACCCCGCCCCCAAGCCCATTACCAGCCCCTTTGGGTCTTGTATGGACATTAAGGAGAACCGCACACCCAAATTATAAAAAGGAAAGGCCTGAGGCCCCCAGGCCCTATATACTCAGAACAGCAGTATACAGGCGGTCCAAACAAGACAGGGACTGTGTAGGTTTGTTATTAAGTAGAATCTGTTTGTAATTTTTAACTGGTACATTTTTAAAGTGTAGCTCCAGCCAAAAAATCTATTTTTAAGCTTTTTGGAAAACATAGGGAAGGGTTATCACCCCTGTATAATTTGTTTTGCTGTCTGTGCGCACCTGTTCAGAAGATTTCACCTCACTTTCTGTCCCAATGACAATTGGATTGTTAAAATTTGGGTTTTTTTGTGAAACAAGGAACTCTTACAGGAGAGAATTTCCCTTCCTAGGGGTAGATTTCCTCTCACTTCCTGTTGTCTCCTTCTGTTTGAAAGTAGGAGTTGTTTGTAAGTTGGATGTTTGAAAGTAGGGGCCTGCTCTATATACTCAAAATATAAACGCAAAAATGTGGGCCTTAGGTGTTGGTGTTGCCACAACACTGTAATCCCTCACAGTTACTCTGGGTGGGCGCAGGAACGGGCCCTGCTGTGAAATATTAGATCAAGAATTGTAATTACATGCCCCTGAACAGGGGCAGAAAAATTGGGCCTTAGGCACTGGTGCCACAACACTGCAACCCCTTACAGTTACTCTAGTTGGGGCACAGGAATGAGCCCTGCTGCAAAGTATTGCATCAAAAATTGGCCTGTGACCAATTATGGCTCTCTTCGCTGACGCCGCTGTGAGTGGCCAAAGCATGCGGGTCATCGTGCATGCTTGGCCAATCATCAGCCAGCAATGCACTGCTATGACGCAGTGCATTATGGGCCGTGACACGCCGCTCTAATTTGGCACCAACGGACCATAATGTTCGATCTTCCTCTTGAAATCGAAGCTCATCCCTAGTGGTGAAGTATGGGGCAAGATTCCTCACCCTGCTGCCATTCCTCATTATATTTCTTAGAAAAAAGAAGAAAAAAAACACATACAAAGACAATTAAGGTGCGACCAATCTTTATTGGAGATAAATCTATAGATGGAAATGATTGTCGGGCTTCGGAGAACAGTGACGGTTGACCTAGGACTCCTCAAAGGCAGGGCCTTTTTACACTAAGCCTAAACCTTAAGATGATTCAGAGGAAGGCGAAAACCCCCCCGGCCAGATGGGCTCCAAGGGGGGGAAAAATTCCTTCCTGACCCCCTAAGGCGATCGGATTGTCCCTGAATCATCAGTCTAGGGTGCCCAGTTCATCTCATATAGAGAAAAAAACCATACATAGAACCATACAGAACATATGTATTGCAGGTATGTATGCAATAAAACACACCTACCTGCTTGTTCACAATCATCTTTGGGGCTCATTCAGAATATATGCATTGAGCATCCGCACAGATCAGCGCCCCCACACTGATCAGTGCCTCCGCCCGCCGCACCGATTCCTTATGTTTTCTGTGCCCAGCCCCCTACAGGAGGACTGGTGGTACCCCTTTATTGGTGGCCCTGGTGGTGGTATGTAGACATGCTGTGTATGATGGTATGCATGGTGCTATATACGCAGGTATGTATGCAATAAAACACACTTGCATGCTTGTTTACAATCATCTTTGGGGATCATTCAGAATATATGCATTGAGCATCCGCACAGATCAGTGCCTCCCCCACTGATCAGTGCATCCGCCCGCCGCACCGATTCCTCATGTTTTCTGTGCCCAGCCCCTACAGGAGAACCAGTGGTACCCCCTTATTGGTGGCCCCGATGGTGGTATGTTTGGTACTAGGTAGGCATGCTGAGTATGGTGGTATGTATGGCCCTATGTATACATTCTATGTATGGTTCTATGTATGGTGTAGGGAGATCATTGCCAGTGTGCCACAATTATCTCACTCAGTACTGCTTGTGTTACCGTCTCACAGCAGGCAAATCTCTTTTGAGGTCAAATACCCTCGGTTGGTGGTGACGAGGCTCTTCCTTCAAATGGTGATGAGGAGGCCCTCTATTAATGTCATTGCCCCTCGGATGGTGGTGACGAGGCTCTTCCTTCAAATGTTGCTGACGTGGCCCTCTGTTAATGTCATTGCCCCTCGGTTGGTGGTGACGAGGCTCTTCCATCAAATGGGGCTGACAAGGCCCTCTGTTAATGTCATTGCCCCTTGGATGGTGGTGACGAGGCTCTTCCTTCAAATGGGGCTGACGAGGCCCTCTGTTAATGTCATTGCCCCTTGGATGGTGCTGACGAGGCTCTTCCTTCAAATGGGGCTGACGAGGCCCTCTGTTAATGTCATTGCCCCTCGGTTGGTGGTGACGAGGCTCTTCCTTCAAATGGGGCTGACGAGGCCCTCTGTTAATGTCATTGCCCCTCGGTTGGTGGTGACGAGGCTCTTCCTTCAAATGGGGCTGATGAGGCCCTCTGTTAATGTCATTGCCCCTTGGATGGTGCCGACGAGGCTCTTCCTTCAAATGGTGATGAGGAGGCCCTCTGTTAATGTCATTGCCCCTTGGATGGTGCTGACGAGGCTCTTCCTTCAAATGGGGCTGACGAGGCCCTCTGTTAATGTCATTGCCCCTTGGATGGTGCTGACGAGGCTCTTCCTTCAAATGGGGCTGACGAGGCCCTCTGTTAATGTCATTGCACCTTGGATGGTGCTGATGAGGCCCTCTGTTAATGTCATTGCCCCTTGGATGGTGCTGACGAGGCCCTCTGTTAATGTCATTGCCCCTTGGATGGTGCTGACGAGGCCCTCTGTTAATGTCATTGCCCCTTGGATGGTGCTGACGAGGCTCTGTGTTAATGTTATTGCCCCTCGGATGGTGGCGACGAGGCTCTGGGTTGATACTGGTTTTCCAGTGGTGAGTATTAGGCCACTGGCTGCAATTCACATTCTCGCTCAGGTAGGAGAAGCCCTCAAATCTCTCCTGCCGGTGTGGAACCTCATCTCTCCCAAAGTCTTCATTTTTAATGAAAGCATCCCCTGGAATTCCTTCCCCCAGGTCTTCCTCATGCATCTGGAAAGAGAAAAAAGTATTTTGTCAATGTTTCTGATCGATAGGGAAATAATCCCTAGAAATCCCCCCATTGTGCTGGGACTCCTCCCGTATACTTACATGTCGATTTGGAAATGGTGGGCGTGAGTTCCCTTTCTCTAGCTCCTTCCAGTCCACCTTGCTGAAGTAGGGGTGTTCTCTGATGTCTCTTACTAGACTCATCCGCAGCTCTTGGTCTTTACATAGGAACTGTAAAAAGGAACAAAATATAATAAGATACACTGGAATAACATGAACAATCTATGAACAATGTAATATTTGATTCTGATTCTCTCTATTATTTTGCCTTCTGACCTGCTACTACATCCTGATTGGATTGGATGGTAGCATGGGGCCTTATTTGTGTCATATTAGTTCAGAATAGTTATTAAAGGAAAGAAACATCAGATATTTTGCAATTAAATGTGAATTAGGAATGTATTAAAAAAGAGATTTCTATGAAATCTGCACCTGCCATGATTTTTCTTATGACTCTGGCAGTCCCAGGGGAGTTCTATATGTTGTCTGTGCACGGAATGTCCCCAGAAATTGAATTCAATGTGTGCGATTGGCCCCATCACTATCCAATGGAACCACCCGGACCGTAAATTAAAAAGGGCTGCTTCTTTCCTTATGACAGGGGAAGGCAGATCCTTCCATTAAGCAGTCAGCTTGCTGAAAGTACAGCTATGACCTCCATCGATATGTGATGGTAAGAAGGTGGAACCATGTTTAATAAAATCCTAATAAGATATAATGTATGCAACAGGGAAAGAACATTGTCACTTAAAAGGTGTAAAATTTCTATGTATACTTACCATCTCTATGACGTCACGGAGATACGGGTTCATGCTATCTGGATAATGCGGTTCCCTTGTGGTCACGATCTTCACTTCTTCCTCTGCGGACTCCCTGCCGGTCAGAAATGGATGTCTGCCGAAAGCCATCTTATACACGATTATTCCCAGAGAGAAATAATCAGCCGCTCCGAAGTATGGAATGTTTTGAAGGGCCTGTAGAAACATAAAGAGAAAAAGAAGGATGAGCTGATTGTTGGGTAGAGGACGGAGACGACTCAATGCTGATATATGGGATCTATGAATCCTCCCAGGACTCCTAAAATTGTGCTCAAAAGACCTCAAACCAAGGCGGAGCTTGTGAATATTGGAGGTGGGGCTTTAGGTCTCACAGAGACACAAAAGGAAATTGGCTGAAATCTTCCAAATTGAGGTAAATTTCACCAGAACAGGTGTGCCCGTTGAAGGTTTCTCCTCCCCTCGTGTTCTGGGGAAAGATCTAAAACTCTAACTTTCTTTCTCAATGACAATGGTCACCAATACAAACCAATGGGGACAAATACCCCTGGAATATTGTTCCAGCCTGGAAACCCACTGAAACCAACCAGGTCACCAGTAAAGAAATTCTTAATTTAGTGAAAAATTACCTCCCTTTAGCTTATCTCTATATCCCATTATAACAAATATTACAATTAGGTCTAATATCAGGTGGAAAGCAAGTATCTTACCTCTGGCGACAAGTACCCTGGTGTTCCCGATTGTCCTTGAATCCTGCTGGACTCCGTGACGCCCATACGTGCCAAGCCGAAATCGGCTATTTTGATGTGTCCAACGTTATCCAAAAGAATATTTGCAGGCTTGAGGTCTCTGTGGATGATCTCCCTAGAATGCAGAAACTGCAGACCACAGATCATTTCTGCTATGAAGTATCTGATGGGGGAAAGAGATAGAGGAATTAGCATCACAAATCATCACAGAGTAATGAAATCTAAAGATGAAATGACTTCCCCCTGTAATACATAGGGGTTTGGATGGACGAGGCTCAGGTGAAGGGGCTGACTACATCACTGGCTGTGGTCAGTCACCCCCGACTCCAGAGTGACCCGTTCATTGATCTTACCTTATGGTGCCCCCAGGAAATGGAGCTACTGCCATGGCACGATGGAGATCCCCTCTGGTCACACATTCCAGGACAAAGGCGAGATGATTCTGTGTGAACACAAGAGATAAAGTTTACATTATAGACATGCAGGATTTCATTTTGTGGAGGAATAGACAGACACACTTAATTTAGGAAAACCGGACAGAGGAACTAAGTAGGCCGCCATTACTGGACTGTTCTTATTGCAATGCTACTTCTGTCTGGTCTGGTAAAGAAATTGGAAGGTGAAAAGACTTACCTTTGTCTGGAACGTTCCAAACAGATGTGTAATAAATGGACACTCCCTGGCTACTTTCAGCACGTCACGTTCTAAGAAAACCATATCACTATCGTCTTCATAATGAATAAATTCTGTCTTTTTCACAAGTTTAACCGCCAGCTTCTGGTCAATGGCGGGATGAGAGGCCAAGATCACCTGCGAACTGGCCCCCTTTCCAAGGACTCCATAACAGGTCATGTGTTCAAAGGAGAGTACACATGACTGGTCCTTGGTGACCACGCTGGATGGTACTTGTGAGGCGATCTCATCATGTGTGCTGCGGATGGATGGATTGTCTAGGTCGCACTCTGGTGGAGTAGCCACGTCTTGGTCGCACTCTGGTGGAGGGGCCACGTCTTGGTCGCACTCTGGTGGAGGGGCCACGTCTTGGTCGCACTCCGGTGGAGGGGCCACGTCTTGGTCGCACTCCGGTGGAGGGGCCACGCCTTGGTCGCACTCCGGTGGAGGGGCCACGCCTTGGTCGCACTCCGGTGGAGTGGCCACGCCTTGGTCGCACTCCGGTGGAGTGGCCACGCCTTGGTCGCACTCCGGTGGAGTGGCCACGCCTTGGTCGCACTCCGGTGGAGTGGCCACGTCCTGGTCGCACTCCGGTGGAGTGGCCACGTCCTGGTCGCACTCCGGTGGAGTGGCCACGTCCTGGTCGCACTCCGGTGGAGTGGACAGGTCCTGGTCGCACTCCGGTGGAGTGGACAGGTCCTGGTCGCACTCCGGTGGAGTGGACACGTCCTGGTCGCACTCCGGTGGAGTGGACACGTCCTGGTCGCACTCCGGTGGAGTGGACACGTCCTGGTCGCACTCCGGTGGAGTGGCCAGGTCCTGGTCGCACTCCGGTGGAGTGGCCACGTCCTGGTCGCACTCCGGTGGAGTGGACAGGTCCTGGTCGCACTCCGGTGGAGTGGACAGGTCCTGGTCGCACTCCGGTGGAGTGGACAGGTCCTGGTCGCACTCCGGTGGAGTGGACACGTCCTGGTCGCACTCCGGTGGAGTGGACACGTCCGGGTCGCACTCCGGTGGAGTGGACACGTCCTGGTCGCACTCCGGTGGAGTGGACACGTCCTGGTCGCACTCCGGTGGAGTGGCCAGGTCCTGGTCGCACTCCGGTGGAGTGGACACGTCCTGGTCGCACTCCGGTGGAGTGGACACGTCCTGGTCGCACTCCGGTGGAGTGGCCAGGTCCTGGTCGCACTCCGGTGGAGTGGACACGTCCTGGTCGCACTCCGGTGGAGTGGACACGTCCTGGTCGCACTCCGGTGGAGTGGACACGTCCTGGTCGCACTCCGGTGGAGTGGCCAGGTCCTGGTCGCACTCCGGTGGAGTGGACACGTCCTGGTCGCACTCCGGTGGAGTGGACACGTCCTGGTCGCACTCCGGTGGAGTGGCCAGGTCCTGGTCGCACTCCGGTGGAGTGGACACGTCCTGGTCGCACTCCGGTGGAGTGGCCAGGTCCTGGTCGCACTCCGGTGGAGTGGACACGTCCTGGTCGCACTCCGGTGGAGTGGACCCGTCCTGGTCGCACTCCGGTGGAGTGGACACGCCCTGGTCGCACTCCGGTGGAGTGGACACGTCCTGGTCGCACTCCGGTGGAGTGGACCCGTCCGGGTCGCACTCCGGTGGAGTGGACACGTCCTGGTCGCACTCCGGTGGAGTGGACACGTCCTGGTCGCACTCCGGTGGAGTGGACACGTCCGGGTCGCACTCCGGTGGAGTGGACACGTCCTGGTCGCACTCCGGTGGAGTGGACACGTCCTGGTCGCACTCCGGTGGAGTGGCCAGGTCCTGGTCGCACTCCGGTGGAGTGGACACGTCCTGGTCGCACTCCGGTGGAGTGGACACGTCCTGGTCGCACTCCGGTGGAGTGGACACGTCCGGGTTGCACTGTGGTGTGCAGTCAATACCGCGTACACCTACAATAAAAAAAGAGAGGAATTAGATTTAGCACCTTCACCTACATTTCATATATTTTTCTTTGTAGAACATCAAATTATGGAGAGAAGAGATGAAAACGCTGGTGCCAGAGACCATGAATAAACTCTACAGGACAGGGACACAAGGAGGACTAATGTTGTACTTTGTATAAAAATGCTGGTTTCCTGCCACTCATCCCGACCCACTGGTTGGCAATAATGGCATGAAAAGTCAGAGGGGCTGGTAGTACCCAGCCCGTAATCAGCCTGCCCATACATGGTTAGAATCTTGGCTGGTCCTTGCTTAGCCGGGTGAGATTGGAAGTGTCTATGGCCGGCTTTAGGAGCGCAGACACTTCTAATGACAGCACTTGGGGTAAAGGCATAGTGCATATTAAAATGCTGATGGATAATGAATTAGTGCGGTTTTATTTGTGTTGGTTTTGTCCGTCTGTCTGGCCTTGTTTACAAGGGTGATGAGGCCCATATAACATGAATGGGACGTTTCTACAACATCTGTATCTTCCAGGTGCTGCATGCAGGCAGTCCATTGACAATGAGTACAACGCACAGCTGCACGCACGCAGCCACTTCTCCTAATATGACATGCACTGTCTGCATTCAGGGCCATTCGCCCACACCCAGGACCGCTGGGTCCTGGGTGTGGGCGCTTGGCTGGGTGGGCTTGGTGGGCATTGATAGGTGGCACTGATGGGCATTGATAGGTGGCACTGGTGGGCACTGTTACTCTATAAATGAGGCATAATCGCCTCTTCCTTTTCAGGGTCGATGTCCCTTTAAGATGAGCCGGTGATCGGCTTTGTTCTTCTCCTGTCAGCAGAGGAGAAAAAAAAACGATCACTGAGCTTTTGTTTACATCATGTAATGAGCCGTCATTGGCTGATAACTGATCACATGATAAGGGGTCGGGATTGGCCCCGTACTCGGATCGGTGGTCTTCCGAGTCTCAGTGACTCTGTGATCACGGCGCCCTCCGCAGGGAGCGTGCACAGGGGGATGTCATATGACGGCCTCCCGGGAATTCACATCCGCGCTGTGCCCGTCATTTGCCCACAGCGCGGATGTCAGGGGGTTAAACAGGTGGTGAGGAGGCAATATAACACCTTCTTGCCTCCTGTCAAATGCCCTCTGAAGAGCGACTTGAATGTGGATTGCTGTTCAGAGGGCACAACATGTTTAAATGAGCCCTAAGGCAGTTCATACAATCCGTTATTCTTTGTCCATTCAGTAGGGAACAGGAGGGACTATTTCATGTTTTCTTTGGGGCACTGCTAAGTAATCTTCTGGTTTTCAACAAGTACAAAATCCCGGGGAGACGGTGCCAATAAGAGATCTATAACCGTCCATCTGCGTGTGTATGGACCTCCCAGTAGTGTGCAGACGTGGATTGTTGGGGATGAAAACAAAAGATTGACATACATGACTACAGAGGTGCAATCACAATGAGGCCATCAAAGAGAAAGCGGGGGAGGGATCTAGGTCCCATGTGGGATGGTCATGGGGGGCGGCATTATCCGCACTGCCCATGGGGGGAGCGGCATTGTCCGCACTGCCCATGGGAGGAGCGGCATTGTCCGCACTGCCCATGGGGGGAGGGGCATTGTCCGCACTGCCCATGGGGGAGCGGCATTGTCCGCACTGCCCATGGGGGAGCGGCATTGTCCGCACTGCCCATGGGGGGTGGCATTGTCTGCACTGCCCATGGGGGGGGCACTGGGGGGCACTGAACCAATTGGCACCTTTGTTTTGTTTTTTGTGGGTTTACAACCACTTTAAATATTGCTTATAAATGTGTGTTTATTAGGATTGTACAATAAGTACATGGGTTGTGTGTATGTCAGGGGTTGACAAATTTGCTTTGAATTTAGGAGCCAGTTTTTGTTTTTTTAGAGTGGTATGGATTGTCAGCTCCCGGGGTAAGGCCACTCATTTTCACCCCCTATCCCTAACTCACAATGGAGCACCCAGTCAATAACTCCATTGAAACGCTGTTACATCAGGGTTATGGGCTGACCAGAAAGAGAATAAGGCTGGCAACAGATGGAACTGGCTGGCACTGGCAGGTACGTGGAACTGCCAGATGGCATTGGCAGGTGACACTGGTTTGGCACTGGCAGGTGGCACTATTGGCACTGGCAGGTGGCACTATTGGCACTGGCACTGATTGGCAGGTGGCACTGGTTTGGAAGTGGCAGGTGGCCCTGGTTGGTGATGGCAGGTGGCCCTGGTTGGCGGTGGCACTAGTTGTCACTGGCAGATGGCACTGATTGGTGGTGGCACTGGTTGGTGTTGGCAGGTGGCACTGGTTGGCGGTGGCACTAGTTGCCACTGATTGGTGGTGGCACTGTCAGGTGGCACTGATTGGCAGTGGCAGGTGGCACTGATTGGCGGTGGCAGGTGGCACTGGCAGGCACGTGGAACTGCCAGATGGCATTGGCAGGTGATACTGGTTGGCATTGGCAGGTGACACTGGTTTGGAACTGGTAGGTGGCACTGATTGGCGGTGGCACTGGTTGGTGGATGCAGGTGGTATTGATTGGCGGTGGCACTGGTTGGCACTAGCAGGTGACACTGATTGGCGATGGCACTCGTTGGCACTGGCAGATGCCACTGGTTGGCGCTGGCAGGTGGCACTGGCAGGTTTTACACTGAGCTCTCTATTACTGAAATGTAACAGAGGAGCTGTCAGAATTGAGCTTAAAGCGGAGCTCCACCCTAAAGTGCACCTTCCGCTCATTGGAACCCTCCCCCCCTCCGGCGCCACAATTGGCACCTTTCAGGGGGGAGGGGGGTGCAGGTACCTGTACAGTACAGGTATCTGCACCCACTTCCGGCGTAGATTCTGCAGAAGCTACACCCCTTTCCGAAGGTCCCCCGCTGCCTGCTGGGAAACGCACGGATCCCAGAGACAGCGGGGACCATCCTTATTGCGCAGCGCGACTCGCGCATGCGCAGTAGGGAACCGGGAAATGAAGCCAAAAGGCTCCACTTCCTGGTTCCCATACCCAAGATGGCAGCGGCAGCACCCGAGAGACGATCGAGAGATCAGCTTCGGGTGCCGACATCGCGGGCGCGCTGGGCGGGTAAGTGTCATTGTTTTAAAAGTCAGCAGCTGCAGTATTTGTAGCTGCTGGCTTTTAAAAAAAAAAATGGCGGACTCCCGCTTTAATGTCGGAATGGGCGGGACTCGGCCGGGGTGTGAAGCTGACAAGTAACAGAGAGGCGGTGTAGTGTCATATTTTGCTCCCTGAACATTGAAGCTCGGGGATAGGGATGAGGACACTGAACATTGAAGCTCGGGGATAGGGATGAGGACACTGAACATTGAAGCAGGGGGATAGGGATGAGGACACTGAACATTGAAGCTCGGGGATAAGGATGAGGACACTGAACATTGAAGCTCGGGGATAGGGATGAGGCCACTGAACATTGAAGCTCGGGGATAAGGATGAGGACACTGAACATTGAAGCTCGGGGATAGGGATGAGGACACTGAACATTGAAGCTCGGGGATAGGGATGAGGCCACTGAACATTGAAGCTCGGGGATAAGGATGAGGACACTGAACATTGAAGCTCGGGGATAGGGATGAGGACACTGAACATTGAAGCTCGGGGATAGGGATGAGGACACTGAACATTGAAGCAGGGGGATAAGGATGAGGACACTGAACATTGAAGCTCGGGGATAGGGATGAGGACACTGAACATTGAAGCTCGGGGATAGGGATGAGGCCACTGAACATTGAAGCTCAGGGATAGGGATGAGGACACTGAACATTGAAGCTCGGGGATAGGGATGAGGACACTGAACATTGAAGCTCGGGATAAGGATGAGGACACTGAACATTGAAGCTCGGGGATAGGGATGAGGACACTGAACATTGAAGCTCGGGGATAGGGATGAGGCCACTGAACATTGAAGCTCGGGGATAAGGATGAGGACACTGAACATTGAAGCTCGGGGATAGGGATGAGGACACTGAACATTGAAGCTCGGGGATAGGGATGAGGACACTGAACATTGAAGCAGGGGGATAAGGATGAGGACACTGAACATTGAAGCTCGGGGATAGGGATGAGGACACTGAACATTGAAGCTCGGGGATAGGGATGAGGACACTGAACATTGAAGCTTGGGGATAGGGATCTCTGCTTTGCTTGTCAGTGTCACACACAGTGCGCAGCCGCAGAGTGTGGAGGAGGGGGGAGGGGGTCAGTCATTGTTAATAGTGATAGTGAGTGGGCTGGTGGCAGCTTAGGCGCCAGGTTGTGATTTCTGGTGGCATTGGTGACCTGGCGCCTGGGGTTTGTGGAGCCCTGGTGTATGTCTTATGTTGATTGTAACTAAAAAATGTCATAAAAAAGGACTTGATTTAAAAAATATTAAAAAAACATTTGTACCTATGGGAATGTGACCCCAAAACATTTTTTTTAAAAAAAAAATTTCTTTGAAAAAAAAAATTTTTTTTGAAAAAAAAAAAAACATTTTTTGAAAAAAAAAAAAATTTTTTTTGAAAAAAAAAAATATGAAGAAAATAATATACTTTGAAAAAAAAAAGTGAAAAAAAAATTTTTTGGGGAAAAAAAAAAAAAAAAATAAATTTATAAAAAAAAAAAAATCTTTGAATAAAAACACTTACCAATCTCAGTGTCTGTATCCCGGTGATGTCTATTGGCTTTACAGCCGGAACCGAAACATCGAACGACGGCTCTGAAACAGCCGCGCACAAACGCTCGGGTCCTCTTCAGCTTGGAGGGCTTTTTGGTTGGGGTATCTGCAGGCTGGTCACTGACACCTCCTACCATGGCCCTTCCTTTGCTGGGTTTCTCTTTGATGTTTTTCAGAGAAACAATCTGATTACATTTAAATCGGTTCATTATTAAGAATAAAGAAACTCGCTTTAAATGTATGACAACAAATATTGCAATGAAATTGAATTGACCGAAATCAAATCCAATAATATCACAAGGTATCTCTCAGGAGAGATAAAAGCCAACCTCACTTGTCAGTGGACAGTCAACTTCTGATGAATTCTGCCCCAGCGTCTGAATATATAGGGGGACTCAGCCAATGAAATCACAGCGACTTTGGCTCAGCCAATCACAGTGACTTTGGCTCAGCCAATCACAGTGACTTTGGCTCAGCCAATGAAATCACAGTGCAGTCATGTGACTTTTTTTTTTTTTTTTTGAAAAATTAACTGACGATTTTTCTTAAAGGAGCCAGTATACGGATGTAATAGGGATATACGGCTCCTGGAAGAACATGTTATTGTGAATGAGATTTAACCCTTACAGTCCCATGGCTGAAATAAAGATCTCTATTCTTATGATAACATTGTGAATGGAGCCTTAGAAATCCTCTCCGCACATCAAATCTTTTCATTTCTTTTATTTTATCATTATTACACACCAATTATTTCTCCATGAGGGGGGGAGGGGTGATGAGCCTCACGCTGCTCCCCGGGGCCGCCCGCCGTGTGAAGATCCGTACCGCGCTCTACTAACCAATCACAATTGATAACGGAAGTGACGTTCAGTCGCAGCCATCTTACTATACCCCGCACTCCTCTATAGTAAGCATACACTGAGAAGGCGGACATCTTGTTACACCCACCGGAGTTTGATGCATAAATAGAGTATTTAGAAATCGGAATGTTTGGATGTTACATTTTAAAAGCCGCGGCAAACCTGCCCACCTCACACGTTTGCTAATGTGACAGAAAACTCTGAGTTCAGTCCGTGGGATTTCACCATATAACCTCCGATTTGTGTTTTATAAAAAGTGTAAAATGCAAAACTCTGGTGGGTGTAACAAGATGTCCGCCTTCCCCCCCCCCTTCTCGGTCTATCCTCACAGTGGAGGAGTGCCTGGTGTAGCAAGATGGCGACGACGGATCGTCACTTCCGTTACTAATTCTGAGGGGTCGCGGAATCTGACGGAACACCGGAGCCAGCGCTGCAGCGGTCAGTCCGCCCGATTCTCTTGTATGAAATCTTCACTCTCCACCCTTTGTCTCTCAGCTCCTCCCCTATCACACAGGCTCCACCCTCCTCGCACTCATCTCCGTGGTAACCGTACACTGCAGGGGGAGGAGATAAGAGACACAGCCCCACCCCTCATTCCTCCTCTCTGTTTACTAATATGGAGGCGTCCAATCAGCGGCGGGACAAGTGACCAGCAAGGAAGGCGGGGCCGGTAGCGGAAGGGGCGGGGCAGGGATTGAAATGCACAGTGTCTGGTAGTCATGATCATCTCTCGCCAGGTGAGACCCCGAAGTATCGAGGGGGAGGGGGAGTGTCCACTATAGAGGGTCCCCCTCCCCCAACACACACAGAGGACCAATCATAGGCTGAGCTCTACTACCATCCCCCATCATCCCACGAGGGACCCCAACTCTACTCAGCTATACAGAGGGGGAGGGGCAGTGTGAGAGGGAGGGGTGTCAGGTGAGGGGGAGGGTGTAAGGTGAGGTGATGAGGAGTATTGATGGGGGGCACACTTTAGTGACACTGGTAGGTGACACTGATGAGGCACGGGTAGGGGGCACACTTTAGTGGCACTGGTAGGTGACACTGATGAGGCACGGGTAGGGGGCACACTTTAGTGGCACTGGTAGGTGACACTGATGAGGCACGGGTAGGGGGCACACTTTAGTGACACTGGTAGGTGACACTGATGAGGCACGGGTAGGGGGCACACTTTAGTGACACTGGTAGGTGACACTGATGAGGCACGGGTAGGGGGCATACTTTAGTGGCACTGGTAGGTGACACTGATGAGGCACGGGTAGGGGGGCACACTTTAGTGGCACTGGTAGGTGACACTGATGAGGCACGGGTAGGGGGCACACTTTAGTGGCACTGGTAGGTGACACTGATGAGGCACGGGTAGGGGGCACAGACTAGCGGCACTGGTAGGTGACACTGATGAGGCACGGGTAGGGGGCACACTTTAGTGGCACTGGTAGGTGACACTGATGAGGCACGGGTAGGGGGCACACTTTAGTGGCACTGGTAGGTGACACTGATGAGGCACGGGTAGGGGGCACACTTTAGTGGCACTGGTAGGTGACACTGATGAGGCACGGGTAGGGGGCACACTTTAGTGACACTGGTAGGTGACACTGATGAGGCACGGGTAGGGGGCACACTTTAGTGGCACTGGTAGGTGACACTGATGAGGCACGGGTAGGGGGCACACTTTAGTGGCACTGGTAGGTGACACTGATGAGGCACGGGTAGGGGGCACAGACTAGCGGCACTGGTAGGTGACACTGATGAGGCACGGGTAGGGGGCACACTTTAGTGGCACTGGTAGGTGACACTGATGAGGCACGGGTAGGGGGCACAGACTAGCGGCACTGATGGGCACATATTGGGACCGATGTCCCTGTAACAGAAGCTGGTTACTGGCTGCTTTATTTTCTCCTTCCGCTGATTGTGAGAATAAAAAAGCAGATAATCGGCTTCTGTTTACTTCTGTGATCAGCTGTTGGCTGAGAGCTGATCATGTGATAAAGTGCCGCAGCGATTGGCTCTTTACCCTGTTCTGTGATCAGCTGAGTGGGAAGAACTCGATGATTGGAGAGCAGGGGGCACGTGAGCGGCACCATCACGGGAGGACATCTGTGGTCTCCCTCCCACCACCGGAAGGCCGCGCTGTAACAGTCTTTCTATAGCGCCGGTGGAAAGTAGTTAACGGCTTGCCGACCAGCCGCCGCGGTTGTACTGCGGAAACGCGGCTCTGCGAATCGCCGTCATGTTACGTTGCTTCCATATTCAGCCACTAGGGGCGCGCGTGCTCGTCCATGGAACCGATGCCATCACCCGGAGAACAGCGATCTGTGTGTTTCTTATCTGAGGGGAGAAGAGACAGATCATCTGTTCACACAGAGTATGAAGAGCCATCTGTCATCTCCCCTACACAGTCCCCTCCCCCCCTTCAGTTAGAACATGTAGTAGAGGACGCATTAACCCCTTGATCGCCCCCTAGTGTTAACCCCTTCCCTGCCAGTGACATGTTTACAGTAATTGATGCATATTTATAGCATTGATCGCTGTATAAATGCCAATAGTCCCAAAAAATGTGTCAAAATTGTCCGACGTGTCCGCCATGTTGCCGTCCCGGTAAAAGTTGCAAGTCGCCGGCATTACTAGTAAAAATAATAAAATAATAAATATGCCATAACTATCCCTATTTTGTAGACGCTTTACCTTTTGCGTAAACCAATCAATATACACTTATTGATTTTTTTTTTCTACAAAAATATGTAGAATACGTGTCGGCCTAAACTGGGGAAAAAATATTTTTTATATATCTTTGGGGGATATTTATTATAGCAAAAAGTAAAAAAAACATTACTTTGTTTTTTTTTTTGTTTTCAAAATTGTCGCTTTTTTTGTTTATAACGCAAAAAAGAAAAAATGAAGAGGCGATTAAATACCTCCAAAAAAAAGCTCTATTTGTGGTGGGGGGGGGGGCATTTATTTATTTATTTATTTTTGGATGCTACGTCACCCAACTGCATAATGGTCAGTTAAAGCGACGCAGTGCTGAATTGCAAAAAGTTCTCTGGTCAGGAGGGGGGGTAAAATCTTTCGGGGCTGAAGCGGTTAAAGTGGTTGTAAAAAGAAAAAGCACCTGGGTGCAGCAGCCCCCTCCTTATACTTACCTGAGCCAGTAATGTGCAGGAGGTCAGTGGCTCTCCCGGGTCTCTTCTCATTCATTGGCTCTGTATACTGTCAATCTGAGATAATGAGAGGGGGGGGGCTGAGCTGCACTCTGTGACTGGGCACACCGAGCAATAACTTGGGATGGAGCCCTGCTCAGGTGCCCCCCAGAGCAAGCAGCTGGGAAGGTCTGTAATTATGAACTGGTAATAACGGGAAGAACTACTCATGAAAGAGACCTTTCAGATGGTGAGTTGGGCGGGGGGCGGTAAAAACAGGCATCTGATGTAGTTTTGCAGTCTGGATGTTTGGGACTGAGCAGTATAGAGGTATATAGTGTAAGCTTTGTGCTGTCAGTGTGATCTCCCGCCCCGGGATTGGAGAGGTCTGTGCTGCTCACATAACATTGTCTCGCCTCTTCTGGCTGATTTCTGAGGTGCTGCGGCCCGATTCCTCCCATGATCACAATTAGGGTTGTCACCTTTTCTTCACCTCAAACCCAAACACTTGATCGGTGCACACCAATTTTTATTATAGTATAAACTATAGATATATTTTGGTATTAAATAATATTTCTAATCATATGAAGTTAATAACAAGAGTCCCCCTTTACGTCAGAGTCCACGGAGTCCCCCCTTTATATCTGAACTCACAGAGTTCCCTTTCACTCTAAGGGGGGACTCTGCAGACTCTGATGTAAGGGAGAATTCTGGGGACTCTAACATAAGGGATGCTCTGGGAACCCTGATTTAAGGGGGGACACTGAGAACACTGATGTATGGAGAGAACCCTGATTTACCTTAGTGTACTCTCTCAGAGGCAGGAGAGAGAAGGGGTAGACTTCAGACACGGAGGGATGGTGAGCTCACTCACCCTTTGGAAGTCAGCACCTCTCATCCAAATGTATCTGAGGCTGCTGGGCTTCAAATTTTCGGCCCCCACTTTCCTTTTTCTGAGGCACAGCACCAGGCATTGGAATGTGGGCAGACAAAGAGGAGTAGGGGGTGGGGGGAAGAGGTGCAGATTGAGCCCTCTCTCCTCTCCTGTCTGTGTGTGTTTTGTTGGGGAAGAGGGAATTGTTAGTGCTGGCTTTGGGCTGTGTGAAAGAGAGTGTTACAGACACTCTCAGCTTAGACAACTGCAGCCAGCAACCCAGCTGGGAGGCCATAGTACAGTTTAAATAATGTGTCTGGGTCTCAGAGAGTCTGAAACCCGGACACATGATTCCAAACCCGAACTGTCCGGGTGAATCCTGGACAGGTGGCAACCCTAATCACAATAGTCTCTCTAGGGCTGAAACAACTAATCCATTATGAAATGAATCGATTACTATTTTCATAATCGATGAATCGGCCGGTAACCTAATGGGTTAAAAAAACCTAAAATGAGCCCTTTATAATACAAAGATAGCAAATAATCGCTACTATAAATATTCCTGTCACTGTTCTAAAGTAAAAAATGAACCCCTTTCAGTAGTGATTATCGGCTTTTTCTACTATAAAGGGCTCATTTTAGTTTTTTAGTTTTTAACCCCATTATGTTACTAAACGCGTTAGACCCGGTTCACATCTATGCGTTTTTGGTGCTTTTTGCAGAAATGCACTGCAGTTCATTTCCATGGTTTCCTATGGGACACGTTCACATCTGAAAGGGGCGGGGACTTTTAAACGCAAAATAATGCTTTATTGGTTCAATATACTTCAATGGAGAAGCTGCAGAAAAGCGTGTCATGTGTTTTTGCAGCAATTTGTGTGCCCAAAAAAAATGTAAAAATACAAATTGCAGAAAAATCACGTGCGCAAAAATCAAAACGCACAGCAAAAGGCACTGCAGAAACAGATCAAAAGCAAACTGCATAGGTGTGTACCGAGCCTTGTGCTGACCACACCGATCAATTTTCAGATGAGAATATTCAGACTAAAAATCTTTCTACATTCGCTGAATGAAAGAATTTTGTTTGAAATTTTCACTTGTTTTTAAAATGAAGGTAATATCTGAATGAAAACCACATCCACTGTCTGAAAATTCCTTCCACTAAGACCTTTTCTGTTATTTCTACATTTTCCCCTCACTGTGGTTGAAAATGAACGTCAATTTGATCCACATTTTTTTTTTAAGGTTATTAAGCGATTAATCGGCCAACTAATGGATGGTGAAAATAATGGTTAGTTGCAGCCCTAATTCTCTCCCAGTGTTGCTGGGAGAAACCTTGAAACACAACGTACATCCTCCAAGCTAATGAAGCCAATCCTCTTTTATTCACAGATGTGTCCATCACCAACGTTCGCCATCCCAGCTTCACCATTCATGCAGAAGTTTGCTTATGGAACCGGTGTCAGCGTTTACCTGATGAAAAGGTCAGCTCAGCATTCATCATCTTGTTTTGTCGGAGAATAAAGGTGGGGGGAGGGGGAGAATGTTCCAAAATAGATGACAAAGTAGGACGTGTTACTAGTCAGCAAATCTAGGACAGGTAAGTCCTGCATATTGGTGACTACATATCGGAAGTGAAGGCCGGGTTCACACTTGTGGGAATTGGATGAGGGTTTCCCCGCATCCATTTCACATGACGGGAGAGTGTGACCGGCTGTCATTGGAGCCGCTTCACACATCTCCGGGGCGGCTACAGAGCGCACTGCAGAAGGGTCCGGTGTGTCTTTGGCTGTTTTCAGGTCTGAATTGAGGCAAAATTCTGCCCCCCCCCCCCATAAAAAACGGAGAACAGGGGCGCTCCACAAACCGTGTGAACCCAGCCTTAAATCGGAGCTCCGCCCAAAAGGGATGTACTGCTTTTACCACCCCCCATTACCTAGTTTCAACAGGTTCCTGCACCCACTTCTGCTTGGGCAGAAGTTCTCACCCCTCCCCCCTGCGATTTTCTGGGAAACGTCACAGGTCCCAGAAGATTGCATGACCTGTGGAGAGGCAGCCACCTTTTCCAGGCTTTACTGTCTCAGGGCCGCTCTGTGCAGTTAAGTAGTATAACATGTTCTTCTAAAGTCTGTGGTTTTTTGTTTATTGAAAAACATAATTTTAAGGTTCAAAGCAAGTTTCTCGGCCCCCTAGTATTTCTGGCTGTGGCCAATGTAAGTAAGGGCTAATCATTTATGTAGAATTTACAGAAGCAGCTGGGACTGGTGTCTAGCTATGGGGAGGAGTGGAGGATCAGCCCTGCTTTAACCACTTAAGGACCGCCTCGCGCCAATATATACGTCGGCAGAATGGCACGGCTGGACACAATCACGTACCGGTACGTGATTCTTTAAGTGCCCAGCCGTGGGTCGGGAGCGCGCGGCTGGCTCCCGACCCGGTCCTGTGATCTGTGGCCGCGGGACCAGCGGACCCGATCGCCGCTGGTGTCCCGCGATCGGGTCACAGAGCTGAAGAAGGAGGAGAGGTCTGTGTAAACAAGCCTCTCCCCGTGCTTCCCTGAGGGGCTGTCACCGATCGTCTCTTGTTCTGGGCGCGTCTCCGATCTCAGTAAAGAAACATCGGCTCTTTACCCATGTGATCACCTGTGTCCAATCATATGTAAACAAGGAAATGGCAGTTATCTGCTTGACTCTCTCACTGAAAGAGTGGGAGGAGAGAGCCGATCAGCAGCATTTCCTCACAGGGGAGACCTGTACATATCATCGGTGCCGCCCCATCTGTACCCCATCGGTGCCGCCTCATCTGTGCCCCATCGGTGCCACCTCATCTGTGCCCCATCGGTGCCCCCTCATCTGTGCCCCATCGGTGTCGCCTCATCTGTGCCCCATCGGTGCCGCCTCATCTGTGCCCCATCTGTACCCCATCGGTGCCACCTCATCTGTACCCCATCGGTGCCGCCTCATCTGTGCCCCATCGGTGCAGGAGAAAAATGACTTATTTACAACATTTTCTAACAGAAACAGACTTTTTTTTGTTTGTTTGCTTTACAATATTTGGTCTTGAGTATTGAGGTGGTTAATGGCCCCTTTTCATATCCACCAAATCCTCTACAATTCTGCGGCAGTGCTTAGTATTATTCTTAAAATCAATCCCTGTGTCCCCATGGAGCTCCTTGGATTTCAGGCCCCTAAATGTGTCACATCTTCTTCTCTCTAATGGACAACGAAGCTCTTGATTCGAATGTCAAATGCTAGTTTGTACTGGTCCGAGGAGCTGGCATTTTACAGCTGTGTGATGGGAGGAAGATGATTTTCTTTTTCTTTAAACTCCCATCAAGTAGGGCTATGTGGTAGACTTTAAATTCTGATTCTGATTGTGCCGTCTGTAATCAATAACTGTTCATCTCCATTCTCTGTCCAGAGGAATCCTTCATGGATGACTTTGATGAGGGCGCTTATTACGAAGCTTTGGGCACGAGACCGGCACTTAACATGGACAAGCTGGATGAGTCCTACCAGAAGGTGATTGAATTGTTCTTCGTGTGCACCAGCGAGAACCCCAAGGAACGGCCTTCTGCACCTCCAATTGTGGAGGCCTTGGAAGCGCAGGGGGTCAAGTAGTCATTTAGAATTCTGTTTAAAGGTTTCTGTTGGAATGGTTTTAATGTTTTTAACTATGAGAAGGCAGCTTTGTGTTGCTGTAATGTTTTCTAGAATGGTAGATTAGAGCAATGGTGAGCTCTGCTCTTCATCAGAGGTACTAATGCTGCCATATGAGGCTAGAAGTAAACTCAGCAGTTATGTCCCACGTAGCAGGTCCCTGACATCATGTATGTCATTCCAATGTGAAAGTATTGCTGGCCTTGCTGTATATAGCACTGAGGCACACAAACCTACCTCTAGCCAATGATGGTGCCACCTTTTGGAGTCTTCCTGAAGACACTTCTGCTGCCCCCATCCATCATGGTCACATCCTATAAGGCACATGCCCAGCCCAGCTTTTATTTTAGAATAACTGTGGCAACCAGGTATTACAAGGGTGTTTGGGTGCTGGAGGTAGGGTTTGATTTGTACAAAACCTAAACGTGATACAAGGTGCACTTTCATATGGGGGGAAAGTGTAAATGGAGAGTTTACTTCCCACTTTACCTCCAGCAACCCCTTTGCAGTTCTCTACACATAACTGCAGCAAACAGCCCTCAAGTACCTATTGACTTATGTAAGCTGCCCTAAGGTCCTACCAGGCTGCTGTATGCCAGATACTTCTAGTTCTGAGCCATGGTTGGGATTTCTTTGTAAATCTGAGACATTGATTGGCTGCTCAGACCAAGGAAGATACTTTTTGGGCCTTTGCATAGCATAGAACCTGTTCCTCCTGCCCTACTAGAAGTATTAAAGAAAAAAGCTGGAGGGAGTTTGCTTGTAGGCACGGCCTGCTGTCCTCTCCAAGATGGCTGCCTGGAGCTCATAGCAGAAGATGATTAGTCTTTAGTAGGTTCCTGCTGGTGTTTTGTCAGATTAGGCGGACCGTCAAAGTGTAACGCAAGTGACGTTTCGTCGCCGCCATCTTGCTACACCCCGCACTTGTCCCTAGTGAAGATACGGTGAGAAGGGGGAAAGCAGACATCTTGTTACACCCCGTACTCCTCCACGGTCAGGATACAGTGAGAAGGGGTAAGGGGACATCTTGTTACACCCCGTACACCTCCACAGTAAGGATACAGTGAGAAGGGGGTAAGGGGACATCTTGTTACACCCTGTACACCTCCACGGTAAGGATACTGTGAGAAGGGGGTAAGGGGACATCTTGTTACACTCCGTACACCTCCACAGTAAGGATACAGTGAGAAGGGGTAAGCGGACATCTTGTTACACCCTGTACACCTCCACAGTAAGGATACAGTGAGAAGGGGTAAGCGGACATCTTGTTACACCCCGTACACCTCCACAGTAAGGATACAGTGAGAAGGCGTAAGCGGACATCTTGTTACACCCCGTACACCTCCACGGTAAGGATACAGTGAGAAGGGGTAAGTGGACATCTTGTTACACCCCGTACTCCTCCACGGTCAGGATACAGTGAGAAGGGGGTAAGCGGACATCTTGTTACACCCTGTACACCTCCACAGTAAGGATACAGTGAGAAGGGGTAAGGGGACATCTTGTTACACCCCGTACACCTCCACGGTAAGGATACAGTGAGAAGGGGTAAGTGGACATCTTGTTACACCCCGTACTCCTCCACGGTCAGGATACTGTGAGAAGGGGGTAAGCGGACATCTTGTTACACCCTGTACACCTCCACAGTAAGGATACAGTGAGAAGGGGTAAGCGGACATCTTGTTACACCCCGTACACCTCCACAGTAAGGATACAGTGAGAAGGGGTAAGCGGACATCTTGTTACACCCCGTACACCTCCACAGTAAGGATACAGTGAGAAGGGGTAAGCGGACATCTTGTTACACCCCGTACACCTCCACGGTAAGGATACAGTGAGAAGGGGTAAGTGGACATCTTGTTACACCCCGTACTCCTCCACGGTCAGGATACAGTGAGAAGGGGTAAGGGGACATCTTGTTACACCCCGTACACCTCCACAGTAAGGATACAGTGAGAAGGGGTAAGGGGACATCTTGTTACACCCCGTACACCTCCACAGTAAGGATACAGTGAGAAGGGGGTAAGGGGACATCTTGTTACACCCTGTACACCTCCACAGTAAGGATACAGTGAGAAGGGGTAAGGGGACATCTTGTTACACCCCGTTCACCTCCACAGTAAGGATACAGTGAGAAGGGGGTAAGGGGACATCTTGTTACACCCTGTACACCTCCACGGTAAGGATACAGTGAGAAGGGGGTAAGGGGACATCTTGTTACACCCCGTACACCTCCACAGTAAGGATACAGTGAGAAGGGGTAAGCGGACATCTTGTTACACCCCGTACTCCTCCACGGTCAGGATACAGTGAGAAGGGGTAAGGGGACATCTTGTTACACCCCGTACTCCTCCACGGTCAGGATACAGTGAGAAGGGGTAAGGGGACATCTTGTTACACCCCGTACACCTCCACAGTAAGGATACAGTGAGAAGGGGTAAGGGGACATCTTGTTACACCCCGTACACCTCCACAGTAAGGATACAGTGAGAAGGGGGTAAGGGGACATCTTGTTACACCCTGTACACCTCCACAGTAAGGATACAGTGAGAAGGGGTAAGGGGACATCTTGTTACACCCCGTTCACCTCCACAGTAAGGATACAGTGAGAAGGGGGTAAGGGGACATCTTGTTACACCCTGTACACCTCCACGGTAAGGATACAGTGAGAAGGGGGTAAGGGGACATCTTGTTACACCCCGTACACCTCCACAGTAAGGATACAGTGAGAAGGGGTAAGCGGACATCTTGTTACACCCCGTACTCCTCCACGGTCAGGATACAGTGAGAAGGGGTAAGGGGACATCTTGTTACACCCCGTACTCCTCCACGGTCAGGATACAGTGAGAAGGGGTAAGGGGACATCTTGTTACACCCCGTACTCCTCCACGGTAAGGATACAGTGAGAAGGGGGTAAGGGGACATCTTGTTACACCCCGTACACCTCCACAGTAAGGATACAGTGAGAAGGGGGTAAGGGGACATCTTGTTACACCCTGTACACCTCCACGGTAAGGATACAGTGAGAAGGGGGTAAGGGGACATCTTGTTACACTCCGTACACCTCCACAGTAAGGATACTGTGAGAAGGGGGTAAGGGGACATCTTGTTACACCCTGCACACCTCCACAGTAAGGATACAGTGAGAAGGGGTAAGCGGACATCTTGTTACACCCCGTACACCTCCACAGTAAGGATACAGTGAGAAGGGGGTAAGGGGACATCTTGTTACACCCTGTACACCTCCACAGTAAGGATACAGTGAGAAGGGGGTAAGGGGACATCTTGTTACACCCCGTACACCTCCACAGTAAGCATACAGTGAGAAGGGGTAAGCGGACATCTTGTTACACCCTGTACACCTCCACAGTAGGGATACAGTGAGAAGGGGGTAAGGGGACATCTTGTTACACCCCGTACACCTCCACAGTGAGGATACTGTGAGAAGGGAGTTAGCGGACATCTTGTTACACCCTGTACACCTCCACAGTAATGATACAGTGAGAAGGGGGTAAGGGGACATCTTGTTACACCCCGTACACCTCCACAGTAAGGATACAGTGAGAAGGGGGTAAGCGGACATCTTGTTACACCCCGTACACCTCCACAGTAAGGATACAGTGAGAAGGGGTAAGCGGACATCTTGTTACACCCCGTACTCCTCCACGGTCAGGATACAGTGAGAAGGGGTAAGGGGACATCTTGTTACACCCCGTACACCTCCACAGTAAGGATACAGTGAGAAGGGGGTAAGGGGACATCTTGTTACACCCCGTACACCTCCACAGTAAGGATACAGTGAGAAGGGGGTAAGGGGACATCTTGTTACACCCCGTACACCTCCACAGTAAGGATACAGTGAGAAGGGGTAAGCGGACATCTTGTTACACCCCGTACTCCTCCACGGTCAGGATACCGTGAGAAGGGGTAAGGGGACATCTTGTTACACCCCGTTCACCTCCACAGTAAGGATACAGTGAGAAGGGGGTAAGGGGACATATTGTTACACCCCGTTCACCTCCACAGTAAGGATACTGTGAGAAAGGGTAAGGGGACATCTTGTTACACCCCGTACACCTCCACAGTAAGGATACAGTGAGAAGGGGGTAAGGGGACATCTTGTTACACCCCGTACACCTCCACAGTAAGGATACAGTGAGAAGGGGTAAGCGGACATCTTGTTACACCCCGTACTCCTCCACGGTCAGGATACCGTGAGAAGGGGTAAGGGGACATCTTGTTACACCCCGTTCACCTCCACAGTAAGGATACAGTGAGAAGGGGGTAAGGGGACATCTTGTTACACCCCGTACACCTCCACAGTAAGGATACAGTGAGAAGGGGGTAAGGGGACATATTGTAAGGCCGCGTACACACGGGCGGACTGTTCGCTCAACTTTGTCCGCTGAACAGTGTTTCAGCGGACAGTCCGCTCGTGTGTGGGGCTTCAGCGGACAGTTTCAGCGGACAGTTTGACGAACAAAGTTTTTCGGAAATTCCGAAAAACTGTCCGCTGAAACTTAGTTTGAGCGGACAGTCCGCCCGTGTGTAGGCCACTTTCGAAATGAGCAAACTGTTCCCGCTCGGAGGAAAGTCCGCTCATTTCGAGCGCGTCTCCAGGTAGGCGGGGACCGCGAAGGAGACGTCGCGGGCCCCGCCGCCTGGAATGGACTTAAAGGGGAACCCCAACGCCGAAAAAAATCAGCGTGGGGGTCCCCCCAAAGTCCACAACAGACCCTTGTCCGAGCACGCTACCCGGCCGGCCAGGAAAGGGGGGCGAGCGAGCGCGCCCCACCCTCCCGAGCCGTACCAGGCCGCGTGCCCTCAACATGGGGGGTGCCATGGGGAAGGGGAGGCCGCGCGGCCCCCCCATCCCAAAGCACCTTGTCCCCATGTTGATGAGGACAAGGGCCTCTTCCCGACAACCCTGGCCGTTGGTTGTCGGGGTCTGCGTGCGGGGGGCTTATCGGAATCCGGGAGCCCCCTTTAATAAGGGGGCCCCCGGATACCGGCCCCCCACCCTATGTGAATGAGTATGGGGTACAATGTACCCCTACCCATTCACCTGTAAAATAAAAGTACCCAAAAAAAAACACAACACACGAGATAAAATATTTTATTGCACAGCTCCGGGGGTCTTCCGTCTTCGGGGGTCTTCTCGCCGGACTCCTCCGCTATCTTCTTGTAGCTCTTTTGCTAGCGGAGGAGCCCGGCTTTCTTCCTCCCTGCCGCCGGCCTCTTCTCCCGACTTCGGGGGTCTTGTCCCCCTCTTCGGTTCTTCTGCCGGGCCACCGCGCCTTCTTATAGCTCTTTTACAGGCGGTGGCCCGGTCTTCTGTCGCCTTCCGGTCGCCTTCCGTTCTTCTTCTTCTTCTTCTTCTCCAGGAGATGTTGACACGTCGCTCTCTCCGTCCGGAATGCCAGAGCCGCGCTGCGCGGCCACTTATATAGTGACAATGGGGCGGTGTCACATGGTATATGTCACATGGGTTGGTCACATGGTGACCCCGCCCCCTTACGATGTCATAGTCCCCATGTGACATCAACCCATGTGACATCAACCCATGTGACCAACCCATGTGACATAAAGCCATGTGACACCGCCCCATTGTCACTATATAAGTGGCCGCGCAGCGCGGCTCTGGCATTCCGGCCGGAGAGAGCGACGTGTCAACATCTCCTGGAGAAGAAGAAGAAGAACAAGAAGAAGAACGGAAGGCGACCGGAAGGCGACAGCGGCGACAGAAGACCGGGCCACCGCCTGTAAAAGAGCTATAAGAAGGCGCGGTGGCCCGGCAGAAGAACCGAAGAGGGGGACAAGACCCCCGAAGTCGGGAGAAGAGGCCGGCGGCGGGGAGGAAGAAAGCCGGACTCCTCCGCTAGCAAAAGAGCTACAAGAAGATAGCGGAGGAGTCCGGCGAGAAGACCCCCGAAGACAGAAGATCCCCGGAGCTGTGCAGTAAAATATTTTATCTCGTGTGTTGTGTTTTTTTTTGGGTACTTTTATTTTACAGGTGAATGGGTAGGGGTACATTGTACCCCATACTCATTCACATAGGGTGGGGGGCCGGTATCCGGGGGCCCCCTTATTAAAGGGGGCTCCCGAATTCCGATAAGCCCCCCGCCCGCAGACCCCGACAACCAACGGCCAGGGTTGTCGGGAAGAGGCCCTTGTCCTCATCAACATGGAGACAAGGTGCTTTGGGGTGGGGGGGCCGCGCGGCCCCCCCTTCCCCAAGGCACCCCCCATGTTGAGGGCACGCGGCCTGGTACGGCTCGGGAGGGTGGGGCGCGCTCGCTCGCCCCCCTTTCCTGGCCGGCCGTGTAGCGTGCTCGGACAAGGGTCTGTTGTGGACTTTGGGGGGACCCCCACGCCGATTTTTTTCAGCGTTGGGGTTCCCCTTTAAGTCCATTCCAGGCGGCGGAGCCCGCGACGTCTCCGTCGCGGGCCCCGCCTACCTGCACACGCGCTCGAAATGAGCGGACTGTTCCCTCGTGTGTGGGCGAGTCCGTTCATTTCAAAAGTTGCGCGGACTGTTTGACGAACTTAGTTTCGGCAGACAGTCCGCCCGTGTGTACGCCGCCTTACACTCCGTACACCTCCACAGTAAGGATACAGTGAGAAGGGGGTAAGGGGACATCTTGTTACACCCCGTACACCTCCACAGTAAGGATACAGTGAGAAGGGGTAAGCGGACATCTTGTTACACCCCTTACACCTCCACAGTAAGGATACAGTGAGAAGGGGGTAAGGGGACATCTTGTTACACCCCGTACACCTCCACAGTAAGGATACAGTGAGAAGGGGTAAGCGGACATCTTGTTACACCCCTTACACCTCCACAGTAAGGATACAGTGAGAAGGGGGTAAGGGGACATCTTGTTACACCCCGTACACCTCCACGGTAAGGATACAGTGAGAAGGGGGTAAGCGGACATCTTGTTACACCCCGTACACCTCCACAGTAAGGATACAGTGAGAAGGGGTAAGCGGACATCTTGTTACACCCCGTACACCTCCACGGTAAGGATACAGTGAGAAGGGGTAAGCGGACATCTTGTTACACCCCGTACACCTCCACAGTAAGGATACAGTGAGAAGGGGTAAGCGGACATCTTGTTACACCCCTTACACCTCCACAGTAAGGATACAGTGAGAAGGAGGTAAGGGGACATCTTGTTACACCCCGTACACCTCCACAGTGAGGATACTGTGAGAAGGGGGTAAGCGGACATCTTGTTACACCCCGTACACCTCCACAGTAAGGATACAGTGAGAAGGGGTAAGCGGACATCTTGTTACACCCCATACACCTCCACAGTAAGGATACTGTGAGAAGGGGGTAAGGGGACATCTTGAGAAGGGGGTAAGGGGACATCTTGTTACACCCCGTACACCTCCACAGTGAGGATACTGTGAGAAGGGGGTTAGCGGACATCTTGTTACACCCTGTACACCTCCACAGTAAGGATACAGTGAGAAGGGGGTAAGGGGACATCTTGTTACACCCCGTACACCTCCACAGTAAGGATACAGTGAGAAGGGGGTAAGGGGACATCTTGTTACACCCTGTACACCTCCACAGTAGGGTTACAGTAAGAAGGGGGTAAGGGGACATCTTGTTACACCCCGTACACCTCCACAGTGAGGATACTGTGAGAAGGGGGTAAGCGGACATCTTGTTACACCCCGTACACCTGCACGGTAAGGATACAGTGAGAAGGGGTAAGCGGACATCTTGTTACACCCCGTACACCTCCACAGTAAGGATACAGTGAGAAGGGGGTAAGGGGACATCTTGTTACACCCCGTACACCTCCACAGTAAGGATACAGTGAGAAGGGGGTAAGGGGACATCTTGTTACACCCCGTACACCTCCACAGTAAGGATACAGTGAGAAGGGGTAAGCGGACATCTTGTTACACCCCGTACACCTCCACAGTAAGGATACTGTGAGAAGGGGGTAAGGGGACATCTTGTTACACCCCGTACACCTCCACAGTAAGGATACAGTGAGAAGGGGGTAAGGGGACATCTTGTTACACCCCGTACACCTCCACAGTAAGGATACAGTGAGAAGGGGGTAAGGGGATATCTTGTTACACCCCGTACACCTCCACAGTAAGGATACAGTGAGAAGGGGTAAGCGGACATCTTGTTACACCCCGTACACCTCCACAGTAAGGATACAGTGAGAAGGGGGTAAGGAGACATCTTGTTACACCCCGTACACCTCCACAGTAAGGATACAGTGAGAAGGGGGTAAGGGGACATCTTGTTACACCCCGTACACCTCCACAGTAAGGATACAGTGAGAAGGGGTAAGCGGACATCTTGTTACACCCCGTACACCTCCACAGTAAGGATACTGTGAGAAGGGGGTAAGGGGACATCTTGTTACACCCCGTACACCTCCACAGTAAGGATACAGTGAGAAGGGGGTAAGGGGACATCTTGTTACACCCTGTACACCTCCACAGTAAGGATACAGTGAGAAGGGGGTAAGGGGATATCTTGTTACACCCTGTACACCTCCACAGTAAGGATACAGTGAGAAGGGGGTAAGGGGACATCTTGTTACACCCTGTACACCTCCACAGTAAGGATACAGGGAGAAGGGGGTAAGGGGACATCTTGTTACACCCCGTACACCTCCACAGTAAGGATACAGTGAGAAGGGGGTAAGGGGACATCTTGTTACACCCCGTACACCTCCACAGTAAGGATACAGTGAGAAGGGGTAAGCGGACATCTTGTTACACCCTGTACACCTCCACAGTAAGGATACAGTGAGAAGGGGGTAAGGGGACATCTTGTTACACCCCGTACACCTCCACAGTAAGCATACAGTGAGAAGGGGTAAGCGGACATCTTGTTACACCCCGTACACCTCCACAGTAAGGATACAGTGAGAAGGGGGTAAGGGGATATCTTTTTACACCCCGTACACCTCCACAGTAAGGATACAGTGAGAAGGGGGTAAGGGGACATCTTGTTACACCCCGTACACCTCCACAGTAAGGACACAGTGAGAAGGGGGTAAGGGGACATCTTGTTACACCCCGTACACCTCCACAGTAAGGATACAGTGAGAAGGGGGTAAGGGGACATCTTGTTACACCCCGTACACCTCCACAGTAAGGATACTGTGAGAAGGGGGTAAGGGGACATCTTGTTACACCCTGTACACCTCCACGGTAAGGATACAGTGAGAAGGGGGTAAGGGGACATCTTGTTACACCCTGTACACCTCCACGGTAAGGATACTGTGAGAAAGGGTAAGGGGACATCTTGTTACACCCTGTACACCTCCACAGTAAGGATACAGTGAGAAGGGGTAAGCGGACATCTTGTTACACCCCGTACACCTCCACAGCAAGGATACAGTGAGAAGGGGTAAGCGGACATCTTGTTACACCCCGTACACCTCCACGGTAGGATACAGTGAGAAGGGGTAAGGGGACATCTTGTTACACCCCGTTCACCTCCACAGTAAGGTTACAGTGAGAAGGGGTAAGGGGACATCTTGTTACACCCTGTACACCTCCACAGTAAGGATACAGTGAGAAGGGGTAAGCGGACATCTTGTTACACCCCGTACACCTCCACAGTAAGGATACAGTGAGAAGGGGGTAAGGGGACATCTTGTTACACCCCGTACTCCTCCACGGTCAGGATACAGTGAGAAGGGGTAAGGGGACATCTTGTTACACCCCGTACACCTCCACAGTAAGGATACAGTGAGAAGGGGGTAAGGGGACATCTTGTTACACCCTGTACACCTCCACGGTAAGGATACAGTGAGAAGGGGGTAAGAGGACATCTTGTTACACCCCGTACACCTCCACAGTAAGGATACAGTGAGAAGGGGGAAAGCAGACATCTTGTTACACCCCGTACACCTCCACGGTAAGGATACAGTGAGAAGGGGGTAAGGGGACATCTTGTTACACCCCGTACACCTCCACAGTAAGGATACTGTGAGAAGGGGTAAGCGGACATCTTGTTACACCCCGTACACCTCCATAGTAAGGATACAGTGAGAAGGGGTAAGCGGACATCTTGTTACACCCCGTACACCTCCACAGTAAGGATACAGTGAGAAGGGGGTAAGGGGACATCTTGTTACACCCCGTACACCTCCACAGTAAGGATACAGTGAGAAGGGGTAAGCGGACATCTTGTTACACCCCATACACCTCCACGGTAAGGATACAGTGAGAAGGGGTAAGCGGACATCTTGTTACACCCCATACACCTCCACGGTAAGGATACAGTGAGAAGGGGTAAGCGGACATCTTGTGTGAGGGGGTTAGCTCGGTAGCGGGTGTGTGTGACCCCCTGGTTGGGTTCACAACACAAAGTCAGACACAGCAGACAGCGGTGTAGGTGCAAAAAAACAAAAGATCCGGTTTATTTAGGCTACATGCAGTGATACATATAACAGCCAAACAAAATAAAACAAGAAAATAAACCCTGGTCAGTTTGACCTCTACACACGTAGACTCCCTGTCTAACAACTGGGTGCAGCCTTGTGCTGCCCCAGTCTCTGTCTCTATTGTAGGGGTTTGCCACACAGGCGTTAACTCACCGCACAGAACAGATCTCAGACTCCCCAGTCTATACACACAAAACTGGTTCCAGGATGGAGCATCTCCCTAAGCATGCTGGGGTTTTTTGTAGAGGCCTTAATGAGCCCACTTACTACAGCTGGGCTCATTAACTCTTCCCCTCTAATTGTAAAAGTCTGCATAAAGCTTGAATCTAGGACACACATATTTCCCATCCTGAATACAACCAGGTGATTTTACCTGCGTGCTGCCACATACCCCCCCCTCTTGTTTCAACCTTGGGGTTGTAACACAAGCAGCCAGACACGCATGTATCCGAGACAAAGCATCCACATTCCCCATTTTAACACCAGGGCGATGCTTAACTGTAAAGTTAAATTCCTGTAGGACCAGGAACCACCTATTTACCCTTCTATTGGTCTCCTTGTTCTGAGCCATCCACTTTAAAGGAGCGTGATCAGTCACCAGGTCAAAGTGCCTACCTAGCAGATAGTACCGAAGGGAATCTAGAGCCCACTTCACTGCTAAACATTCCTTCTCAATCGTGGAGTAATTTACCTCATGGGACTTCAACTTCCTGCTGAGGTAAATGACTGGGTGCTCTTCCCCGTTCCAGACCTGGGATAACACTGCTCCTAACCCAACGTCTGATGCATCAGTTTGTACCACAAAGTCCTTAGAGAAGTCTGGTGAGTACAACACTGGCTGGCTACATAAGGCTGTTTTTAAGGACTGAAATGCTTCTTCAGCCTCTGGGGACCATTTAACCATGACCGACTCTTTCCCCTTTGTCAGGTTGGTGAGGGGCACAGCCTGAGAAGCAAAATGGGGAATGAATCGTCGATAATAGCCAGCGATTCCCAGAAAGGCTCGTACCTGTTTCTTGCTGTTGGGACGTGGCCAACTCTGTATGGCCTCGACTTTATTGACTTGGGGTTTTATCACCCCCCTCCCAATAGTGTACCCAAGATATTTGGCCTCCTCCTGTCCAATGGTACACTTCTTTGGATTGGCCGTAAACCCAGCTTCCCGGATAGAGTCTAGGACTGCTTGTACTTTTGGCAAATGTGAGACCCAGTCTGTGCTATGGATAATCACATCATCCAGGTAAGCTGCAGCATATTTCTGATGGGGCCTCAGAATCTTATCCACTTTCCGCTGGAATGTTGCCGGTGCATTCTGTAACCCAAACGGCATTCTCTTATATTGGAATGCCCCATCTGGGGTTACAAACGCAGTTTTCTCCTTGGCCGACTCGGCCAGGGGAATTTGCCAATACCCTTTGGTGAGATCAAGAGTTGTCATATATCGGGCTGTTCCCAGCCGGTCAATCAACTCATCTATACGTGGCATGGGGTAGGTGTCAAATTTTGTAACTTTATTTAATTGTCTAAAATCGTTACAAAACCGCCAGCTCCCATCAGGTTTGGGCACTAGTACGATAGGACTGGACCAGTCACTCTGGGACTCCTCTATCACACCCAATTCCAGCATCCTTTGAACCTCCCCACGTATTGCCTCCCGTCGGGCCTCTGGTATTCTATAAGGTTTTAGTTTTACCCTTTCTCCTGGCGGGGTGATAATGTCATGCTCCACGCCAGATGTTTGTCCCGGAAGCTCAGAGAAAATCTCTTTGTTACGAAGTACAAACTCCTTAACCTCCTGTTGTTGGGGTTTCGATAAGGTGTCTGCTATTCCAACCTCAGGAACTAAGCAATCAGGCTGGGCTTGTGACAAAGTCTCTGCGACTAGGGATTCCCTATCCCTCCAGGCTTTCAGCAGATTGACGTGATAGATCTGCTCCGGCTTTCGCCTTCCTGGCTGTCTAACCCTGTAGTTCACCTCACTAATTTTTTCAATTACTTCGTATGGACCTTGCCATTTGGCCAGAAATTTGCTTTCAACCGTAGGGACTAGCACCAAGACCCTATCCCCCGGGGAAAAAGTACGGGTCTTGGCCCCACGGTTGTACACTCTCTGCTGTGCTAACTGCGCTTGGGTCAAATGTTCCTTTACAATTGGCATTACCTGTGCGATTCTATCCTGCATCAGGGCGACATGCTCAATCACACTCCTGTGAGGAGAACTCATTTTCCCAAGTTTCCTTGGCGATATCCAGCAGCCCTCTTGGGTGTCTCCCATAGAGCAACTCGAAGGGTGAGAAACCCGTAGAGGATTGGGGTACCTCCCTAATGGCAAACATCAGATAGGGTATTAGACAGTCCCAATTCTTTCCATCTCTATCCACCACCTTCTTTAACATTTGTTTTAGGGTTTTGTTGAATCTTTCAACCAACCCATCTGTTTGGGGGTGATACACAGATGTACGCAATTGTGTCACTTTGTACAACTTGCATAGTTCTTTCATTACCCGGGACATAAAGGGTGTACCTTGGTCCGTAAGCAGTTCCTTACAAATACCCACGCGGCTAAAAACAAGAGATAGCTCTTTGGCTATGGTTTTGGCCGAGGTATTTAGGAGAGGAATTGCTTCCGGATAACGGGTGGCATAGTCCAATATAACCAAAATGTACTGATGCCCCCTAGCGGACTTCATTATCGGACCTACCAAATCCATTGCGATCCTCTCAAAGGGGACCTCAATGATAGGAAGAGGTACCAGTGGGTTACGGAAATGTGGCATAGGTGCCGACTTCTGACACACAGGGCAGGAGGAACAATAATTTTCTATTTCCTTCATGACCCCAGGCCAATAGAATCTCTGCAGTACCCTCTCTCTGGTTTTCTCATTCCCCAGATGACCTCCCAGAATGTGCCCATGGGCCAATTCTAACACCAACTTCCTGTAAGGTTTGGGCACTACAAGTTGCTCAATGGTTTCTTCTGCCCCTTGAGCCACTCGATATAGCAGGTCCCTTTCCATAGTGAAGTAAGGATAAGGGCAAGTCTTATCTGGGTTCACTAACTCGCCATCTATTTTCACCACATAGTCTTTTGCTTGGTCAGGCTCTAGGTCATAATAAGCTTTCTGCGATTCCCCAGTTAACAGAGGGGCCACCAGTCCAGCCCATTGCTCCTTAGGCCACTTTTCCCTTTCAGCAGTCCTTTCAAATGTGGTCAAAAACACCTCCGGATCATCCTCTCCAGTCATTTTTGTCAGTAAACGGCTCACACCAAAGGTTGCGGTATTATTGTACCCACTTGCTTCATTGGTCTGCGGACGTTGCTGTATCAATGTCTCTATTTGCTGTTGAAAATTCTGCTGCTGATTTGCATTTGCCTGCTGCTGGGCTTGTTGTTGAGCTGCAAGGCTCTTTTGTAAAGCCGCATTTGTTTGCTGCTGGTTTGCATTTGCTAGAGCCAGCTGTCTCAGTATCTCCTCCATGCTGGCCTTAACAACAAAAAAAAAAAAACTGCCAAAATTCTCCACCAACTGTGAGGGGGTTCGCTCGGCAGCGGGTGTGTGTGACCCCCTGGATGGGTTCACAACACAAAGTCAGGCACAGCAGACAGCGTTGTAGGTGCAAAAAACAAAAGATCCGGTTTATTTAGGCTACATGCAGTGATACATATAACAGCCAAACAAAATAAAACAAGAAAATAAATCCTGGTCAGCTTGACCTCTAACTACACACGTAGACTCCCTGTCTAACAACTGGGTGCAGCCTTGTGCTGCCCCAGTCCCTGTCTCTATTGTAGGGGTTTGCCACACAGGCGTTAACTCACCGCACAGAACAGATCTCAGACTCCCCAGTCTATACACACAAAACTGGTTCCAGGATGGAGCATCTCCCTATGCATGCTGGGGTTTGTTGTAGAGGTCTTAATGAGCCCACTTACTACAGCTGGGCTCATTAACTCTTCCCCTCTAATTGTAAAAGTCTGCATACAGCCTGAATCTAGGACACACATATTTCCCATCCTGAATACAACCAGGTGATTTTACCTGCGTGCTGCCACAATATATATATATATATAGCTTATATCCCCTCATATAAAGTCCCACTTTTAGCTCTAGTTTAGCATCTTTGAACTGGATTGGGTAGTCAGCCAGGCCAGAGTCCAGTAACCGGATTGGGTAGTCAGCCAGGCCAGAGTCCAGTAACCGGATTGGGTAGTCAGCCAGGCCAGAGTCCAGTAACCGGATTGGGTAGTCAGCCAGGCCAGAGTCCAGTAACCGGATTGGGTAGTCAGCCAGGCCAGAGTCCAGTAACCGGATTGGGTAGTCAGCCAGGCCAGAGTCCAGTAAACGGATTGGGTAGTCAGCCAGGCCAGAGTCCAGTAAACGGATTGGGTAGTCAGCCAGGCCAGAGTCCAGTAACCGGATTGGGTAGTCAGCCAGGCCAGAGTCCAGTAACCGGATTGGGTAGTCAGCCAGGCCAGAGTCCAGTAACCGGATTGGGTAGTCAGCCAGGCCAGAGTTCAGTAACCGGATTGGGTAGTCAGCCAGGCCAGAAGTCAGGGATACAAGTAGAGGGACAGTAAGCAGGATAAGGAGCCAGAAGGGATGTCAGCAAAGCCTGACTTTAACCACTTGACCACCGGGCACTTAAACACCCTTAATAACCAGACCAATTTTCAGCTTTCGGTGCTCTCACATTTTGAATGACAATTACTCAGTCATGCAACACTGGACCTATATGAAATTTTTGTCCTTTTTTCACACAAATAGAGCTTTCTTCTGGTGGTATTTAATCACCGCTCGTTTTTTTATTTTTTGTGCTATAAAAGAAAAAATACAGAAAATTCTGTAAAAAAATGAATTTTTCTTTGTTTCTGTTATAAAATTTAGCAGATTAGTCATTTTTTCTTCATAAATTTTGGCCACAATTTATACCACTACATATCTTTGGTAAAAATAAGTACAAATTGGTGGATATTATTTGGTCTCTGTGAAAGTTATAGAGTCCACAAGCTGTGGTGCCAATATCTAAAAATTGATCACACCTGAAGTACTGACGGCCTATTTCAATTCTTGAGACCCCAACATGCCAGAAAAGTACAAATACCCCCCAAATGACCCCTTTTTGGAAAGAAGACATTCCAAGGTATTTAGTAAGAGGCATGGTGAGTTTTTTGAAGTTGTCATTTTTTTCCCACAATTCTTTGCAAAATCAAGATTTTTTTAACTTTTTTTTATTTCTCACACACAGCATATGCATACCACAAATTACACCCCAAAACACATTCTGCTATTACTCCCGAGTACGGCGATACCACATGTGTGAGACTTTTACACAGTGTGGCCACATACAGAGGCCCAACATGCAGGGAGCGCCATCAGGCGTTCTGGAGCACCCAGGACAATTCTGACATTTCTCTCCTACATGTAAAAATCATCATTTATTTGCTAGAAAATTACATAGAATCCCAAAACATTATATATGTTTTTTTAGCAAACACCCTGGAGAATACAATGGTGGTCGTTGCAACTTTTTATCTCGCACGGTATTTGCGCAGCAATTTTTCGAATGCTTTTTTTTGGAAATAAAACAGTTTTGTGCTTAAAAAAAAAACACAGTAAAGTTAGCCCAATTTTTGCATAATGTGAAAGATGAAGTTACGCTGAGTAAATAGATACCCAACATGTCACTCTTCAAAATTGCACACGCTCGTGGAATGGCGCCAAACGTCGCTACTTAAAAATCCCCATAGGCGACGCTTTAATTTTTTTTTCTAGTTATATATTTTGAGTTACAGAGGAGGTCTAGGGCTAGAATTATTGCTCTCGCTCTACGTTCGCAGCGATACCTCGCATGTGTGGTTTGAATACCGTTTTCATATGTGGGCGGGACTTACGTATGCGTTCGCTTCTGCATGTGAGCACATGGGGACAGGGGCACTTTAAAAAAAAAAAAAAAAAATTTATTGTTCATTTTACTTTATTTATTTTAGTTTGACATTTTTGATCACTTTTACTCCTATTACAAGTAATGTAAACATCCCTTGTAATAGGAATATGGCATGACAGGTCCTCTTTACAGTGAGATATGGGGTCAATAAGACCCCGCATCTCACCTCTAAGCTGGGAAGCCTGAAAAAAAAAAGATTCTGGCTTTGATCGTATTGGCGAGTCGGTAGAAGCACCGGAGGGCGGCGGGAGGGGGGGGATGTCTATGGCTGGGTATTGCAGGGTATCACCGACTATGGCTGGGTATTGCAGGGTATCTCCGAGTATGGCTGGGCATCTCCGGGTATGGCAATTTATGGCAGGGTATTGGCTGGAATTGTAGTGCAGAGTATTAGCGGGTGTTGCAGAGTATTAGCGGGTGTTGCAGAGTATTGGCGGGTGTTGCAGAGTATTGGCGGGTGTTGCAGAGTATTGGCGGGTGTTGCAGAGTATTGGCTGGTACTGCAGAGTATTGGCTGGTACTGCAGAGTATTGGCTGGTACTGCAGAGTAATGGCGGGGTACTGCAGAGTAATGGCAGGGTACTGCAGAGTATGCACTGGTATTGCAGAGTAATGGCAGGGAATTGAGGGGTTAAATTTCGGTGAGCAGCGATGTGGGCACTGCAGATGCAGCCCATAGTGCTGCTGACACCGATCTCTTCCCCCTCCGCTGTACCGATCAGTACAGAGAGGGGAGGGAGGAACCGGCGTCATAACATGACGCCGGTTTGTTTACAAGTGATCACTCCGTCATTTGACGGAGCGTTCACGTGGTAAATGGCTGCGATGAGTGGCCGTTTACCGTGATGCAGACCCGGCGGTCGCGGAAGCTCTGGTGTGCGCCCTAGGGGTCGCACGCGAGAGCGGAATTCTGGGAGGACGTCATATGACGGCCTCCCAGAGTTAAACAACCGCCCTGTAGCCGTCATTTGGCTATGGGCCGGTTGTTAAGTGGTTAAACAGGAACGCAGGAGATGGTTTCTTGTGATGTGACCAAGGCGAAGGCAGGAATGAAGAGACCTGCAGATCTTTAACCACTTCAATACCGGGGGGCATTTAAACACCTTCCTGCCCAATTTTGAGCTTTCAGCGCTGTCGCACTTTGAATGACAATTGCGCGGTCATGCTACACTGTACCCAAATGAAATTTGTATCATTTTTTTCCCACAAATAGAGCTTTCTTTTGGTGGTATATGATCACCTCTACGGTTTTTATTTTTTGCTAAACAAATAAAAAAATACCGAATTTTTTTAAAAAAAAAATGTTTTTTTTGTTTCAGTTTCAAAACTTTGCAAATAAGTACGTTTTCTCCTTCACTGATGGGCACTGATGGGGTTACACTGATGGGCAATGATAAGGCGGCACTGATGGGCACCGATGAGGTGGCACCAATGAAGTGGCACTGATGAGGTGGCATTGATGGACACCGATATGTGGCACTGATAGGCGGCACTGATGGGTGGCACTGATGGGCGACACGGATGGGCACTGATAGGTGGCACAAATTGGCATGGATTGGCACAGGTGGGCATGGGTAGGCGGCACAGGTGGGCATGGGTAAGCACTGATAGGTGGCACAGATGGGAACTGATAGGCGGCATTGTATTATAGCATATTGCACTAATGGATGCCAATCAGTGCCAATCAATAATGCATGCCAATCAGTGATGCCCATTGTGGGCACTGATTGGCATCCATTATGGGCACTGATTGGCATCCATTGTGGCACTGACTAGAATCCCTGGTGGTCTAGGGTGGCATACCTTGTCCTTGGCATCCCTGGTGGTCTGGTGGCGTCCCTGGTGGTCCAGTGTGGGCATCCTCGGGGGGGCTGTGCTGATAATCGATCAGCACAGACCCCCCCCCCCCCCGTCAGAGGAGCAGCCGATCGGCTCTCCTCTACTCACGTCTGACAGACGCGAGTGAGGAAAAGCAGATCACCGGCTCTTCCCATTTACACTGTGATCAGCCGTGATTGGACACGGCTGATCACGTGGTAAAGAGTCTCCGACGGAGACTCTTTACCGAGATCGTAGTTGCTGGGTGTCAGACTGACACCCCGCAACAACGATCGCCACAATGCGCGCCCCCGGGGGCGCGCAGCGGCTCATAATCCTGATCACGTCATATGACGTCCGGTCAGGATTATGAAACCACTTTGCCGCCGTCCATTTGCTATAGGGCGGGCGGCAAGTGGTTAAGTAGGCGGGACTGACGAGCACATCCACAACAGCTGGTAAACTGTGGAGAGAGATGAGAGCTGCCAATTATCTGACAGCTGAGCGGCCAGCTCAGAGAAGGAAGGGCTGACCAGCCCTGACAATCAGGCCCCAGACTACACTCCATGTATATATATATATACAGCCTGTACCTGCAAACATTATACCTGCTGTCATAATATGACTCATTTACAGAGTCTAGACTTGGGGTGTTTCCTATCGCTATTCCATGGCTGAAGGGTGGTGAATAGGGATGAGCCAAACACCCCCCGGTTCTGTTTGCACCAGAACTTGCAAACGGACCGATAGTTTGCGCAAACTTTCAAACCCCGTTACAGTCTATGGGACTCGAACGTGAGAAATCAAAAGTGTGAATTTTAAAGGCTAATATGCAAGTTATTGTCCTAAAAAAGGGTTTGAGGACCCGGGTCCTGCCCCAGGGTACATGTATTAATGCAAAATTTTTAAAAACTGCTGTTTTTTTCAGGAGCAGTGATTTTAATGATGCTTAAAGTGAAAAAATAAAAGTGAAACATTCCTTTAAATATCATGCCTGGGGGGTGTCTGTAGTATGCCTGTAAAGTGGCCTGTGTTTCCCGTGTTTAGAACTGTCCCTGCACAAAATGACATTTCTAAAGGAATAAAAGTCATTTAAAACTGTTTGCGGCTTTAATGTAATGTCTGGTCCCGGCAATATGGATGAAAATCATTGAGAACAAAGGCATGGGTGCCCCGCCCCCAAGCCCATTACCAGCCCCTTTGGGTCTTGTATGGACATTAAGGAGAACCGCACACCCAAATTATAAAAAGGAAAGGCCTGAGGCCCCCAGGCCCTATATACTCAGAACAGCAGTATACAGGCGGTCCAAACAAGACAGGGACTGTGTAGGTTTGTTATTAAAGCGGAGGTCCACCCTAAAGTGGACCTCCGCTCATCGGAACCCTCCCCCCCGGCGCCACAATTGGCACCTTTCAGGGGGGAGGGGGGTGCAGATACCTGTACAGTACAGGTGTTCTGCACCCACTTCCGGGATAGCTCTCTGCGGAAAGGGGCGTAGATTACGCCCCTTTCCGCAAGTGCCCGCCCCTTTCCGCAAGTGCCCCACTGCCTGCTGGGAAACACACAGATCCCACAGGCAGCGGGGACCGCCCTTATTGCGCAGCGCGATTCGCGCATGCGCAGTAGGGAACCGGGAAATGAAGCCGAAAGGCTCCATTTCCTGATTCCCATACCCAAGATGGTGGCGGCAGCACCTTACAGACGATCGAGAGATCGGCTTCGGGTGCCGACATCGCGGGCGCGCTGGACAGGTAAGTGTCACTATTTTAAAAGTCAGCAGCTGCAGTATTTGTAGCTGCTGGCTTTAAAAAAAAAAAAAAAAAAAAAACGCGGAGTCCCGGTGGACTCCCGCTTTAAGTAGAATCTGTTTGTAATTTTTAACTGGTACATTTTTAAAGTGTAGCTCCAGCCAAAAAATCTATTTTTAAGCTTTTTGTAAAACATAGGGAAGGGTTATCACCCCTGTATAATTTGTTTTGCTGTTTGTGCACACCTGTTCAGAAGATTTCACCTTACTTTCTGTCCCAATGACAATTGGATTGTTAAAATTTGGGTTTTTTTGTGAAACAAGGAACTCTTACAGGAGAGAATTTCCCTTCCTAGGGGTAGATTTCCTCTCACTTCCTGTTGTCTCCTTCTGTTTGAAAGTAGGAGTTGTTTGTAAGTTGGATGTTTGAAAGTAGGGGCCTGCCCTATATACTCAAAATATAAACGCAAAAATGTGGGCCTTAGGTGTTGGTGTTGCCACAACACTGTAATCCCTCACAGTTACTCTGGGTGGGCGCAGGAACGGTCCCTGCTGTGAAATATTAGATCAAGAATTGTAATTACATGCCTCTGTTGAACAGGGGCAGAAAAATTGGGCCTTAGGCACTGGTGCCACAACACTGCAACCCCTTACAGTTACTCTAGTTGGGGCGCAGGAATGAGCCCTGCTGCAAAGTATTGCATCAAAAATTGGCCTGTGACCAATTATGGCTCTCTTCGCTGACGGTGCTGTGATTGGCCAAAGCATGCGGGTCATCGTGCATGCTTGGCCAATCATCAGCCAGCAATACACTGCTATGACGCAGTGCATTATGGGCGGTGACACGCCGCTCTAATTTGGCACGAACGGACCATAATGTTCGATCTTCCTCTTGAAATCGAAGCTCATCCCTAGTGGTGAAGTATGGGGCAAGATTCCTCACCCTGCTGCCATTCCTCATTATATTTCTTAGAAAAAAGAAGAAAAAAAACACATACAAAGACAATTAAGGTGCGACCAATCTTTATTGGAGATAAATCTATAGATGGAAATGATTGTCGGGCTTCGGAGAACATCGGAGATCAGTGACGGTTGTCCTAGGACTCCTCAAAGGCAGGGCCTTTTTACACTAAGCCTAAACCTTAAGATGATTCAGAGGAAGGCGAAAACCCCCCCGGCCAGATGGGCTCCAAGGGGGGGAAAAATTCCTTCCTGACCCCCTAAGGCGATCGGATTGTCCCTGAATCATCAGTCTAGGGTGCCCAGTTCATCTCATATAGAGAAAAAAAACATACATAGAACCATACAGAACATATGTATTGCAGGTATGTATGCAATAAAACACACCTACCTGCTTGTTCACAATCATCTTTGGGGCTCATTCAGAATATATGCATTGAGCATCCGCACAGATCAGCGCCCCCACACTGATCAGTGCATCCGCCCGCCGCACCGATTCCTTATGTTTTCTGTGCCCAGCCCCCTACAGGAGGACTGGTGGTACCCCCTTATTGGTGGCCCTGGTGGTGGTATGTAGACATGCTGTGTATGATGGTATGCATGGTGCTATATACGCAGGTATGTATGCAATAAAACACACTTGCATGCTTGTTTACAATCATATTTGGGGATCATTCAGAATATATGCATTGAGCATCCGCACAGATCAGTGCCTCCCCCACTGATCAGTGCATCCGCCCGCCGCAACGATTCCTCATGTTTTCTGTGCCCAGCCCCTACAGGAGAACCAGTGGTACCACCTTATTGGTGGCCCTGATGGTGGTATGTATAGTGGTATGTTTGGTACTAGGTGGGCATGCTGAGTATGGTGGTATGTATGGCCCTATGTATACATTCTATGTATGGTTCTATGTATGGTGTAGGGAGATCATTGCCGGTGTGCCACAATTATCTCACTCAGTACTGCTTGTGTTACCGTCTCACAGCAGGCAACTCTCTTTTGAGGTCAAATACCCTCGGATTGTGGTAACGAGGCTCTGCCCTCTCATAGTAGCGAGGAGGCTCTGCCCTTGGATGGTGGGGACCAAGCTCTGCCCTTGGATGGTGGGCATCAGGCTCTCTGTTTTTCACTACCCTCGGATGATGGCAATGAGGCTCAGCCCTCAAATGTTGATGACGGGGCTCTCTGATGTCATTGCTTCTTGGATGGTGATGAGGAGGCCCTCTGTTAATGTCATTGCCCCTCGGTTGGTGGTGACGAGGCAGCCGCCACCAGTGTAGGGACCTGTGTTGGTACAGCCGAACCTGGTCCCTAGGAGGGTTCCTCAAGCTTTTGGTTGAGTCTTCTTCTGGGAACAGCAAATTGACTTGTTTGTCCAGCCACATTGATAGTTGGGGATTCAGAAGCTGCAGAAAGGGAAATAGAGGGCTGATGGGAAGACCTTCCGGTTACTGGAGTGGCAGCCGCCACCATTGTAGAAATCTGTGTTGGTACAGCCGTACCTGGTGCTCTCTTGAAGATAGGTGCTGATGAGAATCTTTCAAGAGAGTGATGACGTAGTGAACTCCGGTGATGATGGCTTGACTTGAAGATCTTCTCTGTCATGTTCACTAGCAAGTCATCCTCATCTCCTAGATTAAAATTTCTTCCAGCGCTTTGGTCATCTTCACTCCCAAAAACGCTGCACCCCTTCCATTTAAATGCAATCCATCACTGCTATAAAAACGGTGACCGAATGTAAAGTCAACCCAGTTCGTCATGAAGCCAAAGCCCTCCTTCCTGCAATAGTTTCTCAGCCAGTAGTTAAGATCTCTAAGCTCCTGCTGCCTCTCTGGTGTGGCTCGAGGTTCAGGCAATATTTCAGAAAATACTGCCTTGGCTCTCCTTTTCTTCAATATAGCCGCTAAGTCCCTGAAATCATTTTTTAAGGCGCCCCATCTTCCTCTAACTTTGTCGTTCGTACCAATATGTATCATGACAGCGGGGTTCCTCCCAGCCCCATTCAATAATCCGTCCATGCAATCTACAATGTTCCGAACACGGGCGCCCGGTAAACAACATACTGTTTTGCGATAAGGGGATTGGTGACAGATTGCCTTCTGTATCCTTCCAATAATTGAATCCCCTACCACTAGTATGTGCCTATCCTGTCTTGTAAGATTGCTCCCATGTTCACTGGAGACGTTCCCCTGGCATTTTGGTGGATTCTCTGTGTGAACGTCACATGCTGGTGGATTTTTCATGTGAATGTCGCACTCTGGTGGAGTGGACACATGTAGGTAAAAGTCTGGTGGAGTGGACACGTCTGGGTCGCACTCTGGTGGAGTGGACACGAATTGGTCGCACTCTGGTGGAGCGGCCACGTCTTGGGCGCACTCTGGTGGAGCGGCCACGTCTTGGGCGCACTCTGGTGGAGCGGCCACGTCTTGGGCGCACTCTGGTGGAGCGGCCACGTCTTGGGCGCACTCTGGTGGAGCGGCCACGTCTTGGGCGCACTCTGGTGGAGCGGCCACGTCTTGGGCGCACTCTGGTGGAGCGGCCACGTCTTGGGCGCACTCTGGTGGAGCGGCCACGTCTTGGGCGCACTCTGGTGGAGCTGCCACGTCATGGGTGCACTCTGGTGGAGCGGCCACGTCCGGGGCGCACTCTGGTGGAGCGGCCACGTCCGGGGCGCACTCAGGTGGAGCGGCCACGTCCGGGGCGCACTCAGGTGGAGCGGCCACGTCCGGGGCGCACTCCGGTGGAGCGGCCACGTCCGGGGCGCACTCCGGTGGAGCGGCCACGTCCGGGGCGCACTCCGGTGGAGCGGCCACGTCCGGGGCGCACTCCGGTGGAGCGGCCACGTCCGGGGCGCACTCCGGTGGAGCGGACACGTCCTGGTCGCACTCCGGTGGAGTGGCCAGGTCCTGGTCGCACTCCGGTGGAGTGGCCAGGTCCTGGTCGCACTCCGGTGGAGTGGACACGTCCTGGTCGCACTCCGGTGGAGTGGCCAGGTCCTGGTCGCACTCCGGTGGAGTGGACACGTCCTGGTCGCACTCCGGTGGAGTGGACACGTCCTGGTCGCACTCCGGTGGAGTGGCCAGGTCCTGGTCGCACTCCGGTGGAGTGGACACGTCCTGGTCGCACTCCGGTGGAGTGGACAGGTCCTGGTCGCACTCCGGTGGAGTGGACACGTCCTGGTCGCACTCCGGTGGAGTGGACACGTCCGGGTTGCACTGTGGTGTGCGGTCAATACCGCGTACACCTACAATAAAAAAAGAGAGGAATTAGATTTAGCACCTTCACCTACATTTCATATATTTTTCTTTGTAGAACATCAAATTATGGAGAGAAGAGATGAAAACGCTGGTGCCAGAGACCATGAATAAACTCTACAGGACAGGGACACAAGGAGGACTAATGTTGTACTTTGTATAAAAATGCTGGTTGCCTGCCACTCATCCCGACCCACTGGCTGGCAATAATGGCATGAAAAGTCAGAGGGGCTGGTAGTACCCAGCCCGTAATCAGCCTGCCCATACATGGTTAGAATCTTGGCTGGTCCTTGCTTAGCCGGGTGAGATTGGAAGTGTCTATGGCCGGCTTTAGGAGCGCAGACACTTCTAATGACAGCACTTGGGGTAAAGGCATAGTGCATATTAAAATGCTGATGGATAATGAATTAGTGCGGTTTTGTTTGTGTTGGTTTTGTCCGTCTGTCTGGCCTTGTTTACAAGGGTGATGAGGCCCATATAACATGAACGGGACGTTTCTACAACATCTGTATCTTCCAGGTGCTGCATGCAGGCAGTCCATTGACAATGAGTAGATCGCACAGCTGCACGCACGCAGCCACTTCTCCTAATATGACATGCACTGTCTGTATTCAGGGCCATTCGCCCACACCCAGGACCGCTGCTAGAAATCAACTTACATGACTGGGCCCTCTACCACCTATAAGAGCCAGGGCCTGAGCCTGCGCCCCCCCCCACATCACATTCAGCCAGCAGAGGAAAAGGAGGTGGTGTGCTCTGTGAAGAAATGAGGGGGTGACAACATTTTCCTAACAGTGTAAGGGGCATAAAACCTGCACAGCACACAGCCATCTCATATGTGTAGAAAATGCTGTCATGTTTAACCCCTTGCTTACCGGCCACTTAAACCCCCCTCCCCCTCCTATCCACACCAATCCTCAGCTTTCAGCGCTGTCGCACTTTGAGTGACAATTACACGGTCATACAACACTGTACCCAAATGACATTTGTATCATTTGTTCCCCCAAATAGAGATTTCCTTTGGTGGTATTTCATCTCCTCAGCGGTTTTTATCTTTTTAAATATAAAAAGACCGAATTAAAACCATATTTTTTTACATTTTTGTTAAATGTTATAACGGGTAATTTTTGTCTGTCATTGATGTACGCTGATGAGGTGGCACTGATGGGCACCGATGGGTGGCAGTGATGGGCACTGATCAGTTACACTGATAGGCAGCATTTATAGGTGTCAATGATTAGCGCCACTGGTGGGCATCGATAGGTGGCACTGGTGGGCATCGATAGGTGGCACTGGTGGGCATTGATAGGTGGCACTGGTGGGCATCGATAGGTGGCACTGGTGGGCATCGATAGGTGGCACTGGTGGGCATTGATAGGTGGCACTGGTGGGCATTGATAGGTGGCACTGGTGGGCATCAATAGGTGGCACTGGTGGGCACTGTTACTCTATAAATGAGGCATAATCGCCTCTTCCTTTTCAGGGTCGATGTCCCTTTAAGATGAGCCGGTGATCGGCTTTGTTCTTCTCCTGTCAGCAGAGGAGAAAAAAAAACGATCACTGAGCTTTTGTTTACATCATGTGATGAGCCGTCATTGGCTGATAACTGATCACATGGTAAGGGGTGGGGATCGGCCCCGTACTCGGATCGGTGGTCACCCGAGTCTCAGTGACTCGGTGATCACGGCGCCCTCCGCAGGGAGCGTGCACAGGGGGATGTCATATGACGGCCTCCCGGGAATTCACATCCGCTCTGTGCCCGTCATTTGCCCACAGCGCGGATGTCAGGGGGTTAAACAGGTGGTGAGGAGGCAATATAACACCTTCTTGCCTCCTGTCAAATGCCCTCTGAAGAGCGACCTGAATGTGGATTGCTGTTCAGAGGGCACAACATGTTTAAATGAGCCCTAAGGCAGTTCATACAATCCGTTATTCTTTGTCCATTCAGTAGGGAACAGGAGGGACTATTTCATGTTTTCTTTGGGGCACTGCTAAGTAATCTTCTGGTTTTCAACAAGTACAAAATCCCGGGGAGACGGTGCCAATAAGAGATCTATAACCGCCCATCTGCGTGTGTATGGACCTCCCAGTAGTGTGCAGACGTGGATTGTTGGGGATGAAAACAAAAGATTGACATACATGACTACAGAGGTGCAATCACAATGAGACCATCAAAGAGACAGCGGGGGAGGGATCTAGGTCCCATGTGGGATGGTCATGGGGGGCGGCATTGTCCGCACTGCCCGTGGGGGGGCGGCATTGTCCGCACTGCCCGTGGGGGGGCGGCATTGTCCGCACTGCCCGTGGGGGGGCGGCATTGTCCGCACTGCCCGTGGGGGGGCGGCATTGTCCGCACTGCCCATGGGGGGCGGCATTGTCCTCACTGCCCATGAGGGGGCGGCATTGTCCGCACTGCCCATGGGGGGGCGGCATTGGGGGCACTGAACCAATTGGCACCTTCGTTTTGTTTTTCTTTTTTTGTGGGTTTACAACCACTTTTAATTTTGCTTATAAATGTGTGTTTATTAGGATTGTACAATAAGTACATGGGTTGTGTGTATGTCAGGGGTTGACAAATTTGCTTTGAATTTAGGAGACAGTTTTTGTTTTTTTAGAGTGGTATGGATTGTCAGCTCCCGGGGTAAGGCCACTCATTTTCACCCCCTATCCCTAACTCACAATGGAGCACCCAGTCAATAACTCCATTGAAACGCTGTTACATCAGGGTTATGGGCTGACCAGAAAGAGAGTAAGGCTGGCAACAGATGGAACTGGCTGGCACTGGCAGGTACGTGGAACTGCCAGATGGCACCGGCAGGTGACACTGGTTGGCATTGGCAGGTGACACTGGTTTGGAACTGGCAGGTGGTACTGGCGGTGGCACTGATTGGCAGGTGACACTGGTTTGGAAGTGGCAGGTGGCCCTGGTTGGTGATGGCAGGTGGCCCTGGTTGGCGGTGGCACTAGTTGTCACTGGCAGATGGCACTGATTGATGGTGGCACTGGTTGGTGTTGGCAGGTGGCACTGGTTGGCGGTGGCACTAGTTGGCACTGATTGGCAGTGGCACTGATTGGTAGTGGCAGGTGGCACTGCAGGCACGTGGAACTGCCAGATGGCATTGGCAGGTGACACTGGTTTGGAACTGGTAGGTGGTACTGATTGGCAGTGGCACTGGTTGGTGGTTGCAGGTGGTATTGATTGGCGGTGGCACTGGTTCGTGGTGGCAGGTGGCACTGATTGGCGGTGGCACTGGTTGGCACTGATTGGCGGTGGCACTGGCAGATGCCACTGGTTGGCGCTGGCAGGTTTTACACTGAGCTCTCTATTACTGAAATGTAACAGAGGAGCTGTCAGAATTGAGCTTAAAGCGGAGCTCCACCTTAAAGTGGACCTTCCGCTCATTGGAACCCTCCCCCCCTCCGGCGCCACAATTGGCACCATTCAGGGGGGAGGGGGTGCAGGTACGTGTACAGTACAGGTATCTGCACCCACTTCCAGCGTAGATCCTGCAGAAGCTACACCCCTTTCCGAAGGTCCCCCGCTGCCTGCTGGGAAACACACGGATCCCAGAGACAGCGGGGACCATCCTTATTGCACAGCGCGACTCGCGCATGCGCAGTAGGGAACCGGGAAATGAAGCCGAAAGGCTCCACTTCCCGATTCCCATACCCAAGATGGCGACGGCAGCACCCGAGAGACGATCGAGAGATCGGCTTCGGGTGCCGACATCGCGGGCGCGTAAGTGTCCTTATTTTAAAAGTCAGCAGCTGCAGTATTTGTAGCTGCTGGCTTTTAAAAAAAAAACGGCGGACTCCCGCTTTAATGTCGGAATGGGCGGGACCCGGCCGGGGTGTGAAACTGACAAGTAACAGAGAGGCGGTGTAGTGTCATATTTTGATCCCCATCATAGAATGTTCCGGAAGTGGCGCTGCGGCCAGAAATTTAGCACTGCGCATGCGCCATGCGTTCCAAACACTTGCGCTATGCGTTCCAAATGATTTGCGACAATGCAGACCAGTGAAACCGTCAGATAATGTCAGAGAAGTGAGGGGAGGTAATCCCCTCCCTGAGCCACAGTTACCCGCTCTCTCTCCGCCGCTCTCCGCTCTGTCTAAAGTTAATGTCACGATTACCTCCCCTCACTCCCGTGACATTATCTGACGCTTTCACTGAACTACATTGTCGGAAATCCTCTGGAACGCATGGTGCAAGCATTTGGAACACATCGCGCATGCGCAGTGCAAAATTTCCGGCCGCAACGTCCCTTCCGGAGCGTTCTATGATGGGGAGCAAAATATGACACAACAGCGGATATGTCAGATTTGAGCTTGAGTCGAGGTGGGCGGGCCCCGCTCGGGGTGGGAGGGTCCCGGCCGGGTGGGCGGGACTCAGCAGCTATCAAACACCGGCCAACGATTGGGCTGCTTAAGAAAAGAGGCGCGGCCACATACACGTAGCGGCCCGCCCAGATTCCATTGGCTGGTGTTTGATAGCTGCCGGGTCCCGCCCACCCCGGCCGGGTCCCGCCCACCCCGGCCGGTTCCCTCTCACACCGACATAAAGCTGAAATCTCTCCTTTGCTTGTCAGTGTCACACACAGTGCGCAGCCGCAGAGTGTGGAGAAGGGGGGAGGGGGGGCAGTCATTGTTAATAGTGATAGTGAGTGAGCTGGTGGCAGCTTAGGCGTCAGGTTGTGATTTCTGGTGGCATTGGTGACCTGGCGCCTGGGGTTTGTGGAGCCCTGGTGTATGTCTTGTGTTGATTGTAACTAAAAAATGTCATAAAAAAGGACTTGATTTTAAAAAATATGAAAAAAAACCTTATGTACCTATGGGAATGTGACCCCAAAACATTTTTTTGAAAAAAAAAAAAAGTGAAAAAAAATTTTTTTTTGAAAAAAAAAAAAATATGAAGAAAATAATATACTTTGAAAAAAAAAAGTGAAAAAAAAATTTTTTTGGAAAAAAAAAAAAAAATTATAAAAAAAAAAAAATCTTTGAAAAAAAAACACTTACCAATCTCAGTGTCTGTAGCCCGGTGATGTCTATTGGCTTTACAGCCGGAACCGAAACATCGAACGACGGCTCTGAAACAGCCGCGCACAAACGCTCGGGTCCTCTTCAGCTTGGAGGGCTTTTTGGTTGGGGTATCTGCAGGCTGGTCACTGACACCTCCTACCATGGCCCTTCCTTTGCTGGGTTTCTCTTTGATGTTTTTCAGAGAAACAATCTGATTACATTTAAATCGGTTCATTATTAAGAATAAAGAAACTCGCTTTAAATGTATGACAACAAATATTGCAATGAAATTGAATTGACCGAAATCAAATCCAATAATATCACAAGGTATCTCTCAGGAGAGATAAAAGCCAACCTCACTTGTCAGTGGACAGTCAACTTCTGATGAATTCTGCCCCAGCGTCTGAATATATAGGGGGACTCAGCCAATGAAATCACAGCGACTTTGGCTCAGCCAATCACAGCGACTTTGGCTCAGCCAATCACAGTGACTTTGGCTCAGCCAATCACAGTGACTTTGGCTCAGCCAATGAAATCACAGTGCAGTCATGTGACTTTTTTTTTTTTTTTTTTTTTTAAATTAACTGACGATTTTTCTTAAAGGAGCCAGTATACGGATGTAATAGGGATATACGGCTCCTGGAAGAACATGTTATTGTGAATGAGATTTAACCCTTACAGTCCCATGGCTGAAATAAAGATCTCTATTCTTATGATAACATTGTGAATGGAGCCTTAGAAATCCTCTCCGCACATCAAATCTTTTCATTTCTTTTATTTTATCATTATTACACACCAATTATTTCTCCATGAGGGGGGGAGGGGTGATGAGCCTCACGCTGCTCCCCGGGGCCGCCCGCCGTGTGAAGATCCGTACCGCGCTCTACCAACCAATCACAATTGATAACGGAAGTGACGTTCAGTCGCAGCCATCTTACTATACCCCGCACTCCTCTATAGTAAGCATACACTGAGAAGGCGGACATCTTGTTACACTCACCGGAGTTTGATGCATAAATAGAGTATTTAGAAATCGGAATGTTTGGATGTTACATTTTAAAAGCCGCGGCAAACCTGCCCACCTCACACGTTTGCTAATGTGACAGAAAACTCTGAGTTCAGTCCGTGGGATTTCACCATATAACCTCCGATTTGTGTTTTATAAAAAGTGTAAAATGCAAAACTCTGGTGGGTGTAACAAGATGTCCGCCTTCCCCCCCCCCCTTCTCGGTCTATCCTCACAGTGGAGGAGTGCCTGGTGTAGCAAGATGGCGACGACGGATCGTCACTTCCGTTACTAATTCTGAGGGGTCGCGGAATCTGACGGAACACCGGAGCCAGCTCTGCAGCGGTCAGTCCGCCCGATTCTCTTGTATGAAATCTTCACTCTCCACCCTTTGTCTCTCAGCTCCTCCCCTATCAAACAGGCTCCACCCTCCTCGCACTCATCTCCGTGGTAACCGTACACTGCAGGGGGAGGAGATAAGAGACACAGCCCCACCCCTCATTCTTCCTCTCTGTTTACTAATATGGAGGCGTCCAATCAGCGGCGGGACAAGTGACCAGCAAGGAAGGTGGGGCCGGTAGCGGAAGGGGCGGGGCAGGGATTGAAACGCACAGTGTCTGGTAGTCATGATCATCTCTCGCCAGGTTAGACCCCGAAGTATCGAGGGGGAGGGGGAGTGTCCACTATAGAGGGTCCCCCTCCCCCAACACACACAGAGGACCAATCATAGGCTGAGCTCTACTACCATCCCCCATCATCCCAGGAGGGACCCCAACTCTACTCAGCTATACAGAGGGGGAGGGGCAGTGTGAGAGGGAGGGGTGTCAGGTGAGGGGGAGGGGTGTAAGGTGAGGTGATGAGGAGTATTGATGGGAGGTTCTCTGTCGCTCTTCATGTGTCGGTGCTCTTCGATGAGGTGGGGGTGTATTTCTCGGAGGGGGAGGGGTGTAATGAGGAGTATTGATGGGAGGTTCTCTGTCGCTCTTCAGGTGTCGGTGCTCTTTGATGAGGTGGGGTGTATTTCTCGGAGGAGGAGGGGTGTAGTCTGGAGGAGTATTGATGGGATGTTAGGGGATGGGATGTTGGTAGGGGGCACACTTTAGTGGCACTGGTAGGTGACACTGATGAGGCACGGGTAGGGGGTTACACTTTAGTGGCACTGGTAGGTGACAATGATGAGGCACGGGTAGGGGGCACACTTTAGTGACACTGGTAGGTGACACTGATGAGGCACGGGTAGGGGGCACACTTTAGTGGCACTGGTAGGTGACACTGATGAGGCACGGGTAGGGGGCACACTTTAGTGGCACTGGTAGGTGACACTGATGAGGCACGGGTAGGGGGCACACTTTAGTGGCACTGGTAGGTGACACTGATGAGGCACGGGTAGGGGGCACACTTTAGTGACACTGGTAGGTGACACTGATGAGGCACGGGTAGGGGGCACACTTTAGTGACACTGGTAGGTGACACTGATGAGGCACGGGTAGGGGGCATACTTTAGTGGCACTGGTAGGTGACACTGATGAGGCACGGGTAGGGGGGCACACTTTAGTGGCACTGGTAGGTGACACTGATGAGGCACGGGTAGGGGGCACACTTTAGTGGCACTGGTAGGTGACACTGATGAGGCACGGGTAGGGGGCACAGACTAGCGGCACTGGTAGGTGACACTGATGAGGCACGGGTAGGGGGCACACTTTAGTGGCACTGGTAGGTGACACTGATGAGGCACGGGTAGGGGGCACACTTTAGTGGCACTGGTAGGTGACACTGATGAGGCACGGGTAGGGGGCATACTTTAGTGACACTGGTAGGTGACACTGATGAGGCACGGGTAGGGGGCACACTTTAGTGACACTGGTAGGTGACACTGATGAGGCACGGGTAGGGGGCATACTTTAGTGGCACTGGTAGGTGACACTGATGAGGCACGGGTAGGGGGGCACACTTTAGTGGCACTGGTAGGTGACACTGATGAGGCACGGGTAGGGGGTTACACTTTAGTGGCACTGGTAGGTGACAATGATGAGGCACGGGTAGGGGGCACACTTTAGTGACACTGGTAGGTGACACTGATGAGGCACGGGTAGGGGCACACTTTAGTGGCACTGGTAGGTGACACTGATGAGGCACGGGTAGGGGGCACACTTTAGTGGCACTGGTAGGTGACACTGATGAGGCACGGGTAGGGGGCACACTTTAGTGACACTGGTAGGTGACACTGATGAGGCACGGGTAGGGGGCACACTTTAGTGACACTGGTAGGTGACACTGATGAGGCACGGGTAGGGGGCATACTTTAGTGGCACTGGTAGGTGACACTGATGAGGCACGGGTAGGGGGGCACACTTTAGTGGCACTGGTAGGTGACACTGATGAGGCACGGGTAGGGGGCACACTTTAGTGGCACTGGTAGGTGACACTGATGAGGCACGGGTAGGGGGCACAGACTAGCGGCACTGGTAGGTGACACCGATGAGTCACGGGTAGGGGGCACACTTTAGTGGCACTGGTAGGTGACACTGATGAGGCACGGGTAGGGGGCACAGACTAGCGGCACTGGTAGGTGACACTGATGAGGCACGGGTAGGGGGCACACTTTAGTGGCACTGGTAGGTGACACTGATGAGGCACGGGTAGGGGGCACAGACTAGCGGCACTGATGGGCACATATTGGGACCGATGTTCCTGTAACAGAAGCTGGTTACTGGCTGCTTTATTTTCTCCTTCCGCTGATTGTGAGAATAAAAAAGCAGATAATCGGCTTCTGTTTACTTCTGTGATCAGCTGTTGGCTGAGAGCTGATCATGTGATAAAGTGCCGCAGCGATTGGCTCTTTACCCTGTTCTGTGATCAGCTGAGTGGGAAGAACTCGATGATTGGAGAGCGCGCCGCAGGGGGCACGTGAGCGGCACCATCACGGGAGGACATCTGTGGTCTCCCTCCCACCACCGGAAGGCCGCGCTGTAACAGTCTTTCTATAGCGCCGGTGGAAAGTAGTTAACGGCTTGCCGACCAGCCGCCGCGGTTGTACTGCGGAAACGCGGCTCTGCGAATCGCCGTCATGTTACGTTGCTTCCATATTCAGCCACTAGGGGCGCGCGTGCTCGTCCATGGAACCGATGCCATCACCCGGAGAACAGCGATCTGTGTGTTTCTTATCTGAGGGGAGAAGAGACAGATCATCTGTTCACACAGAGTATGAAGAGCCATCTGTCATCTCCCCTACACAGTCCCCTCCCCCCCTTCAGTTAGAACATGTAGTAGAGGACGCATTAACCCCTTGATCGCCCCCTAGTGTTAACCCCTTCCCTGCCAGTGACATGTTTACAGTAATTGATGCATATTTATAGCATTGATCGCTGTATAAATGCCAATAGTCCCAAAAAATGTGTCAAAATTGTCCGACGTGTCCGCCATGTTGCCGTCCCGGTAAAAGTTGCAAGTCGCCGGCATTACTAGTAAAAATAATAAAATAATAAATATGCCATAACTATCCCTATTTTGTAGACGCTTTACCTTTTGCGTAAACCAATCAATATACACTTATTGATTTTTTTTTTTTTTTCTACAAAAATATGTAGAATACATGTCGGCCTAAACTGGGGAAAAAATATTTTTTATATATCTTTGGGGGATATTTATTATAGCAAAAAGTAAAAAAAACATTGCTTTGTTTTATTTTTTGTTTTCAAAATTGTCGCTTTTTTTGTTTATAACGCAAAAAAGAAAAAATGAAGAGGCGATTAAATACCTCCAAAAGAAAGCTCTATTTGTGGTGGGGGGGGGGCATTTATTTATTTATTTATTTTTGGATGCTACGTCACCCAACTGCATAATGGTCAGTTAAAGCGACGCAGTGCTGAATTGCAAAAAGTTCTCTGGTCAGGAGGGGGGGTAAAATCTTTCCGGGCTGAAGCGGTTAAAGTGGTTGTAAAAAGAAAAAGCACCTGGGTGCAGCAGCCCCCTCCTTATACTTACCTGAGCCAGTAATGTGCAGGAGGTCAGTGGCTCTCCCGGGTCTCTTCTCATTCATTGGCTCTGTATACTGTCAATCTGAGATAATGAGAGGAGGGGGGGGGGCTGAGCTGCACTCTGTGACTGGGCACACCGAGCAATAACTTGGGATGGAGCCCTGCTCAGGTGCCCCCCAGAGCAAGCAGCTGGGAAGGTCTGTAATTATGAACTGGTAATAACGGGAAGAACTACTCATGAAAGAGACCTTTCAGATGGTGAGTTGGGCGGGGGGCGGTAAAAACAGGCATCTGATGCCGTTTTGCAGTCTGGATGTTTGGGACTGAGCAGTATAGAGGTATATAGTCTAAGCTTTGTGCTGTCAGTGTGATCTCCCGCCCCGGGATTGGAGAGGTCTGTGCTGCTCACATAACATTGTCTCGCCTCTTCTGGCTGATTTCTGAGGTGCTGCGGCCCGATTCCTCCCATGATCACAATTAGGGTTGTCACCTTTTCTTCACCTCAAACCCAAACACTTGATCGGTGCACACCAATTTTTATTATAGTATAAACTATAGATATATTTTGGTATTAAATAATATTTCTAATCATATGAAGTTAATAACAAGAGTCCCCCTTTACGTCAGAGTCCACGGAGTCCCCCTTTTATATCTGAACTCACAGAGTTCCCTTTCACTCTAAGGGGGGACTCTGCAGACTCTGATGTAAGGGAGAATTCTGGGGACTCTAACATAAGGGATGCTCTGGGAACCCTGATTTAAGGGGGGACACTGAGAACACTGATGTATGGAGAGAACCCTGATTTACCTTAGTGTACTCTCTCAGAGGCAGGAGAGAGAAGGGGTAGACTTCAGACACGGAGGGATGGTGAGCTCACTCACCCTTTGGAAGTCAGCACCTCTCATCCAAATGTATCTGAGGCTGCTGGGCTTCAAATTTTCGGCCCCCACTTTCCTTTTTCTGAGGCACAGCACCAGGCATTGGAATGTGGGCAGACAAAGAGGAGTAGGGGGTGGGGGGAAGAGGTGCAGATTGAGCCCTCTCTCCTCTCCTGTCTGTGTGTGTTTTGTTGGGGAAGAGGGAATTGTTAGTGCTGGCTTTGGGCTGTGTGAAAGAGAGTGTTACAGACACTCTCAGCTTAGACAACTGCAGCCAGCAACCCAGCTGGGAGGCCATAGTACAGTTTAAATAATGTGTCTGGGTCTCAGACAGTCTGAAACCCGGACACATGATTCCAAACCCGAACTGTCCGGGTGAATCCTGGACAGGTGGCAACCCTAATCACAATAGTCTCTCTAGGGCTGAAACAACTAATCCATTATGAAATGAATCGATTCCTATTTTCATAATCGATGAATCGGCCGGTAACCTAATGGGTTAAAAAAACCTAAAATGAGCCCTTTATAATACAAAGATAGCAAATAATCGCTACTATAAATATTCCTGTCACTGTTCTAAAGTAAAAAATGAACCCCTTTCAGTAGTGATTATCGGCTTTTTCTACTATAAAGGGCTCATTTTAGTTTTTTAGTTTTTAACCCCATTATGTTACTAAACGCGTTAGACCCGGTTCACATCTATGCGTTTTTGGTGCTTTTTGCAGAAATGCACTGCAGTTCATTTCCATGGTTTCCTATGGGACACGTTCACATCTGAAAGGGGCGGGGACTTTTAAACGCAAAATAATGCTTTATTGGTTCAATATACTTCAATGGAGAAGCTGCAGAAAAGCGTGTCATGTGTTTTTGCAGCAATTTGTGTGCCCAAAAAAAATGTAAAAATACAAATTGCAGAAAAATCACGTGCGCAAAAATCAAAACGCACAGCAAAAGGCACTGCAGAAACAGATCAAAAGCAAACTGCATAGGTGTGTACCGAGCCTTGTGCTGACCACACCGATCAATTTTCAGATGAGAATATTCAGACTAAAAATCTTTCTACATTCGCTGAATGAAAGAATTTTGTTTGAAATTTTCACTTGTTTTTAAAATGAAGGTAATATCTGAATGAAAACCACATCCACTGTCTGAAAATTCCTTCCACTAAGACCTTTTCTGTTATTTCTACATTTTCCCCTCACTGTGGTTGAAAATGAACGTCAATTTGATCCACTTTTTTTTTTTAAGGTTATTAAGCGATTAATCGGCCAACTAATGGATGGTGAAAATAATGGTTAGTTGCAGCCCTAATTCTCTCCCAGTGTTGCTGGGAGAAACCTTGAAACACAACGTACATCCTCCAAGCTAATGAAGCCAATCCTCTTTTATTCACAGATGTGTCCATCACCAACGTTCGCCATCCCAGCTTCACCATTCATGCAGAAGTTTGCTTATGGAACCCGTGTCAGCGTTTACCTGATGAAAAGGTCAGCTCAGCATTCATCATCTTGTTTTGTCGGAGAATAAAGGTGGGGGGAGGGGGAGAATGTTCCAAAATAGATGACAAAGTAGGACGTGTTACTAGTCAGCAAATCTAGGACAGGTAAGTCCTGCATATTGGTGACTACATATCGGAAGTGAAGGCCGGGTTCACACTTGTGGGAATTGGATGAGGGTTTCCCCGCATCCATTTCACATGACGGGAGAGTGTGACCGGCTGTCATTGGAGCCGCTTCACACATCTCCGGGGCGGCTACAGAGCGCACTGCAGAAGGGTCCGGTGTGTCTTTGGCTGTTTTCAGGTCTGAATTGAGGCAAAATTCTGCCCCCCCCCCCATAAAAAACGGAGAACAGGGGCGCTCCACAAACCGTGTGAACCCAGCCTTAAATCGGAGCTCCGCCCAAAAGGGATGTACTGCTTTTACCACCCCCCATTACCTAGTTTCAACAGGTTCCTGCACCCACTTCTGCTTGGGCAGAAGTTCTCACCCCTCCCCCCTGCGATTTTCTGGGAAACGTCACAGGTCCCAGAAGATTGCATGACCTGTGGAGAGGCAGCCACCTTTTCCAGGCTTTACTGTCTCAGGGCCGCTCTGTGCAGTTAAGTAGTATAACATGTTCTTCTAAAGTCTGTGGTTTTTTGTTTATTGAAAAACATAATTTTAAGGTTCAAAGCAAGTTTCTCGGCCCCCTAGTATTTCTGGCTGTGGCCAATGTAAGTAAGGGCTAATCATTTATGTAGAATTTACAGAAGCAGCTGGGACTGGTGTCTAGCTATGGGGAGGAGTGGAGGATCAGCCCTGCTTTAACCACTTAAGGACCGCCTCGCGCCAATATATACGTCGGCAGAATGGCACGGCTGGACACAATCACGTACCGGTACGTGATTCTTTAAGTGCCCAGCCGTGGGTCGGGAGCGCGCGGCTGGCTCCCGACCCGGTCCTGTGATCTGTGGCCGCGGGACCAGCGGACCCGATCGCCGCTGGTGTCCCGCGATCGGGTCACAGAGCTGAAGAAGGAGGAGAGGTCTGTGTAAACAAGCCTCTCCCCGTGCTTCCCTGAGGGGCTGTCACCGATCGTCTCTTGTTCTGGGCGCGTCTCCGATCTCAGTAAAGAAACATCGGCTCTTTACCCATGTGATCAGCTGTGTCCAATCATATGTAAACAAGGAAATGGCAGTTATCTGCTTGACTCTCTCACTGAAAGAGTGGGAGGAGAGAGCCGATCAGCAGCATTTCCTCACAGGGGAGACCTGTACATATCATCGGTGCCGCCCCATCTGTACCCCATTGGTGCCGCCTCATCTGTGCCCCATCGGTGCCACCTCATCTGTGCCCCATCGGTGTCGCCTCATCTGTGCCCCATCGGTGTCGCCTCATCTGTGCCCCATCTGTACCCCATCGGTGCCGCCTCATCTGTACCCCATCGGTGCCGCCTCATCTGTGCCCCATCTGTACCCCATCGGTGCTGCCTCATCTGTACCCCATCGGTGCCGCCTCATCTGTGCCCCATCTGTACCCCATCGGTGCCGCCTCATCTGTACCCCATCGGTGCAGGAGAAAAATGACTTATTTACAACATTTTCTAACAGAAACAGACTTTTTTTTGTTTGTTTGTTTTACAATATTTGGTCTTGAGTATTGAGGTGGTTAATGGCCCCTTTTCATATCCACCAAATCCTCTACAATTCTGCGGCAGTGCTTAGTATTATTCTTAAAATCAATCCCTGTGTCCCCATGGAGCTCCTTGGATTTCAGGCCCCTAAATGTGTCACATCTTCTTCTGTCTAATGGACAACGAAGCTCTTGATTCGAATGTCAAATGCTAGTTTGTACTGGTCCGAGGAGCTGGCATTTTACAGCTGTGTGATGGGAGGAAGATGATTTTCTTTTTCTTTAAACTCCCATCAAGTAGGGCTATGTGGTAGACTTTAAATTCTGATTCTGATTGTGCCGTCTGTAATCAATAACTGTTCATCTCCATTCTCTGTCCAGAGGAATCCTTCATGGATGACTTTGATGAGGGCGCTTATTACGAAGCTTTGGGCACGAGACCGGCACTTAACATGGACAAGCTGGATGAGTCCTACCAGAAGGTGATTGAATTGTTCTTCGTGTGCACCAGCGAGAACCCCAAGGAACGGCCTTCTGCACCTCCAATTGTGGAGGCCTTGGAAGCGCAGGGGGTCAAGTAGTCATTTAGAATTCTGTTTAAAGGTTTCTGTTGGAATGGTTTTAATGTTTTTAACTATGAGAAGGCAGCTTTGTGTTGCTGTAATGTTTTCTAGAATGGTAGATTAGAGCAATGGTGAGCTCTGCTCTTCATCAGAGGTACTAATGCTGCCATATGAGGCTAGAAGTAAACTCAGCAGTTATGTCCCACGTAGCAGGTCCCTGACATCATGTATGTCATTCCAATGTGAAAGTATTGCTGGCCTTGCTGTATATAGCACTGAGGCACACAAACCTACCTCTAGCCAATGATGGTGCCACCTTTTGGAGTCTTCCTGAAGACACTTCTGCTGCCCCCATCCATCATGGTCACATCCTATAAGGCACATGCCCAGCCCAGCTTTTATTTTAGAATAACTGTGGCAACCAGGTATTACAAGGGTGTTTGGGTGCTGGAGGTAGGGTTTGATTTGTACAAAACCTAAACGTGATACAAGGTGCACTTTCATATGGGGGGAAAGTGTAAATGGAGAGTTTACTTCCCACTTTACCTCCAGCAACCCCTTTGCAGTTCTCTACACATAACTGCAGCAAACAGCCCTCAAGTACCTATTGACTTATGTAAGCTGCCCTAAGGTCCTACCAGGCTGCTGTATGCCAGATACTTCTAGTTCTGAGCCATGGTTGGGATTTCTTTGTAAATCTGAGACATTGATTGGCTGCTCAGACCAAGGAAGATACTTTTTGGGCCTTTGCATAGCATAGAACCTGTTCCTCCTGCCCTACTAGAAGTATTAAAGAAAAAAGCTGGAGGGAGTTTGCTTGTAGGCACGGCCTGCTGTCCTCTCCAAGATGGCTGCCTGGAGCTCATAGCAGAAGATGATTAGTCTTTAGTAGGTTCCTGCTGGTGTTTTGTCAGATTAGGCGGACCGTCAAAGTGTAACGCAAGTGACGTTTCGTCGCCGCCATCTTGCTACACCCCGCACTTGTCCCTAGTGAGGATACGGTGAGAAGGGGGAAAGCAGACATCTTGTTACACCCCGTACTCCTCCACGGTAAGGATACAGTGAGAAGGGGTAAGGGGACATCTTGTTACACCCCGTACACCTCCACAGTAAGGATACTGTGAGAAGGGGGTAAGCGGACATCTTGTTACACCCCGTACACCTCCACAGTAAGGATACAGTGAGAAGGGGGTAAGGGGACATCTTGTTACACCCCGTACTCCTCCACGGTCAGGATACAGTGAGAACGGGTAAGGGGACATCTTGTTACACCCCGTACACCTCCACAGTAAGGATACAGTGAGAAGGGGGTAAGGGGACATCTTGTTACACCCTGTACACCTCCACGGTAAGGATACTGTGAGAAGGGGGTAAGGGGACATCTTGTTACACCCCGTACTCCTCCACAGTAAGGATAAAGTGAGAAGGGGGTAAGGGGACATCTTGTTACACCCCGTACACCTCCACAGTAAGGATACTGTGAGAAGGGGGTAAGGGGACATCTTGTTACACCCTGTACACCTCCACAGTAAGGATACAGTGAGAAGGGGGTAAGGGGACATCTTGTTACACCCTGTACACCTCCACGGTAAGGATACTGTGAGAAGGGGGTAAGGGGACATCTTGTTACACCCCGTACTCCTCCACAGTAAGGATACAGTGAGAAGGGGTAAGCGGACATCTTGTTACACCCCGTACACCTCCACAGTAAGGATACAGTGAGAAGGGGGTAAGGGGACATCTTGTTACACCCTGTACACCTCCACAGTAAGGATAAAGTGAGAAGGGGGTAAGGGGACATCTTGTTACACCCCGTACTCCTCCACAGTAAGGATAAAGTGAGAAGGGGGTAAGGGGACATCTTGTTACACCCCGTACACCTCCACAGTAAGGATACTGTGAGAAGGGGGTAAGCGGACATCTTGTTACACCCTGTACACCTCCACAGTAAGGATACAGTGAGAAGGGGGTAAGGGGACATCTTGTTACACCCCGTACACCTCCACAGTAAGGATACAGTGAGAAGGGGGTAAGGGGACATCTTGTTACACCCTGTACACCTCCACGGTAAGGATACAGTGAGAAGGGGGTAAGCGGACATCTTGTTACACCCCGTACTCCTCCACAGTAAGGATACAGTGAGAAGGGGGTAAGGGGACATCTTGTTACACCCTGTACACCTCCACAGTAAGGATACAGTGAGAAGGGGGTAAGGGGACATCTTGTTACACCCCGTACACCTCCACAGTAAGGATACAGTGAGAAGGGGTAAGCGGACATCTTGTTACACCCCGTACTCCTCCACAGTAAGGATACTGTGAGAAGGGGGTAAGGGGACATCTTGTTACACCCCGTACTCCTCCACAGTAAGGATACAGTGAGAAGGGGGTAAGGGGACATCTTGTTACACCCTGTACACCTCCACAGTAAGGATACAGTGAGAAGGGGGTAAGGGGACATCTTGTTACACCCCGTACACCTCCACAGTAAGGATACAGTGAGAAGGGGTAAGCGGACATCTTGTTACACCCCGTACTCCTCCACAGTAAGGATACTGTGAGAAGGGGGTAAGGGGGTAAGGGGACATCTTGTTACACCCCGTACTCCTCCACAGTAAGGATAAAGTGAGAAGGGGGTAAGGGGACATCTTGTTACACCCCGTACACCTCCACAGTAAGGATACTGTGAGAAGGGGGTAAGCGGACATCTTGTTACACCCTGTACACCTCCACAGTAAGGATACAGTGAGAAGGGGGTAAGGGGACATCTTGTTACACCCCGTACACCTCCACAGTAAGGATACAGTGAGAAGGGGGTAAGGGGACATCTTGTTACACCCTGTACACCTCCACGGTAAGGATACAGTGAGAAGGGGGTAAGCGGACATCTTGTTACACCCCGTACTCCTCCACAGTAAGGATACAGTGAGAAGGGGGTAAGGGGACATCTTGTTACACCCTGTACACCTCCACAGTAAGGATACAGTGAGAAGGGGGTAAGGGGACATCTTGTTACACCCCGTACACCTCCACAGTAAGGATACAGTGAGAAGGGGTAAGCGGACATCTTGTTACACCCCGTACTCCTCCACAGTAAGGATACTGTGAGAAGGGGGTAAGGGGACATCTTGTTACACCCCGTACTCCTCCACAGTAAGGATACAGTGAGAAGGGGGTAAGGGGACATCTTGTTACACCCTGTACACCTCCACAGTAAGGATACAGTGAGAAGGGGGTAAGGGGACATCTTGTTACACCCCGTACACCTCCACAGTAAGGATACAGTGAGAAGGGGTAAGCGGACATCTTGTTACACCCCGTACTCCTCCACAGTAAGGATACTGTGAGAAGGGGGTAAGGGGACATCTTGTTACACCCTGTACACCTCCACGGTAAGGATACTGTGAGAAGGGGGTTAGCGGACATCTTGTTACACCCTGTACACCTCCACAGTAAGGATACAGTGAGAAGGGGGTAAGCGGACATCTTGTTACACCCCGTACACCTCCACAGTAAGGATACAGTGAGAAGGGGGTAAGGGGACATCTTGTTACACCCCGTACTCCTCCACGGTCAGGATACAGTGAGAACGGGTAAGGGGACATCTTGTTACACCCCGTACACCTCCACAGTAAGGATACAGTGAGAAGGGGGTAAGGGGACATCTTGTTACACCCTGTACACCTCCACGGTAAGGATACTGTGAGAAGGGGGTAAGGGGACATCTTGTTACACCCCGTACTCCTCCACAGTAAGGATAAAGTGAGAAGGGGGTAAGGGGACATCTTGTTACACCCCGTACACCTCCACAGTAAGGATACTGTGAGAAGGGGGTAAGGGGACATCTTGTTACACCCTGTACACCTCCACAGTAAGGATACAGTGAGAAGGGGGTAAGGGGACATCTTGTTACACCCTGTACACCTCCACGGTAAGGATACTGTGAGAAGGGGGTAAGGGGACATCTTGTTACACCCCGTACTCCTCCACAGTAAGGATACAGTGAGAAGGGGTAAGCGGACATCTTGTTACACCCCGTACTCCTCCACAGTAAGGATAAAGTGAGAAGGGGGTAAGGGGACATCTTGTTACACCCCGTACACCTCCACAGTAAGGATACTGTGAGAAGGGGGTAAGCGGACATCTTGTTACACCCTGTACACCTCCACAGTAAGGATACAGTGAGAAGGGGGTAAGGGGACATCTTGTTACACCCCGTACACCTCCACAGTAAGGATACAGTGAGAAGGGGGTAAGGGGACATCTTGTTACACCCTGTACACCTCCACGGTAAGGATACAGTGAGAAGGGGGTAAGCGGACATCTTGTTACACCCCGTACTCCTCCACAGTAAGGATACAGTGAGAAGGGGGTAAGGGGACATCTTGTTACACCCTGTACACCTCCACAGTAAGGATACAGTGAGAAGGGGGTAAGGGGACATCTTGTTACACCCCGTACACCTCCACAGTAAGGATACAGTGAGAAGGGGTAAGCGGACATCTTGTTACACCCCGTACACCTCCACAGTAAGGATACTGTGAGAAGGGGGTAAGGGGACATCTTGTTACACCCTGTACACCTCCACGGTAAGGATACTGTGAGAAGGGGGTAAGGGGACATCTTGTTACACCCCGTACTCCTCCACAGTAAGGATACAGTGAGAAGGGGGTAAGGGGACATCTTGTTACACCCCGTACACCTCCACAGTAAGGATACAGTGAGAAGGGGTAAGCGGACATCTTGTTACACCCCGTACACCTCCACAGTAAGGATACAGTGAGAAGGGGGTAAGGGGACATCTTGTTACACCCCGTACACCTCCACAGTAAGGATACAGTGAGAAGGGGGTAAGCGGACATCTTGTTACACCCCGTACACCTCCACAGTAAGGATACAGTGAGAAGCTGTAAGCGGACATCTTGCTACACCCCGTACACCTCCACGGTAGGATACAGTGAGAAGGGGTAAGGGGACATCTTGTTACACCCCGTACACCTCCACAGTAAGGATACAGTGAGAAGGGGGTAAGGGGACATCTTGTTACACCCTGTACACCTCCACAGTAAGGATACTGTGAGAAGGGGGTAAGGGGACATCTTGTTACACCCTGTACACCTCCACGGTAAGGATACAGTGAGAAGGGGGTAAGGGGACATCTTGTTACACCCCGTACACCTCCACGGTAAGGATACAGTGAGAAGGGGGTAAGGGGACATCTTGTTACACCCTGTACACCTCCACAGTAAGGATACTGTGAGAAGGGGGTAAGCGGACATCTTGTTACACCCTGTACACCTCCACAGTAAGGATACAGTGAGAAGGGGGTAAGGGGACATCTTGTTACACCCCGTACACCTCCACAGTAAGGATACAGTGAGAAGGGGGTAAGGGGACATCTTGTTACACCCTGTACACCTCCACGGTAAGGATACTGTGAGAAGGGGGTAAGGGGACATCTTGTTACACCCCGTACTCCTCCACAGTAAGGATACAGTGAGAAGGGGGTAAGGGGACATCTTGTTACACCCCGTACACCTCCACAGTAAGGATACAGTGAGAAGGGGTAAGCGGACATCTTGTTACACCCCGTACACCTCCACAGTAAGGATACAGTGAGAAGGGGGTAAGGGGACATCTTGTTACACCCCGTACACCTCCACAGTAAGGATACAGTGAGAAGGGGGTAAGCGGACATCTTGTTACACCCCGTACACCTCCACAGTAAGGATACAGTGAGAAGCTGTAAGCGGACATCTTGCTACACCCCGTACACCTCCACGGTAGGATACAGTGAGAAGGGGTAAGGGGACATCTTGTTACACCCCGTTCACCTCCACAGTAAGGATACAGTGAGAAGGGGGTAAGGGGACATCTTGTTACACCCTGTACACCTCCACGGTAAGGATACAGTGAGAAGGGGGTAAGGGGACATCTTGTTACACCCCGTACACCTCCACGGTAAGGATACAGTGAGAAGGGGGTAAGGGGACATCTTGTTACACCCCGTACACCTCCACGGTAAGGATACAGTGAGAAGGGGGTAAGGGGACATCTTGTTACACCCTGTACACCTCCACGGTAAGGATACTGTGAGAAAGGGTAAGCGGACATCTTGTTACACCCTGTACACCTCCACAGTAAGGATACAGTGAGAAGGGGGTAAGCGGACATCTTGTTACACTCCGTACACCTCCACAGTAAGGATACTGTGAGAAGGGGGTAAGGGGACATCTTGTTACACCCCGTACACCTCCACAGTAAGGATACAGTGAGAAGGGGGTAAGCGGACATCTTGTTACACCCTGTACACCTCCACGGTAAGGATACAGTGAGAAGGGGGTAAGCGGACATCTTGTTACACCCCGTACACCTCCACAGTAAGGATACAGTGAGAAGGGGTAAGCGGACATCTTGTTACACCCCGTACACCTCCACAGTAAGGATACAGTGAGAAGGGGTAAGCGGACATCTTGTTACACCCCGTACACCTCCACAGTAAGGATACTGTGAGAAGGGGGTAATGGGACATCTTGTTACACCCCGTACACCTCCACAGTAAGGATACAGTGAGAAGGGGGTAAGGGGACATCTTGTTACACCCCGTACACCTCCACAGTAAGGATACAGTGAGAAGGGGTAAGGGGACATCTTGTTACACCCCGTACACCTCCACAGTAAGGATACAGTGAGAAGGGGGTAAGGGGACATCTTGTTACACCCTGTACACCTCCACAGTGAGGATACTGTGAGAAGGGGGTTAGCGGACATCTTGTTACACCCTGTACACCTCCACAGTAAGGATACAGTGAGAAGCTGTAAGCGGACATCTTGCTACACCCCGTACACCTCCACGGTAGGATACAGTGAGAAGGGGTAAGGGGACATCTTGTTACACCCCGTTCACCTCCACAGTAAGGATACAGTGAGAAGGGGGTAAGGGGACATCTTGTTACACCCTGTACACCTCCACGGTAAGGATACAGTGAGAAGGGGGTAAGGGGACATCTTGTTATACCCCGTACACCTCCACGGTAAGGATACAGTGAGAAGGGGGTAAGGGGACATCTTGTTACACCCCGTACACCTCCACGGTAAGGATACAGTGAGAAGGGGGTAAGGGGACATCTTGTTACACCCTGTACACCTCCACGGTAAGGATACTGTGAGAAAGGGTAAGCGGACATCTTGTTACACCCCGTACACCTCCACAGTAAGGATACAGTGAGAAGGGGTAAGGGGACATCTTGTTACACCCCGTACACCTCCACAGTAAGGATACTGTGAGAAGGGGGTAAGGGGACATCTTGTTACACCCCGTACACCTCCACAGTAAGGATACAGTGAGAAGGGGGTAAGCGGACATCTTGTTACACCCCGTACACCTCCACGGTAAGGATACAGTGAGAAGGGGGTAAGCGGACATCTTGTTACACCCCGTACACCTCCACGGTAAGGATACTGTGAGAAAGGGTAAGCGGACATCTTGTTACACCCCGTACACCTCCACAGTAAGGATACAGTGAGAAGGGGGTAAGGGGACATCTTGTTACACCCCGTACACCTCCACAGTAAGGATACAGTGAGAAGGGGTAAGGGGACATCTTGTTACACCCCGTACACCTCCACAGTAAGGATACTGTGAGAAGGGGGTAAGGGGACATCTTGTTACACCCCGTACACCTCCACAGTAAGGATACAGTGAGAAGGGGGTAAGCGGACATCTTGTTACACCCCGTACACCTCCACGGTAAGGATACAGTGAGAAGGGGGTAAGCGGACATCTTGTTACACCCCGTACACCTCCACGGTAAGGATACTGTGAGAAAGGGTAAGCGGACATCTTGTTACACCCCGTACACCTCCACAGTAAGGATACAGTGAGAAGGGGTAAGGGGACATCTTGTTACACCCCGTACACCTCCACAGTAGGGATACAGTGAGAAGGGGGTAAGGGGACATCTTGTTACACCCTGTACACCTCCACAGTGAGGATACTGTGAGAAGGGGGTTAGCGGACATCTTGTTACACCCTGTACACCTCCACAGTAAGGATACAGTGAGAAGGGGGTAAGGGGACATCTTGTTACACCCCGTACACCTCCACAGTAAGGATACAGTGAGAAGGGGGTAAGGGGACATCTTGTTACACCCTGTACACCTCCACAGTAAGGATACAGTGAGAAGGGGGTAAGGGGACATCTTGTTACACCCCGTACACCTCCACAGTAAGGATACAGTGAGAAGGGGGTAAGGGGACATCTTGTTACACCCCGTACACCTCCACAGTAGGGATACAGTGAGAAGGGGGTAAGGGGACATCTTGTTACACCCTGTACACCTCCACAGTGAGGATACTGTGAGAAGGGGGTTAGCGGACATCTTGTTACACCCTGTACACCTCCACAGTAAGGATACAGTGAGAAGGGGGTAAGGGGACATCTTGTTACACCCTGTACACCTCCACAGTAGGGATACAGTGGGAAGGGGGTAAGGGGACATCTTGTTACACCCCGTACACCTCCACAGTGAGGATACTGTGAGAAGGGGGTAAGCGGACATCTTGTTACACCCCGTACACCTCCACGGTAAGGATACAGTGAGAAGGGGTAAGCGGACACCTTGTTACACCCCGTACACCTCCACAGTAAGGATACAGTGAGAAGGGGGTAAGCGGACATCTTGTTACACCCCGTACACCTCCACGGTAAGGATACAGTGAGAAGGGGTAAGCGGACATCTTGTTACACCCTGTACACCTCCACGGTAAGGATACAGTGAGAAGGGGGTAAGCGGACATCTTGTTACACCCCGTACACCTCCACAGTAAGGATACAGTGAGAAGGGGTAAGCGGACATCTTGTTACACCCCGTACACCTCCACAGTAAGGATACTGTGAGAAGGGGGTAATGGGACATCTTGTTACACCCTGTACACCTCCACAGTGAGGATACTGTGAGAAGGGGGTTAGCGGACATCTTGTTACACCCTGTACACCTCCACAGTAAGGATACAGTGAGAAGGGGGTAAGGGGACATCTTGTTACACCCCGTACACCTCCACAGTGAGGATGCTGTGAGAAGGGGGTAAGCGGACATCTTGTTACACCCTGTACACCTCCACAGTAAGGATACAGTGAGAAGGGGGTAAGGGGACATCTTGTTACACCCTGTACACCTCCACAGTAAGGATACAGTGAGAAGGGGGTAAGCGGACATCTTGTTACACCCCGTACACCTCCACGGTAAGGATACAGTGAGAAGGGGTAAGCGGACATCTTGTTACACCTTGTACACCTCCACGGTAAGGATACAGTGAGAAGGGGGTAAGGGGACATCTTGTTACACCCTGTACACCTCCACAGTAAGGATACAGTGAGAAGGGGTAAGCGGACATCTTGTTACACCCTGTACACCTCCACGGTAAGGATACAGTGAGAAGGGGTAAGCGGACATCTTGTTACACCCTGTACACCTCCACGGTAAGGATACAGTGAGAAGGGGGTAAGGGGACATCTTATTACACCCCGTACACCTCCACAGTAAGGATACAGTGAGAAGGGGGAAAGCAGACATCTTGTTACACCCCGTACACCTCCACGGTAAGGATACAGTGAGAAGGGGGTAAGGGGACATCTTGTTACACCCCGTACACCTCCACAGTAAGGATACAGTGAGAAGGGGTAAGCGGACATCTTGTTACACCCCGTACACCTCCACAGTAAGGATACAGTGAGAAGGGGTAAGCGGACATCTTGTTACACCCCGTACACCTCCACAGTAAGGATACAGTGAGAAGGGGGTAAGGGGACATCTTGTTACACCCCGTACACCTCCACAGTAAGGATACAGTGAGAAGGGGTAAGCGGACATCTTGTTACACCCCGTACACCTCCACAGTAAGGATACAGTGAGAAGGGGTAAGCGGACATCTTGTTACACCCCGTACACCTCCACAGTAAGGATACAGTGAGAAGGGGTAAGCGGACATCTTGTTACACCCCGTACACCTCCACAGTAGGGATACAGTGAGAAGGGGGTAAGGGGACATCTTGTTACACCCTGTACACCTCCACAGTGAGGATACTGTGAGAAGGGGGTTAGCGGACATCTTGTTACACCCTGTACACCTCCACAGTAAGGATACAGTGAGAAGCTGTAAGCGGACATCTTGCTACACCCCGTACACCTCCACGGTAGGATACAGTGAGAAGGGGTAAGGGGACATCTTGTTACACCCCGTTCACCTCCACAGTAAGGATACAGTGAGAAGGGGGTAAGGGGACATCTTGTTACACCCTGTACACCTCCACGGTAAGGATACAGTGAGAAGGGGGTAAGGGGACATCTTGTTATACCCCATACACCTCCACGGTAAGGATACAGTGAGAAGGGGGTAAGGGGACATCTTGTTACACCCCGTACACCTCCACGGTAAGGATACAGTGAGAAGGGGGTAAGGGGACATCTTGTTACACCCTGTACACCTCCACGGTAAGGATACTGTGAGAAAGGGTAAGCGGACATCTTGTTACACCCTGTACACCTCCACAGTAAGGATACAGTGAGAAGGGGGTAAGCGGACATCTTGTTACACCCCGTACACCTCCACAGTAAGGATACAGTGAGAAGGGGGTAAGGGGACATCTTGTTACACCCTGTACACCTCCACAGTAAGGATACTGTGAGAAGGGGGTAAGGGGACATCTTGTTACACCCCGTACACCTCCACAGTAAGGATACAGTGAGAAGGGGGTAAGCGGACATCTTGTTACACCCCGTACACCTCCACGGTAAGGATACAGTGAGAAGGGGGTAAGCGGACATCTTGTTACACCCCGTACACCTCCACAGTAAGGATACAGTGAGAAGGGGTAAGGGGACATCTTGTTACACCCCGTACACCTCCACAGTAAGGATACTGTGAGAAGGGGGTAAGGGGACATCTTGTTACACCCCGTACACCTCCACAGTAAGGATACTGTGAGAAGGGGGTAAGGGGACATCTTGTTACACCCCGTACACCTCCACAGTAAGGATACAGTGAGAAGGGGGTAAGCGGACATCTTGTTACACCCCGTACACCTCCACGGTAAGGATACAGTGAGAAGGGGGTAAGCGGACATCTTGTTACACCCCGTACACCTCCACGGTAAGGATACTGTGAGAAAGGGTAAGCGGACATCTTGTTACACCCCGTACACCTCCACAGTAAGGATACAGTGAGAAGGGGTAAGGGGACATCTTGTTACACCCCGTACACCTCCACAGTAGGGATACAGTGAGAAGGGGGTAAGGGGACATCTTGTTACACCCTGTACACCTCCACAGTGAGGATACTGTGAGAAGGGGGTTAGCGGACATCTTGTTACACCCTGTACACCTCCACAGTAAGGATACAGTGAGAAGGGGGTAAGGGGACATCTTGTTACACCCCGTACACCTCCACAGTAAGGATACAGTGAGAAGGGGGTAAGGGGACATCTTGTTACACCCTGTACACCTCCACAGTAGGGATACAGTGGGAAGGGGGTAAGGGGACATCTTGTTACACCCCGTACACCTCCACAGTGAGGATACTGTGAGAAGGGGGTAAGCGGACATCTTGTTACACCCCGTACACCTCCACGGTAAGGATACAGTGAGAAGGGGTAAGCGGACACCTTGTTACACCCCGTACACCTCCACAGTAAGGATACAGTGAGAAGGGGGTAAGCGGACATCTTGTTACACCCCGTACACCTCCACGGTAAGGATACAGTGAGAAGGGGTAAGCGGACATCTTGTTACACCCTGTACACCTCCACGGTAAGGATACAGTGAGAAGGGGGTAAGCGGACATCTTGTTACACCCCGTACACCTCCACAGTAAGGATACAGTGAGAAGGGGTAAGCGGACATCTTGTTACACCCCGTACACCTCCACAGTAAGGATACTGTGAGAAGGGGGTAATGGGACATCTTGTTACACCCCGTACACCTCCACAGTGAGGATGCTGTGAGAAGGGGGTAAGCGGACATCTTGTTACACCCTGTACACCTCCACAGTAAGGATACAGTGAGAAGGGGTAAGCGGACATCTTGTTACACCCCGTACACCTCCACGGTAAGGATACAGTGAGAAGGGGTAAGCGGACATCTTGTTACACCTTGTACACCTCCACGGTAAGGATACAGTGAGAAGGGGGTAAGGGGACATCTTGTTACACCCTGTACACCTCCACAGTAAGGATACAGTGAGAAGGGGTAAGCGGACATCTTGTTACACCCTGTACACCTCCACGGTAAGGATACAGTGAGAAGGGGTAAGCGGACATCTTGTTACACCCTGTACACCTCCACGGTAAGGATACAGTGAGAAGGGGGTAAGGGGACATCTTATTACACCCCGTACACCTCCACAGTAAGGATACAGTGAGAAGGGGGAAAGCAGACATCTTGTTACACCCCGTACACCTCCACGGTAAGGATACAGTGAGAAGGGGGTAAGGGGACATCTTGTTACACCCCGTACACCTCCACAGTAAGGATACAGTGAGAAGGGGTAAGCGGACATCTTGTTACACCCCGTACACCTCCACAGTAAGGATACAGTGAGAAGGGGTAAGCGGACATCTTGTTACACCCCGTACACCTCCACAGTAAGGATACAGTGAGAAGGGGGTAAGGGGACATCTTGTTACACCCCGTACACCTCCACAGTAAGGATACAGTGAGAAGGGGTAAGCGGACATCTTGTTACACCCCGTACACCTCCACAGTAAGGATACAGTGAGAAGGGGTAAGCGGACATCTTGTTACACCCCGTACACCTCCACAGTAAGGATACAGTGAGAAGGGGTAAGCGGACATCTTGTTACACCCCGTACACCTCCACAGTAAGGATACAGTGAGAAGGGGTAAGCGGACATCTTGTTACACCCCGTACACCTCCACAGTAAGGATACAGTGAGAAGGGGGTAAGGGGACATCTTGTTACACCCCGTACACCTCCACAGTAAGGATACAGTGAGAAGGGGTAAGCGGACATCTTGTTACACCCCGTACACCTCCACGGTAAGGATACAGTGAGAAGGGGTAAGCGGACATCTTGTGTTAGGGGGTTAGCTCGGTAGCGGGTGTGTGTGACCCCCTGGATGGGTTCACAACACAAAGTCAGACACAGCAGACAGCGGTGTAGGTGCAAAAAAACAAAAGATCCGGTTTATTTAGGCTACATGCAGTGATACATATAACAGCCAAACAAAATAAAACAAGAAAATAAATCCTGGTCAGTTTGACCTCTAACTACACACGTAGACTCCCTGTCTAACAACTGGGTGCAGCCTTGTGCTGCCCCAGTCTCTGTCTCTATTGTAGGGGTTTGCCACACAGGCGTTAACTCACCGCACAGAACAGATCTCAGACTCCCCAGTCTATACACACAAAACTGGTTCCAGGATGGAGCATCTCCCTAAGCATGCTGGGGTTTTTTGTAGAGGCCTTAATGAGCCCACTTACTACAGCTGGGCTCATTAACTCTTCCCCTCTAATTGTAAAAGTCTGCATAAAGCTTGAATCTAGGACACACATATTTCCCATCCTGAATACAACCAGGTGATTTTACCTGCGTGCTGCCACATACCCCCCCCTCTTGTTTCAACCTTGGGGTTGTAACACAAGCAGCCAGACACGCATGTATCCGAGACAAAGCATCCACATTCCCCATTTTAACACCAGGGCGATGCTTAACTGTAAAGTTAAATTCCTGTAGGACCAGGAACCACCTATTTACCCTTCTATTGGTCTCCTTGTTCTGAGCCATCCACTTTAAAGGAGCGTGATCAGTCACCAGGTCAAAGTGCCTACCTAGCAGATAGTACCGAAGGGAATCTAGAGCCCACTTCACTGCTAAACATTCCTTCTCAATCGTGGAGTAATTTACCTCATGGGACTTCAACTTCCTGCTGAGGTAAATGACTGGGTGCTCTTCCCCGTTCCAGACCTGGGATAACACTGCTCCTAACCCAACGTCTGATGCATCAGTTTGTACCACAAAGTCCTTAGAGAAGTCTGGTGAGTACAACACTGGCTGGCTACATAAGGCTGTTTTTAAGGACTGAAATGCTTCTTCAGCCTCTGGGGACCATTTAACCATGACCGACTCTTTCCCTTTTGTCAGGTTGGTGAGGGGCACAGCCTGAGAAGTAAAATGGGGAATGAATCGTCGATAATAGCCAGCGATTCCCAGAAAGGCTCGTACCTGTTTCTTGCTGTTGGGACGTGGCCAACTCTGTATGGCCTCGACTTTATTGACTTGGGGTTTTATCACCCCCCTCCCAATAGTGTACCCAAGATATTTGGCCTCCTCCTGTCCAATGGTACACTTCTTTGGATTGGCCGTAAACCCAGCTTCCCGGATAGAGTCTAGGACTGCTTGTACTTTTGGCAAATGTGAGACCCAGTCTGTGCTATGGATAATCACATCATCCAGGTAAGCTGCAGCATATTTCTGATGGGGCCTCAGAATCTTATCCATTTTCCGCTGGAATGTTGCCGGTGCATTCTGTAACCCAAACGGCATTCTCTTATATTGGAATGCCCCATCTGGGGTTACAAACGCAGTTTTCTCCTTGGCCGACTCGGCCAGGGGAATTTGCCAATACCCTTTGGTGAGATCAAGAGTTGTCATATATCGGGCTGTTCCCAGCCGGTCAATCAACTCATCTATACGTGGCATGGGGTAGGTGTCAAATTTTGTAACTTTATTCAATTGTCGAAACAAAACCGCCAGCTCCCATCAGGTTTGGGCACTAGTACGATAGGACTGGACCAGTCACTCTGGGACTCCTCTATCACACCCAATTCCAGCATCCTTTGAACCTCCCCATGTATTGCCTCCCGTCGGGCCTCTGGTATTCTATAAGGTTTTAGTTTTACCCTTTCTCCTGGCGGGGTGATAATGTCATGCTCTACGCCAGATGTTTGTCCTGGCAGCTAAGAGAAAATCTCTTTGTTACAAAGTACAAACTCTTTAACCTCCTGTTGTTGGGGTTTTCGATAAGGTGACTGCTATTCCATCCTCAGGAACTAAGCAATCAGGCTGGGCTTGTGACCAAGTCTCTGCGACTAGGGATTCCCTATCCCTCCAGGCTTTCAGCAGATTGACGTGATAGATCTGCTCCGGCTTTCGCCTTCCTGGCTGTCTAACCCTGTAGTTCACCTCACTAATTTTTTCAATTACTTCATATGGACCTTGCCATTTGGCCAGAAATTTGCTTTCAACCGTAGGGACTAGCACCAAGACCCTATCCCCCGGGGAAAAAGTACGGGTCTTGGCCCCACGGTTGTACACTCTCTGCTGTGCTAACTGCGCTTGGGTCAAATGTTCCTTTACAATTGGCATTACCTGTGCGATTCTATCCTGCATCAGGGCGACATGCTCAATCACACTCCTGTGAGGAGAACTCTCATTTTCCCAAGTTTCCTTGGCGATATCCAGCAGCCCTCTTGGGTGTCTCCCATAGAGCAACTCGAAGGGTGAGAAACCCGTAGAGGATTGGGGTACCTCCCTAATGGCAAACATCAGATAGGGTATTAGACAGTCCCAATTCTTTCCATCTCTATCCACCACCTTCTTTAACCACTTGCTTACTGGGCACTTAAACCCCCCTCAGTCCCAGACCAATTTTCAGCTTTCAGCGCTGATGCACTTTGAATGACAATTGCGCGGTCATACAACACTGTACCCAAATGAAATTTCTATCATTTTTTTCCCACAAATAGAGCTTTCTTTTGGTGGTATTTAGTTACAGCTCGGAGTTTTATTTTTTGCTAAACAAACAAAAAAAGATGCAAAAAAAAAAAAAAAAAAAATCATGTTTTAATAGTTTGTTATAAAATTTTGCAAACGGGTCATTTTTCTCCTTCATTGAAGTGCGCTGATGAGGCGGCACTGATAGGCTGCATTGGTGGGCACTGATGGGCTGCATTGGTGGGCACTGATAGGCTGCACTTGTGGGCACTGATAGGCATAGTTAAGGCGGCACTAATAGGCACAGATAAGGCGGCACCGATGGGCACAGATAAGGCGGCACTGATGGGCAAAGATGGGCACAGATAAGATGACACGGATGGGTGGCACGGATAAGTGGCACGGATGGGCACTGATAGGTACCACAGATAGATGGGACTGATGGGCACTGATAGGTGGCACTGATAGGTGGCTCTGATAGGTGGCACTGCTGGGCACTGATGGGCGGCACTGCTGGGCACTGATGGGCGGCACTGCTGGGCACTGATGGGCGGCACTGGGGTGCAGCACCTTTGAGGCAGATTGGGTGGCACTGTGGGTGGCACTGTGGGTGGCACTGTGGGGTGGCACTGTGGGGTGGCACTGTGGGTGGCACTGTGGGGTGGCACTGTGGGCATTATGGGCACAGACGGGGGGCACTTACTTTTACTTTGTTATATTTCAGGATGGCACTGCGGGAGGCAGGTGGGCACTGGCAGGTGGCATGTGGTGCCTTTCATTGCTGGCCGTGATCGGGACTGATGTCCCGATCACGGCCGCCGGTGATCGGCTTTTTTTTTTTCTCCTCGCGCTGTCAGCGCGAGGAGGAATAATAGCCGATTACCGGCTCCGTTCTATCACATGATCAGCTGTCATTGGCTGACAGCTGATCACGTGATAAGGGGTCGGGATCGACCCCTTACACGGATCGGTGATCAGGCGAGTCTCACGGACTCGCCGATCACAGAGCGCGCCGCGCGCGCCCCTCAGGGGGCGCGCAGGCCGCTCGTAACCAGGACGACGTCAATAGACGTAGTCCTGGAAATCTAGGTCCGCGCTAATGCCGTCATTCGGCAATAGCGCGGTACCCAAGTGGTTAACATTTGTTTTAGGGTTTTGTTGAATCTTTCAACCAACCCATCTGTTTGGGGGTGATACACAGATGTACGCAATTGTGTCACTTTGTACAACTTGCATAGTTCTTTCATTACCCGGGACATAAAGGGTGTACCTTGGTCCGTAAGCAGTTCCTTACAAATACCCACGCGGCTAAAAACAAGAGATAGCTCTTTGGCTATGGTTTTGGCCGAGGTATTTCGGAGAGGAATTGCTTCCGGATAACGGGTGGCATAGTCCAATATAACCAAAATGTACTGATGCCCCCTAGCGGACTTCATTATCGGACCTACCAAATCCATTGCTATCCTCTCAAAGGGGACCTCAGTGATAGGAAGAGGTACCAGCGGGTTACGGAAATGTGGCATAGGTGCCGACTTCTGACACACAGGGCAGGAGGAACAATAATTTTCTATTTCCTTCATGACCCCAGGCCAATAGAATCTCTGCAGTACCCTCTCTCTGGTTTTCTCATTCCCCAGATGACCTCCCAGAATGTGCCCATGGGCCAATTCTAACACCAACTTCCTGTAAGGTTTGGGCACTACAAGTTGCTCAATGGTTTCTTCTGCCCTTTGAGCCACTCGATACAGCAGGTCCCTTTCCATAGTGAAGTAAGGATAAGGGCAAGTCTTATCTGGGTTCACTAACTCGCCATCTATTTTCACCACATTTTCCCGTGCCTTTATTAGGGTGGGGTCTTTTAACTGTTCTGTGGCAAAATTTTCCCTGTGAACCTCAAGATCCGAAAACTCCACAGACGGCATGTTTTCATCTGAGGATGTTGATTCCTCCCCAGTTTCTCGAGTTTCCCCCGCCAATACCGACAAGGGAAATTCAGGAGAGTCCTCACCACCCCCAGAGGAATTCTGGTCATCTTCCTGGTCTATAGGGGCACCAGTGGGGGGCTCAGGACAATCCCAGAGTTCCCAGAATTTTGGAAAATCCCTTCCTACAATAGCATCATGTGTTAAGTGAGACACTAACCCCACCTGATGAGAGAGGTTACCTTTGGGGGTCTCAAAAAACACTGAAGTTACAGGATACTCTCGGGGGTCCCCATGCACACAAATAACAGCCACCTTGTTCTTCCCAGAGACCTCTGTAGTAACTAATTCAGCTTTTATCAATGTTACCAGGCTACCTGAATGCAGCAACACATCAACATGTCTACCATTAATACACATTTTACATAAATGTTTCTCAGGTCCCCGAATGGCAGTGCATGCAACTGTCGCAAACATCGACTGACGTCTCTCCCTTATCAAGTCACATTGCATAGGCTCATCCACAACGGGGCAATTGGCTGCAATATGTCCCTCTTGCCGGCAGCGGTAGCAAATAATCTTTTTCACTGTCTCTTGCAGCATGGGCTTCCTGGGCTGCTCCCGCCAGACCTTAGGTAGAACTCCCACCCTCTCACGCTCTCCACCCTCACCCCTTGGAGTCATCTTACCCGCCACTGGGGATGATCTGGTCTTAGGATGGAAAGTCCGTGAGTCCCTGGAAGAGGTGGTCAGGTTCTCTGTAGCCAAGTACCTCTCAACCAGATCCACAAGTTTATCGGCATTTTCTGGGTCTCCATGGCTTACCCATCTTTGGATGGCAGTAGGAAGAGCTCTCAGGAAACGATCCATAACAACACGTTCCACAATGTTTGGTGCGGTCAAAGTCTCTGGCTGCAGCCACTATCTGCTCAGGTGAATGAGATCATACATTTGAGACCTGGGGGGTTTTCCAACCTGAAAAGTCCAATTATGCACACGCTGAGCCCGGACGGCCAGGGTGACACCCAGCCGTGCCAATATTTCTGCTTTTAGCACCACATAGTCTTTTGCTTGGTCAGGCTCTAGGTCATAATAAGCTTTCTGCGATTCCCCAGTTAACAGAGGGGCCACCAGTCCAGCCCATTGCTCCTTAGGCCACTTTTCCCTTTCAGCAGTCCTTTCAAATGTGGTCAAAAACACCTCCGGATCATCCTCTCCCGTCATTTTTGTCAGTAAACGGCTCACACCAAAGGATGCGGTATTATTGTAACCACTTGCCTCATTGGTCTGCGGACGTTGCTGTATTAATGTCTCTATTTGCTGTCGAAAACTCTGCTCTTGCTTCTGCAACAGGTCTATGAAGCGGGGTTCAGATCGCTGCTGGGCTTGTTGCTGAGCTTCCAGACTCTGCAGGTGAGCTTTCTGCTGGGCTGCAAGGCTCTTTTGTAAAGCCGCATTTGTTTGCTGCTGATTTGCATTTGCTAGAGCCAGCTGTCTCAGTATCTCCTCCATGCTGGCCTTAAAAAAAAAAATGCCAAAATTCTCCACCAACTGTGAGGGGGTTAGCTCGGCAGCGGGTGTGTGTGACCCCCTGGATGGGTTCACAACACAAAGTCAGGCACAGCAGACAGCGTTGTAGGTGCAAAAAAACAAAAGATGCGGTTTATTTATGCTACATGCAGTGAAACATATAACAGCCAAACAAAAATAAAACATGAAAATAAATCCTGGTCAGCTTGACCTCTAATTACACACATGGATTCCCTGTCTAACAACTGAGTGCAGCCTTGTGCAGCACCAGTCCCTGTCTCTGTCTCTGTTGTAGAGGTTTGCCACACAGGCGTTACCTCACCGCACAGAACAGGTGTCACACTCCCCAGTCTTTACAAACACAAAACTGGTTCCAGGATGGAGCATCTCCCTAAGCATGCTGGGGTTTTTGTAGAGGTCTTAATGAGCCCACTTACTTCAGCTGGGCTCATTAACTCTTCCCCTCTAGTTGTACAAGTCTGCATAAAGCCTGAATCTAGGACACACATATTTCCCATCCTGGATACAACCAGGTGACTTTACCTGCGTGCTGCCACACTAGATACACCACATCTATGGGCCTTCCTTTATCTAGATACACCACGTCTACGGGCCTTCCTTTATCTAGATACACCACGTCTACGGGCCTTCCTTTATCTAGATACACCACGTCTACGGGCCTTCCTTTATCTAGATACACCACGTCTACGGGCCTTCCTTTATCTAGATACACCACGTCTACGGGCCTTCCTTTATCTAGATACACCACATCTACGGGCCTTCCTTTATCTAGATACACCACGTCTACGGGCCTTCCTTTATCTAGATACACCACGTCTACGGGCCTTCCTTTATCTAGATACACCACGTCTACGGGCCTTCCTTTATCTAGATACACCACGTCTACGGGCCTTCCTTTATCTAGATACACCACGTCTACGGGCCTTCCTTTATCTAGATACACCACGTCTACGGGCCTTCCTTTATCTAGATACACCACGTCTACGGGCCTTCCTTTATCTAGATACACCACGTCTACGGGCCTTCCTTTATCTAGATACACCACGTCTACGGGCCTTCCTTTATCTAGATACACCACGTCTACGGGCCTTCCTTTATCTAGATACACCACGTCTACGGGCCTTCCTTTATCCAGATACACCACGTCTACGAGGCTTCCTTTATCCAGATACACCACGTCTACGGGCCTTCCTTTATCCAGATACACCACATCTACGGGCCTTCCTTTATCTAGATACACCACGTCTACGGGCCTTCCTTTATCTAGATACACCACGTCTACGAGCCTTCCTTTATCCAGATACACCACGTCTACGGGCATTCCTTTATCTAGATACACCACGTCTACGGGCCTTCCTTTATCTAGATACACCACGTCTACGGGCCTTCCTTTATCTAGATACACCACGTCTACGGGCCTTCCTTTATCTAGATACACCACGTCTACGGACCTTCCTTTATCTAGATACACCACGTCTACGGGCCTTCCTTTATCTAGATACACCACGTCTACGGGCCTTCCTTTATCTAGATACACCACGTCTACGAGCCTTCCTTTATCTAGATACACCACGTCTACGGGCCTTCCTTTATCTAGATACACCACGTCTACGAGCCTTCCTTTATCTAGATACACCACGTCTACGGGCCTTCCTTTATCTAGATACACCACGTCTAAGGGCCTTCCTTTATCTAGATACACCACGTCTACGGACCTTCCTTTATCTAGATACACCACGTCTACGGACCTTCCTTTATCAGTCATTCTGTCCTCTGATAACCATGGAGGGGCTTCCTGTGACGTGTCATGGAGGATAAACACTGCAGTTTTGGTGACTGAAGCCCCCCGATTCCCTTGTGAAGGGTACAGGTCAGCACAGAAGATATAGTCACATGACAGGAGGAGGCGTTGTAGGATAGTGGGAGGAGTCACAAGATGGTGGGATGGGCCCAATAACATTGAATAGGGGTATTATTGGACAGGTCAGTAAAACTCTGAAGGTCATGTCGGCATCCGGGGCGCATTTCGAGTGAACCAAACCGCATATCACCGCAGCGCCGTCTGGCTCGGCGCCATAAAAAAGTAAAAATCAGGGACGCCTTTCTCTGTTTCTCGCAGGTAATGATGACCAATAAAATGAATGGGCGGAGCTACCCGATATCACAGATCTGAGATCCTCCTTCTCCACTGCACATCACAGTCCTCAAACCCTCCCCCACCCCCCACCACACTACTAACCGCCTCCCACCTGCCATATAGACCAATGACAGCGGAGCGGAGCCATGTCATATGACCACGCCCAGTTTAGGCTCTTCACCCATGTGATTGGCTGTGTCCAATCACAGCTGATCCCATGTAAACAAGGAAATAAAATATATAAAAAAGGGGCGGTCTTTTTTAGTTTTTTTATTATTTTAGAAAAGATAAAACCCCGCCCAACGGTGATTAATTATCACCAAGAGAAAGTTCTATTTGTGTGAATAAAATGTGTAGAGTTTTGTATGACCGTGTAATTGTCACTCAAAGTGCGACCGCCATGAAAGCTGCAAATTGTGCTGGGCAGGAAGGCGGGGGTGGGGGGGTCTGGATGGAGGGTGGGAGCTGCAAGATAGTGATTGGCTGCTTGGATGAAGGGCGGTCCTAGCAACCAATCACTTGCTTGATAACCTTGGGCAGCTCCCGCCCTCCATCCACAACAGTCCTCCCTCCCGCTGTCAGCTCTGTGAGGAATACTGAGTGACGATTGGTGGAAGAAAAGGCTCCTAAATGCTGTGACAGCTGAGACTCCTCCCACAGTCTGCCATCTAGTAATGCCTGATAGAGGAGTCACACCACGGGGGGAGGAGTCACACCACGGGGGGAGAAGTCACACCGCAGCGGGAGGAGCCACACCGTGGGGGGAGGAGCCACACCACGGGGGAGGAGTCACACCACGGGGGAGGAGTCACACCGCGGCGGGAGGAGCCACACCGCGGCTGGGTGGAGTCACCCCGCGGCTGGGGAGAGTCACCCCGCGGCTGGGGAGAGTCACCCCGCGGCTGGGGAGGGGTCACCCCGCGGGGGGGGTCACACTACGGGGGGAGGAGCCATACTACGGGGGGAGGAGCCACACCACGGCTGGGGGGAGTCACACCACGGGGAGTCACACCACGGGGAGGAGGAGTCACGGGAGGGTGGGGAGAATCACACCACGGGGAGGAGGAGTCACGGGAGGGTGGGGGGAGTCAGTGGATGGTGGGAGGAGTCACGGGATGTGGGAGGAGTCCCTCGATGGTGGGAGGAGCCACACGATGGTGGGAGGAGTCCGTTGATAGTGGGGGAGTCACGGGATGGTGGGAGGAGTCATGGGATGGTAGGAGAAGCCACGCAATGGTGGGAGGGGTAACGGGATATTGGGAGGAGTCAGTGAATGGTGGGAGGGCCACAAGATGGGAGGAGTCCATTGATGGTGGGAGGGGTCACGGGTTGGTGGGAGGAGACGGTGGGAGGGGTCACAGGTTGGTGGGAGAAGACAGGAGATGGTGGGAGGAGTCACGGTATGGTGGGAGGAGTCACGGTATGGTGGGAGGAGCCACAGCAGCCTAGAGGCGATTCAGTTCGCATTGTGCGCTATATAAGTATTTCATTCATTCATTCATTCAGGATTGTGTGAGGAGCCACGCGATGGGAGGAGGAGACAGGGGATGGTGGGATGACCAGGGGATGGTGGGAGGAGTCACGGGATGGTGGGAGGAGTCAGTGGATGGTGGGAGGAGCCACAGGTTTGTGTGAGGAGCCACGCGATGTTGGGAGGAGCCACGCGATGTTGGGAGGAGTCAGGGGATGGTTGGAGGAGTCACGTGATAGGAGGGGTCAGTGGATGGTGAGAGGAGTCACGGGATGGTGGGAGGAGCCACGTGATGGGAGGATTCAGTGGATGGTGAGAGGAGTCACGGGATGGTGGGAGGAGTCGTGGGTGGAGTCACACACTGGAAGATGTCACAGGATGTGGGAGGAGCCACACAGTGGTGGGAGGAGTCAGTTGGTGGTGGGAGGAGTCAGTGGATGGTGAGAGGAGTCACTGGATGGTGGGAGGAGCCATGTGATGGGAGGATTCAGTGGATGGTGGAAGGAGTCGTGGGAGAAGTCACGGGATGTGGGAGGAGTCAGTTGGTGGTGGGAGGAGTCAGTTGATGGTGGGAGGAGTCACAGGGTGGTGGGAGGAGTCACACGATGATGACAGCAGTCAGTGGATGGTGGGAGGAGCCACGGGGTGGTGGGAGGAGTCACGCAGTGGGAGGAGTCAGTTGATGGTGGGAGGAGTCACTGGGTGGTGGGAGGAGCCACATGATGGTGGGAGGAGTCAGTGGATGGTGGGAGGAGCCACGCGATGAGAGGAGTCAGTGGATGGTGGGAGGAGTCACATGATGGTGGGAGGCGTTACGGGATAGTGTGAGGAGCTATGCGATGGAGGGAGGAGTCACTGGATGGTGGGAGGAGACAGGAGATGGTGGGAGGAGTCACACAATGGTGGGTGGAGTCACACGATGGGAGGAGTCAGTGGGTGGTGGGAGGAGTCACTGGATGGTGGGAGGAGTCACACAGTGGGAGGAGTCAGTGGATGTTGGGAGGAGCCACGCCATGGAGGGCACCTGATGTAAGGGGCACTGTTATGGGGCACCTGATGTAAGGGGCACTCTGTTGGGGGCACCTGATGTAAGGGGCACTCTTATGGCGGCACCTGATGCAAGGTGGTTCTATTACTTACAATGTGGATGTGATTGGCTGACGTTTGTGTTCTTTCTTTGTCTTCCATCTTGTTTCGGGTACAGATAGTTGTTGGTGGAAGGACGGAATAAAAGGGTCCAGCCAGTGAAGGGGGAAGAGCTCAGAGTAATGGAGAAGAGGAGTGTCCTGCAAGGCAGAATCCGGGGCTCAGAGAAGACCGCTCACCATCAACATCTCCAAGGCCAACACACCACTGGAAGCTCTGAGGATCAGCACTAAACAGCTGCCCCGCTAGGAGGTAAAGCCTAACCTACTAACAATGTCTTTGCTACAAGTCACCCCCCAGTATCTGCTGATACCCCACATAGTTACAGGTCACCCTCCATTCTACCCATACTCTAGGCCACCCTCTGGCCCAGTCTGTAAATACTACAGATCACCAGTTATCAGGACCATCAATAGGGGGTACAGGCAGCACTTCCCATTGGGTCAGCAGGTGGTGGAACAGAAGCTGTCTGTGGATAGGTGGGGGCTGTCAGGTCAGCTTTCCAGTGCCCCATCATTTCTAATGGCAGCCCAGTCTTCGTCCGGAGGGTTCAATATTGAGTTTGCCCTTTGCAGCTATAACAGGTTCACCTCTTCTGGAAAGGCCGTCCACAAGGTTTAGGAGGGTGTCTATGGAAATGTTTGACCATTCTTCCAGAAGAACTTTTGTGAGTTCAGGCACTGATGTTGGACGAGAAGGCCTACCTCGCAGTCTCCGATCTAATTCATCCTAAAGGTGTTCTATGGGGTTGAGGTAAGGACTCTGTGCAGGCCAGTCAAGTACCTCCACTCCAAACTCGCTCATCCATGTCTTTATGGACCTTGCTTTGTGCACTGGTGAGCAATCATGTTGGAACAGGAAGAGGCCGTCCCCAAACTGTTCCCACAAAGTTGGGAGCATGAAATTGTCCAAAATGTCTTGGTATGCTGACGCCTTAAGAGTTCCCTTCACTGGAACTAAGGGGCCAAGTCCAACCTCTGAAAAGCAACCCCCCCACCATAATCCCCTCTCCGACACCATAATCCCCCCTCTGACACCATAATCTCCCCTCCCCCCACTCCATAATCTCCCCTCCCCCCACTCCATAATCTCCCCTCCCCCAACTCCATAATCTCCCCTCTGACACCATAATCTCCCCTCCCCCCACTCCATAATCTCCCCTCCCCCCACTCCATAATCCCCCCTCTGACATCATAATCTCCCCTCCCCCCACTCCATAATCTCCCCTCCCCAACTCCATAATCTCCCCTCTGACACCATAATCTCCCCTCCCCCACTCCATAATCTCCCCTCCCCCCACTCCATAATCTCCCCTCCCCCAACTCCATAATCTCCCCTCCGACACCATAATCCCCCCTCCCCCCTCCGACACCATAATCCCCCCACTCCATAATCCCCCCTCCACCAATTGGTTTGGACCAGCGCACAAAGACATTAATGGCTGTGTGTTGAGTTATTTGGAGGGGACAGGAAATGTACACTGTTATACAAGCTGTACACTCACTACTTTACATTTTAGAAGAAGAAGAAATGTGACTGAGGGGTGTACTTACTTTTGTCACATACTGTATATTTACCTAGAAAAATGGTGAGGTGTTCTATACTTATTTTACCCGCTGCTACCCACCTCAATACCAGGCACTTACACCCCCTTCCTGTACACACCAATTTTCAGCTTTCAGCGCTCTCACAGTTTGAATGACAATTACTCATACAACACTCTACCCATATGAAACTTGCGTCCTTTTTTCCACACAAATAGACCTTTCTTTTGGTGGTATTTAATCACTAGTGGGGTTTTTATTTTTGTGCTATAAATTAAAAAAATTTGTTTCTGTCATAAAATTTTTCTAATTAGTAATTATGGGGGGTGTGGGGTGTATGGAGGTGGGAGGTATGTACATGAGGGGTGCGGAGTGTACGGAGGTGGGAGGTATGTACATGAGAGGTGCGGAGTGTATGGAGGTGGGAGGTATGTACATGAGGGGTGTGGAGTGTATGGAGGTCGGAGGTATGTACATGAGGGGTGTGGAGTGTATGGAGGTAGGAGGTATGTACATGAGAGGGGTGTGGAGTGTATGGAGGTGGGAGGTATGTACATGAGGGGTGTGCAGTGTATGGAGGTGGGAGATATGTACATGAGGGGTGTGGAGTGTATGGAGGTGGGAGGTATGTACATGAGATGGGTGCGGAGTGTATGGAGGTAGGAGGTATGTACATGAGGGGTGCGGAGTGTACGGAGGTGGGAGGTATGTACATGAGAGGTGCGGAGTGTATGGAGGTGGGAGGTATGTACACGAGGGGTGTGGAGTGTATGGAGGTGGAAGGTATGTACATGAGAGGGGTGTGGAGTGTATGGAGATGGGAGGTATGTACATGAGAGGGGTGTGGAGTGTATGGAGGTGGGAGGTATGTACATGAGGGGTGTGGAGTGTATGGAGGTGGGAGGTATGTATATGAGGGGTGTGGAGTGTATGGAGGTGGGAGGTATGTACATGAGGGGTGTGGAGTGTATGGAGGTGGGAGGTATGTATATGAGGGGTGTGGAGTGTATGGAGGTGGGAGGTATGTACATGAGAGGGGTGTGGAGTGTATGGAGGTGGGAGGTATGTACATGAGAGGGGTGTGGAGTGTATGGAGGTGGGAGGTATGTACATGAGGGGTGTGGAGTGTATGGAGGTGGGAGGTATGTACATGAGGGGTGTGGAGTGTATGGAGGTGGGAGGTATGTACATGAGGGGTGTGGAGTGGACTGGTATGTCCCTGCACAAAATGACATTTCTAAAGGAATAAAAGTCATTTAAAACTGCTTGCGGCTTTAATGTAATGTCTGGTCCCGGCAATATGGATGAAAATCATTGAGAACAAAGGCATGGGTACCCCGCCCCCAAGCCCATTACCAGCCCCTTTGGGTCTTGTATGGACATTAAGGAGAACCGCACACCCAAATTATAAAAAGGAAAGGCCTGAGGCCCCCAGGCCCTATATACTCAGAACAGCAGTATACAGGCGGTCCAAACAAGACAGGGACTGTGTAGGTTTGTTATTAAGTAGAATCTGTTTGTAATTTTTAACTGGTACATTTTTAAAGTGTAGCTCCAGCCAAAAAATCTATTTTTAAGCTTTTTGGAAAACATAGGGAAGGGTTATCACCCCTGTATAATTTGTTTTGCTGTCTGTGCGCACCTGTTCAGAAGATTTCACCTCACTTTCTGTCCCAATGACAATTGGATTGTTAAAATTTGTGTTTTTTTGTGAAACAAGGAACTCTTACAGGAGAGAATTTCCCTTCCTAGGGGTAGATTTCCTCTCACTTCCTGTTGTCTCCTTCTGTTTGAAAGTAGGAGTTGTTTGTAAGTTGGATGTTTGAAAGTAGGGGCCTGCTCTATATACTCAAAATATAAACGCAAAAATGTGGGCCTTAGGTGTTGGTGTTGCCACAACACTGTAATCCCTCACAGTTACTCTGGGTGGGCGCAGGAACGGTCCCTGCTGTGAAATATTAGATCAAGAATTGTAATTACATGCCTCTGTTGAACAGGGGCAGAAAAATTGGGCCTTAGGCACTGGTGCCACAACACTGCAACCCCTTACAGTTACTCTAGTTGGGGCACAGGAATGAGCCCTGCTGCAAAGTATTGCATCAAAAATTGGCCTGTGACCAATTATGGCTCTCTTCGCTGACGCCGCTGTGAGTGGCCAAAGCATGCGGGTCATCGTGCATGCTTGGCCAATCATCAGCCAGCAATGCACTGCTATGACGCAGTGCATTATGGGCCGTGACACGCCGCTCTAATTTGGCACCAACGGACCATAATGTTCGATCTTCCTCTTGAAATCGAAGCTCATCCCTAGTGGTGAAGTATGGGGCAAGATTCCTCACCCTGCTGCCATTCCTCATTATATTTCTTAGAAAAAAGAAGAAAAAAAACACATACAAAGACAATTAAGGTGCGACCAATCTTTATTGGAGATAAATCTATAGATGGAAATGATTGTCGGGCTTCGGAGAACAGTGACGGTTGACCTAGGACTCCTCAAAGGCAGGGCCTTTTTACACTAAGCCTAAACCTTAAGATGATTCAGAGGAAGGCGAAAACCCCCCCGGCCAGATGGGCTCCAAGGGGGGGAAAAATTCCTTCCTGACCCCCTAAGGCGATCGGATTGTCCCTGAATCATCAGTCTAGGGTGCCCAGTTCATCTCATATAGAGAAAAAAACCATACATAGAACCATACAGAACATATGTATTGCAGGTATGTATGCAATAAAACACACCTACCTGCTTGTTCACAATCATCTTTGGGGCTCATTCAGAATATATGCATTGAGCATCCGCACAGATCAGCGCCCCCACACTGATCAGTGCCTCCGCCCGCCGCACCGATTCCTTATGTTTTCTGTGCCCAGCCCCCTACAGGAGGACTGGTGGTACCCCCTTATTGGTGGCCCTGGTGGTGGTATGTAGACATGCTGTGTATGATGGTATGCATGGTGCTATATACGCAGGTATGTATGCAATAAAACACACTTGCATGCTTGTTTACAATCATCTTTGGGGATCATTCAGAATATATGCATTGAGCATCCGCACAGATCAGTGCCTCCCCCACTGATCAGTGCATCCGCCCGCCGCACCGATTCCTCATGTTTTCTGTGCCCAGCCCCCTACAGGAGAACCAGTGGTACCCCCTTATTGGTGGCCCCGATGGTGGTATGTTTGGTACTAGGTAGGCATGCTGAGTATGGTGGTATGTATGGCCCTATGTATACATTCTATGTATGGTTCTATGTATGGTGTAGGGAGATCATTGCCAGTGTGCCACAATTATCTCACTCAGTACTGCTTGTGTTACCGTCTCACAGCAGGCAAATCTCTTTTGAGGTCAAATACCCTCGGTTGGTGGTGACGAGGCTCTTCCTTCAAATGGTGATGAGGAGGCCCTCTATTAATGTCATTGCCCCTCGGATGGTGGTGACGAGGCTCTTCCTTCAAATGTTGCTGACGTGGCCCTCTGTTAATGTCATTGCCCCTCGGTTGGTGGTGACGAGGCTCTTCCATCAAATGGGGCTGACAAGGCCCTCTGTTAATGTCATTGCCCCTTGGATGGTGGTGACGAGGCTCTTCCTTCAAATGGGGCTGACGAGGCCCTCTGTTAATGTCATTGCCCCTTGGATGGTGCTGACGAGGCTCTTCCTTCAAATGGGGCTGACGAGGCCCTCTGTTAATGTCATTGCCCCTCGGTTGGTGGTGACGAGGCTCTTCCTTCAAATGGGGCTGACGAGGCCCTCTGTTAATGTCATTGCCCCTCGGTTGGTGGTGACGAGGCTCTTCCTTCAAATGGGGCTGATGAGGCCCTCTGTTAATGTCATTGCCCCTTGGATGGTGCCGACGAGGCTCTTCCTTCAAATGGTGATGAGGAGGCCCTCTGTTAATGTCATTGCCCCTTGGATGGTGCTGACGAGGCTCTTCCTTCAAATGGGGCTGACGAGGCCCTCTGTTAATGTCATTGCCCCTTGGATGGTGCTGACGAGGCTCTTCCTTCAAATGGGGCTGACGAGGCCCTCTGTTAATGTCATTGCACCTTGGATGGTGCTGATGAGGCCCTCTGTTAATGTCATTGCCCCTTGGATGGTGCTGACGAGGCCCTCTGTTAATGTCATTGCCCCTTGGATGGTGCTGACGAGGCCCTCTGTTAATGTCATTGCCCCTTGGATGGTGCTGACGAGGCTCTGTGTTAATGTTATTGCCCCTCGGATGGTGGCGACGAGGCTCTGGGTTGATACTGGTTTTCCAGTGGTGAGTATTAGGCCACTGGCTGCAATTCACATTCTCGCTCAGGTAGGAGAAGCCCTCAAATCTCTCCTGCCGGTGTGGAACCTCATCTCTCCCAAAGTCTTCATTTTTAATGAAAGCATCCCCTGGAATTCCTTCCCCCAGGTCTTCCTCATGCATCTGGAAAGAGAAAAAAGTATTTTGTCAATGTTTCTGATCGATAGGGAAATAATCCCTAGAAATCCCCCCATTGTGCTGGGACTCCTCCCGTATACTTACATGTCGATTTGGAAATGGTGGGCGTGAGTTCCCTTTCTCTAGCTCCTTCCAGTCCACCTTGCTGAAGTAGGGGTGTTCTCTGATGTCTCTTACTAGACTCATCCGCAGCTCTTGGTCTTTACATAGGAACTGTAAAAAGGAACAAAATATAATAAGATACACTGGAATAACATGAACAATCTATGAACAATGTAATATTTGATTCTGATTCTCTCTATTATTTTGCCTTCTGACCTGCTACTACATCCTGATTGGATTGGATGGTAGCATGGGGCCTTATTTGTGTCATATTAGTTCAGAATAGTTATTAAAGGAAAGAAACATCAGATATTTTGCAATTAAATGTGAATTAGGAATGTATTAAAAAAGAGATTTCTATGAAATCTGCACCTGCCATGATTTTTCTTATGACTCTGGCAGTCCCAGGGGAGTTCTATATGTTGTCTGTGCACGGAATGTCCCCAGAAATTGAATTCAATGTGTGCGATTGGCCCCATCACTATCCAATGGAACCACCCGGACCGTAAATTAAAAAGGGCTGCTTCTTTCCTTATGACAGGGGAAGGCAGATCCTTCCATTAAGCAGTCAGCTTGCTGAAAGTACAGCTATGACCTCCATCGATATGTGATGGTAAGAAGGTGGAACCATGTTTAATAAAATCCTAATAAGATATAATGTATGCAACAGGGAAAGAACATTGTCACTTAAAAGGTGTAAAATTTCTATGTATACTTACCATCTCTATGACGTCACGGAGATACGGGTTCATGCTATCTGGATAATGCGGTTCCCTTGTGGTCACGATCTTCACTTCTTCCTCTGCGGACTCCCTGCCGGTCAGAAATGGATGTCTGCCGAAAGCCATCTTATACACGATTATTCCCAGAGAGAAATAATCAGCCGCTCCGAAGTATGGAATGTTTTGAAGGGCCTGTAGAAACATAAAGAGAAAAAGAAGGATGAGCTGATTGTTGGGTAGAGGACGGAGACGACTCAATGCTGATATATGGGATCTATGAATCCTCCCAGGACTCCTAAAATTGTGCTCAAAAGACCTCAAACCAAGGCGGAGCTTGTGAATATTGGAGGTGGGGCTTTAGGTCTCACAGAGACACAAAAGGAAATTGGCTGAAATCTTCCAAATTGAGGTAAATTTCACCAGAACAGGTGTGCCCGTTGAAGGTTTCTCCTCCCCTCGTGTTCTGGGGAAATATCTAAAACTCTAACTTTCTTTCTCTATGACAATGGTCACCAATACAAACCAATGGGGACAAATACCCCTGGAATATTGTTCCAGCCTGGAAACCCACTGAAACCAACCAGGTCACCAGTAAAGAAATTCTTAATTTAGTGAAAAATTACCTCCCTTTAGCTTATCTCTATATCCCATTATAACAAATATTACAATTAGGTCTAATATCAGGTGGAAAGCAAGTATCTTACCTCTGGCGACAAGTACCCTGGTGTTCCCGATTGTCCTTGAATCCTGCTGGACTCCGTGACGCCCATACGTGCCAAGCCGAAATCGGCTATTTTGATGTGTCCAACGTTATCCAAAAGAATATTTGCAGGCTTGAGGTCTCTGTGGATGATCTCCCTAGAATGCAGAAACTGCAGACCACAGATCATTTCTGCTATGAAGTATCTGATGGGGGAAAGAGATAGAGGAATTAGCATCACAAATCATCACAGAGTAATGAAATCTAAAGATGAAATGACTTCCCCCTGTAATACATAGGGGTTTGGATGGACGAGGCTCAGGTGAAGGGGCTGACTACATCACTGGCTGTGGTCAGTCACCCCCGACTCCAGAGTGACCCGTTCATTGATCTTACCTTATGGTGCCCCCAGGAAATGGAGCTACTGCCATGGCACTATGGAGATCCCCTCTGGTCACACATTCCAGGACAAAGGCGAGATGATTCTGTGTGAACACAAGAGATAAAGTTTACATTATAGACATGCAGGATTTCATTTTGTGGAGGAATAGACAGACACACTTAATTTAGGAAAACCGGACAGAGGAACTAAGTAGGCCGCCATTACTGGACTGTTCTTATTGCAATGCTACTTCTGTCTGGTCTGGTAAAGAAATTGGAAGGTGAAAAGACTTACCTTTGTCTGGAACGTTCCAAACAGATGTGTAATAAATGGACACTCCCTGGCTACTTTCAGCACGTCACGTTCTAAGAAAACCATATCACTATCGTCTTCATAATGAATAAATTCTGTCTTTTCCACAAGTTTAACCGCCAGCTTCTGGTCAATGGCGGGATGAGAGGCCAAGATCACCTGCGAACTGGCCCCCTTTCTAGTGATGGCCGAACGGTTCGCCCGGCGGTCGTTTCGCGGCGAATTTCCGACTTTCGCCGTCCGCGGGTTCGAACGCCTTTTTCCGTCGTTCGCCCCGGCGGACTTACGTGTTTAATGTATACAAGAACTTTAACCTTTCGTGACACGTTTATCATGTGTTACAGGACAACCAATTGAGACATGACAGCTCATGGACACTTGGACATTCCCCCTAACCTATAAATACACCCGATCCGGTGGCCATTTTACATTCTTTCTTCTGTCACTGTAGGGAAAGGATCCTGTGTGGAGTAGGGACAGAGAAAACGCTAGCTATTTGGTACACAAAAGTTCTTTTCAGGACTGGTATAGGTGTTAGGTCAGCAGCCTGAGTTTCTTTTGTCAGTTTAGATAAAGGGACAGAGCGCTGTATGCTGCTATTTTAGGGACAGCTCAGCCAGATTAGTCTTTCTTCATCATCATCATCATCATCATCATTAGCTGTTACTATCAGGTCCACAAAAGAGCTGTTCCAGCTAATCGTTCCAGCCTACTCTTTTTTGCCAATTTGTATAGGGACAGGCAGGAAGCAGTGTGTCAGGCAGTGAGGATAATTTTAAAGACTTGCTGTTACTATTAGTTCCACAAAGGTTCTTTTCAGGACTGGTATCAGTGGTACGGTAATAGGCTTGTACACGTATAATATTCTTTCTTCCAAATATAGAAAGAATATTATACTTGACTGCTGCCCTTCTGCTGCAGTCTGCTAATCATTCACAACTCACTTGTTCCACAAAAGTTCTTATAAGGACTGGTAACTTGGTCTGTCTAGGGTGCTACGGTACATAGGCTTGGGTGCGGTACAGTCTGCTGTTCTGTAAGGACCGCTATCGGTCCACAATAGATAGGGTTGCCGTGCACTACTGCTGACCGCTGCCCTATACTGCAGCAGTCCTTCAGCGGTATAGGGACTGACGCACAGTCTGCTAAACACTAATACACAACCTGCTTGGTCCACAAAAGTTCTTATAAGGACTGGTAACTTGGTATAGGGTGCTACGGTACATAGGCCTGAGTGCGTTACAGTCTGCTGTTCTGTAAGGACCGCTATCGGTCCACAATACATAGGGTTGACGTGCACTACTGCTGACCGCTGCCCTATACTGCAGCAGTCCTTCAGCGGTATAGGGACTGACGCACAGTCTGCTAAACACTAACACACAACCTGCTTGGTCCACAAAAGTTCTTATAAGGACTGGTAACTTGGTATAGGGTGCTACGGTACATAGGCCTGAGTGCGTTACAGTCTGCTGTTCTGTAAGGACCGCTATCGGTCCACAATACATAGGGTTGCCGTGCACTACTGCTGACCGCTGCCCTATACTGCAGCAGTCCTTCATTGGTATAGGGACTGACGTACAGTCTGCTAATCACTAACACACAACCTGCTTGGTCCACAAAAGTTCTTATAAGGACTGGTAACTTGGTATAGGGTGCTACGGTACATAGGCCTGAGTGCGTTACAGTCTGCTGTTCTGTAAGGACCGCTATCGGTCCACAATACATAGGGTTGCCGTGCACTACTGCTGACCGCTGCCCTATACTGCAGCAGTCCTTCATTGGTATAGGGACTGACGTACAGTCTGCTAATCACTAACACACAACCTGCTTGGTCCACAAAAGTTCTTATAAGGACTGGTAACTTGGTATAGGGTGCTACGGTACATAGGCCTGAGTGCGTTACAGTCTGCTGTTCTGTAAGGACCGCTATCGGTCCACAATACATAGGGTTGCCGTGCACTACTGCTGACCGCTGCCCTATACTGCAGCAGTCCTTCAGCGGTATAGGGACTGACGCACAGTCTGCTAAACACTAACACACAACCTGCTTGGTCCACAAAAGTTCTTATAAGGACTGGTAACTTGGTATAGGGTGCTACGGTACATAGGCCTGAGTGCAGTACAGTCTGCTGTTCTGTAAGGACCGCTATCGGTCCACAATACATAGGGTTGCCGTGCACTACTGCTGACCGCTGCCCTATACTGCAGCAGTCCTTCATTGGTATAGGGACTGACGTACAGTCTGCTAATCACTAACACACAACCTGCTTGGTCCACAAAAGTTCTTATAAGGACTGGTAACTTGGTATAGGGTGCTACGGTACATAGGCCTGAGTGCGTTACAGTCTGCTGTTCTGTAAGGACCGCTATCGGTCCACAATACATAGGGTTGCCGTGCACTACTGCTGACCGCTGCCCTATACTGCAGCAGTCCTTCATTGGTATAGGGACTGACGTACAGTCTGCTAATCACTAACACACAACCTGCTTGGTCCACAAAAGTTTTTATAAGGACTGGTAACTTGGTATAGGGTGCTACGGTACATAGGCCTGAGTGCAGTACAGTCTGCTGTTCTGTAAGGACCGCTATCGGTCCACAATACATAGGGTTGACGTGCACTACTGCTGACCGCTGCCCTATACTGCAGCAGTCCTTCATTGGTATAGGGACTGACGTACAGTCTGCTAATCACTAACACACAACCTGCTTGGTCCACAAAAGTTCTTATAAGGACTGGTAACTTGGTATAGGGTGCTACGGTACATAGGCCTGAGTGCAGTACAGTCTGCTGTTCTGTAAGGACCGCTATCGGTCCACAATACATAGGGTTGCCGTGCACTACTGCTGACCGCTGCCCTATACTGCAGCAGTCCTTCATTGGTATAGGGACTGACGTACAGTCTGCTAATCACTAACACACAACCTGCTTGGTCCACAAAAGTTTTTATAAGGACTGGTAACTTGGTATAGGGTGCTACGGTACATAGGCCTGAGTGCAGTACAGTCTGCTGTTCTGTAAGGACCGCTATCGGTCCACAATACATAGGGTTGACGTGCACTACTGCTGACCGCTGCCCTATACTGCAGCAGTCCTTCAGCGGTATAGGGACTGACGCACAGTCTGCTAATCACTAACACACAACCTGCTTGGTCCACAAAAGTTCTTATAAGGACTGGTAACTTGGTATAGGGTGCTACGGTACATAGGCCTGAGTGCGTTACAGTCTGCTGTTCTGTAAGGACCGCTATCGGTCCACAATACATAGGGTTGCCGTGCACTACTGCTGACCGCTGCCCTATACTGCAGCAGTCCTTCAGCGGTATAGGGACTGACGCACAGTCTGCTAAACACTAACACACAACCTGCTTGGTCCACAAAAGTTTTTATAAGGACTGGTAACTTGGTATAGGGTGCTACGGTACATAGGCCTGAGTGCAGTACAGTCTGCTGTTCTGTAAGGACCGCTATCGGTCCACAATACATAGGGTTGCCGTGCACTACTGCTGACCGCTGCCCTATACTGCAGCAGTCCTTCATTGGTATAGGGACTGACGTACAGTCTGCTAATCACTAACACACAACCTGCTTGGTCCACAAAAGTTCTTATAAGGACTGGTAACTTGGTATAGGGTGCTACGGTACATAGGCCTGAGTGCGTTACAGTCTGCTGTTCTGTAAGGACCGCTATCGGTCCACAATACATAGGGTTGCCGTGCACTACTGCTGACCGCTGCCCTATACTGCAGCAGTCCTTCATTGGTATAGGGACTGACGTACAGTCTGCTAATCACTAACACACAACCTGCTTGGTCCACAAAAGTTCTTATAAGGACTGGTAACTTGGTATAGGGTGCTACGGTACATAGGCCTGAGTGCGTTACAGTCTGCTGTTCTGTAAGGACCGCTATCGGTCCACAATACATAGGGTTGCCGTGCACTACTGCTGACCGCTGCCCTATACTGCAGCAGTCCTTCATTGGTATAGGGACTGACGTACAGTCTGCTAATCACTAACACACAACCTGCTTGGTCCACAAAAGTTCTTATAAGGACTGGTAACTTGGTATAGGGTGCTACGGTACATAGGCCTGAGTGCGTTACAGTCTGCTGTTCTGTAAGGACCGCTATCGGTCCACAATACATAGGGTTGCCGTGCACTACTGCTGACCGCTGCCCTATACTGCAGCAGTCCTTCAGCGGTATAGGGACTGACGCACAGTCTGCTAATCACTAACACACAACCTGCTTGGTCCACAAAAGTTCTTATAAGGACTGGTAACTTGGTATAGGGTGCTACGGTACATAGGCCTGAGTGCGTTACAGTCTGCTGTTCTGTAAGGACCGCTATCGGTCCACAATACATAGGGTTGCCGTGCACTACTGCTGACCGCTGCCCTATACTGCAGCAGTCCTTCATTGGTATAGGGACTGACGTACAGTCTGCTAATCACTAACACACAACCTGCTTGTTCCACAAAAGTTCTTATAAGGACTGGTAACTTGGTATAGGGTGCTACGGTACATAGGCTTGAGTGCGGTACAGTCTGCTGTTCTGTAAGGACCGCTATCGGTCCACAATAGATAGGGTTGACGTGCACCACTGCTGACCGCTGCCCTATACTGCAGCAGTCCTTCAGCGGTATAGGGACTGACGTACAGTCTGCTAAACACTAATACACAACCTGCTTGGTCCACAAAAGTTCTTATAAGGACTGGTAACTTGGTATAGGGTGCTACGGTACATAGGCTTGAGTGCGGTACAGTCTGCTGTTCTGTAAGGACCGCTATAGGTCCACAATAGATAGGGTTGACGTGCACCACTGCTGACCGCTGCCCTATACTGCAGCAGTCCTTCAGCGGTATAGGGACTGACGTACAGTCTGCTAAACACTAATACACAACCTGCTTGGTCCACAAAAGTTCTTATAAGGACTGGTAACTTGGTATAGGGTGCTACGGTACATAGGCTTGAGTGCGGTACAGTCTGCTGTTCTGTAAGGACCGCTATAGGTCCACAATAGATAGGGTTGACGTGCACCACTGCTGACCGCTGCCCTATACTGCAGCAGTCCTTCAGCGGTATAGGGACTGACGTACAGTCTGCTAAACACTAATACACAACCTGCTTGGTCCACAAAAGTTCTTATAAGGACTGGTAACTTGGTATAGGGTGCTACGGTACATAGGCTTGAGTGCGGTACAGTCTGCTGTTCTGTAAGGACCGCTATAGGTCCACAATAGATAGGGTTGACGTGCACCACTGCTGACCGCTCACCTATACTGCAGCAGTCCTTCAGCGGTATAGGGACTAAGAGTTTTGTCACAGGGTCATTTAAAAAATGACATGCAGAGGAAGAGGCAGGCCCTTCCGCAGGGGTGGTAGGGGTAGGGCAGGAGCAACAGGCTTGAGCCAAAGTGGGAAGTTGCAGAAGGTGCGTTCAATTACTTTAAAGGATGCACCAGACTTGGTTGAGTGGCTCGCTCAGCCTTACTCTTCTGCACCCTCCTCATCCTCTCGATCTGCACCCTCTTCTTCACTCTCTGCTATGTGCACCCCCAAAGACACTACCACCAACAACACGACCACCACCACCACCACCACATACCTTCCGCTTGAGTCACTGGAATTATTTTCCGATCCATATCAAGAGGACATTTCTGATGCGCAGCCACTCTTGGTATTGGATCAGGAAGAGGAGGTAGCAACAAGCGCTACTCAGCAGTCTGACGCCAGTACCCAGATCAGCCCAAGGAGGAGGTTGGTCCCCGGTGTTGCTGCCTACTCTACTTATAGCGGTGGGGAAGGTGACGTTGATGATGACGTGTCTAGTGATGTCACGTGGGTGCCCACAAGAGAGGAAGAGGAGGGGAGTTCAGAGGGAGATATGGACCAGCAGATAGGGAGGAGAAGCAGCAATGACTTACATTGCACAGCAGGGACAAAGCAGACTGCAAATGTATCAGGAGCGAGTCATCGACCATGTACGGTCACATCTGGCGCTCCCAGGACACCGGCACATGGCTCCGCAGTGTGGGCTTTTTTTAACGTGTCCGCTGCTGACAATAGCGTTGCCATCTGCAATCTTTGCAGTCAACGCGTTAGTCGCGGTAAGCCCAATACTCACCTAGGGACGACCGCCTTAAGAAGGCACATGAGCAGCCATCACCGAGCCCAGTGGGAGCAACGGAACACACAAAGCCACACTGCAGGCTCTCACCGTCCAGCCTCGTCTTCTACTTCTCCTTCTCCTCTCTCCTCACAATTGTCCTCCACTCCACCTTCCATCACGCCAAGCTCACATTTTTCTGCAAAAAGGCAGGCTTCCGTGGGCCTAATGTTTGAGCTTAAAAAAATGATGACGCCGGATAACCCTCTTGCCCAACGGTTGGCGGCTGGCTTGTCAGAACTCATAGCCCGCCAACTACTGCCATATAAACTGGTGGACTCGGAGGCCTTTCGCAAATTTGTGGCCATTGGAACACCACAATGGAAGGTCCCAGGAAGGAAGTATTTCTCAGAGAAGGGCATCCCAGAGCTATATGGCCATGTTCAGCGGCAAGTGAATGTATCTCTGGCACACAGTGTCGGTGCCAAGATACATCTGACCACAGACACGTGGTCTAGCAAACACGGGCAGGGAAGGTATATCAGTTTTACTGCCCACTGGGTGAACCTTCTGACGGCCGTCAAGCATGTAACCCGTGGCACCCGTGTAGATTTGGTTTTACCGCCACGGATTGCATGCAGGCCTGACTCTTCTTCTCCTCCTCCTACTCCATCCTCCTCCCTCTCCTCCTCAGCTGCCTCCTCCTTTTCCGCTGCTAGCGTCTCTTCCACTGCACCGCCCAAGCTCCCCAGAACCTATTCCACATGCCAGGTGAGACGTTGCCATGCCGTGCTGCGTCTGTTGTGCCTGGAAGCAAAGAGCCACACTGGCCCGGCACTCCTTTCAGCTTTGCGTTCACAGGCAGATGAGTGGCTAACACCGCTCAATTTGACAGTTGGTAAAGTGGTGTGTGACAACGGTGCCAATCTGCTTAGCGCATTGAAACAGGGCAAAATCACGCACGTGCCGTGCATGGCACACGTCTTAAACTTGGTCGTGCAGCGATTCCTTGTCAAATACCCTGGGGTCCAGGACATCTTGCGGCAGGCAAGGAAAATCTCGGCCCATTTCAGAAGATCTTACACGGCCATGGCTCGCCTTGCTGACATTCAGCGGCGACACCATCTGCCGGTCAGACGTCTTATTTGCGATTGCCCGACGCGATGGAACTCAACCTTCTATATGCTTGATAGGCTGCTCCAGCAGAAACGTGCAGTTAACGTCTACCTGTATGAACTCTGCGAAAGAAACGGTTCTGGGGAGCTGGGTTTTTTTTCACCGCGCCAGTGGCTGCTCATGCGCGACACATGCAGACTTCTGCGGCCATTTGAGGAGATCACCAAACTGGTCAGTCGCAGCCATGGCGCCATCAGTGACATGGTACCTTATGCCTTCTTTCTGGAGCGTGCATTGCGTCGTGTCATTGATCAGGCTGTGGAGGAGCAGGAGCGGGAAGATGAGGAAGTCGCAATGCTGGATGAATTCCCAGGGGGGGCTACTCTATCTGAGACAAGTCAACAACAGGAGTCTGATGAGGAGTCAGAGGAGGATGGTGCCGGGGCGGATGAGCAGGAGCAAGAAGAGCATGCTTTAAACCTTTCTGGGATCCCTGTTGTGCGAGGATGGGGAGAGGAGAATGAAGAGGACGACATTATCCTGGATGATGAGCAGGAGCCAGGCCACCACACCGCTTCCACTTTAGTGCAAATGGGGGCCTTCATGCTCCAGTGTTTTAATAGGGACCCCCGTATAAAAAGCATGAGGGTCAAGGACCAGTACTGGGTGGCAACGTACTTAGACCCCCGGTACAAACACAAAATGGCGGAAATGTTACCGCCGTCGCAGAGGGCTGTCAGAATGCAGCACTTCCAGGCCTTGCTTCGAGAAATGCTGCATTCTGCTTTTGCGTGCGCTGGCAGAGGAGCAATTCCCACTCCCAGAGAAGGATTTGCGGGTACCAATCCAACAGCGCCTGCAAGAAGAGGCCGGTTTGAAGATGTGTTGGTGACTTCGGATATGAGGTCATTCTTTCAGCCGACCCATCGACAGGTGTCATCCGGATCCAGCATCAGGGAACGCCTAGACCGTCAGGTGTCCGACTACATTGGGTTAACGGCCGATGTGGACGCTCTGAGGAGTGATGAACCCCTAGACTACTGGGTGGGCAGGCTTGACCTCTGGCCAGAGCTTGCCCAATTTGCAATCGAACTGTTGGCTTGCCCCTCATCCAGTGTCCTGTCCGAAAGGACGTTCAGCGCAGCAGGGGGGATTGTGACCGATAAGCGTACTCGCCTAGCTCACCACAGTGTTAACTACCTCACATTTCTAAAAATGAATGAGGCATGGATCTCGGAGGAATTCAACACATGTGATCAGTAGACCATGTATATGTCTATAAACAATTTTTGGAATCAAGCACACAGACCTTCTTAATTCATTTGGCTCACTTCCCTGACCCAAAAAAGCACACCGTACTATATGCCCCTACCCTCCTCTTTGAAGAGGTTGAGCGGTGTCATATTTCTACTGGGGCTGCTTATTATGAGGGGTTCCCACCATCCCTGTGCTGTGCTGACTTCCTCCTGGGTGTTCTTATTATGAGGGGCTCCCACCATCCCTGTGCTGTGCTGACTTCCTCCTGGGGGTTCTTATTATGAGGGGATCACACCATCCCTGTGCTGTGCTGACTTCCTCCTGGGGCTGCTTACGGTGCTGCTGTCAGCGCTGTATGTCACGGAGCTGCTGTCAGCGCTGTATGTCACGGAGCTGCTGTCAGCGCTGTATGTCACGGAGCTGCTGTCAGCGCTGTATGTCACGGAGCTGCTGTCAGCGCTGTATGTCACGGAGCTGCTGTCAGCGCTGTATGTCACGGAGCTGCTGTCAGCGCTGTATGTCACGGAGCTGCTGTCAGCGCTGTATGTCACGGTGCTGCTGTCAGCGCTGTATGTCACGGAGCTGCTGTCAGCGCTGTATGTCACGGAGCTGCTGTCAGTGCTGTATGTCACGGAGCTGCTGTCAGCGCTGTATGTCACGGAGCTGCTGTCAGCGCTGTATGTCACGGAGCTGCTGTCAGCGCTGTATGTCACGGTGCTGCTGTCAGCGCTGTATGTCACGGAGCTGCTGTCAGCGCTGTATGTCACGGAGCTGCTGTCAGTGCTGTATGTCACGGAGCTGCTGTCAGCGCTGTATGTCACGGAGCTGCTGTCAGCGCTGTATGTCACGGAGCTGCTGTCAGCGCTGTATGTCACGGTGCTGCTGTCAGCGCTGTATGTCACGGAGCTGCTGTCAGCGCTGTATGTCACGGAGCTGCTGTCAGCGCTGTATGTCACGGAGCTGCTGTCAGCGCTGTATGTCACGGAGCTGCTGTCAGCGCTGTATGTCACGGAGCTGCTGTCAGCGCTGTATGTCACGGTGCTGATGTCAGTGCTCTGTATTACGGTGCTGCTGTCAGTGCTCTGTATCTCCTGCACCCTCTTGTTTGCCTACCCTGGTCCCTGACCTTCCCTCTCCTCCATTGCCTTCATTAGCTCCATAGTCCTGAATTGTCAGAACAATTTCCCAAATAAAAAAAAAATGCTTGTAGTTATCGATCCCAAATTCACCTCATACATGTATTATGCTATTGTCCAGGTGGTGGGACTACGTGCTACCCCCTAATAATTACCCCGTGGCCGCAAATTCGACCTAAAGGTTTGCGAAATTCGCCTCCCATTGAAGTCAATGGAGCCCGCGGCGAACGGTCGTTTTCGCGAACGTTTGTGCCCGTTCGCGTTTCGCGTTCGCGAAACGTCCCGTCGGAAGTTCGTCCATCACTACCCCTTTCCAAGGACTCCATAACAGGTCATGTGTTCAAAGGAGAGTACACATGACTGGTCCTTGGTGACCACGCTGGATGGTACTTGTGAGGCGATCTCATGGTGTGTGCTGCGGATGGATGGATTGTCTAGGTCGCACTCTGGGGGAGTAGCCACGTCTTGGTCGCACTCTGGTGGAGGGGCCACGTCTTGGTCGCACTCTGGTGGAGGGGCCACGTCTTGGTCGCACTCCGGTGGAGGGGCCACGTCTTGGTCGCACTCCGGTGGAGGGGCCACGTCTTGGTCACACTCCGGTGGAGTGGCCACGCCTTGGTCGCACTCCGGTGGAGTGGCCACGCCTTGGTCGCACTCCGGTGGAGTGGCCACGCCTTGGTCGCACAGCGGTGGAGTGGCCATGCCTTGGTCGCACTCCGGTAGAGTGGACACGTCCTGGTCGCACTCCGGTGGAGTGGACACGTCCTGGTCGCACTCCGGTGGAGTGGACAGGTCCTGGTCGCACTCCGGTGGAGTGGCCACGCCCTGGTCGCACTCCGGTGGAGTGGCCACGCCTTGGTCGCACTCCGGTGGAGTGGCCACGTCCTGGTCGCACTCCGGTGGAGTGGACACGTCCTGGTCGCACTCCGGTGGAGTGGACACGCCCTGGTCGCACTCCGGTGGAGTGGACACGTCCTGGTCGCACTCCGGTGGAGTGGCCAGGTCCTGGTCGCACTCCGGTGGAGTGGCCAGGTCCTGGTCGCACTCCGGTGGAGTGGCCAGGTCCTGGTCGCACTCCGGTGGAGTGGCCAGGTCCTGGTCGCACTCCGGTGGAGTGGACACGTCCTGGTCGCACTCCGGTGGAGTGGCCAGGTCCTGGTCGCACTCCGGTGGAGTGGACACGTCCTGGTCGCACTCCGTTGAAGTGGACACGTCCTGGTCGCACTCCGGTGGAGTGGACACGTGCTGGTCGCACTCCGGTGGAGTGGCCAGGTCCTGGTCGCACTCCGGTGGAGTGGCCAGGTCCTGGTCGCACTCCGGTGGAGTGGACACGTCCTGGTCGCACTCCGGTGGAGTGGCCAGGTCCTGGTCGCACTCCGGTGGAGTGGCCAGGTCCTGGTCGCACTCCGGTGGAGTGGACACGTCCTGGTCGCACTCCGGTGGAGTGGATATGTCCTGGTCGCACTCCGGTGGAGTGGCCAGGTCCTGGTCGCACTCCGGTGGAGTGGACACGTCCTGGTCGCACTCCGGTGGAGTGGACACGTCCTGGTCGCACTCCGGTGGAGTGGACACGTCCTGGTCGCACTCCGGTGGAGTGGACACATGCTGGTCGCACTCCGGTGGAGTGGCCAGGTCCTGGTCGCACTCCGGTGGAGTGGACACGTCCTGGTCGCACTCCGGTGGAGTGGACACGTCCTGGTCGCACTCCGGTGGAGTGGCCAGGTCCTGGTCGCACTCCGGTGGAGTGGACAGGTCCTGGTCGCACTCCGGTGGAGTGGACACGTCCTGGTCGCACTCCGGTGGAGTGGACACGTCCTGGTCGCACTCCGGTGGTGTGGCCAGGTCCTGGTCGCACTCCGGTGGAGTGGACACGTCCTGGTCGCACTCCGGTGGAGTGGCCAGGTCCTGGTCGCACTCCGGTGGAGTGGACAGGTCCTGGTCGCACTCCGGTGGAGTGGCCAGGTCCTGGTCGCACTCCGGTGGAGTGGCCAGGTCCTGGTCGCACTCCGGTGGAGTGGCCAGGTCCTGGTCGCACTCCGGTGGAGTGGCCAGGTCCTGGTCGCACTCCGGTGGAGTGGACACGTCCTGGTCGCACTCCGGTGGAGTGGACACGTCCTGGTCGCACTCCGGTGGAGTGGACACGTCCGGGTCGCACTGTGGTGTGCAGTCAATACCGCGTACACCTACAATAAAAAAAGAGAGGAATTAGATTTAGCACCTTCACCTACATTTCATATATTTTTCTTTGTAGAACATCAAATTATGGAGAGAAGAGATGAAAACGCTGGTGCCAGAGACCATGAATAAACTCTACAGGACAGGGACACAAGGAGGACTAATGTTGTACTTTGTATAAAAATGCTGGTTGCCTGCCACTCATCCCGACCCACTGGCTGGCAATAATGGCATGAAAAATCAGAGGGGCTGGTTGTACCCAGCCCGTAATCCGCCTGCCCATACATGGTTAGAATCTTGGCTGGTCCTTGCTTAGCCGGGTGAGATTGGAAGTGTCTATGGCCGGCTTTAGGAGCGCAGACACTTCTAATGACAGCACTTGGGGTAAAGGCATAGTGCATATTAAAATGCTGATGGATAATGAATTAGTGCGGTTTTATTTGTGTTGGTTTTGTCCGTCTGTCTGGCCTTGTTTACAAGGGTGATGAGGCCCATATAACATGAACGGGACGTTTCTACAACATCTGTATCTTCCAGGTGCTGCATGTAGGCAGTCCATTGACAATGAGTAGAACGCACAGCTGCACGCACGCAGCCACTATACCACTACGGGAGGTTTATGCTTTGCGCCTGGGTGTTAGCGGTACTGGCACTAACCTAGCGCTGCCTGGAGCGACGCAGACCCTGACCCTAAAACCTAATTGATATCACCCGCCGGGTGATCAGGGGGTTAAACCTTTATTGGGTAATAAATGGTGGGTGCCCTGATGCTATAAAAAACAAACTAACCAGAGTCACCCGTAACACTTATACGGTGATCAGTGGTGAAAGGGTTAACTAGGGGCAATCAGGGGGTTCAAATTTTTATTAGGTAGTATATGGGGGTCCCTGGCGCTATATAAAAACCTGACGGGGAACCTAAATAACTAACTGGCTAACCAGCGTCACCAGCGACACTTATACTGTGATCGCTGGTGAAAGGGTTAACTAGGGGCAATTGGGTAGTATATGGGGGTACCTAGCACTATAAAAACCTGGCGGTGAACCTAAAAAAATAACTAGCTACCTAGCGACACTAATGCAGCGATCAGAAAAATGATCGCTTAGTGACACTGGCAAAAGGGGGTGAAAGGGTTAACTAGCAGCAATCAGGGGGTTAAAACCATTATTGGGTAGTATATCGGGGTACCTAGCGCTATAAAAACCTGGCGGTGAACCTAAAAAAATAACTAGCTACCTAGCGACACTAGCGACACTGATGCAGCGATCAGAAAAATGATCGCTTAGTGACACTGGCAAAAGGGGGTGAAAGGGTTAACTAGCGCCAATCAGGGGGTTAAAACCATTATTGGGTAGTATATCGGGGTACCTAGCGCTATAAAAACCTGGCGGTGAACCTAAAAAAATAACTAGCTACCTAGCGACACTAATGCAGCGATCAGAAAAACGATCGCTTAGTGACACTGGCAAAAGGGGGTGAAAGGGTTAACTAGCGGCAATCGGGGGTTAAAACCATTATTGGGTAGTATATCGGGGTACCTAGCGATATAAAAACCTGGCGGTGAACCTAAAAAAATAACTAGCTACCTAGCGACACTAGCGAAACATGCAGCGATCAGAAAAACGATTGCTTAGTGACACTGGCAAAAGGGGGTGAAAGGGTTAACTCTAGGGGCAATCAGGGGGTTAAATCTTTATTGGGGGGTGGTGGGGGCTACCCTGGACCTAACACTAACTGTCCTGACAGTTTTTACTGTCACAACTGACACTGAATGCAGTGATCAGTAAATAAATGATCAATGCAATCAGTGACACTGTGACTGGGGGGGAGGGGGGGCGGGGGTTTGTGTGCCTGTGTGTACCTACATGTCAGTGTAGTGTTGGTGCACACTTACTTTTTGTCTTCTCCTCGTAGTCCGGTCAAAAAGACCGCCCCGAGGAGAATGACATCACTTTCTCCTTCCTGTGTAAACAATACACAGTGGGAGGAAGCTTCCCATTGGCCAGGAGCGATCCAGAGGGGGTGGCCGAAAACCAACGGCCATCCCCTCATCACGGATCGCTCCTGGAGCGAACCGGACCGTGGTATCCAGCGGGAGGGGGTCCGATCGGACCCCCCACCCGCTGGAAGGCAGGCACGTACATGTACGTGCTTGTGCCTGCCTGTGCCATTGTAATGACGTACATTGGCAATACGACGGTCCTTAAGTGGTTAATTCATAAACCGAAGCAGAGAAAACACAGCTTACTATGCTTCAGTTATGAATGAACACAGTGAGTGATCAGTACCGATCACTCATTGTGTTCATTTAGAAAAGTAAGGGCTGGTAAATGACATATTTACCAGCCCCTTTACCTGAAGATCCTCCAGTCAGCGGGAGAGAAGAGGAGGGAAGCCAGCAGCGCTGTGGGGGGGGGGGGGTTATTGCTTTAATTGTTTTTCTCATGTCTCATGTCTGAGTTTTGCCTAAGGCCTCACAAAGCCTAGAGCCGCCTCTGGGGGCGGCATTATCTGCACTGCCCATGGGGGGGGGGCGGCATTATCCGCACTGCCCATGGGGGGGCGGCATTATCCGCACTGCCCATGGGGGGGGCGGCATTATCCGCACTGCCCATGGGGGGGGCATTATCCGCACTGCCCATGGGGGGGCGGCATTATCTGCACTGCCCATGGGGGGGGCGGCATTATCAGCACTGCCCATGGGGGGGGCGGCATTATCCGCACTGCCCATGGGGGGGGGCGGCATTATCCGCACTGCCCATGGGGGGGGGCGGCATTATCCGCACTGCCCATGGGGGGGCGGCATTATCCGCACTGCCCATGGGGGGGGCGGCATTACCTGCACTGCCCATGGGGGGGGCGGCATTATCCGCACTGCCCATGGGGGGGCGGCATTATCCGCACTGCCCATGGGGGGGCGGCATTATCCGCACTGCCCATGGGGGGGGCATTATCCGCACTGCCCATGGGGAGGTGGCATTGGGGGGCACTGAACCAATTGGCACCTTTGTTTTGTTTTTTGTGGGTTTACAACCACTTTAAATATTGCTTATAAATGTGTGTTTATTAGGATTGTACAATAAGTACATGGGTTGTGTGTATGTCAGGGGTTGACAAATTTGCTTTGAATTTAGGAGCCAGTTTTTGTTTTTCTAGAGTGGTATGGATTGTCAGCTCCCGGGGTAAGGCCACTCATTTTCACCCCCTATCCCTAACTCACAATGGAGCACCCAGTCAATAACTCCATTGAAACGCTGGTACATCAGGGTTATGGGCTGACCAGAAAGAGAGTAAGGCTGGCAACAGATGGAACTGGCTGGCACTGGCAGGTGGCACTGGTTGGCATTGGCAGGTGACACTGGTTTGGAACTGGCAGGTGACACTGGTTTGGAACTGGCAGGTGACACTGGTTTGGAACTGGCAGGTGACACTGGTTTGAAACTGGCAGGTGACACCGGTTTGGAACTGGCAGGTGGCACTATTGGCACTGATTGGCAGGTGGCACTGGTTTGGAAGTGGCAGGTGGCCCTGGTTGGCGGTGGCACTAGTTGTCACTGGCAGATGGCACTGATTGGTGGTGGCACTGGTTGGTGTTGGCAGGTGGCACAGATTGGCGGTGGCGCTGGCAGGTGGCACTGGCAGGTTTCACTCGGAGCACTCTGTTACTGAAATGTAACAGAGGAGCTGTCAGAATTGAGCTTAAAGCAGAGCTCCACCCTAAAGTGTACCTTCCGCTCATTGGAACCCTCCCCCCCTCCGGCGCCACAATTGGCACCTTTCAGGGGGGAGGGGGGTGCAGGTACCTGTACAGTACAGGTATCTGCACCCACTTCCAGCGTAGATTCTGCAGAATCCACGCCCCTTTCCGAAGGTCCCCCACTGCCTGCTGGGAAACACACGGATCCCAGAGACAGCGGGGACCATTCTTATTGCGCAGCGCGACTCGCGCATGCGCAGTAGGGAACCGGGAAATGAAGCCGAAAGGCTCCACTTCCTGATTCCCATACCCAAGATGGCGGCGGCAGCACCCGAGAGACGATCGAGAGATCGGCTTCGGGTGCCGACATCGCGGGCGCGCTGGGCGGGTAAGTGTCATTATTTTAAAAGTCAGCAGCTGCAGTATTTGTAGCTGCTGACTTTTAAAAAGAAAAAATGGCGGACTCCCGCTTTAATATCGGAATGGGCGGGACCCGGCCGGGGTGTGAAGCTGACCAGTAACAGAGAGGCGGTGTAGTGTCATATTTTGCTCCCCATCATACAATGTTCCGGAAGTGACGCTGCGGCCAGAAATTTAGCACTGCGCATGCGCCATGCGTTCCAAACACTTGCGCCATGCGTTCCAAATGATTTGCGACAATGCAGACCAGTGAAACCGTCAGATAATGTCAGAGAAGTGAGGGGAGGTAATCCCCTCCCTGAGCCACAGTTACCCGCTCTCTCTCCGCCGCTCTCCGCTCTGTCTAAAGTTAATGTCACGATTACCTCCCCTCACTCCCGTGACATTATCTGACGGTTTCACTGAACTACATTGTCGGAAATCCTCTGGAACGCATGGTGCAAGCATTTGGAACGCATCGCGCATGCGCAGTGCAAAATTTCCGGCCGCAACGTCCCTTCCGGAGCGTTCTATGATGGGGAGCAAAATATGACACTACAGCGGATATGTCAGATTTGAGCTTGAGTCGAGGTGGGCGGGCCCCGCTCGGGGGGGGAGGGTCCCGGCCGGGTGGGCGGGACTCAGCAGCTATCAAACACCGGCCAACGATTGGGCTGCTTAAGAAAAGAGGCGCGGCCACATACACGTAGCGGCCCGCCCAGATTCCATTGGCTGGTGTTTGATAGCTGCTGGGCCCCGCCCACCCTGGCCGGGTCCCGCCCACCCCGGCCGGTTCCCTCCCACACAGACATAAAGCTGAAATCTCTCCTTTGCTTGTCAGTGTCACACACAGTGCGCAGCCGCAGAGTGTGGAGGAGGGGGGAGGGGGTCAGTCATTGTTAATAGTGATAGTGAGTGGGCTGGTGGCAGCTTAGGCGCCAGGTTGTGATTTCTGGTGGCATTGGTGACCTGGCGCCTGGGGTTTGTGGAGCCCTGGTGTATGTCTTGTGTTGATTGTAACTAAAAAATGTCATAAAAAAGGACTTGATTTAAAAAATATGAAAAAAAAACATTTGTACCTATGGGAATGTGACCCCAAAACATTTTTTTGAAAAAAAAAACAAATTATGAAAAAAAAAATTTTTTTTGAAAAAAAAAAAAAATTTTTTTAAAAACAAAAAAAATTTTTTTTTGAAAAAAAAAAATATGAAGAAAATAATATACTTTGAAAAAAAAAAGTGAAAAAAAATTTTTTTTTGAAAAAAAAAAAAAAAAAATTATAAAAAAAAAAAAAATCTTTGAATAAAAACACTTACCAATCTCAGTGTCTGTATCCCGGTGATGTCTATTGGCTTTACAGCCGGAACCGAAACATCGAACGACGGCTCTGAAACAGCCGCGCACAAACGCTCGGGTCCTCTTCAGCTTGGAGGGCTTTTTGGTTGGGGTATCTGCAGGCTGGTCACTGACACCTCCTACCATGGCCCTTCCTTTGCTGGGTTTCTCTTTGATGTTTTTCAGAGAAACAATCTGATTACATTTAAATCGGTTCATTATTAAGAATAAAGAAACTCGCTTTAAATGTATGACAACAAATATTGCAATGAAATTGAATTGACCGAAATCAAATCCAATAATATCACAAGGTATCTCTCAGGAGAGATAAAAGCCAACCTCACTTGTCAGTGGACAGTCAACTTCTGATGAATTCTGCCCCAGCGTCTGAATATATAGGGGGACTCAGCCAATGAAATCACAGCGACTTTGGCTCAGCCAATCACAGCGACTTTGGCTCAGCCAATCACAGCGACTTTGGCTCAGCCAATCACAGTGACTTTGGCTCAGCCAATCACAGTGACTTTGGCTCAGCCAATGAAATCACAGTGCAGTCATGTGACTTTTTTTTTTTGAAAAATTAACTGACGATTTTTCTTAAAGGAGCCAGTATACGGATGTAATAGGGATATACGGCTCCTGGAAGAACATGTTATTGTGAATGAGATTTAACCCTTACAGTCCCATGGCTGAAATAAAGATCTCTATTCTTATGATAACATTGTGAATGGAGCCTTAGAAATCCTCTCCGCACATCAAATCTTCTCATTTCTTTTATTTTATCATTATTACACACCAATTATTTCTCCATGAGGGGGGGAGGGGTGATGAGCCTCACGCTGCTCCCCGGGGCCGCCCGCCGTGTGAAGATCCGTACCGCGCTCTACTAACCAATCACAATTGATAACGGAAGTGACGTTCAGTCGCAGCCATCTTACTATACCCCGCACTCCTCTATAGTAAGCATACACTGAGAAGGCGGACATCTTGTTACACCCACCGGAGTTTGATGCATAAATAGAGTATTTAGAAATCGGAATGTTTGGATGTTACATTTTAAAAGCCGCGGCAAACCTGCCCACCTCACACGTTTGCTAATGTGACAGAAAACTCTGAGTTCAGTCCGTGGGATTTCACCATATAACCTCCGATTTTGTGTTTTATAAAAAGTGTAAAATGCAAAACTCCAGCGGGTGTAACAAGATGTCCGCCTCCCCCCCCCCTTCTCGGTCTATCCTCACAGTGGAGGAGTGCGGGGTGTAGCAAGATGGCGGCGACGGATCGTCACTTCCGTTACTAATTCTAAGGGGTCGCGGAATCTGACGGAACACCGGAGCCAGCGCTGCAGCGGTCAGTCCGCCCGATTCTCTTGTATGAAATCTTCACTCTCCACCCTTTGTCTCTCAGCTCCTCCCCTATCACACAGGCTCCACCCTCCTCGCACTCATCTCCGTGGTAACCGTACACTGCAGGGGGAGGAGATAAGAGACACAGCCCCACCCCTCATTCCTCCTCTCTGTTTACTAATATGGAGGCGTCCAATCAGCGGCGGGACAAGTGACCAGCAAGGAAGGTGGGGCCGGTAGCGGAAGGGGCGGGGCAGGGATTGAAACGCACAGTGTCTGGTAGTCATGATCATCTCTCGCCAGGTGAGACCCCGAAGTATCGAGGGGGAGGGGGAGTGTCCACTATAGAGGGTCCCCCTCCCCCAACACACACAGAGGACCAATCATAGGCTGAGCTCTACGTGTCGGTGCTCTTCGATGAGGTGGGGGTGTATTTCTCGGAGGGGGAGGGGTGTAATGAGGAGTATTGATGGGAGGTTCTCTGTCGCTCTTCAGGTGTCGGTGCTCTTCGATGAGGTGGGGTGAATTTCTCGGAGGAGGAGGGGTGTAGTCTGGAGGAGTATTGATGGGATGTTAGGGGATGGGATGTTGTTAGGGGGCACACTTTAGTGGCACTGGTAGGTGACACTGATGAGGCATGGGTAGGGGGCACACTTTAGTGGCACTGGTAGGTGACACTGATGAGGCACGGGTAGGGGGCACACTTTAGTGGCACTGGTAGGTGACACTGATGAGGCACGGGTAGGGGGCACACTTTAGTGACACTGGTAGGTGACACTGATGAGGCACGGGTAGGGGGCACACTTTAGTGGCACTGGTAGGTGACACTGATGAGGCACGGGTAGGGGGCACACTTTAGTGACACTGGTAGGTGACACTGATGAGGCACGGGTAGGGGGCACACTTTAGTGGCACTGGTAGGTGACACTGATGAGGCACGGGTAGGGGGCACACTTTAGTGGCACTGGTAGGTGACACTGATGAGGCACGGGTAGGGGGGCACACTTTAGTGGCACTGGTAGGTGACACTGATGAGGCACGGGTAGGGGGCACACTTTAGTGGCACTGGTAGGTGACACTGATGAGGCACGGGTAGGGGGCACACTTTAGTGGCACTGGTAGGTGACACTGATGAGGCACGGGTAGGGGGCACACTTTAGTGGCACTGGTAGGTGACACTGATGAGGCACGGGTAGGGGGCACACTTTAGTGGCACTGGTAGGTGACACTGATGAGGCACGGGTAGGGGGCACACTTTAGTGACACTGGTAGGTGACACTGATGAGGCACGGGTAGGGGGCACACTTTAGTGACACTGGTAGGTGACACTGATGAGGCACGGGTAGGGGGGCACACTTTAGTGACACTGGTAGGTGACACTGATGAGGCACGGGTAGGGGGCACACTTTAGTGGCACTGGTAGGTGACACTGATGAGGCACGGGTAGGGGGCACAGACTAGCGGCACTGGTAGGTGACACTGATGAGGCACGGGTAGGGGGCACACTTTAGTGGCACTGGTAGGTGACACTGATGAGGCACGGGTAGGGGGCATACTTTAGTGGCACTGGTAGGTGACACTGATGAGGCATGGGTAGGGGGCACACTTTAGTGGCACTGGTAGGTGACACTGATGAGGCACGGGTAGGGGGCACACTTTAGTGGCACTGGTAGGTGACACTGATGAGGCACGGGTAGGGGGCACACTTTAGTGGCACTGGTAGGTGACACTGATGAGGCACGGGTAGGGGGCACACTTTAGTGGCACTGGTAGGTGACACTGATGAGGCACGGGTAGGGGGCACAGACTAGCGGCACTGATGGGCACATATTGGGACCGATGTCCCTGTAACAGAAGCTGGTTACTGGCTGCTTTATTTTCTCCTTCCGCTGATTGTGAGAATAAAAAAGCAGATAATCGGCTTCTGTTTACTTCCGTGATCAGCTGTTGGCTGAGAGCTGATCATGTGATAAAGTGCCGCAGCGATTGGCTCTTTACCCTGTTCTGTGATCAGCTGAGTGGGAAGAACTCGATGATTGGAGAGCGCGCCGCAGGGGGCACGTGAGCGGCACCATCACGGGAGGACATCTGTGGTCTCCCTACCACCACCGGAAGGCCGCGCTGTAACAGTCTTTCTATAGCGCCGGTGGAAAGTAGTTAACGGCTTGCCGACCAGCCGCCGCGGTTGTACTGCGGAAACGCGGCTCTGCGAATCGCCGTCATGTTACGTTGCTTCCATATTCAGCCACTAGGGGCGCGCGTGCTCGTCCATGAAACCGATGCCATCACCCGGAGAACAGCGATCTGTGTGTTTCTTATCTGAGGGGAGAAGAGACAGATCATCTGTTCACACAGAGTATGAAGAGCCATCTGTCATCTCCCCTACACAGTCCCCTCCCCCCCTTCAGTTAGAACATGTAGTAGAGGACGCATTAACCCCTTGATCGCCCCCTAGTGTTAACCCCTTCCCTGCCAGTGACATGTTTACAGTAATTGATGCATATTTATAGCATTGATCGCTGTATAAATGCCAATAGTCCCAAAAAATGTGTCAAAATTGTCCGACGTGTCCGCCATGTTGCCGTCCCGGTAAAAGTTGCAAGTCGCCGGCATTACTAGTAAAAATAATAAAATAATAAATATGCCATAACTATCCCTATTTTGTAGACGCTTTACCTTTTGCGTAAACCAATCAATATACACTTATTGATTTTTTTTTTTCTACAAAAATATGTAGAATACGTGTCGGCCTAAACTGGGGAAAAAATATTTTTTATATATCTTTGGGGGATATTTATTATAGCAAAAAGTAAAAAAAACATTGCTTTGTTTTATTTTTTGTTTTCAAAATTGTCGCTTTTTTTGTTTATAACGCAAAAAAGAAAAAATGAAGAGGCGATTAAATACCTCCAAAAGAAAGCTCTATTTGTGGTGGGGGGGGGGGGCATTTATTTATTTATTTATTTTTGGATGCTACGTCACCCAACTGCATAATGGTCAGTTAAAGCGACGCAGTGCTGAATTGCAAAAAGTTCTCTGGTCAGGAGGGGGGGTAAAATCTTTCGGGGCTGAAGCGGTTAAAGTGGTTGTAAAAAGAAAAAGCACCTGGGTGCAGCAGCCCCCTCCTTATACTTACCTGAGCCAGTAATGTGCAGGAGGTCAGTGGCTCTCCCGGGTCTCTTCTCATTCATTGGCTCTGTATACTGTCAATCTGAGATAATGAGAGGAGGGGGGGGGGGGCTGAGCTGCACTCTGTGACTGGGCACACCGAGCAATAACTTGGGATGGAGCCCTGCTCAGGTGCCCCCCAGAGCAAGCAGCTGGGAAGGTCTGTAATTATGAACTGGTAATAATGGGAAGAACTACTCATGAAAGAGACCTTTCAGATGGTGAGTTGGGCGGGGGGCGGTAAAAACAGGCATCTGATGTAGTTTTGCAGTCTGGATGTTTGGGACTGAGCAGTATAGAGGTATATAGTGTAAGCTTTGTGCTGTCAGTGTGATCTCCCGCCCCGGGATTGGAGAGGTCTGTGCTGCTCACATAACATTGTCTCGCCTCTTCTGGCTGATTTCTGAGGTGCTGCGGCCCGATTCCTCCCATGATCACAATTAGGGTTGTCACCTTTTCTTCACCTCAAACCCAAACACTTGATCGGTGCACACCAATTTTTATTATAGTATAAACTATAGATATATTTTGGTATTAAATAATATTTCTAATCATATGAAGTTAATAACAAGAGTCCCCCTTTACGTCAGAGTCCACGGAGTCCCCCTTTTATATCTGAACTCACAGAGTTCCCTTTCACTCTAAGGGGGGACTCTGCAGACTCTGATGTAAGGGAGAATTCTGGGGACTCTAACATAAGGGATGCTCTGGGAACCCTGATTTAAGGGGGGACACTGAGAACACTGATGTATGGAGAGAACCCTGATTTACCTTAGTGTACTCTCTCAGAGGCAGGAGAGAGAAGGGGTAGACTTCAGACACGGAGGGATGGTGAGCTCACTCACCCTTTGGAAGTCAGCACCTCTCATCCAAATGTATCTGAGGCTGCTGGGCTTCAAATTTTCGGCCCCCACTTTCCTTTTTCTGAGGCACAGCACCAGGCATTGGAATGTGGGCAGACAAAGAGGAGTAGGGGGTGGGGGGAAGAGGTGCAGATTGAGCCCTCTCTCCTCTCCTGTCTGTGTGTGTTTTGTTGGGGAAGAGGGAATTGTTAGTGCTGGCTTTGGGCTGTGTGAAAGAGAGTGTTACAGACACTCTCAGCTTAGACAACTGCAGCCAGCAACCCAGCTGGGAGGCCATAGTACAGTTTAAATAATGTGTCTGGGTCTCAGAGAGTCTGAAACCCGGACACATGATTCCAAACCCGAACTGTCCGGGTGAATCCTGGACAGGTGGCAACCCTAATCACAATAGTCTCTCTAGGGCTGAAACAACTAATCCATTATGAAATGAATCGATTACTATTTTCATAATCGATGAATCGGCCGGTAACCTAATGGGTTAAAAAAACCTAAAATGAGCCCTTTATAATACAAAGATAGCAAATAATCGCTACTATAAATATTCCTGTCACTGTTCTAAAGTAAAAAATGAACCCCTTTCAGTAGTGATTATCGGCTTTTTCTACTATAAAGGGCTCATTTTAGTTTTTTAGTTTTTAACCCCATTATGTTACTAAACGCGTTAGACCCGGTTCACATCTATGCGTTTTTGGTGCTTTTTGCAGAAATGCACTGCAGTTCATTTCCATGGTTTCCTATGGGACACGTTCACATCTGAAAGGGGCGGGGACTTTTAAACGCAAAATAATGCTTTATTGGTTCAATATACTTCAATGGAGAAGCTGCAGAAAAGCGTGTCATGTGTTTTTGCAGCAATTTGTGTGCCCAAAAAAAATGTAAAAATACAAATTGCAGAAAAATCACGTGCGCAAAAATCAAAACGCACAGCAAAAGGCACTGCAGAAACAGATCAAAAGCAAACTGCATAGGTGTGTACCGAGCCTTGTGCTGACCACACCGATCAATTTTCAGATGAGAATATTCAGACTAAAAATCTTTCTACATTCGCTGAATGAAAGAATTTTGTTTGAAATTTTCACTTGTTTTTAAAATGAAGGTAATATCTGAATGAAAACCACATCCACTGTCTGAAAATTCCTTCCACTAAGACCTTTTCTGTTATTTCTACATTTTCCCCTCACTGTGGTTGAAAATGAACGTCAATTTGATCCACATTTTTTTTTTAAGGTTATTAAGCGATTAATCGGCCAACTAATGGATGGTGAAAATAATGGTTAGTTGCAGCCCTAATTCTCTCCCAGTGTTGCTGGGAGAAACCTTGAAACACAACGTACATCCTCCAAGCTAATGAAGCCAATCCTCTTTTATTCACAGATGTGTCCATCACCAACGTTCGCCATCCCAGCTTCACCATTCATGCAGAAGTTTGCTTATGGAACCCGTGTCAGCGTTTACCTGATGAAAAGGTCAGCTCAGCATTCATCATCTTGTTTTGTCGGAGAATAAAGGTGGGGGGAGGGGGAGAATGTTCCAAAATAGATGACAAAGTAGGACGTGTTACTAGTCAGCAAATCTAGGACAGGTAAGTCCTGCATATTGGTGACTACATATCGGAAGTGAAGGCCGGGTTCACACTTGTGGGAATTGGATGAGGGTTTCCCCGCATCCATTTCACATGACGGGAGAGTGTGACCGGCTGTCATTGGAGCCGCTTCACACATCTCCGGGGCGGCTACAGAGCGCACTGCAGAAGGGTCCGGTGTGTCTTTGGCTGTTTTCAGGTCTGAATTGAGGCAAAATTCTGCCCCCCCCCCCCATAAAAAACGGAGAACAGGGGCGCTCCACAAACCGTGTGAACCCAGCCTTAAATCGGAGCTCCGCCCAAAAGGGATGTACTGCTTTTACCACCCCCCATTACCTAGTTTCAACAGGTTCCTGCACCCACTTCTGCTTGGGCAGAAGTTCTCACCCCTCCCCCCTGCGATTTTCTGGGAAACGTCACAGGTCCCAGAAGATTGCATGACCTGTGGAGAGGCAGCCGCCTTTTCCAGGCTTTACTGTCTCAGGGCCGCTCTGTGCAGTTAAGTAGTATAACATGTTCTTCTAAAGTCTGTGGTTTTTTGTTTATTGAAAAACATAATTTTAAGGTTCAAAGCAAGTTTCTCGGCCCCCTAGTATTTCTGGCTGTGGCCAATGTAAGTAAGGGCTAATCATTTATGTAGAATTTACAGAAGCAGCTGGGACTGGTGTCTAGCTATGGGGAGGAGTGGAGGATCAGCCCTGCTTTAACCACTTAAGGACCGCCTCGCGCCAATATATACGTCGGCAGAATGGCACGGCTGGACACAATCACGTACCGGTACGTGATTCTTTAAGTGCCCAGCCGTGGGTCGGGAGCGCGCGGCTGGCTCCCGACCCGGTCCTGTGATCTGTGGCCGCGGGACCAGCGGACCCGATCGCCGCTGGTGTCCCGCGATCGGGTCACAGAGCTGAAGAAGGAGGAGAGGTCTGTGTAAACAAGCCTCTCCCCGTGCTTCCCTGAGGGGCTGTCACCGATCGTCTCTTGTTCTGGGCGCGTCTCCGATCTCAGTAAAGAAACATCGGCTCTTTACCCATGTGATCAGCTGTGTCCAATCATATGTAAACAAGGAAATGGCAGTTATCTGCTTGACTCTCTCACTGAAAGAGTGGGAGGAGAGAGCCGATCAGCAGCATTTCCTCACAGGGGAGACCTATACATATCATCGGTGCCGCCCCATCTGTACCCCATTGGTGCCGCCTCATCTGTGCCCCATCGGTGCCACCTCATCTGTGCCCCATCGGTGTCGCCTCATCTGTGCCCCATCGGTGTCGCCTCATCTGTGCCCCATCTGTACCCCATCGGTGCCGCCTCATCTGTACCCCATCGGTGCCGCCTCATCTGTGCCCCATCTGTACCCCATCGGTGCTGCCTCATCTGTACCCCATCGGTGCCGCCTCATCTGTGCCCCATCTGTACCCCATCGGTGCCGCCTCATCTGTACCCCATCGGTGCAGGAGAAAAATGACTTATTTACAACATTTTCTAACAGAAACAGACTTTTTTTTGTTTGTTTGCTTTACAATATTTGGTCTTGAGTATTGAGGTGGTTAATGGCCCCTTTTCATATCCACCAAATCCTCTACAATTCTGCGGCAGTGCTTAGTATTATTCTTAAAATCAATCCCTGTGTCCCCATGGAGCTCCTTGGATTTCAGGCCCCTAAATGTGTCACATCTTCTTCTCTCTAATGGACAACGAAGCTCTTGATTCGAATGTCAAATGCTAGTTTGTACTGGTCCGAGGAGCTGGCATTTTACAGCTGTGTGATGGGAGGAAGATGATTTTCTTTTTCTTTAAACTCCCATCAAGTAGGGCTATGTGGTAGACTTTAAATTCTGATTCTGATTGTGCCGTCTGTAATCAATAACTGTTCATCTCCATTCTCTGTCCAGAGGAATCCTTCATGGATGACTTTGATGAGGGCGCTTATTACGAAGCTTTGGGCACGAGACCGGCACTTAACATGGACAAGCTGGATGAGTCCTACCAGAAGGTGATTGAATTGTTCTTCGTGTGCACCAGCGAGAACCCCAAGGAACGGCCTTCTGCACCTCCAATTGTGGAGGCCTTGGAAGCGCAGGGGGTCAAGTAGTCATTTAGAATTCTGTTTAAAGGTTTCTGTTGGAATGGTTTTAATGTTTTTAACTATGAGAAGGCAGCTTTGTGTTGCTGTAATGTTTTCTAGAATGGTAGATTAGAGCAATGGTGAGCTCTGCTCTTCATCAGAGGTACTAATGCTGCCATATGAGGCTAGAAGTAAACTCAGCAGTTATGTCCCACGTAGCAGGTCCCTGACATCATGTATGTCATTCCAATGTGAAAGTATTGCTGGCCTTGCTGTATATAGCACTGAGGCACACAAACCTACCTCTAGCCAATGATGGTGCCACCTTTTGGAGTCTTCCTGAAGACACTTCTGCTGCCCCCATCCATCATGGTCACATCCTATAAGGCACATGCCCAGCCCAGCTTTTATTTTAGAATAACTGTGGCAACCAGGTATTACAAGGGTGTTTGGGTGCTGGAGGTAGGGTTTGATTTGTACAAAACCTAAACGTGATACAAGGTGCACTTTCATATGGGGGGAAAGTGTAAATGGAGAGTTTACTTCCCACTTTACCTCCAGCAACCCCTTTGCAGTTCTCTACACATAACTGCAGCAAACAGCCCTCAAGTACCTATTGACTTATGTAAGCTGCCCTAAGGTCCTACCAGGCTGCTGTATGCCAGATACTTCTAGTTCTGAGCCATGGTTGGGATTTCTTTGTAAATCTGAGACATTGATTGGCTGCTCAGACCAAGGAAGATACTTTTTGGGCCTTTGCATAGCATAGAACCTGTTCCTCCTGCCCTACTAGAAGTATTAAAGAAAAAAGCTGGAGGGAGTTTGCTTGTAGGCACGGCCTGCTGTCCTCTCCAAGATGGCTGCCTGGAGCTCATAGCAGAAGATGATTAGTCTTTAGTAGGTTCCTGCTGGTGTTTTGTCAGATTAGGCGAACCGTCAAAGTGTAACGCAAGTGACGTTTCGTCGCCGCCATCTTGCTACACCCCGCACTTGTCCCTAGTGAGGATACGGTGAGAAGGGGGAAAGCAGACATCTTGTTACACCCCGTACTCCTCCACGGTAAGGATACAGTGAGAAGGGGTAAGGGGACATCTTGTTACACCCCGTACACCTCCACAGTAAGGATACTGTGAGAAGGGGGTAAGCGGACATCTTGTTACACCCCGTACACCTCCACAGTAAGGATACAGTGAGAAGGGGGTAAGGGGACATCTTGTTACACCCCGTACTCCTCCACGGTCAGGATACAGTGAGAACGGGTAAGGGGACATCTTGTTACACCCCGTACACCTCCACAGTAAGGATACAGTGAGAAGGGGGTAAGGGGACATCTTGTTACACCCTGTACACCTCCACGGTAAGGATACTGTGAGAAGGGGGTAAGGGGACATCTTGTTACACCCCGTACTCCTCCACAGTAAGGATAAAGTGAGAAGGGGGTAAGGGGACATCTTGTTACACCCCGTACACCTCCACAGTAAGGATACTGTGAGAAGGGGGTAAGCGGACATCTTGTTACACCCTGTACACCTCCACAGTAAGGATACAGTGAGAAGGGGGTAAGGGGACATCTTGTTACACCCCGTACACCTCCACAGTAAGGATACAGTGAGAAGGGGGTAAGGGGACATCTTGTTACACCCTGTACACCTCCACGGTAAGGATACTGTGAGAAGGGGGTAAGGGGACATCTTGTTACACCCCGTACTCCTCCACAGTAAGGATACAGTGAGAAGGGGGTAAGGGGACATCTTGTTACACCCCGTACACCTCCACAGTAAGGATACAGTGAGAAGGGGTAAGCCGACAACTTGTTACACCCCGTACACCTCCACAGTAAGGATACAGTGAGAAGGGGGTAAGGGGACATCTTGTTACACCCCGTACACCTCCACAGTAAGGATACAGTGAGAAGGGGGTAAGCGGACATCTTGTTACACCCCGTACACCTCCACAGTAAGGATACAGTGAGAAGCTGTAAGCGGACATCTTGCTACACCCCGTACACCTCCACGGTAGGATACAGTGAGAAGGGGTAAGGGGACATCTTGTTACACCCCGTTCACCTCCACAGTAAGGATACAGTGAGAAGGGGGTAAGGGGACATCTTGTTACACCCTGTACACCTCCACAGTAAGGATACTGTGAGAAGGGGGTAAGGGGACATCTTGTTACACCCTGTACACCTCCACGGTAAGGATACAGTGAGAAGGGGGTAAGGGGACATCTTGTTACACCCCGTACACCTCCACGGTAAGGATACAGTGAGAAGGGGGTAAGGGGACATCTTGTTACACCCTGTACACCTCCACAGTAAGGATACTGTGAGAAGGGGGTAAGCGGACATCTTGTTACACCCTGTACACCTCCACAGTAAGGATACAGTGAGAAGGGGGTAAGGGGACATCTTGTTACACCCTGTACACCTCCACGGTAAGGATACTGTGAGAAGGGGGTAAGGGGACATCTTGTTACACCCCGTACTCCTCCACAGTAAGGATACAGTGAGAAGGGGGTAAGGGGACATCTTGTTACACCCCGTACACCTCCACAGTAAGGATACAGTGAGAAGGGGTAAGCGGACATCTTGTTACACCCCGTACACCTCCACAGTAAGGATACAGTGAGAAGGGGGTAAGGGGACATCTTGTTACACCCCGTACACCTCCACAGTAAGGATACAGTGAGAAGGGGGTAAGCGGACATCTTGTTACACCCCGTACACCTCCACAGTAAGGATACAGTGAGAAGCTGTAAGCGGACATCTTGCTACACCCCGTACACCTCCACGGTAGGATACAGTGAGAAGGGGTAAGGGGACATCTTGTTACACCCCGTTCACCTCCACAGTAAGGATACAGTGAGAAGGGGGTAAGGGGACATCTTGTTACACCCTGTACACCTCCACGGTAAGGATACAGTGAGAAGGGGGTAAGGGGACATCTTGTTACACCCCGTACACCTCCACGGTAAGGATACAGTGAGAAGGGGGTAAGGGGACATCTTGTTACACCCCGTACACCTCCACGGTAAGGATACAGTGAGAAGGGGGTAAGGGGACATCTTGTTACACCCTGTACACCTCCACGGTAAGGATACTGTGAGAAAGGGTAAGCGGACATCTTGTTACACCCTGTACACCTCCACAGTAAGGATACAGTGAGAAGGGGGTAAGCGGACATCTTGTTACACTCCGTACACCTCCACAGTAAGGATACTGTGAGAAGGGGGTAAGGGGACATCTTGTTACACCCCGTACACCTCCACAGTAAGGATACAGTGAGAAGGGGGTAAGCGGACATCTTGTTACACCCCGTACACCTCCACGGTAAGGATACAGTGAGAAGGGGGTAAGCGGACATCTTGTTACACCCCGTACACCTCCACAGTAAGGATACAGTGAGAAGGGGTAAGCGGACATCTTGTTACACCCCGTACACCTCCACAGTAAGGATACAGTGAGAAGGGGTAAGCGGACATCTTGTTACACCCCGTACACCTCCACAGTAAGGATACTGTGAGAAGGGGGTAATGGGACATCTTGTTACACCCCGTACACCTCCACAGTAAGGATACAGTGAGAAGGGGGTAAGGGGACATCTTGTTACACCCCGTACACCTCCACAGTAAGGATACAGTGAGAAGGGGTAAGGGGACATCTTGTTACACCCCGTACACCTCCACAGTAGGGATACAGTGAGAAGGGGGTAAGGGGACATCTTGTTACACCCTGTACACCTCCACAGTGAGGATACTGTGAGAAGGGGGTTAGCGGACATCTTGTTACACCCTGTACACCTCCACAGTAAGGATACAGTGAGAAGCTGTAAGCGGACATCTTGCTACACCCCGTACACCTCCACGGTAGGATACAGTGAGAAGGGGTAAGGGGACATCTTGTTACACCCCGTTCACCTCCACAGTAAGGATACAGTGAGAAGGGGGTAAGGGGACATCTTGTTACACCCTGTACACCTCCACGGTAAGGATACAGTGAGAAGGGGGTAAGGGGACATCTTGTTATACCCCGTACACCTCCACGGTAAGGATACAGTGAGAAGGGGGTAAGGGGACATCTTGTTACACCCCGTACACCTCCACGGTAAGGATACAGTGAGAAGGGGGTAAGGGGACATCTTGTTACACCCTGTACACCTCCACGGTAAGGATACTGTGAGAAAGGGTAAGCGGACATCTTGTTACACCCTGTACACCTCCACAGTAAGGATACAGTGAGAAGGGGGTAAGCGGACATCTTGTTACACTCCGTACACCTCCACAGTAAGGATACTGTGAGAAGGGGGTAAGGGGACATCTTGTTACACCCCGTACACCTCCACAGTAAGGATACAGTGAGAAGGGGGTAAGCGGACATCTTGTTACACCCCGTACACCTCCACGGTAAGGATACAGTGAGAAGGGGGTAAGCGGACATCTTGTTACACCCCGTATACCTCCACGGTAAGGATACTGTGAGAAAGGGTAAGCGGACATCTTGTTACACCCCGTACACCTCCACAGTAAGGATACAGTGAGAAGGGGTAAGGGGACATCTTGTTACACCCCGTACACCTCCACAGTAAGGATACTGTGAGAAGGGGGTAAGGGGACATCTTGTTACACCCCGTACACCTCCACAGTAAGGATACTGTGAGAAGGGGGTAAGGGGACATCTTGTTACACCCCGTACACCTCCACAGTAAGGATACAGTGAGAAGGGGGTAAGCGGACATCTTGTTACACCCCGTACACCTCCACGGTAAGGATACAGTGAGAAGGGGGTAAGCGGACATCTTGTTACACCCCGTACACCTCCACGGTAAGGATACTGTGAGAAAGGGTAAGCGGACATCTTGTTACACCCCGTACACCTCCACAGTAAGGATACAGTGAGAAGGGGTAAGGGGACATCTTGTTACACCCCGTACACCTCCACAGTAGGGATACAGTGAGAAGGGGGTAAGGGGACATCTTGTTACACCCTGTACACCTCCACAGTGAGGATACTGTGAGAAGGGGGTTAGCGGACATCTTGTTACACCCTGTACACCTCCACAGTAAGGATACAGTGAGAAGGGGGTAAGGGGACATCTTGTTACACCCCGTACACCTCCACAGTAAGGATACAGTGAGAAAGGGGTAAGGGGACATCTTGTTACACCCTGTACACCTCCACAGTAGGGATACAGTGGGAAGGGGGTAAGGGGACATTTTGTTACACCCCGTACACCTCCACAGTGAGGATACTGTGAGAAGGGGGTAAGCGGACATCTTGTTACACCCCGTACACCTCCACGGTAAGGATACAGTGAGAAGGGGTAAGCGGACACCTTGTTACACCCCGTACACCTCCACAGTAAGGATACAGTGAGAAGGGGGTAAGCGGACATCTTGTTACACCCCGTACACCTCCACGGTAAGGATACAGTGAGAAGGGGTAAGCGGACATCTTGTTACACCCTGTACACCTCCACGGTAAGGATACAGTGAGAAGGGGGTAAGCGGACATCTTGTTACACCCCGTACACCTCCACAGTAAGGATACAATGAGAAGGGGTAAGCGGACATCTTGTTACACCCCGTACACCTCCACAGTAAGGATACTGTGAGAAGGGGGTAATGGGACATCTTGTTACACCCCGTACACCTCCACAGTGAGGATGCTGTGAGAAGGGGGTAAGCGGACATCTTGTTACACCCTGTACACCTCCACAGTAAGGATACAGTGAGAAGGGGTAAGCGGACATCTTGTTACACCCCATACACCTCCACGGTAAGGATACAGTGAGAAGGGGTAAGCGGACATCTTGTTACACCCTGTACACCTCCACGGTAAGGATACAGTGAGAAGGGGGTAAGGGGACATCTTGTTACACCCTGTACACCTCCACAGTAAGGATACAGTGAGAAGGGGTAAGCGGACATCTTGTTACACCCTGTACACCTCCACGGTAAGGATACAGTGAGAAGGGGTAAGCGGACATCTTGTTACACCCTGTACACCTCCACGGTAAGGATACAGTGAGAAGGGGGTAAGGGGACATCTTATTACACCCCGTACACCTCCACAGTAAGGATACAGTGAGAAGGGGGAAAGCAGACATCTTGTTACACCCCGTACACCTCCACGGTAAGGATACAGTGAGAAGGGGGTAAGGGGACATCTTGTTACACCCCGTACACCTCCACAGTAAGGATACAGTGAGAAGGGGTAAGCGGACATCTTGTTACACCCCGTACACCTCCACAGTAAGGATACAGTGAGAAGGGGTAAGCGGACATCTTGTTACACCCCGTACACCTCCACAGTAAGGATACAGTGAGAAGGGGGTAAGGGGACATCTTGTTACACCCCGTACACCTCCACAGTAAGGATACAGTGAGAAGGGGTAAGCGGACATCTTGTTACACCCCGTACACCTCCACAGTAAGGATACAGTGAGAAGGGGTAAGCGGACATCTTGTTACACCCCGTACACCTCCACAGTAAGGATACAGTGAGAAGGGGTAAGCGGACATCTTGTTACACCCCGTACACCTCCACAGTAAGGATACAGTGAGAAGGGGTAAGCGGACATCTTGTTACACCCCGTACACCTCCACAGTAAGGATACAGTGAGAAGGGGTAAGCGGACATCTTGTTACACCCCGTACACCTCCACAGTAAGGATACAGTGAGAAGGGGGTAAGGGGACATCTTGTTACACCCCGTACACCTCCACAGTAAGGATACAGTGAGAAGGGGTAAGCGGACATCTTGTTACACCCCGTACACCTCCACGGTAAGGATACAGTGAGAAGGGGTAAGCGGACATCTTGTGTTAGGGGGTTAGCTCGGTAGCGGGTGTGTGTGACCCCCTGGATGGGTTCACAACACAAAGTCAGACACAGCAGACAGCGGTGTAGGTGCAAAAAAACAAAAGATCCGGTTTATTTAGGCTACATGCAGTGATACATATAACAGCCAAACAAAATAAAACAAGAAAATAAATCCTGGTCAGTTTGACCTCTAACTACACACGTAGACTCCCTGTCTAACAACTGGGTGCAGCCTTGTGCTGCCCCAGTCTCTGTCTCTATTGTAGGGGTTTGCCACACAGGCGTTAACTCACCGCACAGAACAGATCTCAGACTCCCCAGTCTATACACACAAAACTGGTTCCAGGATGGAGCATCTCCCTAAGCATGCTGGGGTTTTTTGTAGAGGCCTTAATGAGCCCACTTACTACAGCTGGGCTCATTAACTCTTCCCCTCTAATTGTAAAAGTCTGCATAAAGCTTGAATCTAGGACACACATATTTCCCATCCTGAATACAACCAGGTGATTTTACCTGCGTGCTGCCACATACCCCCCCCTCTTGTTTCAACCTTGGGGTTGTAACACAAGCAGCCAGACACGCATGTATCCGAGACAAAGCATCCACATTCCCCATTTTAACACCAGGGCGATGCTTAACTGTAAAGTTAAATTCCTGTAGGACCAGGAACCACCTATTTACCCTTCTATTGGTCTCCTTGTTCTGAGCCATCCACTTTAAAGGAGCGTGATCAGTCACCAGGTCAAAGTGCCTACCTAGCAGATAGTACCGAAGGGAATCTAGAGCCCACTTCACTGCTAAACATTCCTTCTCAATCGTGGAGTAATTTACCTCATGGGACTTCAACTTCCTGCTGAGGTAAATGACTGGGTGCTCTTCCCCGTTCCAGACCTGGGATAACACTGCTCCTAACCCAACGTCTGATGCATCAGTTTGTACCACAAAGTCCTTAGAGAAGTCTGGTGAGTACAACACTGGCTGGCTACATAAGGCTGTTTTTAAGGACTGAAATGCTTCTTCAGCCTCTGGGGACCATTTAACCATGACCGACTCTTTCCCTTTTGTCAGGTTGGTGAGGGGCACAGCCTGAGAAGTAAAATGGGGAATGAATCGTCGATAATAGCCAGCGATTCCCAGAAAGGCTCGTACCTGTTTCTTGCTGTTGGGACGTGGCCAACTCTGTATGGCCTCGACTTTATTGACTTGGGGTTTTATCACCCCCCTCCCAATAGTGTACCCAAGATATTTGGCCTCCTCCTGTCCAATGGTACACTTCTTTGGATTGGCCGTAAACCCAGCTTCCCGGATAGAGTCTAGGACTGCTTGTACTTTTGGCAAATGTGAGACCCAGTCTGTGCTATGGATAATCACATCATCCAGGTAAGCTGCAGCATATTTCTGATGGGGCCTCAGAATCTTATCCATTTTCCGCTGGAATGTTGCCGGTGCATTCTGTAACCCAAACGGCATTCTCTTATATTGGAATGCCCCATCTGGGGTTACAAACGCAGTTTTCTCCTTGGCCGACTCGGCCAGGGGAATTTGCCAATACCCTTTGGTGAGATCAAGAGTTGTCATATATCGGGCTGTTCCCAGCCGGTCAATCAACTCATCTATACGTGGCATGGGGTAGGTGTCAAATTTTGTAACTTTATTCAATTGTCGAAACAAAACCGCCAGCTCCCATCAGGTTTGGGCACTAGTACGATAGGACTGGACCAGTCACTCTGGGACTCCTCTATCACACCCAATTCCAGCATCCTTTGAACCTCCCCATGTATTGCCTCCCGTCGGGCCTCTGGTATTCTATAAGGTTTTAGTTTTACCCTTTCTCCTGGCGGGGTGATAATGTCATGCTCTACGCCAGATGTTTGTCCTGGCAGCTAAGAGAAAATCTCTTTGTTACAAAGTACAAACTCTTTAACCTCCTGTTGTTGGGGTTTTCGATAAGGTGACTGCTATTCCATCCTCAGGAACTAAGCAATCAGGCTGGGCTTGTGACCAAGTCTCTGCGACTAGGGATTCCCTATCCCTCCAGGCTTTCAGCAGATTGACGTGATAGATCTGCTCCGGCTTTCGCCTTCCTGGCTGTCTAACCCTGTAGTTCACCTCACTAATTTTTTCAATTACTTCATATGGACCTTGCCATTTGGCCAGAAATTTGCTTTCAACCGTAGGGACTAGCACCAAGACCCTATCCCCCGGGGAAAAAGTACGGGTCTTGGCCCCACGGTTGTACACTCTCTGCTGTGCTAACTGCGCTTGGGTCAAATGTTCCTTTACAATTGGCATTACCTGTGCGATTCTATCCTGCATCAGGGCGACATGCTCAATCACACTCCTGTGAGGAGAACTCTCATTTTCCCAAGTTTCCTTGGCGATATCCAGCAGCCCTCTTGGGTGTCTCCCATAGAGCAACTCGAAGGGTGAGAAACCCGTAGAGGATTGGGGTACCTCCCTAATGGCAAACATCAGATAGGGTATTAGACAGTCCCAATTCTTTCCATCTCTATCCACCACCTTCTTTAACCACTTGCTTACTGGGCACTTAAACCCCCCTCAGTCCCAGACCAATTTTCAGCTTTCAGCGCTGATGCACTTTGAATGACAATTGCGCGGTCATACAACACTGTACCCAAATGAAATTTCTATCATTTTTTTCCCACAAATAGAGCTTTCTTTTGGTGGTATTTAGTTACAGCTCGGAGTTTTATTTTTTGCTAAACAAACAAAAAAAGATGCAAAAAAAAAAAAAAAAAAAATCATGTTTTAATAGTTTGTTATAAAATTTTGCAAACGGGTCATTTTTCTCCTTCATTGAAGTGCGCTGATGAGGCGGCACTGATAGGCTGCATTGGTGGGCACTGATGGGCTGCATTGGTGGGCACTGATAGGCTGCACTTGTGGGCACTGATAGGCATAGTTAAGGCGGCACTAATAGGCACAGATAAGGCGGCACCGATGGGCACAGATAAGGCGGCACTGATGGGCAAAGATGGGCACAGATAAGATGACACGGATGGGTGGCACGGATAAGTGGCACGGATGGGCACTGATAGGTACCACAGATAGATGGGACTGATGGGCACTGATAGGTGGCACTGATAGGTGGCTCTGATAGGTGGCACTGCTGGGCACTGATGGGCGGCACTGCTGGGCACTGATGGGCGGCACTGCTGGGCACTGATGGGCGGCACTGGGGTGCAGCACCTTTGAGGCAGATTGGGTGGCACTGTGGGTGGCACTGTGGGTGGCACTGTGGGGTGGCACTGTGGGGTGGCACTGTGGGTGGCACTGTGGGGTGGCACTGTGGGCATTATGGGCACAGACGGGGGGCACTTACTTTTACTTTGTTATATTTCAGGATGGCACTGCGGGAGGCAGGTGGGCACTGGCAGGTGGCATGTGGTGCCTTTCATTGCTGGCCGTGATCGGGACTGATGTCCCGATCACGGCCGCCGGTGATCGGCTTTTTTTTTTTCTCCTCGCGCTGTCAGCGCGAGGAGGAATAATAGCCGATTACCGGCTCCGTTCTATCACATGATCAGCTGTCATTGGCTGACAGCTGATCACGTGATAAGGGGTCGGGATCGACCCCTTACACGGATCGGTGATCAGGCGAGTCTCACGGACTCGCCGATCACAGAGCGCGCCGCGCGCGCCCCTCAGGGGGCGCGCAGGCCGCTCGTAACCAGGACGACGTCAATAGACGTAGTCCTGGAAATCTAGGTCCGCGCTAATGCCGTCATTCGGCAATAGCGCGGTACCCAAGTGGTTAACATTTGTTTTAGGGTTTTGTTGAATCTTTCAACCAACCCATCTGTTTGGGGGTGATACACAGATGTACGCAATTGTGTCACTTTGTACAACTTGCATAGTTCTTTCATTACCCGGGACATAAAGGGTGTACCTTGGTCCGTAAGCAGTTCCTTACAAATACCCACGCGGCTAAAAACAAGAGATAGCTCTTTGGCTATGGTTTTGGCCGAGGTATTTCGGAGAGGAATTGCTTCCGGATAACGGGTGGCATAGTCCAATATAACCAAAATGTACTGATGCCCCCTAGCGGACTTCATTATCGGACCTACCAAATCCATTGCTATCCTCTCAAAGGGGACCTCAGTGATAGGAAGAGGTACCAGCGGGTTACGGAAATGTGGCATAGGTGCCGACTTCTGACACACAGGGCAGGAGGAACAATAATTTTCTATTTCCTTCATGACCCCAGGCCAATAGAATCTCTGCAGTACCCTCTCTCTGGTTTTCTCATTCCCCAGATGACCTCCCAGAATGTGCCCATGGGCCAATTCTAACACCAACTTCCTGTAAGGTTTGGGCACTACAAGTTGCTCAATGGTTTCTTCTGCCCTTTGAGCCACTCGATACAGCAGGTCCCTTTCCATAGTGAAGTAAGGATAAGGGCAAGTCTTATCTGGGTTCACTAACTCGCCATCTATTTTCACCACATTTTCCCGTGCCTTTATTAGGGTGGGGTCTTTTAACTGTTCTGTGGCAAAATTTTCCCTGTGAACCTCAAGATCCGAAAACTCCACAGACGGCATGTTTTCATCTGAGGATGTTGATTCCTCCCCAGTTTCTCGAGTTTCCCCCGCCAATACCGACAAGGGAAATTCAGGAGAGTCCTCACCACCCCCAGAGGAATTCTGGTCATCTTCCTGGTCTATAGGGGCACCAGTGGGGGGCTCAGGACAATCCCAGAGTTCCCAGAATTTTGGAAAATCCCTTCCTACAATAGCATCATGTGTTAAGTGAGACACTAACCCCACCTGATGAGAGAGGTTACCTTTGGGGGTCTCAAAAAACACTGAAGTTACAGGATACTCTCGGGGGTCCCCATGCACACAAATAACAGCCACCTTGTTCTTCCCAGAGACCTCTGTAGTAACTAATTCAGCTTTTATCAATGTTACCAGGCTTCCTGAATGCAGCAACACATCAACAGGTCTACCATTAATACACATTTTACATAAATGTTTCTCAGGTCCCCGAATGGCAGTGCATGCAACTGTCGCAAACATCGACTGACGTCTTTCCCTTATCAAGTCACATTGCATAGGCTCATCCACAACGGGGCAATTGGCTGCAATATGTCCCTCTTGCCGGCAGCGGTAGCAAATAATATTTTTCGCTGTCTCTTGCAGCATGGGCTTCCTGGGCTGCTCCCGCCAGACCTTAGGTAGAACTCCCACCCTCTCACGCTCTCCACCCTCACCCCTTGGAGTCATCTTACCCGCCACTGGGGATGATCTGGTCTTAGGATGGAAAGTCCGTGAGTCCCTGGAAGAGGTGGTCAGGTTCTCTGTAGCCAAGTACCTCTCAACCAGATCCACAAGTTTATCGGCATTTTCTGGGTCTCCATGGCTTACCCATCTTTGGATGGCAGTAGGAAGAGCTCTCAGGAAACGATCCATAACAACACGTTCCACAATGTTTGGTGCGGTCAAAGTCTCTGGCTGCAGCCACTATCTGCTCAGGTGAATGAGATCATACATTTGAGACCTGGGGGGTTTTCCAACCTGAAAAGTCCAATTATGCACACGCTGAGCCCGGACGGCCAGGGTGACACCCAGCCGTGCCAATATTTCTGCTTTTAGCACCACATAGTCTTTTGCTTGGTCAGGCTCTAGGTCATAATAAGCTTTCTGCGATTCCCCAGTTAACAGAGGGGCCACCAGTCCAGCCCATTGCTCCTTAGGCCACTTTTCCCTTTCAGCAGTCCTTTCAAATGTGGTCAAAAACACCTCCGGATCATCCTCTCCCGTCATTTTTGTCAGTAAACGGCTCACACCAAAGGATGCGGTATTATTGTAACCACTTGCCTCATTGGTCTGCGGACGTTGCTGTATTAATGTCTCTATTTGCTGTCGAAAACTCTGCTCTTGCTTCTGCAACAGGTCTATGAAGCGGGGTTCAGATCGCTGCTGGGCTTGTTGCTGAGCTTCCAGACTCTGCAGGTGAGCTTTCTGCTGGGCTGCAAGGCTCTTTTGTAAAGCCGCATTAGATACACCACATCTATGGGCCTTCCTTTATCTAGATACACCACGTCTACGGGCCTTCCTTTATCTAGATACACCACGTCTACGGGCCTTCCTTTATCTAGATACACCACGTCTACGGGCCTTCCTTTATCTAGATACACCACGTCTACGGGCCTTCCTTTATCTAGATACACCACGTCTACGGGCCTTCCTTTATCTAGATACACCACGTCTACGGGCCTTCCTTTATCTAGATACACCACATCTACGGGCCTTCCTTTATCTAGATACACCACGTCTACGGGCCTTCCTTTATCTAGATACACCACGTCTACGGGCCTTCCTTTATCTAGATACACCACGTCTACGGGCCTTCCTTTATCTAGATACACCACGTCTACGGGCCTTCCTTTATCTAGATACACCACGTCTACGGGCCTTCCTTTATCTAGATACACCACGTCTACGGGCCTTCCTTTATCTAGATACACCACGTCTACGGGCCTTCCTTTATCTAGATACACCACGTCTACGGGCCTTCCTTTATCTAGATACACCACGTCTACGGGCCTTCCTTTATCTAGATACACCACGTCTACGGGCCTTCCTTTATCCAGATACACCACGTCTACGAGGCTTCCTTTATCCAGATACACCACGTCTACGGACCTTCCTTTATCCAGATACACCACATCTACGGGCCTTCCTTTATCTAGATACACCACGTCTACGGGCCTTCCTTTATCTAGATACACCACGTCTACGAGCCTTCCTTTATCCAGATACACCACGTCTACGGGCATTCCTTTATCTAGATACACCACGTCTACGGGCCTTCCTTTATCTAGATACACCACGTCTACGGGCCTTCCTTTATCTAGATACACCACGTCTACGGGCCTTCCTTTATCTAGATACACCACGTCTACGGGCCTTCCTTTATCTAGATACACCACGTCTACGGGCCTTCCTTTATCTAGATACACCACGTCTACGGGCCTTCCTTTATCTAGATACACCACGTCTACGGGCCTTCCTTTATCTAGATACACCACGTCTACGGGCCTTCCTTTATCTAGATACACCACGTCTACGGACCTTCCTTTATCTAGATACACCACGTCTACGGGCCTTCCTTTATCTAGCTACACCACGTCTACGAGCCTTCCTTTATCTAGATACACCACGTCTACGGGCCTTCCTTTATCTAGATACACCACGTCTACGAGCCTTCCTTTATCTAGATACACCACGTCTACGGGCCTTCCTTTATCTAGATACACCACGTCTAAGGGCCTTCCTTTATCTAGATACACCACGTCTACGGACCTTCCTTTATCTAGATACACCACGTCTACGGACCTTCCTTTATCAGTCATTCTGTCCTCTGATAACCATGGAGGGGCTTCCTGTGACGTGTCATGGAGGATAAACACTGCAGTTTTGGTGACTGAAGCCCCCCGATTCCCTTGTGAAGGGTACAGGTCAGCACAGAAGATATAGTCACATGACAGGAGGAGGCGTTGTAGGATAGTGGGAGGAGTCACAAGATGGTGGGATGGGCCCAATAACATTGAATAGGGGTATTATTGGACAGGTCAGTAAAACTCTGAAGGTCATGTCGGCATCCGGGGCGCATTTCGAGTGAACCAAACCGCATATCACCGCAGCGCCGTCTGGCTCGGCGCCATAAAAAAGTAAAAATCAGGGACGCCTTTCTCTGTTTCTCGCAGGTAATGATGACCAATAAAATGAATGGGCGGAGCTACCCGATATCACAGATCTGAGCTCCTCCTTCTCCACTGCACATCACAGTCCTCAAACCCTCCCCCACCCCCCACCACACTACTAACCGCCTCCCACCTGCCATATAGACCAATGACAGCGGAGCGGAGCCATGTCATATGACCACGCCCAGTTTAGGCTCTTCACCCATGTGATTGGCTGTGTCCAATCACAGCTGATCCCATGTAAACAAGGAAATAAAATATATAAAAAAGGGGCGGTCTTTTTTAGTTTTTTTATTATTTTAGAAAAGATAAAACCCCGCCCAACGGTGATTAATTATCACCAAGAGAAAGTTCTATTTGTGTGAATAAAATGTGTAGAGTTTTGTATGACCGTGTAATTGTCACTCAAAGTGCGACCGCCATGAAAGCTGCAAATTGTGCTGGGCAGGAAGGCGGGGGTGGGGGGGTCTGGATGGAGGGTGGGAGCTGCAAGATAGTGATTGGCTGCTTGGATGAAGGGCGGTCCTAGCAACCAATCACTTGCTTGATAACCTTGGGCAGCTCCCGCCCTCCATCCACAACAGTCCTCCCTCCCGCTGTCAGCTCTGTGAGGAATACTGAGTGACGATTGGTGGAAGAAAAGGCTCCTAAATGCTGTGACAGCTGAGACTCCTCCCACAGTCTGCCATCTAGTAATGCCTGATAGAGGAGTCACACCACGGGGGGAGGAGTCACACCACGGGGGGAGAAGTCACACCGCAGCGGGAGGAGCCACACCGTGGGGGGAGGAGCCACACCACGGGGGAGGAGTCACACCGCGGCGGGAGGAGCCACACCGCGGCGGGAGGAGCCACACCGCGGCTGGGTGGAGTCACCCCGCGGCTGGGGAGAGTCACCCCGCGGCTGGGGAGAGTCACCCCGCGGCTGGGGAGGGGTCATCCCGCGGGGGGGTCACACTACGGGGGGAGGAGCCATACTACGGGGGGAGGAGCCACACCACGGCTGGGGGGAGTCACACCACGGGGAGTCACACCACGGGGAGGAGGAGTCACGGGAGGGTGGGGAGAATCACACCACGGGGAGGAGGAGGAGTCAGGGGAGGGTGGGGGAGTCAGTGAATGGTGGGAGGAGTCACGGGATGTGGGAGGAGTCCCTCGATGGTGGGAGGAGCCACACGATGGTGGGAGGAGCCACACGATGGTGGGAGGAGTCCGTTGTTAGTGGGGGAGTCACGGGATGGTGGGAGGAGTCATGGGATGGTAGGAGAAGCCACGCAATGGTGGGAGGGGTAACGGGATATTGGGAGGAGTCAGTGAATGGTGGGAGGGCCACAAGATGGGAGGAGTCCATTGATGGTGGGAGGGGTCACGGGTTGGTGGGAGGAGACGGTGGGAGGGGTCACAGGTTGGTGGGAGAAGACAGGAGATGGTGGGAGGAGTCACGGTATGGTGGGAGGAGTCACGGTATGGTGGGAGGAGCCACAGCAGCCTAGAGGCGATTCAGTTCGCATTGTGCGCTATATAAGTATTTCATTCATTCATTCATTCAGGATTGTGTGAGGAGCCACGCGATGGGAGGAGGAGACAGGGGATGGTGGGATGACCAGGGGATGGTGGGAGGAGTCACGGGATGGTGGGAGGAGTCAGTGGATGGTGGGAGGAGCCACAGGTTTGTGTGAGGAGCCACGCGATGTTGGGAGGAGCCACGCGATGTTGGGAGGAGTCAGGGGATGGTTGGAGGAGTCACGTGATAGGAGGGGTCAGTGGATGGTGAGAGGAGTCACGGGATGGTGGGAGGAGCCACGTGATGGGAGGATTCAGTGGATGGTGAGAGGAGTCACGGGATGGTGGGAGGAGTCGTGGGTGGAGTCACACACTGGAAGATGTCACAGGATGTGGGAGGAGCCACACAGTGGTGGGAGGAGTCAGTTGGTGGTGGGAGGAGTCAGTGGATGGTGAGAGGAGTCACTGGATGGTGGGAGGAGCCATGTGATGGGAGGATTCAGTGGATGGTGGAAGGAGTCGTGGGAGAAGTCACGGGATGTGGGAGGAGTCAGTTGGTGGTGGGAGGAGTCAGTTGATGGTGGGAGGAGTCACAGGGTGGTGGGAGGAGTCACACGATGATGACAGCAGTCAGTGGATGGTGGGAGGAGCCACGGGGTGGTGGGAGGAGTCACGCAGTGGGAGGAGTCAGTTGATGGTGGGAGGAGTCACTGGGTGGTGGGAGGAGCCACATGATGGTGGGAGGAGTCAGTGGATGGTGGGAGGAGCCACGCGATGAGAGGAGTCAGTGGATGGTGGGAGGAGTCACATGATGGTGGGAGGCGTTACGGGATAGTGTGAGGAGCTATGCGATGGAGGGAGGAGTCACTGGATGGTGGGAGGAGACAGGAGATGGTGGGAGGAGTCACACAATGGTGGGTGGAGTCACACGATGGGAGGAGTCAGTGGGTGGTGGGAGGAGTCACTGGATGGTGGGAGGAGTCACACAGTGGGAGGAGTCAGTGGATGTTGGGAGGAGCCACGCCATGGAGGGCACCTGATGTAAGGGGCACTGTTATGGGGCACCTGATGTAAGGGGCACTCTGTTGGGGGCACCTGATGTAAGGGGCACTCTTATGGCGGCACCTGATGTAAGGTGGTTCTATTACTTACAATGTGGATGTGATTGGCTGACGTTTGTGTTCTTTCTTTGTCTTCCATCTTGTTTCGGGTACAGATAGTTGTTGGTGGAAGGACGGAATAAAAGGGTCCAGCCAGTGAAGGGGGAAGAGCTCAGAGTAATGGAGAAGAGGAGTGTCCTGCAAGGCAGAATCCGGGGCTCAGAGAAGACCGCTCACCATCAACATCTCCAAGGCCAACACACCACTGGAAGCTCTGAGGATCAGCACTAAACAGCTGCCCCGCTAGGAGGTAAAGCCTAACCTACTAACAATGTCTTTGCTACAAGTCACCCCCCAGTATCTGCTGATACCCCACATAGTTACAGGTCACCCTCCATTCTACCCATACTCTAGGCCACCCTCTGGCCCAGTCTGTAAATACTACAGATCACCAGTTATCAGGACCATCAATAGGGGGTACAGGCAGCACTTCCCATTGGGTCAGCAGGTGGTGGAACAGAAGCTGTCTGTGGATAGGTGGGGGCTGTCAGGTCAGCTTTCCAGTGCCCCATCATTTCTAATGGCAGCCCAGTCTTCGTCCGGAGGGTTCAATATTGAGTTTGCCCTTTGCAGCTATAACAGGTTCACCTCTTCTGGAAAGGCCGTCCACAAGGTTTAGGAGGGTGTCTATGGAAATGTTTGACCATTCTTCCAGAAGAACTTTTGTGAGTTCAGGCACTGATGTTGGACGAGAAGGCCTACCTCGCAGTCTCCGATCTAATTCATCCTAAAGGTGTTCTATGGGGTTGAGGTAAGGACTCTGTGCAGGCCAGTCAAGTACCTCCACTCCAAACTCGCTCATCCATGTCTTTATGGACCTTGCTTTGTGCACTGGTGAGCAATCATGTTGGAACAGGAAGAGGCCGTCCCCAAACTGTTCCCACAAAGTTGGGAGCATGAAATTGTCCAAAATGTCTTGGTATGCTGACGCCTTAAGAGTTCCCTTCACTGGAACTAAGGGGCCAAGTCCAACCTCTGAAAAGCAACCCCCCCACCATAATCCCCTCTCCGACACCATAATCCCCCCTCTGACACCATAATCTCCCCTCCCCCCACTCCATAATCTCCCCTCCCCCCACTCCATAATCTCCCCTCCCCCAACTCCATAATCTCCCCTCTGACACCATAATCTCCCCTCCCCCCACTCCATAATCTCTCCTCCCCCCACTCCATAATCCCCCCTCTGACATCATAATCTCCCCTCCCCCCACTCCATAATCTCCCCTCCCCAACTCCATAATCTCCCCTCTGACACCATAATCTCCCCTCCCCCACTCCATAATCTCCCCTCCCCCCACTCCATAATCTCCCCTCCCCCAACTCCATAATCTCCCCTCCGACACCATAATCCCCCCTCCCCCCTCCGACACCATAATCCCCCCACTCCATAATCCCCCCTCCCCCCACTCCATAATCCCCCCTCCACCAATTGGTTTGGACCAGCGCACAAAGACATTAATGGCTGTGTGTTGAGTTATTTGGAGGGGACAGGAAATGTACACTGTTATACAAGCTGTACACTCACTACTTTACATTTTAGAAGAAGAAGAAATGTCACTGAGGGGTGTACTTACTTTTGTCACATACTGTATATTTACCTAGAAAAATGGTGAGGTGTTCTATACTTATTTTACCCGCTGCTACCCACCTCAATACCAGGCACTTACACCCCCTTCCTGTACACACCAATTTTCAGCTTTCAGCGCTCTCACAGTTTGAATGACAATTACTCATACAACACTCTACCCATATGAAACTTGCGTCCTTTTTTCCACACAAATAGACCTTTCTTTTGGTGGTATTTAATCACTAGTGGGGTTTTTATTTTTGTGCTATAAATTAAAAAAATTTGTTTCTGTCATAAAATTTTTCTAATTAGTAATTATGGGGGGTGTGGGGTGTATGGAGGTGGGAGGTATGTACATGAGGGGTGCGGAGTGTACGGAGGTGGGAGGTATGTACATGAGAGGTGCGGAGTGTATGGAGGTGGGAGGTATGTACATGAGGGGTGTGGAGTGTATGGAGGTCGGAGGTATGTACATGAGGGGTGTGGAGTGTATGGAGGTAGGAGGTATGTACATGAGAGGGGTGTGGAGTGTATGGAGGTGGGAGGTATGTACATGAGGGGTGTGCAGTGTATGGAGGTGGGAGATATGTACATGAGGGGTGTGGAGTGTATGGAGGTGGGAGGTATGTACATGAGATGGGTGCGGAGTGTATGGAGGTAGGAGGTATGTACATGAGGGGTGCGGAGTGTACGGAGGTGGGAGGTATGTACATGAGAGGTGCGGAGTGTATGGAGGTGGGAGGTATGTACACGAGGGGTGTGGAGTGTATGGAGGTGGAAGGTATGTACATGAGAGGGGTGTGGAGTGTATGGAGATGGGAGGTATGTACATGAGAGGGGTGTGGAGTGTATGGAGGTGGGAGGTATGTACATGAGGGGTGTGGAGTGTATGGAGGTGGGAGGTATGTATATGAGGGGTGTGGAGTGTATGGAGGTGGGAGGTATGTACATGAGGGGTGTGGAGTGTATGGAGGTGGGAGGTATGTATATGAGGGGTGTGGAGTGTATGGAGGTGGGAGGTATGTACATGAGAGGGGTGTGGAGTGTATGGAGGTGGGAGGTATGTACATGAGAGGGGTGTGGAGTGTATGGAGGTGGGAGGTATGTACATGAGGGGTGTGGAGTGTATGGAGGTGGGAGGTATGTACATGAGGGGTGTGGAGTGTATGGAGGTGGGAGGTATGTATATGAGGGGTGTGGAGTGTATGGAGGTGGGAGGTATGTACATGAGAGGGGTGTGGAGTGTATGGAGGTGGGAGGTATGTACATGAGAGGGGTGTGGAGTGTATGGAGGTGGGAGGTATGTACATGAGGGGTGTGGAGTGTATGGAGGTGGGAGGTATGTACATGAGGGGTGTGGAGTGTATGGAGGTGGGAGGTATGTACATGAGGGGTGTGGAGTGGACTGGTATGTCCCTGCACAAAATGACATTTCTAAAGGAATAAAAGTCATTTAAAACTGCTTGCGGCTTTAATGTAATGTCTGGTCCCGGCAATATGGATGAAAATCATTGAGAACAAAGGCATGGGTACCCCGCCCCCAAGCCCATTACCAGCCCCTTTGGGTCTTGTATGGACATTAAGGAGAACCGCACACCCAAATTATAAAAAGGAAAGGCCTGAGGCCCCCAGGCCCTATATACTCAGAACAGCAGTATACAGGCGGTCCAAACAAGACAGGGACTGTGTAGGTTTGTTATTAAGTAGAATCTGTTTGTAATTTTTAACTGGTACATTTTTAAAGTGTAGCTCCAGCCAAAAAATCTATTTTTAAGCTTTTTGGAAAACATAGGGAAGGGTTATCACCCCTGTATAATTTGTTTTGCTGTCTGTGCGCACCTGTTCAGAAGATTTCACCTCACTTTCTGTCCCAATGACAATTGGATTGTTAAAATTTGTGTTTTTTTGTGAAACAAGGAACTCTTACAGGAGAGAATTTCCCTTCCTAGGGGTAGATTTCCTCTCACTTCCTGTTGTCTCCTTCTGTTTGAAAGTAGGAGTTGTTTGTAAGTTGGATGTTTGAAAGTAGGGGCCTGCTCTATATACTCAAAATATAAACGCAAAAATGTGGGCCTTAGGTGTTGGTGTTGCCACAACACTGTAATCCCTCACAGTTACTCTGGGTGGGCGCAGGAACGGGCCCTGCTGTGAAATATTAGATCAAGAATTGTAATTACATGCCCCTGAACAGGGGCAGAAAAATTGGGCCTTAGGCACTGGTGCCACAACACTGCAACCCCTTACAGTTACTCTAGTTGGGGCACAGGAATGAGCCCTGCTGCAAAGTATTGCATCAAAAATTGGCCTGTGACCAATTATGGCTCTCTTCGCTGACGCCGCTGTGAGTGGCCAAAGCATGCGGGTCATCGTGCATGCTTGGCCAATCATCAGCCAGCAATGCACTGCTATGACGCAGTGCATTATGGGCCGTGACACGCCGCTCTAATTTGGCACCAACGGACCATAATGTTCGATCTTCCTCTTGAAATCGAAGCTCATCCCTAGTGGTGAAGTATGGGGCAAGATTCCTCACCCTGCTGCCATTCCTCATTATATTTCTTAGAAAAAAGAAGAAAAAAAACACATACAAAGACAATTAAGGTGCGACCAATCTTTATTGGAGATAAATCTATAGATGGAAATGATTGTCGGGCTTCGGAGAACAGTGACGGTTGACCTAGGACTCCTCAAAGGCAGGGCCTTTTTACACTAAGCCTAAACCTTAAGATGATTCAGAGGAAGGCGAAAACCCCCCCGGCCAGATGGGCTCCAAGGGGGGGAAAAATTCCTTCCTGACCCCCTAAGGCGATCGGATTGTCCCTGAATCATCAGTCTAGGGTGCCCAGTTCATCTCATATAGAGAAAAAAACCATACATAGAACCATACAGAACATATGTATTGCAGGTATGTATGCAATAAAACACACCTACCTGCTTGTTCACAATCATCTTTGGGGCTCATTCAGAATATATGCATTGAGCATCCGCACAGATCAGCGCCCCCACACTGATCAGTGCCTCCGCCCGCCGCACCGATTCCTTATGTTTTCTGTGCCCAGCCCCCTACAGGAGGACTGGTGGTACCCCCTTATTGGTGGCCCTGGTGGTGGTATGTAGACATGCTGTGTATGATGGTATGCATGGTGCTATATACGCAGGTATGTATGCAATAAAACACACTTGCATGCTTGTTTACAATCATCTTTGGGGATCATTCAGAATATATGCATTGAGCATCCGCACAGATCAGTGCCTCCCCCACTGATCAGTGCATCCGCCCGCCGCACCGATTCCTCATGTTTTCTGTGCCCAGCCCCTACAGGAGAACCAGTGGTACCCCCTTATTGGTGGCCCCGATGGTGGTATGTTTGGTACTAGGTAGGCATGCTGAGTATGGTGGTATGTATGGCCCTATGTATACATTCTATGTATGGTTCTATGTATGGTGTAGGGAGATCATTGCCAGTGTGCCACAATTATCTCACTCAGTACTGCTTGTGTTACCGTCTCACAGCAGGCAAATCTCTTTTGAGGTCAAATACCCTCGGTTGGTGGTGACAAGGCTCTTCCTTCAAATGGTGATGAGGAGGCCCTCTATTAATGTCATTGCCCCTCGGATGGTGGTGACGAGGCTCTTCCTTCAAATGTTGCTGACGTGGCCCTCTGTTAATGTCATTGCCCCTCGGTTGGTGGTGACGAGGCTCTTCCATCAAATGGGGCTGACAAGGCCCTCTGTTAATGTCATTGCCCCTTGGATGGTGGTGACGAGGCTCTTCCTTCAAATGGGGCTGACGAGGCCCTCTGTTAATGTCATTGCCCCTTGGATGGTGCTGACGAGGCTCTTCCTTCAAATGGGGCTGACGAGGCCCTCTGTTAATGTCATTGCCCCTCGGTTGGTGGTGACGAGGCTCTTCCTTCAAATGGGGCTGACGAGGCCCTCTGTTAATGTCATTGCCCCTCGGTTGGTGGTGACGAGGCTCTTCCTTCAAATGGGGCTGATGAGGCCCTCTGTTAATGTCATTGCCCCTTGGATGGTGCCGACGAGGCTCTTCCTTCAAATGGTGATGAGGAGGCCCTCTGTTAATGTCATTGCCCCTTGGATGGTGCTGACGAGGCTCTTCCTTCAAATGGGGCTGACGAGGCCCTCTGTTAATGTCATTGCCCCTTGGATGGTGCTGACGAGGCTCTTCCTTCAAATGGGGCTGACGAGGCCCTCTGTTAATGTCATTGCACCTTGGATGGTGCTGATGAGGCCCTCTGTTAATGTCATTGCCCCTTGGATGGTGCTGACGAGGCCCTCTGTTAATGTCATTGCCCCTTGGATGGTGCTGACGAGGCCCTCTGTTAATGTCATTGCCCCTTGGATGGTGCTGACGAGGCTCTGTGTTAATGTTATTGCCCCTCGGATGGTGGCGACGAGGCTCTGGGTTGATACTGGTTTTCCAGTGGTGAGTATTAGGCCACTGGCTGCAATTCACATTCTCGCTCAGGTAGGAGAAGCCCTCAAATCTCTCCTGCCGGTGTGGAACCTCATCTCTCCCAAAGTCTTCATTTTTAATGAAAGCATCCCCTGGAATTCCTTCCCCCAGGTCTTCCTCATGCATCTGGAAAGAGAAAAAAGTATTTTGTCAATGTTTCTGATCGATAGGGAAATAATCCCTAGAAATCCCCCCATTGTGCTGGGACTCCTCCCGTATACTTACATGTCGATTTGGAAATGGTGGGCGTGAGTTCCCTTTCTCTAGCTCCTTCCAGTCCACCTTGCTGAAGTAGGGGTGTTCTCTGATGTCTCTTACTAGACTCATCCGCAGCTCTTGGTCTTTACATAGGAACTGTAAAAAGGAACAAAATATAATAAGATACACTGGAATAACATGAACAATCTATGAACAATGTAATATTTGATTCTGATTCTCTCTATTATTTTGCCTTCTGACCTGCTACTACATCCTGATTGGATTGGATGGTAGCATGGGGCCTTATTTGTGTCATATTAGTTCAGAATAGTTATTAAAGGAAAGAAACATCAGATATTTTGCAATTAAATGTGAATTAGGAATGTATTAAAAAAGAGATTTCTATGAAATCTGCACCTGCCATGATTTTTCTTATGACTCTGGCAGTCCCAGGGGAGTTCTATATGTTGTCTGTGCACGGAATGTCCCCAGAAATTGAATTCAATGTGTGCGATTGGCCCCATCACTATCCAATGGAACCACCCGGACCGTAAATTAAAAAGGGCTGCTTCTTTCCTTATGACAGGGGAAGGCAGATCCTTCCATTAAGCAGTCAGCTTGCTGAAAGTACAGCTATGACCTCCATCGATATGTGATGGTAAGAAGGTGGAACCATGTTTAATAAAATCCTAATAAGATATAATGTATGCAACAGGGAAAGAACATTGTCACTTAAAAGGTGTAAAATTTCTATGTATACTTACCATCTCTATGACGTCACGGAGATACGGGTTCATGCTATCTGGATAATGCGGTTCCCTTGTGGTCACGATCTTCACTTCTTCCTCTGCGGACTCCCTGCCGGTCAGAAATGGATGTCTGCCGAAAGCCATCTTATACACGATTATTCCCAGAGAGAAATAATCAGCCGCTCCGAAGTATGGAATGTTTTGAAGGGCCTGTAGAAACATAAAGAGAAAAAGAAGGATGAGCTGATTGTTGGGTAGAGGACGGAGACGACTCAATGCTGATATATGGGATCTATGAATCCTCCCAGGACTCCTAAAATTGTGCTCAAAAGACCTCAAACCAAGGCGGAGCTTGTGAATATTGGAGGTGGGGCTTTAGGTCTCACAGAGACACAAAAGGAAATTGGCTGAAATCTTCCAAATTGAGGTAAATTTCACCAGAACAGGTGTGCCCGTTGAAGGTTTCTCCTCCCCTCGTGTTCTGGGGAAAGATCTAAAACTCTAACTTTCTTTCTCAATGACAATGGTCACCAATACAAACCAATGGGGACAAATACCCCTGGAATATTGTTCCAGCCTGGAAACCCACTGAAACCAACCAGGTCACCAGTAAAGAAATTCTTAATTTAGTGAAAAATTACCTCCCTTTAGCTTATCTCTATATCCCATTATAACAAATATTACAATTAGGTCTAATATCAGGTGGAAAGCAAGTATCTTACCTCTGGCGACAAGTACCCTGGTGTTCCCGATTGTCCTTGAATCCTGCTGGACTCCGTGACGCCCATACGTGCCAAGCCGAAATCGGCTATTTTGATGTGTCCAACGTTATCCAAAAGAATATTTGCAGGCTTGAGGTCTCTGTGGATGATCTCCCTAGAATGCAGAAACTGCAGACCACAGATCATTTCTGCTATGAAGTATCTGATGGGGGAAAGAGATAGAGGAATTAGCATCACAAATCATCACAGAGTAATGAAATCTAAAGATGAAATGACTTCCCCCTGTAATACATAGGGGTTTGGATGGACGAGGCTCAGGTGAAGGGGCTGACTACATCACTGGCTGTGGTCAGTCACCCCCGACTCCAGAGTGACCCGTTCATTGATCTTACCTTATGGTGCCCCCAGGAAATGGAGCTACTGCCATGGCACTATGGAGATCCCCTCTGGTCACACATTCCAGGACAAAGGCGAGATGATTCTGTGTGAACACAAGAGATAAAGTTTACATTATAGACATGCAGGATTTCATTTTGTGGAGGAATAGACAGACACACTTAATTTAGGAAAACCGGACAGAGGAACTAAGTAGGCCGCCATTACTGGACTGTTCTTATTGCAATGCTACTTCTGTCTGGTCTGGTAAAGAAATTGGAAGGTGAAAAGACTTACCTTTGTCTGGAACGTTCCAAACAGATGTGTAATAAATGGACACTCCCTGGCTACTTTCAGCACGTCACGTTCTAAGAAAACCATATCACTATCGTCTTCATAATGAATAAATTCTGTCTTTTCCACAAGTTTAACCGCCAGCTTCTGGTCAATGGCGGGATGAGAGGCCAAGATCACCTGCGAACTGGCCCCCTTTCCAAGGACTCCATAACAGGTCATGTGTTCAAAGGAGAGTACACATGACTGGTCCTTGGTGACCACGCTGGATGGTACTTGTGAGGCGATCTCATGGTGTGTGCTGCGGATGGATGGATTGTCTAGGTCGCACTCTGGGGGAGTAGCCACGTCTTGGTCGCACTCTGGTGGAGGGGCCACGTCTTGGTCGCACTCCGGTGGAGGGGCCACGTCTTGGTCGCACTCCGGTGGAGGGGCCACGTCTTGGTCGCACTCCGGTGGAGGGGCCACGTCTTGGTCACACTCCGGTGGAGTGGCCACGCCTTGGTCGCACTCCGGTGGAGTGGCCACGCCTTGGTCGCACTCCGGTGGAGTGGCCACGCCTTGGTCGCACAGCGGTGGAGTGGCCATGCCTTGGTCGCACTCCGGTAGAGTGGACACGTCCTGGTCGCACTCCGGTGGAGTGGACACGTCCTGGTCGCACTCCGGTGGAGTGGACAGGTCCTGGTCGCACTCCGGTGGAGTGGCCACGCCCTGGTCGCACTCCGGTGGAGTGGCCACGCCTTGGTCGCACTCCGGTGGAGTGGCCACGTCCTGGTCGCACTCCGGTGGAGTGGACACGTCCTGGTCGCACTCCGGTGGAGTGGACACGCCCTGGTCGCACTCCGGTGGAGTGGACACGTCCTGGTCGCACTCCGGTGGAGTGGCCAGGTCCTGGTCGCACTCCGGTGGAGTGGCCAGGTCCTGGTCGCACTCCGGTGGAGTGGCCAGGTCCTGGTCGCACTCCGGTGGAGTGGACACGTCCTGGTCGCACTCCGGTGGAGTGGCCAGGTCCTGGTCGCACTCCGGTGGAGTGGACACGTCCTGGTCGCACTCCGTTGAAGTGGACACGTCCTGGTCGCACTCCGGTGGAGTGGACACGTGCTGGTCGCACTCCGGTGGAGTGGCCAGGTCCTGGTCGCACTCCGGTGGAGTGGACACGTCCTGGTCGCACTCCGGTGGAGTGGACACGTCCTGGTCGCACTCCGGTGGAGTGGCCAGGTCCTGGTCGCACTCCGGTGGAGTGGCCAGGTCCTGGTCGCACTCCGGTGGAGTGGACACGTCCTGGTCGCACTCCGGTGGAGTGGACATGTCCTGGTCGCACTCCGGTGGAGTGGCCAGGTCCTGGTCGCACTCCGGTGGAGTGGACACGTCCTGGTCGCACTCCGGTGGAGTGGACACGTCCTGGTCGCACTCCGGTGGAGTGGACACATGCTGGTCGCACTCCGGTGGAGTGGCCAGGTCCTGGTCGCACTCCGGTGGAGTGGACACGTCCTGGTCGCACTCCGGTGGAGTGGACACGTCCTGGTCGCACTCCGGTGGAGTGGCCAGGTCCTGGTCGCACTCCGGTGGAGTGGACAGGTCCTGGTCGCACTCCGGTGGAGTGGACACGTCCTGGTCGCACTCCGGTGGAGTGGACACGTCCTGGTCGCACTCCGGTGGTGTGGCCAGGTCCTGGTCGCACTCCGGTGGAGTGGACACGTCCTGGTCGCACTCCGGTGGAGTGGCCAGGTCCTGGTCGCACTCCGGTGGAGTGGCCAGGTCCTGGTCGCACTCCGGTGGAGTGGCCAGGTCCTGGTCGCACTCCGGTGGAGTGGCCAGGTCCTGGTCGCACTCCGGTGGAGTGGCCAGGTCCTGGTCGCACTCCGGTGGAGTGGACACGTCCTGGTCACACTCCGGTGGAGTGGACACGTCCTGGTCGCACTCCGGTGGAGTGGACACGTCCGGGTCGCACTGTGGTGTGCAGTCAATACCGCGTACACCTACAATAAAAAAAGAGAGGAATTAGATTTAGCACCTTCACCTACATTTCATATATTTTTCTTTGTAGAACATCAAATTATGGAGAGAAGAGATGAAAACGCTGGTGCCAGAGACCATGAATAAACTCTACAGGACAGGGACACAAGGAGGACTAATGTTGTACTTTGTATAAAAATGCTGGTTGCCTGCCACTCATCCCGACCCACTGGCTGGCAATAATGGCATGAAAAATCAGAGGGGCTGGTTGTACCCAGCCCGTAATCCGCCTGCCCATACATGGTTAGAATCTTGGCTGGTCCTTGCTTAGCCGGGTGAGATTGGAAGTGTCTATGGCCGGCTTTAGGAGCGCAGACACTTCTAATGACAGCACTTGGGGTAAAGGCATAGTGCATATTAAAATGCTGATGGATAATGAATTAGTGCGGTTTTATTTGTGTTGGTTTTGTCCGTCTGTCTGGCCTTGTTTACAAGGGTGATGAGGCCCATATAACATGAACGGGACGTTTCTACAACATCTGTATCTTCCAGGTGCTGCATGTAGGCAGTCCATTGACAATGAGTAGAACGCACAGCTGCACGCACGCAGCCACTATACCACTACGGGAGGTTTATGCTTTGCGCCTGGGTGTTAGCGGTACTGGCACTAACCTAGCGCTGCCTGGAGCGACGCAGACCCTGACCCTAAAACCTAATTGATATCACCCGCCGGGTGATCAGGGGGTTAAACCTTTATTGGGTAATAAATGGTGGGTGCCCTGATGCTATAAAAAACAAACTAACCAGAGTCACCCGTAACACTTATACGGTGATCAGTGGTGAAAGGGTTAACTAGGGGCAATCAGGGGGTTCAAATTTTTATTAGGTAGTATATGGGGGTCCCTGGCGCTATATAAAAACCTGACGGGGAACCTAAATAACTAACTGGCTAACCAGCGTCACCAGCGACACTTATACTGTGATCGCTGGTGAAAGGGTTAACTAGGGGCAATTGGGTAGTATATGGGGGTACCTAGCACTATAAAAACCTGGCGGTGAACCTAAAAAAATAACTAGCTACCTAGCGACACTAATGCAGCGATCAGAAAAATGATCGCTTAGTGACACTGGCAAAAGGGGGTGAAAGGGTTAACTAGCAGCAATCAGGGGGTTAAAACCATTATTGGGTAGTATATCGGGGTACCTAGCGCTATAAAAACCTGGCGGTGAACCTAAAAAAATAACTAGCTACCTAGCGACACTAGCGACACTGATGCAGCGATCAGAAAAATGATCGCTTAGTGACACTGGCAAAAGGGGGTGAAAGGGTTAACTAGCGCCAATCAGGGGGTTAAAACCATTATTGGGTAGTATATCGGGGTACCTAGCGCTATAAAAACCTGGCGGTGAACCTAAAAAAATAACTAGCTACCTAGCGACACTAATGCAGCGATCAGAAAAACGATCGCTTAGTGACACTGGCAAAAGGGGGTGAAAGGGTTAACTAGCGGCAATCGGGGGTTAAAACCATTATTGGGTAGTATATCGGGGTACCTAGCGATATAAAAACCTGGCGGTGAACCTAAAAAAATAACTAGCTACCTAGCGACACTAGCGAAACATGCAGCGATCAGAAAAACGATCGCTTAGTGACACTGGCAAAAGGGGGTGAAAGGGTTAACTCTAGGGGCAATCAGGGGGTTAAATCTTTATTGGGGGGTGGTGGGGGCTACCCTGGACCTAACACTAACTGTCCTGACAGTTTTTACTGTCACAACTGACACTGAATGCAGTGATCAGTAAATAAATGATCAATGCAATCAGTGACACTGTGACTGGGGGGGAGGGGGGGCGGGGGTTTGTGTGCCTGTGTGTACCTACATGTCAGTGTAGTGTTGGTGCACACTTACTTTTTGTCTTCTCCTCGTAGTCCGGTCAAAAAGACCGCCCCGAGGAGAATGACATCACTTTCTCCTTCCTGTGTAAACAATACACAGTGGGAGGAAGCTTCCCATTGGCCAGGAGCGATCCAGAGGGGGTGGCCGAAAACCAACGGCCATCCCCTCATCACGGATCGCTCCTGGAGCGAACCGGACCGTGGTATCCAGCGGGAGGGGGTCCGATCGGACCCCCCACCCGCTGGAAGGCAGGCACGTACATGTACGTGCTTGTGCCTGCCTGTGCCATTGTAATGACGTACATTGGCAATACGACGGTCCTTAAGTGGTTAATTCATAAACCGAAGCAGAGAAAACACAGCTTACTATGCTTCAGTTATGAATGAACACAGTGAGTGATCAGTACCGATCACTCATTGTGTTCATTTAGAAAAGTAAGGGCTGGTAAATGACATATTTACCAGCCCCTTTACCTGAAGATCCTCCAGTCAGCGGGAGAGAAGAGGAGGGAAGCCAGCAGCGCTGTGGGGGGGGGGGGGTTATTGCTTTAATTGTTTTTCTCATGTCTCATGTCTGAGTTTTGCCTAAGGCCTCACAAAGCCTAGAGCCGCCTCTGGGGGCGGCATTATCTGCACTGCCCATGGGGGGGGGGCGGCATTATCCGCACTGCCCATGGGGGGGGCGGCATTATCCGCACTGCCCATGGGGGGGCGGCATTATCCGCACTGCCCATGGGGGGGGCATTATCCGCACTGCCCATGGGGGGGCGGCATTATCTGCACTGCCCATGGGGGGGGGCGGCATTATCAGCACTGCCCATGGGGGGGGCGGCATTATCCGCACTGCCCATGGGGGGGGGCGGCATTATCCGCACTGCCCATGGGGGGGGGCGGCATTATCCGCACTGCCCATGGGGGGGCGGCATTATCCGCACTGCCCATGGGGGGGGCGGCATTACCTGCACTGCCCATGGGGGGGGCGGCATTATCCGCACTGCCCATGGGGGGGCGGCATTATCCGCACTGCCCATGGGGGGGCGGCATTATCCGCACTGCCCATGGGGGGGGCATTATCCGCACTGCCCATGGGGAGGTGGCATTGGGGGGCACTGAACCAATTGGCACCTTTGTTTTGTTTTTTGTGGGTTTACAACCACTTTAAATATTGCTTATAAATGTGTGTTTATTAGGATTGTACAATAAGTACATGGGTTGTGTGTATGTCAGGGGTTGACAAATTTGCTTTGAATTTAGGAGCCAGTTTTTGTTTTTCTAGAGTGGTATGGATTGTCAGCTCCCGGGGTAAGGCCACTCATTTTCACCCCCTATCCCTAACTCACAATGGAGCACCCAGTCAATAACTCCATTGAAACGCTGGTACATCAGGGTTATGGGCTGACCAGAAAGAGAGTAAGGCTGGCAACAGATGGAACTGGCTGGCACTGGCAGGTGGCACTGGTTGGCATTGGCAGGTGACACTGGTTTGGAACTGGCAGGTGACACTGGTTTGGAACTGGCAGGTGACACTGGTTTGGAACTGGCAGGTGACACTGGTTTGAAACTGGCAGGTGACACCGGTTTGGAACTGGCAGGTGGCACTATTGGCACTGATTGGCAGGTGGCACTGGTTTGGAAGTGGCAGGTGGCCCTGGTTGGCGGTGGCACTAGTTGTCACTGGCAGATGGCACTGATTGGTGGTGGCACTGGTTGGTGTTGGCAGGTGGCACAGATTGGCGGTGGCGCTGGCAGGTGGCACTGGCAGGTTTCACTCGGAGCACTCTGTTACTGAAATGTAACAGAGGAGCTGTCAGAATTGAGCTTAAAGCGGAGCTCCACCCTAAAGTGTATCTTCCGCTCATTGGAACCCTCCCCCCCTCCGGCGCCACAATTGGCACCTTTCAGGGGGGAGGGGGGTGCAGGTACCTGTACAGTACAGGTATCTGCACCCACTTCCAGCGTAGATTCTGCAGAATCCACGCCCCTTTCCGAAGGTCCCCCACTGCCTGCTGGGAAACACACGGATCCCAGAGACAGCGGGGACCATCCTTATTGCGCAGTGCGACTCGCGCATGCGCAGTAGGGAACCGGGAAATGAAGCCGAAAGGCTCCACTTCCTGATTCCCATACCCAAGATGGCGGCGGCAGCACCCGAGAGACGATCGAGAGATCGGCTTCGGGTGCCGACATCGCGGGCGCGCTGGGCGGGTAAGTGTCATTATTTTAAAAGTCAGCAGCTGCAGTATTTGTAGCTGCTGACTTTTAAAAAGAAAAAATGGCGGACTCCCGCTTTAATATCGGAATGGGCGGGACCCGGCCGGGGTGTGAAGCTGACCAGTAACAGAGAGGCGGTGTAGTGTCATATTTTGCTCCCCATCATACAATGTTCCGGAAGTGACGCTGCGGCCAGAAATTTAGCACTGCGCATGCGCCATGCGTTCCAAACACTTGCGCCATGCGTTCCAAATGATTTGCGACAATGCAGACCAGTGAAACCGTCAGATAATGTCAGAGAAGTGAGGGGAGGTAATCCCCTCCCTGAGCCACAGTTACCCGCTCTCTCTCCGCCGCTCTCCGCTCTGTCTAAAGTTAATGTCACGATTACCTCCCCTCACTCCCGTGACATTATCTGACGCTTTCACTGAACTACATTGTCGGAAATCCTCTGGAACGCATGGTGCAAGCATTTGGAACGCATCGCGCATGCGCAGTGCAAAATTTCCGGCCGCAACGTCCCTTCCGGAGCGTTCTATGATGGGGAGCAAAATATGACACTACAGCGGATATGTCAGATTTGAGCTTGAGTCGAGGTGGGCGGGCCCCGCTCGGGGGGGGAGGGTCCCGGCCGGGTGGGCGGGACTCAGCAGCTATCAAACACCGGCCAACGATTGGGCTGCTTAAGAAAAGAGGCGCGGCCACATACACGTAGCGGCCCGCCCAGATTCCATTGGCTGGTGTTTGATAGCTGCTGGGTCCCGCCCACCCTGGCCGGGTCCCGCCCACCCCGGCCGGTTCCCTCCCACACAGACATAAAGCTGAAATCTCTCCTTTGCTTGTCAGTGTCACACACAGTGCGCAGCCGCAGAGTGTGGAGGAGGGGGGAGGGGGGGCAGTCATTGTTAATAGTGATAGTGAGTGGGCTGGTGGCAGCTTAGGCGCCAGGTTGTGATTTCTGGTGGCATTGGTGACCTGGCGCCTGGGGTTTGTGGAGCCCTGGTGTATGTCTTGTGTTGATTGTAACTAAAAAATGTCATAAAAAAGGACTTGATTTAAAAAATATGAAAAAAAACATATGTACCTATGGGAATGTGACCCCAAAAATTTTTTTGGGAAAAAAAAAAAAAATTATGAAAAAAAAAAATTTTTTGAAAAAAAAAATGTTTTTTGAAAAAAAAAAAAATATGAAGAAAATAATATATTTTGAAAAAAAAAAGTGAAAAAAAAATTTTTTTGGAAAAAAAAAAAAAAAATAATTTATAAAAAAAAAAAAATCTTTGAATAAAAACACTTACCAATCTCAGTGTCTGTATCCCGGTGATGTTTATTGGCTTTACAGCCGGAACCGAAACATCGAACGACGGCTCTGAAACAGCCGCGCACAAACGCTCGGGTCCTCTTCAGCTTGGAGGGCTTTTTGGTTGGGGTATCTGCAGGCTGGTCACTGACACCTCCTACCATGGCCCTTCCTTTGCTGGGTTTCTCTTTGATGTTTTTCAGAGAAACAATCTGATTACATTTAAATCGGTTCATTATTAAGAATAAAGAAACTCGCTTTAAATGTATGACAACAAATATTGCAATGAAATTGAATTGACCGAAATCAAATCCAATAATATCACAAGGTATCTCTCAGGAGAGATAAAAGCCAACCTCACTTGTCAGTGGACAGTCAACTTCTGATGAATTCTGCCCCAGCGTCTGAATATATAGGGGGACTCAGCCAATGAAATCACAGCGACTTTGGCTCAGCCAATCACAGCGACTTTGGCTCAGCCAATCACAGCGACTTTGGCTCAGCCAATCACAGTGACTTTGGCTCAGCCAATCACAGTGACTTTGGCTCAGCCAATGAAATCACAGTGCAGTCATGTGACTTTTTTTTTTTGAAAAATTAACTGACGATTTTTCTTAAAGGAGCCAGTATACGGATGTAATAGGGATATACGGCTCCTGGAAGAACATGTTATTGTGAATGAGATTTAACCCTTACAGTCCCATGGCTGAAATAAAGATCTCTATTCTTATGATAACATTGTGAATGGAGCCTTAGAAATCCTCTCCGCACATCAAATCTTTTCATTTCTTTTATTTTATCATTATTACACACCAATTATTTCTCCATGAGGGGGGGAGGGGTGATGAGCCTCACGCTGCTCCCCGGGGCCGCCCGCCGTGTGAAGATCCGTACCGCGCTCTACTAACCAATCACAATTGATAACGGAAGTGACGTTCAGTCGCAGCCATCTTACTATACCCCGCACTCCTCTATAGTAAGCATACACTGAGAAGGCGGACATCTTGTTACACCCACCGGAGTTTGATGCATAAATAGAGTATTTAGAAATCGGAATGTTTGGATGTTACATTTTAAAAGCCGCGGCAAACCTGCCCACCTCACACGTTTGCTAATGTGACAGAAAACTCTGAGTTCAGTCCGTGGGATTTCACCATATAACCTCCGATTTTGTGTTTTATAAAAAGTGTAAAATGCAAAACTCTGGTGGGTGTAACAAGATGTCCGCCTTCCCCCCCCCCTTCTCGGTCTATCCTCACAGTGGAGGAGTGCGGGGTGTAGCAAGATGGCGGCGACGGATCGTCACTTCCGTTACTAATTCTAAGGGGTCGCGGAATCTGACGGAACACCGGAGCCAGCGCTGCAGCGGTCAGTCCGCCCGATTCTCTTGTATGAAATCTTCACTCTCCACCCTTTGTCTCTCAGCTCCTCCCCTATCACACAGGCTCCACCCTCCTCGCACTCATCTCCGTGGTAACCGTACACTGCAGGGGGAGGAGATAAGAGACACAGCCCCACCCCTCATTCCTCCTCTCTGTTTACTAATATGGAGACGTCCAATCAGCGGCGGGACAAGTGACCAGCAAGGAAGGTGGGGCCGGTAGCGGAAGGGGCGGGGCAGGGATTGAAATGCACAGTGTCTGGTAGTCATGATCATCTCTCGCCAGGTGAGACCCCGAAGTATCGAGGGGGAGGGGGAGTGTCCACTATAGAGGGTCCCCCTCCCCCAACACACACAGAGGACCAATCATAGGCTGAGCTCTACGTGTCGGTGCTCTTCGATGAGGTGGGGGTGTATTTCTCGGAGGGGGAGGGGTGTAATGAGGAGTATTGATGGGAGGTTCTCTGTCGCTCTTCAGGTGTCGGTGCTCTTCGATGAGGTGGGGTGAATTTCTCGGAGGAGGAGGGGTGTAGTCTGGAGGAGTATTGATGGGATGTTAGGGGATGGGATGTTGTTAGGGGGCACACTTTAGTGGCACTGGTAGGTGACACTGATGAGGCATGGGTAGGGGGCACACTTTAGTGGCACTGGTAGGTGACACTGATGAGGCACGGGTAGGGGGCACACTTTAGTGGCACTGGTAGGTGACACTGATGAGGCACGGGTAGGGGGCACACTTTAGTGACACTGGTAGGTGACACTGATGAGGCACGGGTAGGGGGCACACTTTAGTGGCACTGGTAGGTGACACTGATGAGGCACGGGTAGGGGGCACACTTTAGTGACACTGGTAGGTGACACTGATGAGGTACGGGTAGGGGGCACACTTTAGTGGCACTGGTAGGTGACACTGATGAGGCACGGGTAGGGGGCACACTTTAGTGGCACTGGTAGGTGACACTGATGAGGCACGGGTAGGGGGGCACACTTTAGTGGCACTGGTAGGTGACACTGATGAGGCACGGGTAGGGGGCACACTTTAGTGGCACTGGTAGGTGACACTGATGAGGCACGGGTAGGGGGCACACTTTAGTGGCACTGGTAGGTGACACTGATGAGGCACGGGTAGGGGGCACAGACTAGCGGCACTGGTAGGTGACACTGATGAGGCACGGGTAGGGGGCACACTTTAGTGGCACTGGTAGGTGACACTGATGAGGCACGGGTAGGGGGCACAGACTAGCGGCACTGATGGGCACATATTGGGACCGATGTCCCTGTAACAGAAGCTGGTTACTGGCTGCTTTATTTTCTCCTTCCGCTGATTGTGAGAATAAAAAAGCAGATAATCGGCTTCTGTTTACTTCCGTGATCAGCTGTTGGCTGAGAGCTGATCATGTGATAAAGTGCCGCAGCGATTGGCTCTTTACCCTGTTCTGTGATCAGCTGAGTGGGAAGAACTCGATGATTGGAGAGCGCGCCGCAGGGGGCACGTGAGCGGCACCATCACGGGAGGACATCTGTGGTCTCCCTCCCACCACCGGAAGGCCGCGCTGTAACAGTCTTTCTATAGCGCTGGTGGAAAGTAGTTAACGGCTTGCCGACCAGCCGCCGCGGTTGTACTGCGGAAACGCAGCTCTGCGAATCGCCGTCATGTTACGTTGCTTCCATATTCAGCCACTAGGGGCGCGCGTGCTCGTCCATGAAACCGATGCCATCACCCGGAGAACAGCGATCTGTGTGTTTCTTATCTGAGGGGAGAAGAGACAGATCATCTGTTCACACAGAGTATGAAGAGCCATCTGTCATCTCCCCTACACAGTCCCCTCCCCCCCTTCAGTTAGAACATGTAGTAGAGGACGCATTAACCCCTTGATCGCCCCCTAGTGTTAACCCCTTCCCTGCCAGTGACATGTTTACAGTAATTGATGCATATTTATAGCATTGATCGCTGTATAAATGCCAATAGTCCCAAAAAATGTGTCAAAATTGTCCGACGTGTCCGCCATGTTGCCGTCCCGGTAAAAGTTGCAAGTCGCCGGCATTACTAGTAAAAATAATAAAATAATAAATATGCCATAACTATCCCTATTTTGTAGACGCTTTACCTTTTGCGTAAACCAATCAATATACACTTATTGATTTTTTTTTTTCTACAAAAATATGTAGAATACGTGTCGGCCTAAACTGGGGAAAAAATATTTTTTATATATCTTTGGGGGATATTTATTATAGCAAAAAGTAAAAAAAACATTGCTTTGTTTTATTTTTTGTTTTCAAAATTGTCGCTTTTTTTGTTTATAACGCAAAAAAGAAAAAATGAAGAGGCGATTAAATACCTCCAAAAGAAAGCTCTATTTGTGGTGGGGGGGGGGGCATTTATTTATTTATTTATTTTTGGATGCTACGTCACCCAACTGCATAATGGTCAGTTAAAGCGACGCAGTGCTGAATTGCAAAAAGTTCTCTGGTCAGGAGGGGGGTAAAATCTTTCGGGGCTGAAGCGGTTAAAGTGGTTGTAAAAAGAAAAAGCACCTCCTGGGTGCAGCAGCCCCCTCCTTATACTTACCTGAGCCAGTAATGTGCAGGAGGTCAGTGGCTCTCCCGGGTCTCTTCTCATTCATTGGCTCTGTATACTGTCAATCTGAGATAATGAGAGGGGGGGGGGCTGAGCTGCACTCTGTGACTGGGCACACCGAGCAATAACTTGGGATGGAGCCCTGCTCAGGTGCCCCCCAGAGCAAGCAGCTGGGAAGGTCTGTAATTATGAACTGGTAATAACGGGAAGAACTACTCATGAAAGAGACCTTTCAGATGGTGAGTTGGGCGGGGGGCGGTAAAAACAGGCATCTGATGTAGTTTTGCAGTCTGGATGTTTGGGACTGAGCAGTATAGAGGTATATAGTGTAAGCTTTGTGCTGTCAGTGTGATCTCCCGCCCCGGGATTGGAGAGGTCTGTGCTGCTCACATAACATTGTCTCGCCTCTTCTGGCTGATTTCTGAGGTGCTGCGGCCCGATTCCTCCCATGATCACAATTAGGGTTGTCACCTTTTCTTCACGTCAAACCCAAACACTTGATCGGTGCACACCAATTTTTATTATAGTATAAACTATAGATATATTTTGGTATTAAATAATATTTCTAATCATATGAAGTTAATAACAAGAGTCCCCCTTTACGTCAGAGTCCACGGAGTCCCCCCTTTATATCTGAACTCACAGAGTTCCCTTTCACTCTAAGGGGGGACTCTGCAGACTCTGATGTAAGGGAGAATTCTGGGGACTCTAACATAAGGGATGCTCTGGGAACCCTGATTTAAGGGGGGACACTGAGAACACTGATGTATGGTGAGAACCCTGATTTACCTTAGTGTACTCTCTCAGAGGCAGGAGAGAGAAGGGGTAGACTTCAGACACGGAGGGATGGTGAGCTCACTCACCCTTTGGAAGTCAGCACCTCTCATCCAAATGTATCTGAGGCTGCTGGGCTTCAAATTTTCGGCCCCCACTTTCCTTTTTCTGAGGCACAGCACCAGGCATTGGAATGTGGGCAGACAAAGAGGAGTAGGGGGTGGGGGGAAGAGGTGCAGATTGAGCCCTCTCTCCTCTCCTGTCTGTGTGTGTTTTGTTGGGGAAGAGGGAATTGTTAGTGCTGGCTTTGGGCTGTGTGAAAGAGAGTGTTACAGACACTCTCAGCTTAGACAACTGCAGCCAGCAACCCAGCTGGGAGGCCATAGTACAGTTTAAATAATGTGTCTGGGTCTCAGAGAGTCTGAAACCCGGACACATGATTCCAAACCCGAACTGTCCGGGTGAATCCTGGACAGGTGGCAACCCTAATCACAATAGTCTCTCTAGGGCTGAAACAACTAATCCATTATGAAATGAATCGATTACTATTTTCATAATCGATGAATCGGCCGGTAACCTAATGGGTTAAAAAAACCTAAAATGAGCCCTTTATAATACAAAGATAGCAAATAATCGCTACTATAAATATTCCTGTCACTGTTCTAAAGTAAAAAATGAACCCCTTTCAGTAGTGATTATCGGCTTTTTCTACTATAAAGGGCTCATTTTAGTTTTTTAGTTTTTAACCCCATTATGTTACTAAACGCGTTAGACCCGGTTCACATCTATGCGTTTTTGGTGCTTTTTGCAGAAATGCACTGCAGTTCATTTCCATGGTTTCCTATGGGACACGTTCACATCTGAAAGGGGCGGGGACTTTTAAACGCAAAATAATGCTTTATTGGTTCAATATACTTCAATGGAGAAGCTGCAGAAAAGCGTGTCATGTGTTTTTGCAGCAATTTGTGTGCCCAAAAAAAATGTAAAAATACAAATTGCAGAAAAATCACGTGCGCAAAAATCAAAACGCACAGCAAAAGGCACTGCAGAAACAGATCAAAAGCAAACTGCATAGGTGTGTACCGAGCCTTGTGCTGACCACACCGATCAATTTTCAGATGAGAATATTCAGACTAAAAATCTTTCTACATTCGCTGAATGAAAGAATTTTGTTTGAAATTTTCACTTGTTTTTAAAATGAAGGTAATATCTGAATGAAAACCACATCCACTGTCTGAAAGTTCCTTCCACTAAGACCTTTTCTGTTATTTCTACATTTTCCCCTCACTGTGGTTGAAAATGAACGTCAATTTGATCCACATTTTTTTTTTAAGGTTATTAAGCGATTAATCGGCCAACTAATGGATGGTGAAAATAATGGTTAGTTGCAGCCCTAATTCTCTCCCAGTGTTGCTGGGAGAAACCTTGAAACACAACGTACATCCTCCAAGCTAATGAAGCCAATCCTCTTTTATTCACAGATGTGTCCATCACCAACGTTCGCCATCCCAGCTTCACCATTCATGCAGAAGTTTGCTTATGGAACCCGTGTCAGCGTTTACCTGATGAAAAGGTCAGCTCAGCATTCATCATCTTGTTTTGTCGGAGAATAAAGGTGGGGGGAGGGGGAGAATGTTCCAAAATAGATGACAAAGTAGGACGTGTTACTAGTCAGCAAATCTAGGACAGGTAAGTCCTGCATATTGGTGACTACATATCGGAAGTGAAGGCCGGGTTCACACTTGTGGGAATTGGATGAGGGTTTCCCCGCATCCATTTCACATGACGGGAGAGTGTGACCGGCTGTCATTGGAGCCGCTTCACACATCTCCGGGGCGGCTACAGAGCGCACTGCAGAAGGGTCCGGTGTGTCTTTGGCTGTTTTCAGGTCTGAATTGAGGCAAAATTCTGCCCCCCCCCCCATAAAAAACGGAGAACAGGGGCGCTCCACAAACCGTGTGAACCCAGCCTTAAATCGGAGCTCCGCCCAAAAGGGATGTACTGCTTTTACCACCCCCCATTACCTAGTTTCAACAGGTTCCTGCACCCACTTCTGCTTGGGCAGAAGTTCTCACCCCTCCCCCCTGCGATTTTCTGGGAAACGTCACAGGTCCCAGAAGATTGCATGACCTGTGGAGAGGCAGCCACCTTTTCCAGGCTTTACTGTCTCAGGGCCGCTCTGTGCAGTTAAGTAGTATAACATGTTCTTCTAAAGTCTGTGGTTTTTTGTTTATTGAAAAACATAATTTTAAGGTTCAAAGCAAGTTTCTCGGCCCCCTAGTATTTCTGGCTGTGGCCAATGTAAGTAAGGGCTAATCATTTATGTAGAATTTACAGAAGCAGCTGGGACTGGTGTCTAGCTATGGGGAGGAGTGGAGGATCAGCCCTGCTTTAACCACTTAAGGACCGCCTCGCGCCAATATATACGTCGGCAGAATGGCACGGCTGGACACAATCACGTACCGGTACGTGATTCTTTAAGTGCCCAGCCGTGGGTCGGGAGCGCGCGGCTGGCTCCCGACCCGGTCCTGTGATCTGTGGCCGCGGGACCAGCGGACCCGATCGCCGCTGGTGTCCCGCGATCGGGTCACAGAGCTGAAGAAGGAGGAGAGGTCTGTGTAAACAAGCCTCTCCCCGTGCTTCCCTGAGGGGCTGTCACCGATCGTCTCTTGTTCTGGGCGCGTCTCCGATCTCAGTAAAGAAACATCGGCTCTTTACCCATGTGATCAGCTGTGTCCAATCATATGTAAACAAGGAAATGGCAGTTATCTGCTTGACTCTCTCACTGAAAGAGTGGGAGGAGAGAGCCGATCAGCAGCATTTCCTCACAGGGGAGACCTGTACATATCATCGGTGCCGCCTCATCTGTGTCCCATCGGTGCCACCTCATCTGTGTCCCATCGGTGCCACCTCATCTGTGCCCCATCGGTGTCGCCTCATCTGTGCCCCATCGGTGTCGCCTCATCTGTGCCCCATCTGTACCCCATCGGTGCCGCCTCATCTGTACCCCATCGGTGCCGCCTCATCTGTGCCCCATCTGTACCCCATCGGTGCTGCCTCATCTGTACCCCATCGGTGCCGCCTCATCTGTGCCCCATCTGTACCCCATCGGTGCCGCCTCATCTGTACCCCATCGGTGCAGGAGAAAAATGACTTATTTACAACATTTTCTAACAGAAACAGACTTTTTTTTGTTTGTTTGTTTTACAATATTTGGTCTTGAGTATTGAGGTGGTTAATGGCCCCTTTTCATATCCACCAAATCCTCTACAATTCTGCGGCAGTGCTTAGTATTATTCTTAAAATCAATTCCTGTGTCCCCATGGAGCTCCTTGGATTTCAGGCCCCTAAATGTGTCACATCTTCTTCTGTCTAATGGACAACGAAGCTCTTGATTCGAATGTCAAATGCTAGTTTGTACTGGTCCGAGGAGCTGGCATTTTACAGCTGTGTGATGGGAGGAAGATGATTTTCTTTTTCTTTAAACTCCCATCAAGTAGGGCTATGTGGTAGACTTTAAATTCTGATTCTGATTGTGCCGTCTGTAATCAATAACTGTTCATCTCCATTCTCTGTCCAGAGGAATCCTTCATGGATGACTTTGATGAGGGCGCTTATTACGAAGCTTTGGGCACGAGACCGGCACTTAACATGGACAAGCTGGATGAGTCCTACCAGAAGGTGATTGAATTGTTCTTCGTGTGCACCAGCGAGAACCCCAAGGAACGGCCTTCTGCACCTCCAATTGTGGAGGTCTTGGAAGCGCAGGGGGTCAAGTAGTCATTTAGAATTCTGTTTAAAGGTTTCTGTTGGAATGGTTTTAATGTTTTTAACTATGAGAAGGCAGCTTTGTGTTGCTGTAATGTTTTCTAGAATGGTAGATTAGAGCAATGGTGAGCTCTGCTCTTCATCAGAGGTACTAATGCTGCCATATGAGGCTAGAAGTAAACTCAGCAGTTATGTCCCACGTAGCAGGTCCCTGACATCATGTATGTCATTCCAATGTGAAAGTATTGCTGGCCTTGCTGTATATAGCACTGAGGCACACAAACCTACCTCTAGCCAATGATGGTGCCACCTTTTGGAGTCTTCCTGAAGACACTTCTGCTGCCCCCATCCATCATGGTCACATCCTATAAGGCACATGCCCAGCCCAGCTTTTATTTTAGAATAACTGTGGCAACCAGGTATTACAAGGGTGTTTGGGTGCTGGAGGTAGGGTTTGATTTGTACAAAACCTAAACGTGATACAAGGTGCACTTTCATATGGGGGGAAAGTGTAAATGGAGAGTTTACTTCCCACTTTACCTCCAGCAACCCCTTTGCAGTTCTCTACACATAACTGCAGCAAACAGCCCTCAAGTACCTATTGACTTATGTAAGCTGCCCTAAGGTCCTACCAGGCTGCTGTATGCCAGATACTTCTAGTTCTGAGCCATGGTTGGGATTTCTTTGTAAATCTGAGACATTGATTGGCTGCTCAGACCAAGGAAGATACTTTTTGGGCCTTTGCATAGCATAGAACCTGTTCCTCCTGCCCTACTAGAAGTATTAAAGAAAAAAGCTGGAGGGAGTTTGCTTGTAGGCATGGCCTGCTGTCCTCTCCAAGATGGCTGCCTGGAGCTCATAGCAGAAGATGATTAGTCTTTAGTAGGTTCCTGCTGGTGTTTTGTCAGATTAGGCGAACCGTCAAAGTGTAACGCAAGTGACGTTTCGTCGCCGCCATCTTGCTACACCCCGCACTTGTCCCTAGTGAGGATACGGTGAGAAGGGGGAAAGCAGACATCTTGTTACACCCCGTACTCCTCCACGGTAAGGATACAGTGAGAAGGGGTAAGGGGACATCTTGTTACACCCCGTACACCTCCACAGTAAGGATACTGTGAGAAGGGGGTAAGCGGACATCTTGTTACACCCCGTACACCTCCACAGTAAGGATACAGTGAGAAGGGGGTAAGGGGACATCTTGTTACACCCCGTACTCCTCCACGGTCAGGATACAGTGAGAACGGGTAAGGGGACATCTTGTTACACCCCGTACACCTCCACAGTAAGGATACAGTGAGAAGGGGGTAAGGGGACATCTTGTTACACCCTGTACACCTCCACGGTAAGGATACTGTGAGAAGGGGGTAAGGGGACATCTTGTTACACCCCGTACTCCTCCACAGTAAGGATAAAGTGAGAAGGGGGTAAGGGGACATCTTGTTACACCCCGTACACCTCCACAGTAAGGATACTGTGAGAAGGGGGTAAGCGGACATCTTGTTACACCCTGTACACCTCCACAGTAAGGATACAGTGAGAAGGGGGTAAGGGGACATCTTGTTACACCCCGTACACCTCCACAGTAAGGATACAGTGAGAAGGGGGTAAGGGGACATCTTGTTACACCCTGTACACCTCCACGGTAAGGATACTGTGAGAAGGGGGTAAGGGGACATCTTGTTACACCCCGTACTCCTCCACAGTAAGGATACAGTGAGAAGGGGGTAAGGGGACATCTTGTTACACCCCGTACACCTCCACAGTAAGGATACAGTGAGAAGGGGTAAGCGGACATCTTGTTACACCCCGTACACCTCCACAGTAAGGATACAGTGAGAAGGGGGTAAGGGGACATCTTGTTACACCCCGTACACCTCCACAGTAAGGATACAGTGAGAAGGGGGTAAGCGGACATCTTGTTACACCCCGTACACCTCCACAGTAAGGATACAGTGAGAAGCTGTAAGCGGACATCTTGCTACACCCCGTACACCTCCACGGTAGGATACAGTGAGAAGGGGTAAGGGGACATCTTGTTACACCCCGTTCACCTCCACAGTAAGGATACAGTGAGAAGGGGGTAAGGGGACATCTTGTTACACCCTGTACACCTCCACAGTAAGGATACTGTGAGAAGGGGGTAAGGGGACATCTTGTTACACCCTGTACACCTCCACGGTAAGGATACAGTGAGAAGGGGGTAAGGGGACATCTTGTTACACCCCGTACACCTCCACGGTAAGGATACAGTGAGAAGGGGGTAAGGGGACATCTTGTTACACCCTGTACACCTCCACAGTAAGGATACTGTGAGAAGGGGGTAAGCGGACATCTTGTTACACCCTGTACACCTCCACAGTAAGGATACAGTGAGAAGGGGGTAAGGGGACATCTTGTTACACCCCGTACACCTCCACAGTAAGGATACAGTGAGAAGGGGGTAAGGGGACATCTTGTTACACCCTGTACACCTCCACAGTAAGGATACTGTGAGAAGGGGGTAAGGGGACATCTTGTTACACCCCGTACTCCTCCACAGTAAGGATACAGTGAGAAGGGGGTAAGGGGACATCTTGTTACACCCCGTACACCTCCACAGTAAGGATACAGTGAGAAGGGGTAAGCGGACATCTTGTTACACCCCGTACACCTCCACAGTAAGGATACAGTGAGAAGGGGGTAAGGGGACATCTTGTTACACCCCGTACACCTCCACAGTAAGGATACAGTGAGAAGGGGGTAAGCGGACATCTTGTTACACCCCGTACACCTCCACAGTAAGGATACAGTGAGAAGCTGTAAGCGGACATCTTGCTACACCCCGTACACCTCCACGGTAGGATACAGTGAGAAGGGGTAAGGGGACATCTTGTTACACCCCGTTCACCTCCACAGTAAGGATACAGTGAGAAGGGGGTAAGGGGACATCTTGTTACACCCTGTACACCTCCACGGTAAGGATACAGTGAGAAGGGGGTAAGGGGACATCTTGTTACACCCCGTACACCTCCACGGTAAGGATACAGTGAGAAGGGGGTAAGGGGACATCTTGTTACACCCTGTACACCTCCACGGTAAGGATACTGTGAGAAAGGGTAAGCGGACATCTTGTTACACCCTGTACACCTCCACAGTAAGGATACAGTGAGAAGGGGGTAAGCGGACATCTTGTTACACTCCGTACACCTCCACAGTAAGGATACAGTGAGAAGGGGGTAAGGGGACATCTTGTTACACCCCGTACACCTCCACAGTAAGGATACTGTGAGAAGGGGGTAAGGGGACATCTTGTTACACCCCGTACACCTCCACAGTAAGGATACAGTGAGAAGGGGGTAAGCGGACATCTTGTTACACCCCGTACACCTCCACGGTAAGGATACAGTGAGAAGGGGGTAAGCGGACATCTTGTTACACCCCGTACACCTCCACAGTAAGGATACAGTGAGAAGGGGTAAGCGGACATCTTGTTACATCCCGTACACCTCCACAGTAAGGATACAGTGAGAAGGGGTAAGCGGACATCTTGTTACACCCCGTACACCTCCACAGTAAGGATACTGTGAGAAGGGGGTAATGGGACATCTTGTTACACCCCGTACACCTCCACAGTAAGGATACAGTGAGAAGGGGGTAAGGGGACATCTTGTTACACCCCGTACACCTCCACAGTAAGGATACAGTGAGAAGGGGTAAGGGGACATCTTGTTACACCCCGTACACCTCCACAGTAGGGATACAGTGAGAAGGGGGTAAGGGGACATCTTGTTACACCCTGTACACCTCCACAGTGAGGATACTGTGAGAAGGGGGTTAGCGGACATCTTGTTACACCCTGTACACCTCCACAGTAAGGATACAGTGAGAAGCTGTAAGCGGACATCTTGCTACACCCCGTACACCTCCATGGTAGGATACAGTGAGAAGGGGTAAGGGGACATCTTGTTACACCCCGTTCACCTCCACAGTAAGGATACAGTGAGAAGGGGGTAAGGGGACATCTTGTTACACCCTGTACACCTCCACGGTAAGGATACAGTGAGAAGGGGGTAAGGGGACATCTTGTTATACCCCGTACACCTCCACGGTAAGGATACAGTGAGAAGGGGGTAAGGGGACATCTTGTTACACCCTGTACACCTCCACGGTAAGGATACAGTGAGAAGGGGGTAAGGGGACATCTTGTTACACCCTGTACACCTCCACGGTAAGGATACTGTGAGAAAGGGTAAGCGGACATCTTGTTACACCCTGTACACCTCCACAGTAAGGATACAGTGAGAAGGGGGTAAGCGGACATCTTGTTACACTCCGTACACCTCCACAGTAAGGATACTGTGAGAAGGGGGTAAGGGGACATCTTGTTACACCCTGTACACCTCCACAGTAAGGATACAGTGAGAAGGGGGTAAGGGGACATCTTGTTACACCCCGTACACCTCCACAGTAAGGATACAGTGAGAAGGGGGTAAGGGGACATCTTGTTACACCCCGTACACCTCCACAGTAAGGATACTGTGAGAAGGGGGTAAGGGGACATCTTGTTACACCCCGTACACCTCCACAGTAAGGATACAGTGAGAAGGGGGTAAGCGGACATCTTGTTACACCCCGTACACCTCCACGGTAAGGATACAGTGAGAAGGGGGTAAGCGGACATCTTGTTACACCCCGTACACCTCCACGGTAAGGATACTGTGAGAAAGGGTAAGCGGACATCTTGTTACACCCCGTACACCTCCACAGTAAGGATACAGTGAGAAGGGGTAAGGGGACATCTTGTTACACCCCGTACACCTCCACAGTAAGGATACTGTGAGAAGGGGGTAAGGGGACATCTTGTTACACCCCGTACACCTCCACAGTAAGGATACTGTGAGAAGGGGGTAAGGGGACATCTTGTTACACCCCGTACACCTCCACAGTAAGGATACAGTGAGAAGGGGGTAAGCGGACATCTTGTTACACCCCGTACACCTCCACGGTAAGGATACAGTGAGAAGGGGGTAAGCGGACATCTTGTTACACCCCGTACACCTCCACGGTAAGGATACTGTGAGAAAGGGTAAGCGGACATCTTGTTACACCCCGTACACCTCCACAGTAAGGATACAGTGAGAAGGGGTAAGGGGACATCTTGTTACACCCCGTACACCTCCACAGTAGGGATACAGTGAGAAGGGGGTAAGGGGACATCTTGTTACACCCTGTACACCTCCACAGTGAGGATACTGTGAGAAGGGGGTTAGCGGACATCTTGTTACACCCTGTACACCTCCACAGTAAGGATACAGTGAGAAGGGGGTAAGGGGACATCTTGTTACACCCCGTACACCTCCACAGTAAGGATACAGTGAGAAGGGGGTAAGGGGACATCTTGTTACACCCTGTACACCTCCACAGTAGGGATACAGTGGGAAGGGGGTAAGCGGACATCTTGTTACACCCCGTACACCTCCACAGTGAGGATACTGTGAGAAGGGGGTAAGCGGACATCTTGTTACACCCCGTACACCTCCACGGTAAGGATACAGTGAGAAGGGGTAAGCGGACACCTTGTTACACCCCGTACACCTCCACAGTAAGGATACAGTGAGAAGGGGGTAAGCGGACATCTTGTTACACCCTGTACACCTCCACGGTAAGGATACAGTGAGAAGGGGGTAAGCGGACATCTTGTTACACCCCGTACACCTCCACAGTAAGGATACAGTGAGAAGGGGTAAGCGGACATCTTGTTACACCCCGTACACCTCCACAGTAAGGATACTGTGAGAAGGGGGTAATGGGACATCTTGTTACACCCCGTACACCTCCACAGTGAGGATGCTGTGAGAAGGGGGTAAGCGGACATCTTGTTACACCCTGTACACCTCCACAGTAAGGATACAGTGAGAAGGGGTAAGCGGACATCTTGTTACACCCCGTACACCTCCACGGTAAGGATACAGTGAGAAGGGGTAAGCGGACATCTTGTTACACCCTGTACACCTCCACGGTAAGGATACAGTGAGAAGGGGGTAAGGGGACATCTTGTTACACCCTGTACACCTCCACAGTAAGGATACAGTGAGAAGGGGTAAGCGGACATCTTGTTACACCCTGTACACCTCCACGGTAAGGATACAGTGAGAAGGGGTAAGCGGACATCTTGTTACACCCTGTACACCTCCACGGTAAGGATACAGTGAGAAGGGGGTAAGGGGACATCTTATTACACCCCGTACACCTCCACAGTAAGGATACAGTGAGAAGGGGGAAAGCAGACATCTTGTTACACCCCGTACACCTCCACGGTAAGGATACAGTGAGAAGGGGGTAAGGGGACATCTTGTTACACCCCGTACACCTCCACAGTAAGGATACAGTGAGAAGGGGTAAGCGGACATCTTGTTACACCCCGTACACCTCCACAGTAAGGATACAGTGAGAAGGGGTAAGCGGACATCTTGTTACACCCCTACACCTCCACAGTAAGGATACAGTGAGAAGGGGGTAAGGGGACATCTTGTTACACCCCGTACACCTCCACAGTAAGGATACAGTGAGAAGGGGTAAGCGGACATCTTGTTACACCCCGTACACCTCCACAGTAAGGATACAGTGAGAAGGGGTAAGCGGACATCTTGTTACACCCCGTACACCTCCACAGTAAGGATACAGTGAGAAGGGGTAAGCGGACATCTTGTTACACCCCGTACACCTCCACAGTAAGGATACAGTGAGAAGGGGTAAGCGGACATCTTGTTACACCCCGTACACCTCCACAGTAAGGATACAGTGAGAAGGGGGTAAGGGGACATCTTGTTACACCCCGTACACCTCCACAGTAAGGATACAGTGAGAAGGGGTAAGCGGACATCTTGTTACACCCCGTACACCTCCACGGTAAGGATACAGTGAGAAGGGGTAAGCGGACATCTTGTGTTAGGGGGTTAGCTCGGTAGCGGGTGTGTGTGACCCCCTGGATGGGTTCACAACACAAAGTCAGACACAGCAGACAGCGGTGTAGGTGCAAAAAAACAAAAGATCCGGTTTATTTAGGCTACATGCAGTGATACATATAACAGCCAAACAAAATAAAACAAGAAAATAAATCCTGGTCAGTTTGACCTCTAACTACACACGTAGACTCCCTGTCTAACAACTGGGTGCAGCCTTGTGCTGCCCCAGTCCCTGTCTCTATTGTAGGGTTTTGCCACACAGGCGTTAACTCACCGCACAGAACAGATCTCAGACTCCCCAGTCTATACACATAAAACTGGTTCCAGGATGGAGCATCTCCCTAAGCATGCTGGGGTTTTTTGTAGAGGCCTTAATGAGCCCACTTACTACAGCTGGGCTCATTAACTCTTCCCCTCTAATTGTAAAAGTCTGCATAAAGCTTGAATCTAGGACACACATATTTCCCATCCTGAATACAACCAGGTGATTTTACCTGCGTGCTGCCACATACCCCCCCCCCTCTTGTTTCAACCTTGGGGTTGTAACACAAGCAGCCAGACACGCATGTATCCGAGACAAAGCATCCACATTCCCCATTTTAACACCAGGGCGATGCTTAACTGTAAAGTTAAATTCCTGTAGGACCAGGAACCACCTATTTACCCTTCTATTGGTCTCCTTGTTCTGAGCCATCCACTTTAAAGGAGCGTGATCAGTCACCAGGTCAAAGTGCCTACCTAGCAGATAGTACCGAAGGGAATCTAGAGCCCACTTCACTGCTAAACATTCCTTCTCAATCGTGGAGTAATTTACCTCATGGGACTTCAACTTCCTGCTGAGGTAAATGACTGGGTGCTCTTCCCCGTTCCAGACCTGGGATAACACTGCTCCTAACCCAACGTCTGATGCATCAGTTTGTACCACAAAGTCCTTAGAGAAGTCTGGTGAGTACAACACTGGCTGGCTACATAAGGCTGTTTTTAAGGACTGAAATGCTTCTTCAGCCTCTGGGGACCATTTAACCATGACCGACTCTTTCCCTTTTGTCAGGTTGGTGAGGGGCACAGCCTGAGAAGTAAAATGGGGAATGAATCGTCGATAATAGCCAGCGATTCCCAGAAAGGCTCGTACCTGTTTCTTGCTGTTGGGACGTGGCCAACTCTGTATGGCCTCGACTTTATTGACTTGGGGTTTTATCACCCCCCTCCCAATAGTGTACCCAAGATATTTGGCCTCCTCCTGTCCAATGGTACACTTCTTTGGATTGGCCGTAAACCCAGCTTCCCGGATAGAGTCTAGGACTGCTTGTACTTTTGGCAAATGTGAGACCCAGTCTGTGCTATGGATAATCACATCATCCAGGTAAGCTGCAGCATATTTCTGATGGGGCCTCAGAATCTTATCCATTTTCCGCTGGAATGTTGCCGGTGCATTCTGTAACCCAAACGGCATTCTCTTATATTGGAATGCCCCATCTGGGGTTACAAACGCAGTTTTCTCCTTGGCCGACTCGGCCAGGGGAATTTGCCAATACCCTTTGGTGAGATCAAGAGTTGTCATATATCGGGCTGTTCCCAGCCGGTCAATCAACTCATCTATACGTGGCATGGGGTAGGTGTCAAATTTTGTAACTTTATTCAATTGTCGAAACAAAACCGCCAGCTCCCATCAGGTTTGGGCACTAGTACGATAGGACTGGACCAGTCACTCTGGGACTCCTCTATCACACCCAATTCCAGCATCCTTTGAACCTCCCCATGTATTGCCTCCCGTCGGGCCTCTGGTATTCTATAAGGTTTTAGTTTTACCCTTTCTCCTGGCGGGGTGATAATGTCATGCTCTACGCCAGATGTTTGTCCTGGCAGCTAAGAGAAAATCTCTTTGTTACAAAGTACAAACTCTTTAACCTCCTGTTGTTGGGGTTTTCGATAAGGTGACTGCTATTCCATCCTCAGGAACTAAGCAATCAGGCTGGGCTTGTGACCAAGTCTCTGCGACTAGGGATTCCCTATCCCTCCAGGCTTTCAGCAGATTGACGTGATAGATCTGCTCCGGCTTTCGCCTTCCTGGCTGTCTAACCCTGTAGTTCACCTCACTAATTTTTTCAATTACTTCATATGGACCTTGCCATTTGGCCAGAAATTTGCTTTCAACCGTAGGGACTAGCACCAAGACCCTATCCCCCGGGGAAAAAGTACGGGTCTTGGCCCCACGGTTGTACACTCTCTGCTGTGCTAACTGCGCTTGGGTCAAATGTTCCTTTACAATTGGCATTACCTGTGCGATTCTATCCTGCATCAGGGCGACATGCTCAATCACACTCCTGTGAGGAGAACTCTCATTTTCCCAAGTTTCCTTGGCGATATCCAGCAGCCCTCTTGGGTGTCTCCCATAGAGCAACTCGAAGGGTGAGAAACCCGTAGAGGATTGGGGTACCTCCCTAATGGCAAACATCAGATAGGGTATTAGACAGTCCCAATTCTTTCCATCTCTATCCACCACCTTCTTTAACCACTTGCTTACTGGGCACTTAAACCCCCCTCAGTCCCAGACCAATTTTCAGCTTTCAGCGCTGATGCACTTTGAATGACAATTGCGCGGTCATACAACACTGTACCCAAATGAAATTTCTATCATTTTTTTCCCACAAATAGAGCTTTCTTTTGGTGGTATTTAGTTACAGCTCGGAGTTTTATTTTTTGCTAAACAAACAAAAAAAAAAAATCATGTTTTAATAGTTTGTTATAAAATTTTGCAAACGGGTCATTTTTCTCCTTCATTGAAGTGCGCTGATGAGGCGGCACTGATAGGCTGCATTGGTGGGCACTGATGGGCTGCATTGGTGGGCACTGATAGGCTGCATTGGTGGGCACTGATAGGCTGCACTTGTGGGCACTGATAGGCATAGTTAAGGCGGCACTAATAGGCACAGATAAGGCAGCACCGATGGGCACAGATAAGGCGGCACTGATGGGCAAAGATGGGCACAGATAAGATGACACGGATGGGTGGCACGGATAAGTGGCACGGATGGGCACTGATAGGTACCACAGATAGATGGGACTGATGGGCACTGATAGGTGGCACTGATAGGTGGCTCTGATAGGTGGCACTGCTGGGCACTGATGGGCGGCACTGCTGGGCACTGATGGGCGGCACTGGGGTGCAGCACCTTTGAGGCAGATTGGGTGGCACTGTGGGTGGCACTGTGGGTGGCACTGTGGGGTGGCACTGTGGGTGGCACTGTGGGGTGGCACTGTGGGCATTATGGGCACAGACGGGGGGCACTTACTTTTACTTTGTTATATTTCAGGATGGCACTGCGGGAGGCAGGTGGGCACTGGCAGGTGGCATGTGGTGCCTTTCATTGCTGGCCGTGATCGGGACTGATGTCCCGATCACGGCCGCCGGTGATCGGCTTTTTTTTTTTCTCCTCGCGCTGTCAGCGCGAGGAGGAATAATAGCCGATTACCGGCTCCGTTCTATCACATGATCAGCTGTCATTGGCTGACAGCTGATCGCGTGATAAGGGGTCGGGATCGACCCCTTACACGGATCGGTGATCAGGCGAGTCTCACGGACTCGCCGATCACAGAGCGCGCCGCGCGCGCCCCTCAGGGGGCGTGCAGGCCGCTCGTAACCAGGACGACGTCAATAGACGTAGTCCTGGAAATCTAGGTCCGCGCTAATGCCGTCATTCGGCAATAGCGCGGTACCCAAGTGGTTAACATTTGTTTTAGGGTTTTGTTGAATCTTTCAACCAACCCATCTGTTTGGGGGTGATACACAGATGTACGCAATTGTGTCACTTTGTACAACTTGCATAGTTCTTTCATTACCCGGGACATAAAGGGTGTACCTTGGTCCGTAAGCAGTTCCTTACAAATACCCACGCGGCTAAAAACAAGAGATAGCTCTTTGGCTATGGTTTTGGCCGAGGTATTTCGGAGAGGAATTGCTTCCGGATAACGGGTGGCATAGTCCAATATAACCAAAATGTACTGATGCCCCCTAGCGGACTTCATTATCGGACCTACCAAATCCATTGCTATCCTCTCAAAGGGGACCTCAGTGATAGGAAGAGGTACCAGCGGGTTACGGAAATGTGGCATAGGTGCCGACTTCTGACACACAGGGCAGGAGGAACAATAATTTTCTATTTCCTTCATGACCCCAGGCCAATAGAATCTCTGCAGTACCCTCTCTCTGGTTTTCTCATTCCCCAGATGACCTCCCAGAATGTGCCCATGGGCCAATTCTAACACCAACTTCCTGTAAGGTTTGGGCACTACAAGTTGCTCAATGGTTTCTTCTGCCCTTTGAGCCACTCGATACAGCAGGTCCCTTTCCATAGTGAAGTAAGGATAAGGGCAAGTCTTATCTGGGTTCACTAACTCGCCATCTATTTTCACCACATTTTCCTGTGCCTTTATTAGGGTGGGGTCTTTTAACTGTTCTGTGGCAAAATTTTCCCTGTGAACCTCAAGATCCGAAAACTCCACAGACGGCATGTTTTCATCTGAGGATGTTGATTCCTCCCCAGTTTCTCGAGTTTCCCCCGCCAATACCGACAAGGGAAATTCAGGAGAGTCCTCACCACCCCCAGAGGAATTCTGGTCATCTTCCTGGTCTATAGGGGCACCAGTGGGGGGCTCAGGACAATCCCAGAGTTCCCAGAATTTTGGAAAATCCCTTCCTACAATAGCATCATGTGTTAAGTGAGACACTAACCCCACCTGATGAGAGAGGTTACCTTTGGGGGTCTCAAAAAACACTGAAGTTACAGGATACTCTCGGGGGTCCCCATGCACACAAATAACAGCCACCTTGTTCTTCCCAGAGACCTCTGTAGTAACTAATTCAGCTTTTATCAATGTTACCAGGCTACCTGAATGCAGCAACACATCAACATGTCTACCATTAATACACATTTTACATAAATGTTTCTCAGGTCCCCGAATGGCAGTGCATGCAACTGTCGCAAACATCGACTGACGTCTCTCCCTTATCAAGTCACATTGCATAGGCTCATCCACAACGGGGCAATTGGCTGCAATATGTCCCTCTTGCCGGCAGCGGTAGCAAATAATCTTTTTCGCTGTCTCTTGCAGCATGGGCTTCCTGGGCTGCTCCCGCCAGACCTTAGGTAGAACTCCCACCCTCTCACGCTCTCCACCCTCACCCCTTGGAGTCATCTTACCCGCCACTGGGGATGATCTGGTCTTAGGATGGAAAGTCCGTGAGTCCCTGGAAGAGGTGGTCAGGTTCTCTGTAGCCAAGTACCTCTCAACCAGATCCACAAGTTTATCGGCATTTTCTGGGTCTCCATGGCTTACCCATCTTTGGATGGCAGTAGGAAGAGCTCTCAGGAAACGATCCATAACAACACGTTCCACAATGTTTGGTGCGGTCAAAGTCTCTGGCTGCAGCCACTATCTGCTCAGGTGAATGAGATCATACATTTGAGACCTGGGGGGTTTTCCAACCTGAAAAGTCCAATTATGCACACGCTGAGCCCGGACGGCCAGGGTGACACCCAGCCGTGCCAATATTTCTGCTTTTAGCACCACATAGTCTTTTGCTTGGTCAGGCTCTAGGTCATAATAAGCTTTCTGCGATTCCCCAGTTAACAGAGGGGCCACCAGTCCAGCCCATTGCTCCTTAGGCCACTTTTCCCTTTCAGCAGTCCTTTCAAATGTGGTCAAAAACACCTCCGGATCATCCTCTCCCGTCATTTTTGTCAGTAAACGGCTCACACCAAAGGATGCGGTATTATTGTAACCACTTGCCTCATTGGTCTGCGGACGTTGCTGTATTAATGTCTCTATTTGCTGTCGAAAACTCTGCTCTTGCTTCTGCAACAGGTCTATGAAGCGGGGTTCAGATCGCTGCTGGGCTTGTTGCTGAGCTTCCAGACTCTGCAGGTGAGCTTTCTGCTGGGCTGCAAGGCTCTTTTGTAAAGCCGCATTTGTTTGCTGCTGATTTGCATTTGCTAGAGCCAGCTGTCTCAGTATCTCCTCCATGCTGGCCTTAAAAAAAAAAATGCCAAAATTCTCCACCAACTGTGAGGGGGTTAGCTCGGCAGCGGGTGTGTGTGACCCCCTGGATGGGTTCACAACACAAAGTCAGGCACAGCAGACAGCGTTGTAGGTGCAAAAAAACAAAAGATGCGGTTTATTTATGCTACATGCAGTGAAACATATAACAGCCAAACAAAAATAAAACATGAAAATAAATCCTGGTCAGCTTGACCTCTAATTACACACATGGATTCCCTGTCTAACAACTGAGTGCAGCCTTGTGCAGCACCAGTCCCTGTCTCTGTCTCTGTTGTAGAGGTTTGCCACACAGGCGTTACCTCACCGCACAGAACAGGTGTCACACTCCCCAGTCTTTACAAACACAAAACTGGTTCCAGGATGGAGCATCTCCCTAAGCATGCTGGGGTTTTTGTAGAGGTCTTAATGAGCCCACTTACTTCAGCTGGGCTCATTAACTCTTCCCCTCTAGTTGTACAAGTCTGCATAAAGCCTGAATCTAGGACACACATATTTCCCATCCTGGATACAACCAGGTGACTTTACCTGCGTGCTGCCACACTAGATACACCACATCTATGGGCCTTCCTTTATCTAGATACACCACGTCTACGGGCCTTCCTTTATCTAGATACACCACGTCTACGGGCCTTCCTTTATCTAGATACACCACGTCTACGGGCCTTCCTTTATCTAGATACACCACGTCTACGGGCCTTCCTTTATCTAGATACACCACGTCTACGGGCCTTCCTTTATCTAGATACACCACGTCTACGGGCCTTCCTTTATCTAGATACACCACATCTACGGGCCTTCCTTTATCTAGATACACCACGTCTACGGGCCTTCCTTTATCTAGATACACCACGTCTACGGGCCTTCCTTTATCTAGATACACCACGTCTACGGGCCTTCCTTTATCTAGATACACCACGTCTACGGGCCTTCCTTTATCTAGATACACCACGTCTACGGGCCTTCCTTTATCTAGATACACCACGTCTACGGGCCTTCCTTTATCTAGATACACCACGTCTACGGGCCTTCCTTTATCTAGATACACCACGTCTACGGGCCTTCCTTTATCTAGATACACCACGTCTACGGGCCTTCCTTTATCTAGATACACCACGTCTACGGGCCTTCCTTTATCCAGATACACCACGTCTACGAGGCTTCCTTTATCCAGATACACCACGTCTACGGGCCTTCCTTTATCCAGATACACCACATCTACGGGCCTTCCTTTATCTAGATACACCACGTCTACGGGCCTTCCTTTATCTAGATACACCACGTCTACGAGCCTTCCTTTATCCAGATACACCACGTCTACGGGCATTCCTTTATCTAGATACACCACGTCTACGGGCCTTCCTTTATCTAGATACACCACGTCTACGGGCCTTCCTTTATCTAGATACACCACGTCTACGGGCCTTCCTTTATCTAGATACACCACGTCTACGGGCCTTCCTTTATCTAGATACACCACGTCTACGGGCCTTCCTTTATCTAGATACACCACGTCTACGGGCCTTCCTTTATCCAGATACACCACGTCTACGAGGCTTCCTTTATCCAGATACACCACGTCTACGGGCCTTCCTTTATCCAGATACACCACATCTACGGGCCTTCCTTTATCTAGATACACCACGTCTACGGGCCTTCCTTTATCTAGATACACCACGTCTACGAGCCTTCCTTTATCCAGATACACCACGTCTACGGGCATTCCTTTATCTAGATACACCACGTCTACGGGCCTTCCTTTATCTAGATACACCACGTCTACGGGCCTTCCTTTATCTAGATACACCACGTCTACGGGCCTTCCTTTATCTAGATACACCACGTCTACGGGCCTTCCTTTATCTAGATACACCACGTCTACGGGCCTTCCTTTATCTAGATACACCACGTCTACGGGCCTTCCTTTATCTAGATACACCACGTCTACGGGCCTTCCTTTATCTAGATACACCACATCTACGGACCTTCCTTTATCTAGATACACCACGTCTACGGGCCTTCCTTTATCTAGATACACCACGTCTACGGGCCTTCCTTTATCTAGATACAACACGTCTACGAGCCTTCCTTTATCTAGATACACCACGTCTACGGGCCTTCCTTTATCTAGATACACCACGTCTACGAGCCTTCCTTTATCTAGATACACCACGTCTACGGGCCTTCCTTTATCTAGATACACCACGTCTAAGGGCCTTCCTTTATCTAGATACACCACGTCTACGGACCTTCCTTTATCTAGATACACCACGTCTACGGACCTTCCTTTATCAGTCATTCTGTCCTCTGATAACCATGGAGGGGCTTCCTGTGACGTGTCATGGAGGATAAACACTGCAGTTTTGGTGACTGAAGCCCCCCGATTCCCTTGTGAAGGGTACAGGTCAGCACAGAAGATATAGTCACATGACAGGAGGAGGCGTTGTAGGATAGTGGGAGGAGTCACAAGATGGTGGGATGGGCCCAATAACATTGAATAGGGGTATTATTGGACAGGTCAGTAAAACTCTGAAGGTCATGTCGGCATCCGGGGCGCATTTCGAGTGAACCAAACCGCATATCACCGCAGCGCCGTCTGGCTCGGCGCCATAAAAAAGTAAAAATCAGGGACGCCTTTCTCTGTTTCTCGCAGGTAATGATGACCAATAAAATGAATGGGCGGAGCTACCCGATATCACAGATCTGAGCTCCTCCTTCTCCACTGCACATCACAGTCCTCAAACCCTCCCCCACCCCCCACCACACTACTAACCGCCTCCCACCTGCCATATAGACCAATGACAGCGGAGCGGAGCCATGTCATATGACCACGCCCAGTTTAGGCTCTTCACCCATGTGATTGGCTGTGTCCAATCACAGCTGATCCCATGTAAACAAGGAAATAAAATATATAAAAAAGGGGCGGTCTTTTTTAGTTTTTTTATTATTTTAGAAAAGATAAAACCCCGCCCAACGGTGATTAATTATCACCAAGAGAAAGTTCTATTTGTGTGAATAAAATGTGTAGAGTTTTGTATGACCGTGTAATTGTCACTCAAAGTGCGACCGCCATGAAAGCTGCAAATTGTGCTGGGCAGGAAGGCGGGGGTGGGGGGGTCTGGATGGAGGGTGGGAGCTGCAAGATAGTGATTGGCTGCTTGGATGAAGGGCGGTCCTAGCAACCAATCACTTGCTTGATAACCTTGGGCAGCTCCCGCCCTCCATCCACAACAGTCCTCCCTCCCGCTGTCAGCTCTGTGAGGAATACTGAGTGACGATTGGTGGAAGAAAAGGCTCCTAAATGCTGTGACAGCTGAGACTCCTCCCACAGTCTGCCATCTAGTAATGCCTGATAGAGGAGTCACACCACGGGGGGAGGAGTCACACCACGGGGGGAGAAGTCACACCGCAGCGGGAGGAGCCACACCGTGGGGGAGGAGCCACACCGTGGGGGGAGGAGTCACACCACGGGGGAGGAGTCACACCGCGGCGGGAGGAGCCACACCGCGGCTGGGTGGAGTCACCCCGCGGCTGGGTGGAGTCACCCCGCGGCTGGGGAGAGTCACCCCGCGGCTGGGGAGAGTCACCCCGCGGCTGGGGAGGGGTCACCCCGCGGGGGGGTCACACTACGGGGGGAGGAGCCATACTACGGGGGGAGGAGCCACACCACGGCTGGGGGGAGTCACACCACGGGGAGTCACACCACGGGGAGGAGGAGTCACGGGAGGGTGGGGAGAATCACACCACGGGGAGGAGGAGTCACGGGAGGGTGGGGGGAGTCAGTGGATGGTGGGAGGAGTCACGGGATGTGGGAGGAGTCCCTCGATGGTGGGAGGAGCCACACGATGGTGGGAGGAGTCCGTTGATAGTGGGGGAGTCACGGGATGGTGGGAGGAGTCATGGGATGGTAGGAGAAGCCACGCAATGGTGGGAGGGGTAACGGGATATTGGGAGGAGTCAGTGAATGGTGGGAGGGCCACAAGATGGGAGGAGTCCATTGATGGTGGGAGGGGTCACGGGTTGGTGGGAGGAGACGGTGGGAGGGGTCACAGGTTGGTGGGAGAAGACAGGAGATGGTGGGAGGAGTCACGGTATGGTGGGAGGAGTCACGGTATGGTGGGAGGAGCCACAGCAGCCTAGAGGCGATTCAGTTCGCATTGTGCGCTATATAAGTATTTCATTCATTCATTCATTCAGGATTGTGTGAGGAGCCACGCGATGGGAGGAGGAGACAGGGGATGGTGGGATGACCAGGGGATGGTGGGAGGAGTCACGGGATGGTGGGAGGAGTCAGTGGATGGTGGGAGGAGCCACAGGTTTGTGTGAGGAGCCACGCGATGTTGGGAGGAGCCACGCGATGTTGGGAGGAGTCAGGGGATGGTTGGAGGAGTCACGTGATAGGAGGGGTCAGTGGATGGTGAAAGGAGTCACGGGATGGTGGGAGGAGCCACGTGATGGGAGGATTCAGTGGATGGTGAGAGGAGTCACGGGATGGTGGGAGGAGTCGTGGGTGGAGTCACACACTGGAAGATGTCACAGGATGTGGGAGGAGCCACACAGTGGTGGGAGGAGTCAGTTGGTGGTGGGAGGAGTCAGTGGATGGTGAGAGGAGTCACTGGATGGTGGGAGGAGCCATGTGATGGGAGGATTCAGTGGATGGTGGAAGGAGTCGTGGGAGAAGTCACGGGATGTGGGAGGAGTCAGTTGGTGGTGGGAGGAGTCAGTTGATGGTGGGAGGAGTCACAGGGTGGTGGGAGGAGTCACACGATGATGACAGCAGTCAGTGGATGGTGGGAGGAGCCACTGGGTGGTGGGAGGAGTCACGCAGTGGGAGGAGTCACTGGGTGGTGGGAGGAGCCACATGATGGTGGGAGGAGTCAGTGGATGGTGGGAGGAGCCACGCGATGAGAGGAGTCAGTGGATGGTGGGAGGAGTCACATGATGGTGGGAGGCGTTACGGGATAGTGTGAGGAGCTATGCGATGGAGGGAGGAGTCACTGGATGGTGGGAGGAGACAGGAGATGGTGGGAGGAGTCACACAATGGTGGGTGGAGTCACACGATGGGAGGAGTCAGTGGGTGGTGGGAGGAGTCACTGGATGGTGGGAGGAGTCACACAGTGGGAGGAGTCAGTGGATGTTGGGAGGAGCCACGCCATGGAGGGCACCTGATGTAAGGGGCACTGTTATGGGGCACCTGATGTAAGGGGCACTCTGTTGGGGGCACCTGATGTAAGGGGCACTCTTATGGCGGCACCTGATGTAAGGTGGTTCTATTACTTACAATGTGGATGTGATTGGCTGACGTTTGTGTTCTTTCTTTGTCTTCCATCTTGTTTCGGGTACAGATAGTTGTTGGTGGAAGGACGGAATAAAAGGGTCCAGCCAGTGAAGGGGGAAGAGCTCAGAGTAATGGAGAAGAGGAGTGTCCTGCAAGGCAGAATCCGGGGCTCAGAGAAGACCGCTCACCATCAACATCTCCAAGGCCAACACACCACTGGAAGCTCTGAGGATCAGCACTAAACAGCTGCCCCGCTAGGAGGTAAAGCCTAACCTACTAACAATGTCTTTGCTACAAGTCACCCCCCAGTATCTGCTGATACCCCACATAGTTACAGGTCACCCTCCATTCTACCCATACTCTAGGCCACCCTCTGGCCCAGTCTGTAAATACTACAGATCACCAGTTATCAGGACCATCAATAGGGGGTACAAGCAGCACTTCCCATTGGGTCAGCAGGTGGTGGAACAGAAGCTGTCTGTGGATAGGTGGGGGCTGTCAGGTCAGCTTTCCAGTGCCCCATCATTTCTAATGGCAGCCCAGTCTTCGTCCGGAGGGTTCAATATTGAGTTTGCCCTTTGCAGCTATAACAGGTTCACCTCTTCTGGAAAGGCCGTCCACAAGGTTTAGGAGGGTGTCTATGGAAATGTTTGACCATTCTTCCAGAAGAACTTTTGTGAGTTCAGGCACTGATGTTGGACGAGAAGGCCTACCTCGCAGTCTCCGATCTAATTCATCCTAAAGGTGTTCTATGGGGTTGAGGTAAGGACTCTGTGCAGGCCAGTCAAGTACCTCCACTCCAAACTCGCTCATCCATGTCTTTATGGACCTTGCTTTGTGCACTGGTGAGCAATCATGTTGGAACAGGAAGAGGCCGTCCCCAAACTGTTCCCACAAAGTTGGGAGCATGAAATTGTCCAAAATGTCTTGGTATGCTGACGCCTTAAGAGTTCCCTTCACTGGAACTAAGGGGCCAAGTCCAACCTCTGAAAAGCAACCCCCCCACCATAATCCCCTCTCCGACACCATAATCCCCCCTCTGACACCATAATCTCCCCTCCCCCCACTCCATAATCTCCCCTCCCCCCACTCCATAATCTCCCCTCCCCCAACTCCATAATCTCCCCTCTGACACCATAATCTCCCCTCCCCCCACTCCATAATCTCTCCTCCCCCCACTCCATAATCCCCCCTCTGACATCATAATCTCCCCTCCCCCCACTCCATAATCTCCCCTCCCCAACTCCATAATCTCCCCTCTGACACCATAATCTCCCCTCCCCCACTCCATAATCTCCCCTCCCCCCACTCCATAATCTCCCCTCCCCCAACTCCATAATCTCCCCTCCGACACCATAATCCCCCCTCCCCCCTCCGACACCATAATCCCCCCACTCCATAATCCCCCCTCCCCCCACTCCATAATCCCCCCTCCACCAATTGGTTTGGACCAGCGCACAAAGACATTAATGGCTGTGTGTTGAGTTATTTGGAGGGGACAGGAAATGTACACTGTTATACAAGCTGTACACTCACTACTTTACATTTTAGAAGAAGAAGAAATGTGACTGAGGGGTGTACTTACTTTTGTCACATACTGTATATTTACCTAGAAAAATGGTGAGGTGTTCTATACTTATTTTACCCGCTGCTACCCACCTCAATACCAGGCACTTACACCCCCTTCCTGTACACACCAATTTTCAGCTTTCAGCGCTCTCACAGTTTGAATGACAATTACTCATACAACACTCTACCCATATGAAACTTGCGTCCTTTTTTCCACACAAATAGACCTTTCTTTTGGTGGTATTTAATCACTAGTGGGGTTTTTATTTTTGTGCTATAAATTAAAAAAATTTGTTTCTGTCATAAAATTTTTCTAATTAGTAATTATGGGGGGTGTGGGGTGTATGGAGGTGGGAGGTATGTACATGAGGGGTGCGGAGTGTACGGAGGTGGGAGGTATGTACATGAGAGGTGCGGAGTGTATGGAGGTGGGAGGTATGTACATGAGGGGTGTGGAGTGTATGGAGGTCGGAGGTATGTACATGAGGGGTGTGGAGTGTATGGAGGTAGGAGGTATGTACATGAGAGGGGTGTGGAGTGTATGGAGGTGGGAGGTATGTACATGAGGGGTGTGCAGTGTATGGAGGTGGGAGATATGTACATGAGGGGTGTGGAGTGTATGGAGGTGGGAGGTATGTACATGAGATGGGTGCGGAGTGTATGGAGGTAGGAGGTATGTACATGAGGGGTGCGGAGTGTACGGAGGTGGGAGGTATGTACATGAGAGGTGCGGAGTGTATGGAGGTGGGAGGTATGTACACGAGGGGTGTGGAGTGTATGGAGGTGGAAGGTATGTACATGAGAGGGGTGTGGAGTGTATGGAGATGGGAGGTATGTACATGAGAGGGGTGTGGAGTGTATGGAGGTGGGAGGTATGTACATGAGGGGTGTGGAGTGTATGGAGGTGGGAGGTATGTATATGAGGGGTGTGGAGTGTATGGAGGTGGGAGGTATGTACATGAGGGGTGTGGAGTGTATGGAGGTGGGAGGTATGTATATGAGGGGTGTGGAGTGTATGGAGGTGGGAGGTATGTACATGAGAGGGGTGTGGAGTGTATGGAGGTGGGAGGTATGTACATGAGAGGGGTGTGGAGTGTATGGAGGTGGGAGGTATGTACATGAGGGGTGTGGAGTGTATGGAGGTGGGAGGTATGTACATGAGGGGTGTGGAGTGTATGGAGGTGGGAGGTATGTACATGAGAGGGGTGTGGAGTGTATGGAGGTGGGAGGTATGTACATGAGGGGTGTGGAGTGTATGGAGGTGGGAGGTATGTACATGAGGGGTGTGGAGTGTATGGAGGTGGGAGGTATGTATATGAGGGGTGTGGAGTGTATGGAGGTGGGAGGTATGTACATGAGAGGGGTGTGGAGTGTATGGAGGTGGGAGGTATGTACATGAGAGGGGTGTGGAGTGTATGGAGGTGGGAGGTATGTACATGAGGGGTGTGGAGTGTATGGAGGTGGGAGGTATGTACATGAGGGGTGTGGGGTGTATGGAGGTGGGAGGTATGTACATGAGGGGTGCGGAGTGTACGGAGGTGGGAGGTATGTACATGAGAGGGGTGTGGAGTGTATGGAGATGGGAGGTATGTACATGAGAGGGGTGTGGAGTGTATGGAGGTGGGAGGTATGTACATGAGGGGTGTGGAGTGTATGGAGGTGGGAGGTATGTATATGAGGGGTGTGGAGTGTATGGAGGTGGGAGGTATGTACATGAGGGGTGTGGAGTGTATGGAGGTGGGAGGTATGTATATGAGGGGTGTGGAGTGTATGGAGGTGGGAGGTATGTACATGAGAGGGGTGTGGAGTGTATGGAGGTGGGAGGTATGTACATGAGAGGGGTGTGGAGTGTATGGAGGTGGGAGGTATGTACATGAGGGGTGTGGAGTGTATGGAGGTGGGAGGTATGTACATGAGGGGTGTGCAGTGGACTGGTATGTCCCTGCACAAAATGACATTTCTAAAGGAATAAAAGTCATTTAAAACTGCTTGCGGCTTTAATGTAATGTCTGGTCCCGGCAATATGGATGAAAATCATTGAGAACAAAGGCATGGGTACCCCGCCCCCAAGCCCATTACCAGCCCCTTTGGGTCTTGTATGGACATTAAGGAGAACCGCACACCCAAATTATAAAAAGGAAAGGCCTGAGGCCCCCAGGCCCTATATACTCAGAACAGCAGTATACAGGCGGTCCAAACAAGACAGGGACTGTGTAGGTTTGTTATTAAGTAGAATCTGTTTGTAATTTTAAACTGGTACATTTTTAAAGTGTAGCTCCAGCCAAAAAATCTATTTTTAAGCTTTTTGGAAAACATAGGGAAGGGTTATCACCCCTGTATAATTTGTTTTGCTGTCTGTGCGCACCTGTTCAGAAGATTTCACCTCACTTTCTGTCCAAATGACAATTGGATTGTTAAAATTTGGGTTTTTTTGTGAAACAAGGAACTCTTACAGGAGAGAATTTCCCTTCCTAGGGGTAGATTTCCTCTCACTTCCTGTTGTCTCCTTCTGTTTGAAAGTAGGAGTTGTTTGTAAGTTGGATGTTTGAAAGTAGGGGCCTGCTCTATATACTCAAAATATAAACGCAAAAATGTGGGCCTTAGGTGTTGGTGTTGCCACAACACTGTAATCCCTCACAGTTACTCTGGGTGGGCGCAGGAACGGGCCCTGCTGTGAAATATTAGATCAAGAATTGTAATTACATGCCCCTGAACAGGGGCAGAAAAATTGGGCCTTAGGCACTGGTGCCACAACACTGCAACCCCTTACAGTTACTCTAGTTGGGGCACAGGAATGAGCCCTGCTGCAAAGTATTGCATCAAAAATTGGCCTGTGACCAATTATGGCTCTCTTCGCTGACGCCGCTGTGAGTGGCCAAAGCATGCGGGTCATCGTGCATGCTTGGCCAATCATCAGCCAGCAATGCACTGCTATGACGCAGTGCATTATGGGCCGTGACACGCCGCTCTAATTTGGCACCAACGGACCATAATGTTCGATCTTCCTCTTGAAATCGAAGCTCATCCCTAGTGGTGAAGTATGGGGCAAGATTCCTCACCCTGCTGCCATTCCTCATTATATTTCTTAGAAAAAAGAAGAAAAAAAACACATACAAAGACAATTAAGGTGCGACCAATCTTTATTGGAGATAAATCTATAGATGGAAATGATTGTCGGGCTTCGGAGAACAGTGACGGTTGACCTAGGACTCCTCAAAGGCAGGGCCTTTTTACACTAAGCCTAAACCTTAAGATGATTCAGAGGAAGGCGAAAACCCCCCCGGCCAGATGGGCTCCAAGGGGGGGAAAAATTCCTTCCTGACCCCCTAAGGCGATCGGATTGTCCCTGAATCATCAGTCTAGGGTGCCCAGTTCATCTCATATAGAGAAAAAAACCATACATAGAACCATACAGAACATATGTATTGCAGGTATGTATGCAATAAAACACACCTACCTGCTTGTTCACAATCATCTTTGGGGCTTATTCAGAATATATGCATTGAGCATCCGCACAGATCAGCGCCCCCACACTGATCAGTGCCTCCGCCCGCCGCACCGATTCTTTATGTTTTCTGTGCCCAGCCCCCTACAGGAGGACTGGTGGTACCCCCTTATTGGTGGCCCTGGTGGTGGTATGTAGACATGCTGTGTATGATGGTATGCATGGTGCTATATACGCAGGTATGTATGCAATAAAACACACTTGCATGCTTGTTTACAATCATCTTTGGGGATCATTCAGAATATATGCATTGAGCATCCGCACAGATCAGTGCCTCCCCCACTGATCAGTGCATCCGCCCGCCGCACCGATTCCTCATGTTTTCTGTGCCCAGCCCCTACAGGAGAACCAGTGGTACCCCCTTATTGGTGGCCCCGATGGTGGTATGTTTGGTACTAGGTAGGCATGCTGAGTATGGTGGTATGTATGGCCCTATGTATACATTCTATGTATGGTTCTATGTATGGTGTAGGGAGATCATTGCCAGTGTGCCACAATTATCTCACTCAGTACTGCTTGTGTTACCGTCTCACAGCAGGCAAATCTCTTTTGAGGTCAAATACCCTCGGTTGGTGGTGACGAGGCTCTTCCTTCAAATGGTGATGAGGAGGCCCTCTATTAATGTCATTGCCCCTCGGATGGTGGTGACGAGGCTCTTCCTTCAAATGTTGCTGACGTGGCCCTCTGTTAATGTCATTGCCCCTCGGTTGGTGGTGACGAGGCTCTTCCATCAAATGGGGCTGACAAGGCCCTCTGTTAATGTCATTGCCCCTTGGATGGTGGTGACGAGGCTCTTCCTTCAAATGGGGCTGACGAGGCCCTCTGTTAATGTCATTGCCCCTTGGATGGTGCTGACGAGGCTCTTCCTTCAAATGGGGCTGACGAGGCCCTCTGTTAATGTCATTGCCCCTCGGTTGGTGGTGACGAGGCTCTTCCTTCAAATGGGGCTGACGAGGCCCTCTGTTAATGTCATTGCCCCTCGGTTGGTGGTGACGAGGCTCTTCCTTCAAATGGGGCTGATGAGGCCCTCTGTTAATGTCATTGCCCCTTGGATGGTGCCGACGAGGCTCTTCCTTCAAATGGTGATGAGGAGGCCCTCTGTTAATGTCATTGCCCCTTGGATGGTGCTGACGAGGCTCTTCCTTCAAATGGGGCTGACGAGGCCCTCTGTTAATGTCATTGCCCCTTGGATGGTGCTGACGAGGCTCTTCCTTCAAATGGGGCTGACGAGGCCCTCTGTTAATGTCATTGCACCTTGGATGGTGCTGATGAGGCCCTCTGTTAATGTCATTGCCCCTTGGATGGTGCTGACGAGGCCCTCTGTTAATGTCATTGCCCCTTGGATGGTGCTGACGAGGCCCTCTGTTAATGTCATTGCCCCTTGGATGGTGCTGATGAGGCTCTGTGTTAATGTTATTGCCCCTCGGATGGTGGCGACGAGGCTCTGGGTTGATACTGGTTTTCCAGTGGTGAGTATTAGGCCACTGGCTGCAATTCACATTCTCGCTCAGGTAGGAGAAGCCCTCAAATCTCTCCTGCCGGTGTGGAACCTCATCTCTCCCAAAGTCTTCATTTTTAATGAAAGCATCCCCTGGAATTCCTTCCCCCAGGTCTTCCTCATGCATCTGGAAAGAGAAAAAAGTATTTTGTCAATGTTTCTGATCGATAGGGAAATAATCCCTAGAAATCCCCCCATTGTGCTGGGACTCCTCCCGTATACTTACATGTCGATTTGGAAATGGTGGGCGTGAGTTCCCTTTCTCTAGCTCCTTCCAGTCCACCTTGCTGAAGTAGGGGTGTTCTCTGATGTCTCTTACTAGACTCATCCGCAGCTCTTGGTCTTTACATAGGAACTGTAAAAAGGAACAAAATATAATAAGATACACTGGAATAACATGAACAATCTATGAACAATGTAATATTTGATTCTGATTCTCTCTATTATTTTGCCTTCTGACCTGCTACTACATCCTGATTGGATTGGATGGTAGCATGGGGCCTTATTTGTGTCATATTAGTTCAGAATAGTTATTAAAGGAAAGAAACATCAGATATTTTGCAATTAAATGTGAATTAGGAATGTATTAAAAAAGAGATTTCTATGAAATCTGCACCTGCCATGATTTTTCTTATGACTCTGGCAGTCCCAGGGGAGTTCTATATGTTGTCTGTGCACGGAATGTCCCCAGAAATTGAATTCAATGTGTGCGATTGGCCCCATCACTATCCAATGGAACCACCCGGACCGTAAATTAAAAAGGGCTGCTTCTTTCCTTATGACAGGGGAAGGCAGATCCTTCCATTAAGCAGTCAGCTTGCTGAAAGTACAGCTATGACCTCCATCGATATGTGATGGTAAGAAGGTGGAACCATGTTTAATAAAATCCTAATAAGATATAATGTATGCAACAGGGAAAGAACATTGTCACTTAAAAGGTGTAAAATTTCTATGTATACTTACCATCTCTATGACGTCACGGAGATACGGGTTCATGCTATCTGGATAATGCGGTTCCCTTGTGGTCACGATCTTCACTTCTTCCTCTGCGGACTCCCTGCCGGTCAGAAATGGATGTCTGCCGAAAGCCATCTTATACACGATTATTCCCAGAGAGAAATAATCAGCCGCTCCGAAGTATGGAATGTTTTGAAGGGCCTGTAGAAACATAAAGAGAAAAAGAAGGATGAGCTGATTGTTGGGTAGAGGACGGAGACGACTCAATGCTGATATATGGGATCTATGAATCCTCCCAGGACTCCTAAAATTGTGCTCAAAAGACCTCAAACCAAGGCGGAGCTTGTGAATATTGGAGGTGGGGCTTTAGGTCTCACAGAGACACAAAAGGAAATTGGCTGAAATCTTCCAAATTGAGGTAAATTTCACCAGAACAGGTGTGCCCGTTGAAGGTTTCTCCTCCCCTCGTGTTCTGGGGAAAGATCTAAAACTCTAACTTTCTTTCTCAATGACAATGGTCACCAATACAAACCAATGGGGACAAATACCCCTGGAATATTGTTCCAGCCTGGAAACCCACTGAAACCAACCAGGTCACCAGTAAAGAAATTCTTAATTTAGTGAAAAATTACCTCCCTTTAGCTTATCTCTATATCCCATTATAACAAATATTACAATTAGGTCTAATATCAGGTGGAAAGCAAGTATCTTACCTCTGGCGACAAGTACCCTGGTGTTCCCGATTGTCCTTGAATCCTGCTGGACTCCGTGACGCCCATACGTGCCAAGCCGAAATCGGCTATTTTGATGTGTCCAACGTTATCCAAAAGAATATTTGCAGGCTTGAGGTCTCTGTGGATGATCTCCCTAGAATGCAGAAACTGCAGACCACAGATCATTTCTGCTATGAAGTATCTGATGGGGGAAAGAGATAGAGGAATTAGCATCACAAATCATCACAGAGTAATGAAATCTAAAGATGAAATGACTTCCCCCTGTAATACATAGGGGTTTGGATGGACGAGGCTCAGGTGAAGGGGCTGACTACATCACTGGCTGTGGTCAGTCACCCCCGACTCCAGAGTGACCCGTTCATTGATCTTACCTTATGGTGCCCCCAGGAAATGGAGCTACTGCCATGGCACTATGGAGATCCCCTCTGGTCACACATTCCAGGACAAAGGCGAGATGATTCTGTGTGAACACAAGAGATAAAGTTTACATTATAGACATGCAGGATTTCATTTTGTGGAGGAATAGACAGACACACTTAATTTAGGAAAACCGGACAGAGGAACTAAGTAGGCCGCCATTACTGGACTGTTCTTATTGCAATGCTACTTCTGTCTGGTCTGGTAAAGAAATTGGAAGGTGAAAAGACTTACCTTTGTCTGGAACGTTCCAAACAGATGTGTAATAAATGGACACTCCCTGGCTACTTTCAGCACGTCACGTTCTAAGAAAACCATATCACTATCGTCTTCATAATGAATAAATTCTGTCTTTTTCACAAGTTTAACCGCCAGCTTCTGGTCAATGGCGGGATGAGAGGCCAAGATCACCTGCGAACTGGCCCCCTTTCCAAGGACTCCATAACAGGTCATGTGTTCAAAGGAGAGTACACATGACTGGTCCTTGGTGACCACGCTGGATGGTACTTGTGAGGCGATCTCATCATGTGTGCTGCGGATGGATGGATTGTCTAGGTCGCACTCTGGTGGAGTAGCCACGTCTTGGTCGCACTCTGGTGGAGGGGCCACGTCTTGGTCGCACTCTGGTGGAGGGGCCACGTCTTGGTCGCACTCCGGTGGAGGGGCCACGTCTTGGTCGCACTCCGGTGGAGGGGCCACGCCTTGGTCGCACTCCGGTGGAGGGGCCACGCCTTGGTCGCACTCCGGTGGAGTGGCCACGCCTTGGTCGCACTCCGGTGGAGTGGCCACGCCTTGGTCGCACTCCGGTGGAGTGGCCACGCCTTGGTCGCACTCCGGTGGAGTGGCCACGTCCTGGTCGCACTCCGGTGGAGTGGCCACATCCTGGTCGCACTCCGGTGGAGTGGACAGGTCCTGGTCGCACTCCGGTGGAGTGGACAGGTCCTGGTCGCACTCCGGTGGAGTGGACACGTCCTGGTCGCACTCCGGTGGAGTGGACACGTCCTGGTCGCACTCCGGTGGAGTGGACACGTCCTGGTCGCACTCCGGTGGAGTGGCCAGGTCCTGGTCGCACTCCGGTGGAGTGGACACGTCCTGGTCGCACTCCGGTGGAGTGGACAGGTCCTGGTCGCACTCCGGTGGAGTGGACAGGTCCTGGTCGCACTCCGGTGGAGTGGACAGGTCCTGGTCGCACTCCGGTGGAGTGGACACGTCCTGGTCGCACTCCGGTGGAGTGGACACCTCCGGGTCGCACTCCGGTGGAGTGGACACGTCCTGGTCGCACTCCGGTGGAGTGGACACGTCCTGGTCGCACTCCGGTGGAGTGGCCAGGTCCTGGTCGCACTCCGGTGGAGTGGACACGTCCTGGTCGCACTCCGGTGGAGTGGACACGTCCTGGTCGCACTCCGGTGGAGTGGACACGTCCTGGTCGCACTCCGGTGGAGTGGCCAGGTCCTGGTCGCACTCCGGTGGAGTGGACACGTCCTGGTCGCACTCCGGTGGAGTGGACACGTCCTGGTCGCACTCCGGTGGAGTGGCCAGGTCCTGGTCGCACTCCGGTGGAGTGGACACGTCCTGGTCGCACTCCGGTGGAGTGGCCAGGTCCTGGTCGCACTCCGGTGGAGTGGCCAGGTCCTGGTCGCACTCCGGTGGAGTGGACACGTCCTGGTCGCACTCCGGTGGAGTGGACCCGTCCTGGTCGCACTCCGGTGGAGTGGACACGCCCTGGTCGCACTCCGGTGGAGTGGACACGTCCTGGTCGCACTCCGGTGGAGTGGACCCGTCCGGGTCGCACTCCGGTGGAGTGGACACGTCCTGGTCGCACTCCGGTGGAGTGGACACGTCCTGGTCGCACTCCGGTGGAGTGGACACGTCCGGGTCGCACTCCGGTGGAGTGGACACGTCCTGGTCGCACTCCGGTGGAGTGGACACGTCCTGGTCGCACTCCGGTGGAGTGGCCAGGTCCTGGTCGCACTCCGGTGGAGTGGACACGTCCTGGTCGCACTCCGGTGGAGTGGACACGTCCGGGTTGCACTGTGGTGTGCAGTCAATACCGCGTACACCTACAATAAAAAAAGAGAGGAATTAGATTTAGCACCTTCACCTACATTTCATATATTTTTCTTTGTAGAACATCAAATTATGGAGAGAAGAGATGAAAACGCTGGTGCCAGAGACCATGAATAAACTCTACAGGACAGGGACACAAGGAGGACTAATGTTGTACTTTGTATAAAAATGCTGGTTTCCTGCCACTCATCCCGACCCACTGGTTGGCAATAATGGCATGAAAAGTCAGAGGGGCTGGTAGTACCCAGCCCGTAATCAGCCTGCCCATACATGGTTAGAATCTTGGCTGGTCCTTGCTTAGCCGGATGAGATTGGAAGTGTCTATGGCCGGCTTTAGGAGCGCAGACACTTCTAATGACAGCACTTGGGGTAAAGGCATAGTGCATATTAAAATGCTGATGGATAATGAATTAGTGCGGTTTTATTTGTGTTGGTTTTGTCCGTCTGTCTGGCCTTGTTTACAAGGGTGATGAGGCCCATATAACATGAATGGGACGTTTCTACAACATCTGTATCTTCCAGGTGCTGCATGCAGGCAGTCCATTGACAATGAGTAGAACGGACAGCTGCACGCACGCAGCCACTTCTCCTAATATGACATGCACTGTCTGCATTCAGGGCCATTCGCCCACACCCAGGACCGCTGGGTCCTGGGTGTGGGCACTTGGCTGGGTGGGCTTGGTGGGCATTGATAGGTGGCACTGATGGGCATTGATAGGTGGCACTGGTGGGCACTGTTACTCTATAAATGAGGCATAATCGCCTCTTCCTTTTCAGGGTCGATGTCCCTTTAAGATGAGCCGGTGATCGGCTTTGTTCTTCTCCTGTCAGCAGAGGAGAAAAAAAAACGATCACTGAGCTTTTGTTTACATCATGTAATGAGCCGTCATTGGCTGATAACTGATCACATGATAAGGGGTCGGGATTGGCCCCGTACTCGGATCGGTGGTCTTCCGAGTCTCAGTGACTCTGTGATCACGGCGCCCTCCGCAGGGAGCGTGCACAGGGGGATGTCATATGACGGCCTCCCGGGAATTCACATTCGCGCTGTGCCCGTCATTTGCCCACAGCGCGGATGTCAGGGGGTTAAACAGGTGGTGAGGAGGCAATATAACACCTTCTTGCCTCCTGTCAAATGCCCTCTGAAGAGCGACTTGAATGTGGATTGCTGTTCAGAGGGCACAACATGTTTAAATGAGCCCTAAGGCAGTTCATACAATCCGTCCATTCAGTAGGGAACAGGAGGGACTATTTCATGTTTTCTTTGGGGCACTGCTAAGTAATCTTCTGGTTTTCAACAAGTACAAAATCCCGGGGAGACGGTGCCAATAAGAGATCTATAACCGTCCATCTGCGTGTGTATGGACCTCCCAGTAGTGTGCAGACGTGGATTGTTGGGGATGAAAACAAAAGATTGACATACATGACTACAGAGGTGCAATCACAATGAGGCCATCAAAGAGAAAGCGGGGGAGGGATCTAGGTCCCATGTGGGATGGTCATGGGGGGCGGCATTATCCGCACTGCCCATGGGGGGAGCGGCATTGTCCGCACTGCCCATGGGGGGAGCGGCATTGTCCGCACTGCCCATGGGGGGAGGGGCATTGTCCGCACTGCCCATGGGGGAGCGGCATTGTCCGCACTGCCCATGGGGGAGCGGCATTGTCCGCACTGCCCATGGGGGGTGGCATTGTCTGCACTGCCCATGGGGGGGGCACTGGGGGGCACTGAACCAATTGGCACCTTTGTTTTGTTTTTTGTGGGTTTACAACCACTTTAAATATTGCTTATAAATGTGTGTTTATTAGGATTGTACAATAAGTACATGGGTTGTGTGTATGTCAGGGGTTGACAAATTTGCTTTGAATTTAGGAGCCAGTTTTTGTTTTTTTAGAGTGGTATGGATTGTCAGCTCCCGGGGTAAGGCCACTCATTTTCACCCCCTATCCCTAACTCACAATGGAGCACCCAGTCAATAACTCCATTGAAACGCTGTTACATCAGGGTTATGGGCTGACCAGAAAGAGAGTAAGGCTGGCAACAGATGGAACTGGCTGGCACTGGCAGGTACGTGGAACTGCCAGATGGCATTGGCAGGTGACACTGGTTTGGCACTGGCAGGTGGCACTATTGGCACTGGCAGGTGGCACTATTGGCACTGGCACTGATTGGCAGGTGGCACTGGTTTGGAAGTGGCAGGTGGCCCTGGTTGGTGATGGCAGGTGGCCCTGGTTGGCGGTGGCACTAGTTGTCACTGGCAGATGGCACTGATTGGTGGTGGCACTGGTTGGTGTTGGCAGGTGGCACTGGTTGGCGGTGGCACTAGTTGCCACTGATTGGTGGTGGCACTGTCAGGTGGCACTGATTGGCAGTGGCAGGTGGCACTGATTGGCGGTGGCAGGTGGCACTGGCAGGCACGTGGAACTGCCAGATGGCATTGGCAGGTGATACTGGTTGGCATTGGCAGGTGACACTGGTTTGGAACTGGTAGGTGGCACTGATTGGCGGTGGCACTGGTTGGTGGATGCAGGTGGTATTGATTGGCGGTGGCACTGGTTGGCACTAGCAGGTGACACTGATTGGCGATGGCACTCGTTGGCACTGGCAGATGCCACTGGTTGGCGCTGGCAGGTGGCACTGGCAGGTTTTACACTGAGCTCTCTATTACTGAAATGTAACAGAGGAGCTGTCAGAATTGAGCTTAAAGCGGAGCTCCACCCTAAAGTGCACCTTCCGCTCATTGGAACCCTCCCCCCCTCCGGCGCCACAATTGGCACCTTTCAGGGGGGAGGGGGGTGCAGGTACCTGTACAGTACAGGTATCTGCACCCACTTCCGGCGTAGATTCTGCAGAAGCTACACCCCTTTCCGAAGGTCCCCCGCTGCCTGCTGGGAAACACACGGATCCCAGAGACAGCGGGGACCATCCTTATTGCGCAGCGCGACTCGCGCATGCGCAGTAGGGAACCGGGAAATGAAGCCAAAAGGCTCCACTTCCTGGTTCCCATACCCAAGATGGCAGCGGCAGCACCCGAGAGACGATCGAGAGATCAGCTTCGGGTGCCGACATCGCGGGCGCGCTGGGCGGGTAAGTGTCATTGTTTTAAAAGTCAGCAGCTGCAGTATTTGTAGCTGCTGGCTTTTTAAAAAAAAAATGGCGGACTCCCGCTTTAATGTCGGAATGGGCGGGACTCGGCCGGGGTGTGAAGCTGACAAGTAACAGAGAGGCGGTGTAGTGTCATATTTTGCTCCCTGAACATTGAAGCTCGGGGATAGGGATGAGGACACTGAACATTGAAGCTCGGGGATAGGGATGAGGACACTGAACATTGAAGCAGGGGGATAGGGATGAGGACACTGAACATTGAAGCTCGGGGATAAGGATGAGGACACTGAACATTGAAGCTCGGGGATAGGGATGAGGCCACTGAACATTGAAGCTCGGGGATAAGGATGAGGACACTGAACATTGAAGCTCGGGGATAGGGATGAGGACACTGAACATTGAAGCTCGGGGATAGGGATGAGGCCACTGAACATTGAAGCTCGGGGATAAGGATGAGGACACTGAACATTGAAGCTCGGGGATAGGGATGAGGACACTGAACATTGAAGCTCGGGGATAGGGATGAGGACACTGAACATTGAAGCAGGGGGATAAGGATGAGGACACTGAACATTGAAGCTCGGGGATAGGGATGAGGACACTGAACATTGAAGCTCGGGGATAGGGATGAGGCCACTGAACATTGAAGCTCAGGGATAGGGATGAGGACACTGAACATTGAAGCTCGGGGATAGGGATGAGGACACTGAACATTGAAGCTCGGGGATAGGGATGAGGACACTGAACATTGAAGCTTGGGGATAGGGATCTCTGCTTTGCTTGTCAGTGTCACACACAGTGCGCAGCCGCAGAGTGTGGAGGAGGGGGGAGGGGGTCAGTCATTGTTAATAGTGATAGTGAGTGGGCTGGTGGCAGCTTAGGCGCCAGGTTGTGATTTCTGGTGGCATTGGTGACCTGGCGCCTGGGGTTTGTGGAGCCCTGGTGTATGTCTTGTGTTGATTGTAACTAAAAAATGTCATAAAAAAGGACTTGATTTAAAAAATATTAAAAAAACATTTGTACCTATGGGAATGTGACCCCAAAACATTTTTTTGAAAAAAAAAATTTCTTTGAAAAAAAAAATTTTTTTGGAAAAAAAAAAAAAATTTTTTTGAAAAAAAAAAAAATTTTTTTTGAAAAAAAAAAATATGAAGAAAATAATATACTTTGAAAAAAAAAAGTGAAAAAAAAATTTTTTTTTGAAAAAAAAAAAAAAAAAAAATTTATAAAAAAAAAAAAAATCTTTGAATAAAAACACTTACCAATCTCAGTGTCTGTATCCCGGTGATGTCTATTGGCTTTACAGCCGGAACCGAAACATCGAACGACGGCTCTGAAACAGCCGCGCACAAACGCTCGGGTCCTCTTCAGCTTGGAGGGCTTTTTGGTTGGGGTATCTGCAAGCTGGTCACTGACACCTCCTACCATGGCCCTTCCTTTGCTGGGTTTCTCTTTGATGTTTTTCAGAGAAACAATCTGATTACATTTAAATCGGTTCATTATTAAGAATAAAGAAACTCGCTTTAAATGTATGACAACAAATATTGCAATGAAATTGAATTGACCGAAATCAAATCCAATAATATCACAAGGTATCTCTCAGGAGAGATAAAAGCCAACCTCACTTGTCAGTGGACAGTCAACTTCTGATGAATTCTGCCCCAGCGTCTGAATATATAGGGGGACTCAGCCAATGAAATCACAGCGACTTTGGCTCAGCCAATCACAGTGACTTTGGCTCAGCCAATCACAGTGACTTTGGCTCAGCCAATCACAGTGACTTTGGCTCAGCCAATGAAATCACAGTGCAGTCATGTGACTTTTTTTTTTTTTTTTTGAAAAATTAACTGACGATTTTTCTTAAAGGAGCCAGTATACGGATGTAATAGGGATATACGGCTCCTGGAAGAACATGTTATTGTGAATGAGATTTAACCCTTACAGTCCCATGGCTGAAATAAAGATCTCTATTCTTATGATAACATTGTGAATGGAGCCTTAGAAATCCTCTCCGCACATCAAATCTTTTGATTTCTTTTATTTTATCGTTATTACACACCAATTATTTCTCCATGAGGGGGGGAGGGGTGATGAGCCTCACGCTGCTCCCCGGGGCCGCCCGCCGTGTGAAGATCCGTACCGCGCTCTACTAACCAATCACAATTGATAACGGAAGTGGCGTTCAGTCGCAGCCATCTTACTATACCCCGCACTCCTCTATAGTAAGCATACACTGAGAAGGCGGACATCTTGTTACACCCACCGGAGTTTGATGCATAAATAGAGTATTTAGAAATCGGAATGTTTGGATGTTACATTTTAAAAGCCGCGGCAAACCTGCCCACCTCACACGTTTGCTAATGTGACAGAAAACTCTGAGTTCAGTCCGTGGGATTTCACCATATAACCTCCGATTTTGTGTTTTATAAAAAGTGTAAAATGCAAAACTCTGGTGGGTGTAACAAGATGTCCGCCTTCCCCCCCCCCTTCTCGGTCTATCCTCACAGTGGAGGAGTGCCTGGTGTAGCAAGATGGCGACGACGGATCGTCACTTCCGTTACTAATTCTGAGGGGTCGCGGAATCTGACGGAACACCGGAGCCAGCGCTGCAGCGGTCAGTCCGCCCGATTCTCTTGTATGAAATCTTCACTCTCCACCCTTTTTCTCTCAGCTCCTCCCCTATCAAACAGGCTCCACCCTCCTCGCACTCATCTCCGTGGTAACCGTACACTGCAGGGGGAGGAGATAAGAGACACAGCCCCACCCCTCATTCTTCCTCTCTGTTTACTAATATGGAGGCGTCCAATCAGCGGCGGGACAAGTGACCAGCAAGGAAGGTGGGGCCGGTAGCGGAAGGGGCGGGGCAGGGATTGAAACGCACAGTGTCTGGTAGTCATGATCATCTCTCGCCAGGTTAGACCCCGAAGTATCGAGGGGGAGGGGGAGTGTCCACTATAGAGGGTCCCCCTCCCCCAACACACACAGAGGACCAATCATAGGCTGAGCTCTACTACCATCCCCCATCATCCCAGGAGGGACCCCAACTCTACTCAGCTATACAGAGGGGGAGGGGCAGTGTGAGAGGGAGGGGTGTCAGGTGAGGGGGAGGGGTGTAAGGTGAGGTGATGAGGAGTATTGATGGGAGGTTCTCTGTCGCTCTTCATGTGTCGGTGCTCTTCGATGAGGTGGGGGTGTATTTCTCGGAGGGGGAGGGGTGTAATGAGGAGTATTGATGGGAGGTTCTCTGTCGCTCTTCAGGTGTCGGTGCTCTTTGATGAGGTGGGGTGTATTTCTCGGAGGAGGAGGGGTGTAGTCTGGAGGAGTATTGATGGGATGTTAGGGGATGGGATGTTGTTAGGGGGCACACTTTAGTGGCACTGGTAGGTGACACTGATGAGGCATGGGTAGGGGGCACACTTTAGTGGCACTGGTAGGTGACACTGATGAGGCACGGGTAGGGGGCACACTTTAGTGGCACTGGTAGGTGACACTGATGAGGCACGGGTAGGGAGCACACTTTAATGACACTGGTAGGTGACACTGATGAGGCACGGGTAGGGGGCACACTTTAGTGGCACTGGTAGGTGACACTGATGAGGCACGGGTAGGGGGCACACTTTAGTGGCACTGGTAGGTGACACTGATGAGGCACGGGTAGGGGGCACACTTTAGTGGCACTGGTAGGTGACACTGATGAGGCACGGGTAGGGGGGCACACTTTAGTGGCACTGGTAGGTGACACTGATGAGGCACGGGTAGGGGGCACACTTTAGTGGCACTGGTAGGTGACACTGATGAGGCACGGGTAGGGGGCACACTTTAGTGGCACTGGTAGGTGACACTGATGAGGCACGGGTAGGGGGCACACTTTAGTGGCACTGGAAGGTGACACTGATGAGGCACGGGTAGGGGGCACACTTTAGTGGCACTGGTAGGTGACACTGATGAGGCACGGGTAGGGGGCACACTTTAGTGGCACTGGTAGGTGACACTGATGAGGCACGGGTAGGGGGCACACTTTAGTGACACTGGTAGGTGACACTGATGAGGCACGGGTAGGGGGCACACTTTAGTGACACTGGTAGGTGACACTGATGAGGCACGGGTAGGGGGCATACTTTAGTGGCACTGGTAGGTGACACTGATGAGGCACGGGTAGGGGGGCACACTTTAGTGACACTGGTAGGTGACACTGATGAGGCACGGGTAGGGGGCACACTTTAGTGGCACTGGTAGGTGACACTGATGAGGCACGGGTAGGGGGCACAGACTAGCGGCACTGGTAGGTGACACTGATGAGGCACGGGTAGGGGGCACACTTTAGTGGCACTGGTAGGTGACACTGATGAGGCACGGGTAGGGGGCATACTTTAGTGGCACTGGTAGGTGACACTGATGAGGCACGGGTAGGGGGCACACTTTAGTGGCACTGGTAGGTGACACTGATGAGGCACGGGTAGGGGGCACACTTTAGTGGCACTGGTAGGTGACACTGATGAGGCACGGGTAGGGGGCACACTTTAGTGGCACTGGTAGGTGACACTGATGAGGCACGGGTAGGGGGCACAGACTAGCGGCACTGATGGGCACATATTGGGACCGATGTCCCTGTAACAGAAGCTGGTTACTGGCTGCTTTATTTTCTCCTTCCGCTGATTGTGAGAATAAAAAAGCAGATAATCGGCTTCTGTTTACTTCCGTGATCAGCTGTTGGCTGAGAGCTGATCATGTGATAAAGTGCCGCAGCGATTGGCTCTTTACCCTGTTCTGTGATCAGCTGAGTGGGAAGAACTCGATGATTGGAGAGCGCGCCGCAGGGGGCACGTGAGCGGCACCATCACGGGAGGACATCTGTGGTCTCCCTCCCACCACCGGAAGGCCGCGCTGTAACAGTCTTTCTATAGTGCCGGTGGAAAGTAGTTAACGGCTTGCCGACCAGCCGCCGCGGTTGTACTGCGGAAACACTGCTCTGCGAATCGCCGTCATGTTACGTTGCTTCCATATTCAGCCACTAGGGGCGCGCGTGCTCGTCCATGAAACCGATGCCATCACCCGGAGAACAGCGATCTGTGTGTTTCTTATCTGAGGGGAGAAGAGACAGATCATCTGTTCACACAGAGTATGAAGAGCCATCTGTCATCTCCCCTACACAGTCCCCTCCCCCCCTTCAGTTAGAACATGTAGTAGAGGACGCATTAACCCCTTGATCGCCCCCTAGTGTTAACCCCTTCCCTGCCAGTGACATGTTTACAGTAATTGATGCATATTTATAGCATTGATCGCTGTATAAATGCCAATAGTCCCAAAAAATGTGTCAAAATTGTCCGACGTGTCCGCCATGTTGCCGTCCCGGTAAAAGTTGCAAGTCGCCGGCATTACTAGTAAAAATAATAAAATAATAAATATGCCATAACTATCCCTATTTTGTAGACGCTTTACCTTTTGCGTAAACCAATCAATATACACTTATTGATTTTTTTTTTTCTACAAAAATATGTAGAATACGTGTCGGCCTAAACTGGGGAAAAAATATTTTTTATATATCTTTGGGGGATATTTATTATAGCAAAAAGTAAAAAAAACATTGCTTTGTTTTATATTTTGTTTTCAAAATTGTCGCTTTTTTTGTTTATAACGCAAAAAAGAAAAAATGAAGAGGCGATTAAATACCTCCAAAAGAAAGCTCTATTTGTGGTGGGGGGGGGGGCATTTATTTATTTATTTATTTTTGGATGCTACGTCACCCAACTGCATAATGGTCAGTTAAAGCGACGCAGTGCTGAATTGCAAAAAGTTCTCTGGTCAGGAGGGGGGGTAAAATCTTTCGGGGCTGAAGCGGTTAAAGTGGTTGTAAAAAGAAAAAGCACCTGGGTGCAGCAGCCCCCTCCTTATACTTACCTGAGCCAGTAATGTGCAGGAGGTCAGTGGCTCTCCCGGGTCTCTTCTCATTCATTGGCTCTGTATACTGTCAATCTGAGATAATGAGAGGGGGGGGGGCTGAGCTGCACTCTGTGACTGGGCACACCGAGCAATAACTTGGGATGGAGCCCTGCTCAGGTGCCCCCCAGAGCAAGCAGCTGGGAAGGTCTGTAATTATGAACTGGTAATAACGGGAAGAACTACTCATGAAATAGACCTTTCAGATGGTGAGTTGGGCGGGGGGCGGTAAAAACAGGCATCTGATGTAGTTTTGCAGTCTGGATGTTTGGGACTGAGCAGTATAGAGGTATATAGTGTAAGCTTTGTGCTGTCAGTGTGATCTCCCGCCCCGGGATTGGAGAGGTCTGTGCTGCTCACATAACATTGTCTCGCCTCTTCTGGCTGATTTCTGAGGTGCTGCGGCCCGATTCCTCCCATGATCACAATTAGGGTTGTCACCTTTTCTTCACCTCAAACCCAAACACTTGATCGGTGCACACCAATTTTTATTATAGTATAAACTATAGATATATTTTGGTATTAAATAATATTTCTAATCATATGAAGTTAATAACAAGAGTCCCCCTTTACGTCAGAGTCCACGGAGTCCCCCTTTTATATCTGAACTCACAGAGTTCCCTTTCACTCTAAGGGGGGACTCTGCAGACTCTGATGTAAGGGAGAATTCTGGGGACTCTAACATAAGGGATGCTCTGGGAACCCTGATTTAAGGGGGGACACTGAGAACACTGATGTATGGAGAGAACCCTGATTTACCTTAGTGTACTCTCTCAGAGGCAGGAGAGAGAAGGGGTAGACTTCAGACACGGAGGGATGGTGAGCTCACTCACCCTTTGGAAGTCAGCACCTCTCATCCAAATGTATCTGAGGCTGCTGGGCTTCAAATTTTCGGCCCCCACTTTCCTTTTTCTGAGGCACAGCACCAGGCATTGGAATGTGGGCAGACAAAGAGGAGTAGGGGGTGGGGGGAAGAGGTGCAGATTGAGCCCTCTCTCCTCTCCTGTCTGTGTGTGTTTTGTTGGGGAAGAGGGAATTGTTAGTGCTGGCTTTGGGCTGTGTGAAAGAGAGTGTTACAGACACTCTCAGCTTAGACAATTGCAGCCAGCAACCCAGCTGGGAGGCCATAGTACAGTTTAAATAATGTGTCTGGGTCTCAGACAGTCTGAAACCCGGACACATGATTCCAAACCCGAACTGTCCGGGTGAATCCTGGACAGGTGGCAACCCTAATCACAATAGTCTCTCTAGGGCTGAAACAACTAATCCATTATGAAATGAATCGATTCCTATTTTCATAATCGATGAATCGGCCGGTAACCTAATGGGTTAAAAAAACCTAAAATGAGCCCTTTATAATACAAAGATAGCAAATAATCGCTACTATAAATATTCCTGTCACTGTTCTAAAGTAAAAAATGAACCCCTTTCAGTAGTGATTATCGGCTTTTTCTACTATAAAGGGCTCATTTTAGTTTTTTAGTTTTTAACCCCATTATGTTACTAAACGCGTTAGACCCGGTTCACATCTATGCGTTTTTGGTGCTTTTTGCAGAAATGCACTGCAGTTCATTTCCATGGTTTCCTATGGGACACGTTCACATCTGAAAGGGGCGGGGACTTTTAAACGCAAAATAATGCTTTATTGGTTCAATATACTTCAATGGAGAAGCTGCAGAAAAGCGTGTCATGTGTTTTTGCAGCAATTTGTGTGCCCAAAAAAAATGTAAAAATACAAATTGCAGAAAAATCACGTGCGCAAAAATCAAAACGCACAGCAAAAGGCACTGCAGAAACAGATCAAAAGCAAACTGCATAGGTGTGTACCGAGCCTTGTGCTGACCACACCGATCAATTTTCAGATGAGAATATTCAGACTAAAAATCTTTCTACATTCGCTGAATGAAAGAATTTTGTTTGAAATTTTCACTTGTTTTTAAAATGAAGGTAATATCTGAATGAAAACCACATCCACTGTCTGAAAATTCCTTCCACTAAGACCTTTTCTGTTATTTCTACATTTTCCCCTCACTGTGGTTGAAAATGAACGTCAATTTGATCCACATTTTTTTTTTAAGGTTATTAAGCGATTAATCGGCCAACTAATGGATGGTGAAAATAATGGTTAGTTGCAGCCCTAATTCTCTCCCAGTGTTGCTGGGAGAAACCTTGAAACACAACGTACATCCTCCAAGCTAATGAAGCCAATCCTCTTTTATTCACAGATGTGTCCATCACCAACGTTCGCCATCCCAGCTTCACCATTCATGCAGAAGTTTGCTTATGGAACCCGTGTCAGCGTTTACCTGATGAAAAGGTCAGCTCAGCATTCATCATCTTGTTTTGTCGGAGAATAAAGGTGGGGGGAGGGGGAGAATGTTCCAAAATAGATGACAAAGTAGGACGTGTTACTAGTCAGCAAATCTAGGACAGGTAAGTCCTGCATATTGGTGACTACATATCGGAAGTGAAGGCCGGGTTCACACTTGTGGGAATTGGATGAGGGTTTCCCCGCATCCATTTCACATGACGGGAGAGTGTGACCGGCTGTCATTGGAGCCGCTTCACACATCTCCGGGGCGGCTACAGAGCGCACTGCAGAAGGGTCCGGTGTGTCTTTGGCTGTTTTCAGGTCTGAATTGAGGCAAAATTCTGCCCCCCCCCATAAAAAACGGAGAACAGGGGCGCTCCACAAACTGTGTGAACCCAGCCTTAAATCGGAGCTCCGCCCAAAAGGGATGTACTGCTTTTACCACCCCCCATTACCTAGTTTCAACAGGTTCCTGCACCCACTTCTGCTTGGGCAGAAGTTCTCACCCCTCCCCCCTGCGATTTTCTGGGAAACGTCACAGGTCCCAGAAGATTGCATGACCTGTGGAGAGGCAGCCGCCTTTTCCAGGCTTTACTGTCTCAGGGCCGCTCTGTGCAGTTAAGTAGTATAACATGTTCTTCTAAAGTCTGTGGTTTTTTGTTTATTGAAAAACATAATTTTAAGGTTCAAAGCAAGTTTCTCGGCCCCCTAGTATTTCTGGCTATGGCCAATGTAAGTAAGGGCTAATCATTTATGTAGAATTTACAGAAGCAGCTGGGACTGGTGTCTAGCTATGGGGAGGAGTGGAGGATCAGCCCTGCTTTAACCACTTAAGGACCGCCTCGCGCCAATATATACGTCGGCAGAATGGCACGGCTGGACACAATCACGTACCGGTACGTGATTCTTTAAGTGCCCAGCCGTGGGTCGGGAGCGCGCGGCTGGCTCCCGACCCGGTCCTGTGATCTGTGGCCGCGGGACCAGCGGACCCGATCGCCGCTGGTGTCCCGCGATCGGGTCACAGAGCTGAAGAAGGAGGAGAGGTCTGTGTAAACAAGCCTCTCCCCGTGCTTCCCTGAGGGGCTGTCACCGATCGTCTCTTGTTCTGGGCGCGTCTCCGATCTCAGTAAAGAAACATCGGCTCTTTACCCATGTGATCAGCTGTGTCCAATCATATGTAAACAAGGAAATGGCAGTTATCTGCTTGACTCTCTCACTGAAAGAGTGGGAGGAGAGAGCCGATCAGCAGCATTTCCTCACAGGGGAGACCTGTACATATCATCGGTGCCGCCTCATCTGTGTCCCATCGGTGCCACCTCATCTGTGTCCCATCGGTGCCACCTCATCTGTGCCCCATCGGTGTCGCCTCATCTGTGCCCCATCGGTGTCGCCTCATCTGTGCCCCATCTGTACCCCATCGGTGCCGCCTCATCTGTACCCCATCGGTGCCGCCTCATCTGTGCCCCATCTGTACCCCATCGGTGCTGCCTCATCTGTACCCCATCGGTGCCGCCTCATCTGTGCCCCATCTGTACCCCATCGGTGCCGCCTCATCTGTACCCCATCGGTGCAGGAGAAAAATGACTTATTTACAACATTTTCTAACAGAAACAGACTTTTTTTTGTTTGTTTGTTTTACAATATTTGGTCTTGAGTATTGAGGTGGTTAATGGCCCCTTTTCATATCCACCAAATCCTCTACAATTCTGCGGCAGTGCTTAGTATTATTCTTAAAATCAATTCCTGTGTCCCCATGGAGCTCCTTGGATTTCAGGCCCCTAAATGTGTCACATCTTCTTCTGTCTAATGGACAACGAAGCTCTTGATTCGAATGTCAAATGCTAGTTTGTACTGGTCCGAGGAGCTGGCATTTTACAGCTGTGTGATGGGAGGAAGATGATTTTCTTTTTCTTTAAACTCCCATCAAGTAGGGCTATGTGGTAGACTTTAAATTCTGATTCTGATTGTGCCGTCTGTAATCAATAACTGTTCATCTCCATTCTCTGTCCAGAGGAATCCTTCATGGATGACTTTGATGAGGGCGCTTATTACGAAGCTTTGGGCACGAGACCGGCACTTAACATGGACAAGCTGGATGAGTCCTACCAGAAGGTGATTGAATTGTTCTTCGTGTGCACCAGCGAGAACCCCAAGGAACGGCCTTCTGCACCTCCAATTGTGGAGGCCTTGGAAGCGCAGGGGGTCAAGTAGTCATTTAGAATTCTGTTTAAAGGTTTCTGTTGGAATGGTTTTAATGTTTTTAACTATGAGAAGGCAGCTTTGTGTTGCTGTAATGTTTTCTAGAATGGTAGATTAGAGCAATGGTGAGCTCTGCTCTTCATCAGAGGTACTAATGCTGCCATATGAGGCTAGAAGTAAACTCAGCAGTTATGTCCCACGTAGCAGGTCCCTGACATCATGTATGTCATTCCAATGTGAAAGTATTGCTGGCCTTGCTGTATATAGCACTGAGGCACACAAACCTACCTCTAGCCAATGATGGTGCCACCTTTTGGAGTCTTCCTGAAGACACTTCTGCTGCCCCCATCCATCATGGTCACATCCTATAAGGCACATGCCCAGCCCAGCTTTTATTTTAGAATAACTGTGGCAACCAGGTATTACAAGGGTGTTTGGGTGCTGGAGGTAGGGTTTGATTTGTACAAAACCTAAACGTGATACAAGGTGCACTTTCATATGGGGGGAAAGTGTAAATGGAGAGTTTACTTCCCACTTTACCTCCAGCAACCCCTTTGCAGTTCTCTACACATAACTGCAGCAAACAGCCCTCAAGTACCTATTGACTTATGTAAGCTGCCCTAAGGTCCTACCAGGCTGCTGTATGCCAGATACTTCTAGTTCTGAGCCATGGTTGGGATTTCTTTGTAAATCTGAGACATTGATTGGCTGCTCAGACCAAGGAAGATACTTTTTGGGCCTTTGCATAGCATAGAACCTGTTCCTCCTGCCCTACTAGAAGTATTAAAGAAAAAAGCTGGAGGGAGTTTGCTTGTAGGCACGGCCTGCTGTCCTCTCCAAGATGGCTGCCTGGAGCTCATAGCAGAAGATGATTAGTCTTTAGTAGGTTCCTGCTGGTGTTTTGTCAGATTAGGCGAACCGTCAAAGTGTAACGCAAGTGACGTTTCGTCGCCGCCATCTTGCTACACCCCACACTTGTCCCTAGTGAGGATACGGTGAGAAGGGGGAAAGCAGACATCTTGTTACACCCCGTACTCCTCCACGGTAAGGATACAGTGAGAAGGGGTAAGGGGACATCTTGTTACACCCCGTACACCTCCACAGTAAGGATACAGTGAGAAGGGGGTAAGCGGACATCTTGTTACACCCCGTACACCTCCACAGTAAGGATACAGTGAGAAGGGGGTAAGGGGACATCTTGTTACACCCCGTACTCCTCCACGGTAAGGATACAGTGAGAACGGGTAAGGGGACATCTTGTTACACCCCGTACACCTCCACAGTAAGGATACAGTGAGAAGGGGGTAAGCGGACATCTTGTTACACCCCGTACACCTCCACAGTAAGGATACAGTGAGAAGGGGGTAAGGGGACATCTTGTTACACCCTGTACACCTCCACGGTAAGGATACAGTGAGAACGGGTAAGGGGACATCTTGTTACACCCCGTACACCTCCACAGTAAGGATACAGTGAGAAGGGGGTAAGGGGACATCTTGTTACACCCCGTACACCTCCACGGTAAGGATACAGTGAGAACGGGTAAGGGGACATCTTGTTACACCCCGTACACCTCCACAGTAAGGATACAGTGAGAAGGGGTAAGCGGACATCTTGTTACACCCCGTACACCTCCACAGTAAGGATACAGTGAGAAGGGGGTAAGGGGGCATCTTGTTACACCCCGTACACCTCCACAGTAAGGATACAGTGAGAAGGGGGTAAGCGGACATCTTGTTACACCCCGTACACCTCCACAGTAAGGATACAGTGAGAAGCTGTAAGCGGACATCTTGCTACACCCCGTACACCTCCACGGTAGGATACAGTGAGAAGGGGTAAGGGGACATCTTGTTACACCCCGTTCACCTCCACAGTAAGGATACAGTGAGAAGGGGGTAAGGGGACATCTTGTTACACCCTGTACACCTCCACAGTAAGGATACTGTGAGAAGGGGGTAAGGGGACATCTTGTTACACCCTGTACACCTCCACGGTAAGGATACAGTGAGAAGGGGGTAAGGGGACATCTTGTTACACCCCGTACACCTCCACGGTAAGGATACAGTGAGAAGGGGGTAAGGGGACATCTTGTTACACCCTGTACACCTCCACAGTAAGGATACTGTGAGAAGGGGGTAAGCGGACATCTTGTTACACCCTGTACACCTCCACAGTAAGGATACAGTGAGAAGGGGGTAAGGGGACATCTTGTTACACCCCGTACACCTCCACAGTAAGGATACAGTGAGAAGGGGGTAAGGGGACATCTTGTTACACCCTGTACACCTCCACGGTAAGGATACTGTGAGAAGGGGGTAAGGGGACATCTTGTTACACCCCGTACTCCTCCACAGTAAGGATACAGTGAGAAGGGGGTAAGGGGACATCTTGTTACACCCCGTACACCTCCACAGTAAGGATACAGTGAGAAGGGGTAAGCGGACATCTTGTTACACCCCGTACACCTCCACGGTAAGGATACAGTGAGAAGGGGGTAAGGGGACATCTTGTTACACCCCGTACACCTCCACGGTAAGGATACAGTGAGAAGGGGGTAAGGGGACATCTTGTTACACCCCGTACACCTCCACGGTAAGGATACAGTGAGAAGGGGGTAAGGGGACATCTTGTTACACCCTGTACACCTCCACGGTAAGGATACTGTGAGAAAGGGTAAGCGGACATCTTGTTACACCCTGTACACCTCCACAGTAAGGATACAGTGAGAAGGGGGTAAGCGGACATCTTGTTACACTCCGTACACCTCCACAGTAAGGATACTGTGAGAAGGGGGTAAGGGGACATCTTGTTACACCCCGTACACCTCCACAGTAAGGATACAGTGAGAAGGGGGTAAGCGGACATCTTGTTACACCCCGTACACCTCCACGGTAAGGATACAGTGAGAAGGGGGTAAGCGGACATCTTGTTACACCCCGTACACCTCCACAGTAAGGATACAGTGAGAAGGGGTAAGCGGACATCTTGTTACACCCCGTACACCTCCACAGTAAGGATACAGTGAGAAGGGGTAAGCGGACATCTTGTTACACCCCGTACACCTCCACAGTAAGGATACTGTGAGAAGGGGGTAATGGGACATCTTGTTACACCCCGTACACCTCCACAGTAAGGATACAGTGAGAAGGGGGTAAGGGGACATCTTGTTACACCCCGTACACCTCCACAGTAAGGATACAGTGAGAAGGGGTAAGGGGACATCTTGTTACACCCCGTACACCTCCACAGTAGGGATACAGTGAGAAGGGGGTAAGGGGACATCTTGTTACACCCTGTACACCTCCACAGTGAGGATACTGTGAGAAGGGGGTTAGCGGACATCTTGTTACACCCTGTACACCTCCACAGTAAGGATACAGTGAGAAGCTGTAAGCGGACATCTTGCTACACCCCGTACACCTCCACGGTAGGATACAGTGAGAAGGGGTAAGGGGACATCTTGTTACACCCCGTTCACCTCCACAGTAAGGATACAGTGAGAAGGGGGTAAGGGGACATCTTGTTACACCCTGTACACCTCCACGGTAAGGATACAGTGAGAAGGGGGTAAGGGGACATCTTGTTATACCCCGTACACCTCCACGGTAAGGATACAGTGAGAAGGGGGTAAGGGGACATCTTGTTACACCCTGTACACCTCCACAGTAAGGATACAGTGAGAAGGGGGTAAGCGGACATCTTGTTACACCCCGTACACCTCCACAGTAAGGATACAGTGAGAAGCTGTAAGCGGACATCTTGCTACACCCCGTACACCTCCACGGTAGGATACAGTGAGAAGGGGTAAGGGGACATCTTGTTACACCCCGTTCACCTCCACAGTAAGGATACAGTGAGAAGGGGGTAAGGGGACATCTTGTTACACCCTGTACACCTCCACAGTAAGGATACTGTGAGAAGGGGGTAAGGGGACATCTTGTTACACCCTGTACACCTCCACGGTAAGGATACAGTGAGAAGGGGGTAAGGGGACATCTTGTTACACCCCGTACACCTCCACGGTAAGGATACAGTGAGAAGGGGGTAAGGGGACATCTTGTTACACCCTGTACACCTCCACAGTAAGGATACTGTGAGAAGGGGGTAAGCGGACATCTTGTTACACCCTGTACACCTCCACAGTAAGGATACAGTGAGAAGGGGGTAAGGGGACATCTTGTTACACCCCGTACACCTCCACGGTAAGGATACAGTGAGAAGGGGGTAAGGGGACATCTTGTTACACCCTGTACACCTCCACAGTAAGGATACTGTGAGAAGGGGGTAAGCGGACATCTTGTTACACCCTGTACACCTCCACAGTAAGGATACAGTGAGAAGGGGGTAAGGGGACATCTTGTTACACCCCGTACACCTCCACAGTAAGGATACAGTGAGAAGGGGGTAAGGGGACATCTTGTTACACCCTGTACACCTCCACAGTAAGGATACTGTGAGAAGGGGGTAAGGGGACATCTTGTTACACCCTGTACACCTCCACAGTAAGGATACTGTGAGAAGGGGGTAAGGGGACATCTTGTTACACCCTGTACACCTCCACGGTAAGGATACAGTGAGAAGGGGGTAAGGGGACATCTTGTTACACCCCGTACACCTCCACAGTAAGGATACAGTGAGAAGGGGGTAAGCGGACATCTTGTTACACCCCGTACACCTCCACAGTAAGGATACAGTGAGAAGCTGTAAGCGGACATCTTGCTACACCCCGTACACCTCCACGGTAGGATACAGTGAGAAGGGGTAAGGGGACATCTTGTTACACCCCGTTCACCTCCACAGTAAGGATACAGTGAGAAGGGGGTAAGGGGACATCTTGTTACACCCTGTACACCTCCACGGTAAGGATACAGTGAGAAGGGGGTAAGGGGACATCTTGTTACACCCCGTACACCTCCACGGTAAGGATACAGTGAGAAGGGGGTAAGGGGACATCTTGTTACACCCTGTACACCTCCACGGTAAGGATACTGTGAGAAAGGGTAAGCGGACATCTTGTTACACCCTGTACACCTCCACAGTAAGGATACAGTGAGAAGGGGGTAAGCGGACATCTTGTTACACTCCGTACACCTCCACAGTAAGGATACTGTGAGAAGGGGGTAAGGGGACATCTTGTTACACCCCGTACACCTCCACAGTAAGGATACAGTGAGAAGGGGGTAAGCGGACATCTTGTTACACCCCGTACACCTCCACGGTAAGGATACAGTGAGAAGGGGGTAAGCGGACATCTTGTTACACCCCGTACACCTCCACAGTAAGGATACAGTGAGAAGGGGTAAGCGGACATCTTGTTACACCCCGTACACCTCCACAGTAAGGATACAGTGAGAAGGGGTAAGCGGACATCTTGTTACACCCCGTACACCTCCACAGTAAGGATACTGTGAGAAGGGGGTAATGGGACATCTTGTTACACCCCGTACACCTCCACAGTAAGGATACAGTGAGAAGGGGGTAAGGGGACATCTTGTTACACCCCGTACACCTCCACAGTAAGGATACAGTGAGAAGGGGTAAGGGGACATCTTGTTACACCCCGTACACCTCCACAGTAGGGATACAGTGAGAAGGGGGTAAGGGGACATCTTGTTACACCCTGTACACCTCCACAGTGAGGATACTGTGAGAAGGGGGTTAGCGGACATCTTGTTACACCCTGTACACCTCCACAGTAAGGATACAGTGAGAAGCTGTAAGCGGACATCTTGCTACACCCCGTACACCTCCATGGTAGGATACAGTGAGAAGGGGTAAGGGGACATCTTGTTACACCCCGTTCACCTCCACAGTAAGGATACAGTGAGAAGGGGGTAAGGGGACATCTTGTTACACCCTGTACACCTCCACGGTAAGGATACAGTGAGAAGGGGGTAAGGGGACATCTTGTTATACCCCGTACACCTCCACGGTAAGGATACAGTGAGAAGGGGGTAAGGGGACATCTTGTTACACCCTGTACACCTCCACGGTAAGGATACAGTGAGAAGGGGGTAAGGGGACATCTTGTTACACCCTGTACACCTCCACGGTAAGGATACTGTGAGAAAGGGTAAGCGGACATCTTGTTACACCCTGTACACCTCCACAGTAAGGATACAGTGAGAAGGGGGTAAGCGGACATCTTGTTACACTCCGTACACCTCCACAGTAAGGATACTGTGAGAAGGGGGTAAGGGGACATCTTGTTACACCCTGTACACCTCCACAGTAAGGATACAGTGAGAAGGGGGTAAGGGGACATCTTGTTACACCCCGTACGCCTCCACAGTAAGGATACAGTGAGAAGGGGGTAAGGGGACATCTTGTTACACCCCGTACACCTCCACAGTAAGGATACTGTGAGAAGGGGGTAAGGGGACATCTTGTTACACCCCGTACACCTCCACAGTAAGGATACAGTGAGAAGGGGGTAAGCGGACATCTTGTTACACCCCGTACACCTCCACGGTAAGGATACAGTGAGAAGGGGGTAAGCGGACATCTTGTTACACCCCGTACACCTCCACGGTAAGGATACTGTGAGAAAGGGTAAGCGGACATCTTGTTACACCCCGTACACCTCCACAGTAAGGATACAGTGAGAAGGGGTAAGGGGACATCTTGTTACACCCCGTACACCTCCACAGTAAGGATACTGTGAGAAGGGGGTAAGGGGACATCTTGTTACACCCCGTACACCTCCACAGTAAGGATACTGTGAGAAGGGGGTAAGGGGACATCTTGTTACACCCCGTACACCTCCACAGTAAGGATACAGTGAGAAGGGGGTAAGCGGACATCTTGTTACACCCCGTACACCTCCACGGTAAGGATACAGTGAGAAGGGGGTAAGCGGACATCTTGTTACACCCCGTACACCTCCACGGTAAGGATACTGTGAGAAAGGGTAAGCGGACATCTTGTTACACCCCGTACACCTCCACAGTAAGGATACAGTGAGAAGGGGTAAGGGGACATCTTGTTACACCCCGTACACCTCCACAGTAGGGATACAGTGAGAAGGGGGTAAGGGGACATCTTGTTACACCCTGTACACCTCCACAGTGAGGATACTGTGAGAAGGGGGTTAGCGGACATCTTGTTACACCCTGTACACCTCCACAGTAAGGATACAGTGAGAAGGGGGTAAGGGGACATCTTGTTACACCCCGTACACCTCCACAGTAAGGATACAGTGAGAAGGGGGTAAGGGGACATCTTGTTACACCCTGTACACCTCCACAGTAGGGATACAGTGGGAAGGGGGTAAGGGGACATCTTGTTACACCCCGTACACCTCCACAGTGAGGATACTGTGAGAAGGGGGTAAGCGGACATCTTGTTACACCCCGTACACCTCCACGGTAAGGATACAGTGAGAAGGGGTAAGCGGACACCTTGTTACACCCCGTACACCTCCACAGTAAGGATACAGTGAGAAGGGGGTAAGCGGACATCTTGTTACACCCTGTACACCTCCACGGTAAGGATACAGTGAGAAGGGGGTAAGCGGACATCTTGTTACACCCCGTACACCTCCACAGTAAGGATACAGTGAGAAGGGGTAAGCGGACATCTTGTTACACCCCGTACACCTCCACAGTAAGGATACTGTGAGAAGGGGGTAATGGGACATCTTGTTACACCCCGTACACCTCCACAGTGAGGATGCTGTGAGAAGGGGGTAAGCGGACATCTTGTTACACCCTGTACACCTCCACAGTAAGGATACAGTGAGAAGGGGTAAGCGGACATCTTGTTACACCCCGTACACCTCCACGGTAAGGATACAGTGAGAAGGGGTAAGCGGACATCTTGTTACACCCTGTACACCTCCACGGTAAGGATACAGTGAGAAGGGGGTAAGGGGACATCTTGTTACACCCTGTACACCTCCACAGTAAGGATACAGTGAGAAGGGGTAAGCGGACATCTTGTTACACCCTGTACACCTCCACGGTAAGGATACAGTGAGAAGGGGTAAGCGGACATCTTGTTACACCCTGTACACCTCCACGGTAAGGATACAGTGAGAAGGGGGTAAGGGGACATCTTATTACACCCCGTACACCTCCACAGTAAGGATACAGTGAGAAGGGGGAAAGCAGACATCTTGTTACACCCCGTACACCTCCACGGTAAGGATACAGTGAGAAGGGGGTAAGGGGACATCTTGTTACACCCCGTACACCTCCACAGTAAGGATACAGTGAGAAGGGGTAAGCGGACATCTTGTTACACCCCGTACACCTCCACAGTAAGGATACAGTGAGAAGGGGTAAGCGGACATCTTGTTACACCCCGTACACCTCCACAGTAAGGATACAGTGAGAAGGGGGTAAGGGGACATCTTGTTACACCCCGTACACCTCCACAGTAAGGATACAGTGAGAAGGGGTAAGCGGACATCTTGTTACACCCCGTACACCTCCACAGTAAGGATACAGTGAGAAGGGGTAAGCGGACATCTTGTTACACCCCGTACACCTCCACAGTAAGGATACAGTGAGAAGGGGTAAGCGGACATCTTGTTACACCCCGTACACCTCCACAGTAAGGATACAGTGAGAAGGGGTAAGCGGACATCTTGTTACACCCCGTACACCTCCACAGTAAGGATACAGTGAGAAGGGGGTAAGGGGACATCTTGTTACACCCCGTACACCTCCACAGTAAGGATACAGTGAGAAGGGGTAAGCGGACATCTTGTTACACCCCGTACACCTCCACGGTAAGGATACAGTGAGAAGGGGTAAGCGGACATCTTGTGTTAGGGGGTTAGCTCGGTAGCGGGTGTGTGTGACCCCCTGGATGGGTTCACAACACAAAGTCAGACACAGCAGACAGCGGTGTAGGTGCAAAAAAACAAAAGATCCGGTTTATTTAGGCTACATGCAGTGATACATATAACAGCCAAACAAAATAAAACAAGAAAATAAATCCTGGTCAGTTTGACCTCTAACTACACACGTAGACTCCCTGTCTAACAACTGGGTGCAGCCTTGTGCTGCCCCAGTCCCTGTCTCTATTGTAGGGTTTTGCCACACAGGCGTTAACTCACCGCACAGAACAGATCTCAGACTCCCCAGTCTATACACATAAAACTGGTTCCAGGATGGAGCATCTCCCTAAGCATGCTGGGGTTTTTTGTAGAGGCCTTAATGAGCCCACTTACTACAGCTGGGCTCATTAACTCTTCCCCTCTAATTGTAAAAGTCTGCATAAAGCTTGAATCTAGGACACACATATTTCCCATCCTGAATACAACCAGGTGATTTTACCTGCGTGCTGCCACATACCCCCCCCCTCTTGTTTCAACCTTGGGGTTGTAACACAAGCAGCCAGACACGCATGTATCCGAGACAAAGCATCCACATTCCCCATTTTAACACCAGGGCGATGCTTAACTGTAAAGTTAAATTCCTGTAGGACCAGGAACCACCTATTTACCCTTCTATTGGTCTCCTTGTTCTGAGCCATCCACTTTAAAGGAGCGTGATCAGTCACCAGGTCAAAGTGCCTACCTAGCAGATAGTACCGAAGGGAATCTAGAGCCCACTTCACTGCTAAACATTCCTTCTCAATCGTGGAGTAATTTACCTCATGGGACTTCAACTTCCTGCTGAGGTAAATGACTGGGTGCTCTTCCCCGTTCCAGACCTGGGATAACACTGCTCCTAACCCAACGTCTGATGCATCAGTTTGTACCACAAAGTCCTTAGAGAAGTCTGGTGAGTACAACACTGGCTGGCTACATAAGGCTGTTTTTAAGGACTGAAATGCTTCTTCAGCCTCTGGGGACCATTTAACCATGACCGACTCTTTCCCTTTTGTCAGGTTGGTGAGGGGCACAGCCTGAGAAGTAAAATGGGGAATGAATCGTCGATAATAGCCAGCGATTCCCAGAAAGGCTCGTACCTGTTTCTTGCTGTTGGGACGTGGCCAACTCTGTATGGCCTCGACTTTATTGACTTGGGGTTTTATCACCCCCCTCCCAATAGTGTACCCAAGATATTTGGCCTCCTCCTGTCCAATGGTACACTTCTTTGGATTGGCCGTAAACCCAGCTTCCCGGATAGAGTCTAGGACTGCTTGTACTTTTGGCAAATGTGAGACCCAGTCTGTGCTATGGATAATCACATCATCCAGGTAAGCTGCAGCATATTTCTGATGGGGCCTCAGAATCTTATCCATTTTCCGCTGGAATGTTGCCGGTGCATTCTGTAACCCAAACGGCATTCTCTTATATTGGAATGCCCCATCTGGGGTTACAAACGCAGTTTTCTCCTTGGCCGACTCGGCCAGGGGAATTTGCCAATACCCTTTGGTGAGATCAAGAGTTGTCATATATCGGGCTGTTCCCAGCCGGTCAATCAACTCATCTATACGTGGCATGGGGTAGGTGTCAAATTTTGTAACTTTATTCAATTGTCGAAACAAAACCGCCAGCTCCCATCAGGTTTGGGCACTAGTACGATAGGACTGGACCAGTCACTCTGGGACTCCTCTATCACACCCAATTCCAGCATCCTTTGAACCTCCCCATGTATTGCCTCCCGTCGGGCCTCTGGTATTCTATAAGGTTTTAGTTTTACCCTTTCTCCTGGCGGGGTGATAATGTCATGCTCTACGCCAGATGTTTGTCCTGACAGCTAAGAGAAAATCTCTTTGTTACAAAGTACAAACTCTTTAACCTCCTGTTGTTGGGGTTTCGATAAGGTGACTGCTATTCCATCCTCAGGAACTAAGCAATCAGGCTGGGCTTGTGACCAAGTCTCTGCGACTAGGGATTCCCTATCCCTCCAGGCTTTCAGCAGATTGACGTGATAGATCTGCTCCGGCTTTCGCCTTCCTGGCTGTCTAACCCTGTAGTTCACCTCACTAATTTTTTCAATTACTTCATATGGACCTTGCCATTTGGCCAGAAATTTGCTTTCAACCGTAGGGACTAGCACCAAGACCCTATCCCCCGGGGAAAAAGTACGGGTCTTGGCCCCACGGTTGTACACTCTCTGCTGTGCTAACTGCGCTTGGGTCAAATGTTCCTTTACAATTGGCATTACCTGTGCGATTCTATCCTGCATCAGGGCGACATGCTCAATCACACTCCTGTGAGGAGAACTCTCATTTTCCCAAGTTTCCTTGGCGATATCCAGCAGCCCTCTTGGGTGTCTCCCATAGAGCAACTCGAAGGGTGAGAAACCCGTAGAGGATTGGGGTACCTCCCTAATGGCAAACATCAGATAGGGTATTAGACAGTCCCAATTCTTTCCATCTCTATCCACCACCTTCTTTAACCACTTGCTTACTGGGCACTTAAACCCCCCTCAGTCCCAGACCAATTTTCAGCTTTCAGCGCTGATGCACTTTGAATGACAATTGCGCGGTCATACAACACTGTACCCAAATGACATTTTTATCATTTTTTTCCCACAAATAGAGCTTTCTTTTGGTGGTATTTAGTTACAGCTCGGAGTTTTATTTTTTGCTAAACAAACAAAAAAAAAAAATCATGTTTTAATAGTTTGTTATAAAATTTTGCAAACGGGTCATTTTTCTCCTTCATTGAAGTGCGCTGATGAGGCGGCACTGATAGGCTGCATTGGTGGGCACTGATGGGCTGCATTGGTGGGCACTGATAGGCTGCATTGGTGGGCACTGATAGGCTGCACTTGTGGGCACTGATAGGCATAGTTAAGGCGGCACTAATAGGCACAGATAAGGCAGCACCGATGGGCACAGATAAGGCGGCACTGATGGGCAAAGATGGGCACAGATAAGATGACACGGATGGGTGGCACGGATAAGTGGCACGGATGGGCACTGATAGGTACCACAGATAGATGGGACTGATGGGCACTGATAGGTGGCACTGATAGGTGGCTCTGATAGGTGGCACTGCTGGGCACTGATGGGCGGCACTGCTGGGCACTGATGGGCGGCACTGCTGGGCACTGATGGGCGGCACTGGGGTGCAGCACCTTTGAGGCAGATTGGGTGGCACTGTGGGTGGCACTGTGGGTGGCACTGTGGGGTGGCACTGTGGGGTGGCACTGTGGGTGGCACTGTGGGGTGGCACTGTGGGCATTATGGGCACAGACGGGGGGCACTTACTTTTACTTTGTTATATTTCAGGATGGCACTGCGGGAGGCAGGTGGGCACTGGCAGGTGGCATGTGGTGCCTTTCATTGCTGGCCGTGATCGGGACTGATGTCCCGATCACGGCCGCCGGTGATCGGCTTTTTTTTTTTCTCCTCGCGCTGTCAGCGCGAGGAGGAATAATAGCCGATTACCGGCTCCGTTCTATCACATGATCAGCTGTCATTGGCTGACAGCTGATCGCGTGATAAGGGGTCGGGATCGACCCCTTACACGGATCGGTGATCAGGCGAGTCTCACGGACTCGCCGATCACAGAGCGCGCCGCGCGCGCCCCTCAGGGGGCGTGCAGGCCGCTCGTAACCAGGACGACGTCAATAGACGTAGTCCTGGAAATCTAGGTCCGCGCTAATGCCGTCATTCGGCAATAGCGCGGTACCCAAGTGGTTAACATTTGTTTTAGGGTTTTGTTGAATCTTTCAACCAACCCATCTGTTTGGGGGTGATACACAGATGTACGCAATTGTGTCACTTTGTACAACTTGCATAGTTCTTTCATTACCCGGGACATAAAGGGTGTACCTTGGTCCGTAAGCAGTTCCTTACAAATACCCACGCGGCTAAAAACAAGAGATAGCTCTTTGGCTATGGTTTTGGCCGAGGTATTTCGGAGAGGAATTGCTTCCGGATAACGGGTGGCATAGTCCAATATAACCAAAATGTACTGATGCCCCCTAGCGGACTTCATTATCGGACCTACCAAATCCATTGCTATCCTCTCAAAGGGGACCTCAGTGATAGGAAGAGGTACCAGCGGGTTACGGAAATGTGGCATAGGTGCCGACTTCTGACACACAGGGCAGGAGGAACAATAATTTTCTATTTCCTTCATGACCCCAGGCCAATAGAATCTCTGCAGTACCCTCTCTCTGGTTTTCTCATTCCCCAGATGACCTCCCAGAATGTGCCCATGGGCCAATTCTAACACCAACTTCCTGTAAGGTTTGGGCACTACAAGTTGCTCAATGGTTTCTTCTGCCCTTTGAGCCACTCGATACAGCAGGTCCCTTTCCATAGTGAAGTAAGGATAAGGGCAAGTCTTATCTGGGTTCACTAACTCGCCATCTATTTTCACCACATTTTCCTGTGCCTTTATTAGGGTGGGGTCTTTTAACTGTTCTGTGGCAAAATTTTCCCTGTGAACCTCAAGATCCGAAAACTCCACAGACGGCATGTTTTCATCTGAGGATGTTGATTCCTCCCCAGTTTCTCGAGTTTCCCCCGCCAATACCGACAAGGGAAATTCAGGAGAGTCCTCACCACCCCCAGAGGAATTCTGGTCATCTTCCTGGTCTATAGGGGCACCAGTGGGGGGCTCAGGACAATCCCAGAGTTCCCAGAATTTTGGAAAATCCCTTCCCACAATAGCATCATGTGTTAAGTGAGACACTAACCCCACCTGATGAGAGAGGTTACCTTTGGGGGTCTCAAAAAACACTGAAGTTACAGGATACTCTCGGGGGTCCCCATGCACACAAATAACAGCCACCTTGTTCTTCCCAGAGACCTCTGTAGTAACTAATTCAGCTTTTATCAATGTTACCAGGCTACCTGAATGCAGCAACACATCAACATGTCTACCATTAATACACATTTTACATAAATGTTTCTCAGGTCCCCGAATGGCAGTGCATGCAACTGTCGCAAACATCGACTGACGTCTCTCCCTTATCAAGTCACATTGCATAGGCTCATCCACAACGGGGCAATTGGCTGCAATATGTCCCTCTTGCCGGCAGCGGTAGCAAATAATCTTTTTCGCTGTCTCTTGCAGCATGGGCTTCCTGGGCTGCTCCCGCCAGACCTTAGGTAGAACTCCCACCCTCTCACGCTCTCCACCCTCACCCCTTGGAGTCATCTTACCCGCCACTGGGGATGATCTGGTCTTAGGATGGAAAGTCCGTGAGTCCCTGGAAGAGGTGGTCAGGTTCTCTGTAGCCAAGTACCTCTCAACCAGATCCACAAGTTTATCGGCATTTTCTGGGTCTCCATGGCTTACCCATCTTTGGATGGCAGTAGGAAGAGCTCTCAGGAAACGATCCATAACAACACGTTCCACAATGTTTGGTGCGGTCAAAGTCTCTGGCTGCAGCCACTATCTGCTCAGGTGAATGAGATCATACATTTGAGACCTGGGGGGTTTTCCAACCTGAAAAGTCCAATTATGCACACGCTGAGCCCGGACGGCCAGGGTGACACCCAGCCGTGCCAATATTTCTGCTTTTAGCACCACATAGTCTTTTGCTTGGTCAGGCTCTAGGTCATAATAAGCTTTCTGCGATTCCCCAGTTAACAGAGGGGCCACCAGTCCAGCCCATTGCTCCTTAGGCCACTTTTCCCTTTCAGCAGTCCTTTCAAATGTGGTCAAAAACACCTCCGGATCATCCTCTCCCGTCATTTTTGTCAGTAAACGGCTCACACCAAAGGATGCGGTATTATTGTAACCACTTGCCTCATTGGTCTGCGGACGTTGCTGTATTAATGTCTCTATTTGCTGTCGAAAACTCTGCTCTTGCTTCTGCAACAGGTCTATGAAGCGGGGTTCAGATCGCTGCTGGGCTTGTTGCTGAGCTTCCAGACTCTGCAGGTGAGCTTTCTGCTGGGCTGCAAGGCTCTTTTGTAAAGCCGCATTTGTTTGCTGCTGATTTGCATTTGCTAGAGCCAGCTGTCTCAGTATCTCCTCCATGCTGGCCTTAAAAAAAAAAATGCCAAAATTCTCCACCAACTGTGAGGGGGTTAGCTCGGCAGCGGGTGTGTGTGACCCCCTGGATGGGTTCACAACACAAAGTCAGGCACAGCAGACAGCGTTGTAGGTGCAAAAAAACAAAAGATGCGGTTTATTTATGCTACATGCAGTGAAACATATAACAGCCAAACAAAAATAAAACATGAAAATAAATCCTGGTCAGCTTGACCTCTAATTACACACATGGATTCCCTGTCTAACAACTGAGTGCAGCCTTGTGCAGCACCAGTCCCTGTCTCTGTCTCTGTTGTAGAGGTTTGCCACACAGGCGTTACCTCACCGCACAGAACAGGTGTCACACTCCCCAGTCTTTACAAACACAAAACTGGTTCCAGGATGGAGCATCTCCCTAAGCATGCTGGGGTTTTTGTAGAGGTCTTAATGAGCCCACTTACTTCAGCTGGGCTCATTAACTCTTCCCCTCTAGTTGTACAAGTCTGCATAAAGCCTGAATCTAGGACACACATATTTCCCATCCTGGATACAACCAGGTGACTTTACCTGCGTGCTGCCACACTAGATACACCACATCTATGGGCCTTCCTTTATCTAGATACACCACGTCTACGGGCCTTCCTTTATCTAGATACACCACGTCTACGGGCCTTCCTTTATCTAGATACACCACGTCTACGGGCCTTCCTTTATCTAGATACACCACGTCTACGGGCCTTCCTTTATCTAGATACACCACGTCTACGGGCCTTCCTTTATCTAGATACACCACATCTACGGGCCTTCCTTTATCTAGATACACCACGTCTACGGGCCTTCCTTTATCTAGATACACCACGTCTACGGGCCTTCCTTTATCTAGATACACCACGTCTACGGGCCTTCCTTTATCTAGATACACCACGTCTACGGGCCTTCCTTTATCTAGATACACCACGTCTACGGGCCTTCCTTTATCTAGATACACCACGTCTACGGGCCTTCCTTTATCTAGATACACCACGTCTACGGGCCTTCCTTTATCTAGATACACCACGTCTACGGGCCTTCCTTTATCTAGATACACCACGTCTACGGGCCTTCCTTTATCTAGATACACCACGTCTACGGGCCTTCCTTTATCCAGATACACCACGTCTACGAGGCTTCCTTTATCCAGATACACCACGTCTACGGGCCTTCCTTTATCCAGATACACCACATCTACGGGCCTTCCTTTATCTAGATACACCACGTCTACGGGCCTTCCTTTATCTAGATACACCACGTCTACGAGCCTTCCTTTATCCAGATACACCACGTCTACGGGCATTCCTTTATCTAGATACACCACGTCTACGGGCCTTCCTTTATCTAGATACACCACGTCTACGGGCCTTCCTTTATCTAGATACACCACGTCTACGGGCCTTCCTTTATCTAGATACACCACGTCTACGGGCCTTCCTTTATCTAGATACACCACGTCTACGGGCCTTCCTTTATCTAGATACACCACGTCTACGGGCCTTCCTTTATCTAGATACACCACGTCTACGGGCCTTCCTTTATCTAGATACACCACGTCTACGGGCCTTCCTTTATCTAGATACACCACGTCTACGGACCTTCCTTTATCTAGATACACCACGTCTACGGGCCTTCCTTTATCTAGATACACCACGTCTACGGGCCTTCCTTTATCTAGATACACCACGTCTACGAGCCTTCCTTTATCTAGATACACCACGTCTACGGGCCTTCCTTTATCTAGATACACCACGTCTACGAGCCTTCCTTTATCTAGATACACCACGTCTACGGGCCTTCCTTTATCTAGATACACCACGTCTAAGGGCCTTCCTTTATCTAGATACACCACGTCTACGGACCTTCCTTTATCTAGATACACCACGTCTACGGACCTTCCTTTATCAGTCATTCTGTCCTCTGATAACCATGGAGGGGCTTCCTGTGACGTGTCATGGAGGATAAACACTGCAGTTTTGGTGACTGAAGCCCCCCGATTCCCTTGTGAAGGGTACAGGTCAGCACAGAAGATATAGTCACATGACAGGAGGAGGCGTTGTAGGATAGTGGGAGGAGTCACAAGATGGTGGGATGGGCCCAATAACATTGAATAGGGGTATTATTGGACAGGTCAGTAAAACTCTGAAGGTCATGTCGGCATCCGGGGCGCATTTCGAGTGAACCAAACCGCATATCACCGCAGCGCCGTCTGGCTCGGCGCCATAAAAAAGTAAAAATCAGGGACGCCTTTCTCTGTTTCTCGCAGGTAATGATGACCAATAAAATGAATGGGCGGAGCTACCCGATATCACAGATCTGAGCTCCTCCTTCTCCACTGCACATCACAGTCCTCAAACCCTCCCCCACCCCCCACCACACTACTAACCGCCTCCCACCTGCCATATAGACCAATGACAGCGGAGCGGAGCCATGTCATATGACCACGCCCAGTTTAGGCTCTTCACCCATGTGATTGGCTGTGTCCAATCACAGCTGATCCCATGTAAACAAGGAAATAAAATATATAAAAAAGGGGCGGTCTTTTTTAGTTTTTTTATTATTTTAGAAAAGATAAAACCCCGCCCAACGGTGATTAATTATCACCAAGAGAAAGTTCTATTTGTGTGAATAAAATGTGTAGAGTTTTGTATGACCGTGTAATTGTCACTCAAAGTGCGACCGCCATGAAAGCTGCAAATTGTGCTGGGCAGGAAGGCGGGGGTGGGGGGGTCTGGATGGAGGGTGGGAGCTGCAAGATAGTGATTGGCTGCTTGGATGAAGGGCGGTCCTAGCAACCAATCACTTGCTTGATAACCTTGGGCAGCTCCCGCCCTCCATCCACAACAGTCCTCCCTCCCGCTGTCAGCTCTGTGAGGAATACTGAGTGACGATTGGTGGAAGAAAAGGCTCCTAAATGCTGTGACAGCTGAGACTCCTCCCACAGTCTGCCATCTAGTAATGCCTGATAGAGGAGTCACACCACGGGGGGAGGAGTCACACCACGGGGGGAGAAGTCACACCGCAGCGGGAGGAGCCACACCGTGGGGGGAGGAGCCACACCACGGGGAGGAGTCACACCACGGGGGAGGAGTCACACCGCGGCGGGAGGAGCCACACCGCGGCTGGGTGGAGTCACCCCGCGGCTGGGGAGAGTCACCCCGCGGCTGGGGAGAGTCACCCCGCGGCTGGGGAGGGGTCACCCCGCGGGGGGGTCACACTACGGGGGGAGGAGCCATACTACGGGGGGAGGAGCCACACCACGGCTGGGGGGAGTCACACCACGGGGAGTCACACCACGGGGAGGAGGAGTCACGGGAGGGTGGGGAGAATCACACCACGGGGAGGAGGAGTCACGGGAGGGTGGGGGGAGTCAGTGGATGGTGGGAGGAGTCACGGGATGTGGGAGGAGTCCCTCGATGGTGGGAGGAGCCACACGATGGTGGGAGGAGTCCGTTGATAGTGGGGGAGTCACGGGATGGTGGGAGGAGTCATGGGATGGTAGGAGAAGCCACGCAATGGTGGGAGGGGTAACGGGATATTGGGAGGAGTCAGTGAATGGTGGGAGGGCCACAAGATGGGAGGAGTCCATTGATGGTGGGAGGGGTCACGGGTTGGTGGGAGGAGACGGTGGGAGGGGTCACAGGTTGGTGGGAGAAGACAGGAGATGGTGGGAGGAGTCACGGTATGGTGGGAGGAGTCACGGTATGGTGGGAGGAGCCACAGCAGCCTAGAGGCGATTCAGTTCGCATTGTGCGCTATATAAGTATTTCATTCATTCATTCATTCAGGATTGTGTGAGGAGCCACGCGATGGGAGGAGGAGACAGGGGATGGTGGGATGACCAGGGGATGGTGGGAGGAGTCACGGGATGGTGGGAGGAGTCAGTGGATGGTGGGAGGAGCCACAGGTTTGTGTGAGGAGCCACGCGATGTTGGGAGGAGCCACGCGATGTTGGGAGGAGTCAGGGGATGGTTGGAGGAGTCACGTGATAGGAGGGGTCAGTGGATGGTGAAAGGAGTCACGGGATGGTGGGAGGAGCCACGTGATGGGAGGATTCAGTGGATGGTGAGAGGAGTCACGGGATGGTGGGAGGAGTCGTGGGTGGAGTCACACACTGGAAGATGTCACAGGATGTGGGAGGAGCCACACAGTGGTGGGAGGAGTCAGTTGGTGGTGGGAGGAGTCAGTGGATGGTGAGAGGAGTCACTGGATGGTGGGAGGAGCCATGTGATGGGAGGATTCAGTGGATGGTGGAAGGAGTCGTGGGAGAAGTCACGGGATGTGGGAGGAGTCAGTTGGTGGTGGGAGGAGTCAGTTGATGGTGGGAGGAGTCACAGGGTGGTGGGAGGAGTCACACGATGATGACAGCAGTCAGTGGATGGTGGGAGGAGCCACTGGGTGGTGGGAGGAGTCACGCAGTGGGAGGAGTCACTGGGTGGTGGGAGGAGCCACATGATGGTGGGAGGAGTCAGTGGATGGTGGGAGGAGCCACGCGATGAGAGGAGTCAGTGGATGGTGGGAGGAGTCACATGATGGTGGGAGGCGTTACGGGATAGTGTGAGGAGCTATGCGATGGAGGGAGGAGTCACTGGATGGTGGGAGGAGACAGGAGATGGTGGGAGGAGTCACACAATGGTGGGTGGAGTCACACGATGGGAGGAGTCAGTGGGTGGTGGGAGGAGTCACTGGATGGTGGGAGGAGTCACACAGTGGGAGGAGTCAGTGGATGTTGGGAGGAGCCACGCCATGGAGGGCACCTGATGTAAGGGGCACTGTTATGGGGCACCTGATGTAAGGGGCACTCTGTTGGGGGCACCTGATGTAAGGGGCACTCTTATGGCGGCACCTGATGTAAGGTGGTTCTATTACTTACAATGTGGATGTGATTGGCTGACGTTTGTGTTCTTTCTTTGTCTTCCATCTTGTTTCGGGTACAGATAGTTGTTGGTGGAAGGACGGAATAAAAGGGTCCAGCCAGTGAAGGGGGAAGAGCTCAGAGTAATGGAGAAGAGGAGTGTCCTGCAAGGCAGAATCCGGGGCTCAGAGAAGACCGCTCACCATCAACATCTCCAAGGCCAACACACCACTGGAAGCTCTGAGGATCAGCACTAAACAGCTGCCCCGCTAGGAGGTAAAGCCTAACCTACTAACAATGTCTTTGCTACAAGTCACCCCCCAGTATCTGCTGATACCCCACATAGTTACAGGTCACCCTCCATTCTACCCATACTCTAGGCCACCCTCTGGCCCAGTCTGTAAATACTACAGATCACCAGTTATCAGGACCATCAATAGGGGGTACAAGCAGCACTTCCCATTGGGTCAGCAGGTGGTGGAACAGAAGCTGTCTGTGGATAGGTGGGGGCTGTCAGGTCAGCTTTCCAGTGCCCCATCATTTCTAATGGCAGCCCAGTCTTCGTCCGGAGGGTTCAATATTGAGTTTGCCCTTTGCAGCTATAACAGGTTCACCTCTTCTGGAAAGGCCGTCCACAAGGTTTAGGAGGGTGTCTATGGAAATGTTTGACCATTCTTCCAGAAGAACTTTTGTGAGTTCAGGCACTGATGTTGGACGAGAAGGCCTACCTCGCAGTCTCCGATCTAATTCATCCTAAAGGTGTTCTATGGGGTTGAGGTAAGGACTCTGTGCAGGCCAGTCAAGTACCTCCACTCCAAACTCGCTCATCCATGTCTTTATGGACCTTGCTTTGTGCACTGGTGAGCAATCATGTTGGAACAGGAAGAGGCCGTCCCCAAACTGTTCCCACAAAGTTGGGAGCATGAAATTGTCCAAAATGTCTTGGTATGCTGACGCCTTAAGAGTTCCCTTCACTGGAACTAAGGGGCCAAGTCCAACCTCTGAAAAGCAACCCCCCCACCATAATCCCCTCTCCGACACCATAATCCCCCCTCTGACACCATAATCTCCCCTCCCCCCACTCCATAATCTCCCCTCCCCCCACTCCATAATCTCCCCTCCCCCAACTCCATAATCTCCCCTCTGACACCATAATCTCCCCTCCCCCCACTCCATAATCTCTCCTCCCCCCACTCCATAATCCCCCCTCTGACATCATAATCTCCCCTCCCCCCACTCCATAATCTCCCCTCCCCAACTCCATAATCTCCCCTCTGACACCATAATCTCCCCTCCCCCACTCCATAATCTCCCCTCCCCCCACTCCATAATCTCCCCTCCCCCAACTCCATAATCTCCCCTCCGACACCATAATCCCCCCTCCCCCCTCCGACACCATAATCCCCCCACTCCATAATCCCCCCTCCCCCCACTCCATAATCCCCCCTCCACCAATTGGTTTGGACCAGCGCACAAAGACATTAATGGCTGTGTGTTGAGTTATTTGGAGGGGACAGGAAATGTACACTGTTATACAAGCTGTACACTCACTACTTTACATTTTAGAAGAAGAAGAAATGTGACTGAGGGGTGTACTTACTTTTGTCACATACTGTATATTTACCTAGAAAAATGGTGAGGTGTTCTATACTTATTTTACCCGCTGCTACCCACCTCAATACCAGGCACTTACACCCCCTTCCTGTACACACCAATTTTCAGCTTTCAGCGCTCTCACAGTTTGAATGACAATTACTCATACAACACTCTACCCATATGAAACTTGCGTCCTTTTTTCCACACAAATAGACCTTTCTTTTGGTGGTATTTAATCACTAGTGGGGTTTTTATTTTTGTGCTATAAATTAAAAAAATTTGTTTCTGTCATAAAATTTTTCTAATTAGTAATTATGGGGGGTGTGGGGTGTATGGAGGTGGGAGGTATGTACATGAGGGGTGCGGAGTGTACGGAGGTGGGAGGTATGTACATGAGAGGTGCGGAGTGTATGGAGGTGGGAGGTATGTACATGAGGGGTGTGGAGTGTATGGAGGTCGGAGGTATGTACATGAGGGGTGTGGAGTGTATGGAGGTAGGAGGTATGTACATGAGAGGGGTGTGGAGTGTATGGAGGTGGGAGGTATGTACATGAGGGGTGTGCAGTGTATGGAGGTGGGAGATATGTACATGAGGGGTGTGGAGTGTATGGAGGTGGGAGGTATGTACATGAGATGGGTGCGGAGTGTATGGAGGTAGGAGGTATGTACATGAGGGGTGCGGAGTGTACGGAGGTGGGAGGTATGTACATGAGAGGTGCGGAGTGTATGGAGGTGGGAGGTATGTACACGAGGGGTGTGGAGTGTATGGAGGTGGAAGGTATGTACATGAGAGGGGTGTGGAGTGTATGGAGATGGGAGGTATGTACATGAGAGGGGTGTGGAGTGTATGGAGGTGGGAGGTATGTACATGAGGGGTGTGGAGTGTATGGAGGTGGGAGGTATGTATATGAGGGGTGTGGAGTGTATGGAGGTGGGAGGTATGTACATGAGGGGTGTGGAGTGTATGGAGGTGGGAGGTATGTATATGAGGGGTGTGGAGTGTATGGAGGTGGGAGGTATGTACATGAGAGGGGTGTGGAGTGTATGGAGGTGGGAGGTATGTACATGAGAGGGGTGTGGAGTGTATGGAGGTGGGAGGTATGTACATGAGGGGTGTGGAGTGTATGGAGGTGGGAGGTATGTACATGAGGGGTGTGGAGTGTATGGAGGTGGGAGGTATGTACATGAGAGGGGTGTGGAGTGTATGGAGGTGGGAGGTATGTACATGAGGGGTGTGGAGTGTATGGAGGTGGGAGGTATGTACATGAGGGGTGTGGAGTGTATGGAGGTGGGAGGTATGTATATGAGGGGTGTGGAGTGTATGGAGGTGGGAGGTATGTACATGAGAGGGGTGTGGAGTGTATGGAGGTGGGAGGTATGTACATGAGAGGGGTGTGGAGTGTATGGAGGTGGGAGGTATGTACATGAGGGGTGTGGAGTGTATGGAGGTGGGAGGTATGTACATGAGGGGTGTGGGGTGTATGGAGGTGGGAGGTATGTACATGAGGGGTGCGGAGTGTACGGAGGTGGGAGGTATGTACATGAGAGGGGTGTGGAGTGTATGGAGATGGGAGGTATGTACATGAGAGGGGTGTGGAGTGTATGGAGGTGGGAGGTATGTACATGAGGGGTGTGGAGTGTATGGAGGTGGGAGGTATGTATATGAGGGGTGTGGAGTGTATGGAGGTGGGAGGTATGTACATGAGGGGTGTGGAGTGTATGGAGGTGGGAGGTATGTATATGAGGGGTGTGGAGTGTATGGAGGTGGGAGGTATGTACATGAGAGGGGTGTGGAGTGTATGGAGGTGGGAGGTATGTACATGAGAGGGGTGTGGAGTGTATGGAGGTGGGAGGTATGTACATGAGGGGTGTGGAGTGTATGGAGGTGGGAGGTATGTACATGAGGGGTGTGCAGTGGACTGGTATGTCCCTGCACAAAATGACATTTCTAAAGGAATAAAAGTCATTTAAAACTGCTTGCGGCTTTAATGTAATGTCTGGTCCCGGCAATATGGATGAAAATCATTGAGAACAAAGGCATGGGTACCCCGCCCCCAAGCCCATTACCAGCCCCTTTGGGTCTTGTATGGACATTAAGGAGAACCGCACACCCAAATTATAAAAAGGAAAGGCCTGAGGCCCCCAGGCCCTATATACTCAGAACAGCAGTATACAGGCGGTCCAAACAAGACAGGGACTGTGTAGGTTTGTTATTAAGTAGAATCTGTTTGTAATTTTAAACTGGTACATTTTTAAAGTGTAGCTCCAGCCAAAAAATCTATTTTTAAGCTTTTTGGAAAACATAGGGAAGGGTTATCACCCCTGTATAATTTGTTTTGCTGTCTGTGCGCACCTGTTCAGAAGATTTCACCTCACTTTCTGTCCAAATGACAATTGGATTGTTAAAATTTGGGTTTTTTTGTGAAACAAGGAACTCTTACAGGAGAGAATTTCCCTTCCTAGGGGTAGATTTCCTCTCACTTCCTGTTGTCTCCTTCTGTTTGAAAGTAGGAGTTGTTTGTAAGTTGGATGTTTGAAAGTAGGGGCCTGCTCTATATACTCAAAATATAAACGCAAAAATGTGGGCCTTAGGTGTTGGTGTTGCCACAACACTGTAATCCCTCACAGTTACTCTGGGTGGGCGCAGGAACGGGCCCTGCTGTGAAATATTAGATCAAGAATTGTAATTACATGCCCCTGAACAGGGGCAGAAAAATTGGGCCTTAGGCACTGGTGCCACAACACTGCAACCCCTTACAGTTACTCTAGTTGGGGCACAGGAATGAGCCCTGCTGCAAAGTATTGCATCAAAAATTGGCCTGTGACCAATTATGGCTCTCTTCGCTGACGCCGCTGTGAGTGGCCAAAGCATGCGGGTCATCGTGCATGCTTGGCCAATCATCAGCCAGCAATGCACTGCTATGACGCAGTGCATTATGGGCCGTGACACGCCGCTCTAATTTGGCACCAACGGACCATAATGTTCGATCTTCCTCTTGAAATCGAAGCTCATCCCTAGTGGTGAAGTATGGGGCAAGATTCCTCACCCTGCTGCCATTCCTCATTATATTTCTTAGAAAAAAGAAGAAAAAAAACACATACAAAGACAATTAAGGTGCGACCAATCTTTATTGGAGATAAATCTATAGATGGAAATGATTGTCGGGCTTCGGAGAACAGTGACGGTTGACCTAGGACTCCTCAAAGGCAGGGCCTTTTTACACTAAGCCTAAACCTTAAGATGATTCAGAGGAAGGCGAAAACCCCCCCGGCCAGATGGGCTCCAAGGGGGGGAAAAATTCCTTCCTGACCCCCTAAGGCGATCGGATTGTCCCTGAATCATCAGTCTAGGGTGCCCAGTTCATCTCATATAGAGAAAAAAACCATACATAGAACCATACAGAACATATGTATTGCAGGTATGTATGCAATAAAACACACCTACCTGCTTGTTCACAATCATCTTTGGGGCTCATTCAGAATATATGCATTGAGCATCCGCACAGATCAGCGCCCCCACACTGATCAGTGCCTCTGCCCGCCGCACCGATTCCTTATGTTTTCTGTGCCCAGCCCCCTACAGGAGGACTGGTGGTACCCCCTTATTGGTGGCCCTGGTGGTGGTATGTAGACATGCTGTGTATGATGGTATGCATGGTGCTATATACGCAGGTATGTATGCAATAAAACACACTTGCATGCTTGTTTACAATCATCTTTGGGGATCATTCAGAATATATGCATTGAGCATCCGCACAGATCAGTGCCTCCCCCACTGATCAGTGCATCCGCCCGCCGCACCGATTCCTCATGTTTTCTGTGCCCAGCCCCTACAGGAGAACCAGTGGTACCCCCTTATTGGTGGCCCCGATGGTGGTATGTTTGGTACTAGGTAGGCATGCTGAGTATGGTGGTATGTATGGCCCTATGTATACATTCTATGTATGGTTCTATGTATGGTGTAGGGAGATCATTGCCAGTGTGCCACAATTATCTCACTCAGTACTGCTTGTGTTACCGTCTCACAGCAGGCAAATCTCTTTTGAGGTCAAATACCCTCGGTTGGTGGTGACGAGGCTCTTCCTTCAAATGGTGATGAGGAGGCCCTCTATTAATGTCATTGCCCCTCGGATGGTGGTGACGAGGCTCTTCCTTCAAATGTTGCTGACGTGGCCCTCTGTTAATGTCATTGCCCCTCGGTTGGTGGTGACGAGGCTCTTCCATCAAATGGGGCTGACAAGGCCCTCTGTTAATGTCATTGCCCCTTGGATGGTGGTGACGAGGCTCTTCCTTCAAATGGGGCTGACGAGGCCCTCTGTTAATGTCATTGCCCCTTGGATGGTGCTGACGAGGCTCTTCCTTCAAATGGGGCTGACGAGGCCCTCTGTTAATGTCATTGCCCCTCGGTTGGTGGTGACGAGGCTCTTCCTTCAAATGGGGCTGACGAGGCCCTCTGTTAATGTCATTGCCCCTCGGTTGGTGGTGACGAGGCTCTTCCTTCAAATGGGGCTGATGAGGCCCTCTGTTAATGTCATTGCCCCTTGGATGGTGCCGACGAGGCTCTTCCTTCAAATGGTGATGAGGAGGCCCTCTGTTAATGTCATTGCCCCTTGGATGGTGCTGACGAGGCTCTTCCTTCAAATGGGGCTGACGAGGCCCTCTGTTAATGTCATTGCCCCTTGGATGGTGCTGACGAGGCTCTTCCTTCAAATGGGGCTGACGAGGCCCTCTGTTAATGTCATTGCACCTTGGATGGTGCTGATGAGGCCCTCTGTTAATGTCATTGCCCCTTGGATGGTGCTGACGAGGCCCTCTGTTAATGTCATTGCCCCTTGGATGGTGCTGACGAGGCCCTCTGTTAATGTCATTGCCCCTTGGATGGTGCTGACGAGGCTCTGTGTTAATGTTATTGCCCCTCGGATGGTGGCGACGAGGCTCTGGGTTGATACTGGTTTTCCAGTGGTGAGTATTAGGCCACTGGCTGCAATTCACATTCTCGCTCAGGTAGGAGAAGCCCTCAAATCTCTCCTGCCGGTGTGGAACCTCATCTCTCCCAAAGTCTTCATTTTTAATGAAAGCATCCCCTGGAATTCCTTCCCCCAGGTCTTCCTCATGCATCTGGAAAGAGAAAAAAGTATTTTGTCAATGTTTCTGATCGATAGGGAAATAATCCCTAGAAATCCCCCCATTGTGCTGGGACTCCTCCCGTATACTTACATGTCGATTTGGAAATGGTGGGCGTGAGTTCCCTTTCTCTAGCTCCTTCCAGTCCACCTTGCTGAAGTAGGGGTGTTCTCTGATGTCTCTTACTAGACTCATCCGCAGCTCTTGGTCTTTTCATAGGAACTGTAAAAAGGAACAAAATATAATAAGATACACTGGAATAACATGAACAATCTATGAACAATGTAATATTTGATTCTGATTCTCTCTATTATTTTGCCTTCTGACCTGCTACTACATCCTGATTGGATTGGATGGTAGCATGGGGCCTTATTTGTGTCATATTAGTTCAGAATAGTTATTAAAGGAAAGAAACATCAGATATTTTGCAATTAAATGTGAATTAGGAATGTATTAAAAAAGAGATTTCTATGAAATCTGCACCTGCCATGATTTTTCTTATGACTCTGGCAGTCCCAGGGGAGTTCTATATGTTGTCTGTGCACGGAATGTCCCCAGAAATTGAATTCAATGTGTGCGATTGGCCCCATCACTATCCAATGGAACCACCCGGACCGTAAATTAAAAAGGGCTGCTTCTTTCCTTATGACAGGGGAAGGCAGATCCTTCCATTAAGCAGTCAGCTTGCTGAAAGTACAGCTATGACCTCCATCGATATGTGATGGTAAGAAGGTGGAACCATGTTTAATAAAATCCTAATAAGATATAATGTATGCAACAGGGAAAGAACATTGTCACTTAAAAGGTGTAAAATTTCTATGTATACTTACCATCTCTATGACGTCACGGAGATACGGGTTCATGCTATCTGGATAATGCGGTTCCCTTGTGGTCACGATCTTCACTTCTTCCTCTGCGGACTCCCTGCCGGTCAGAAATGGATGTCTGCCGAAAGCCATCTTATACACGATTATTCCCAGAGAGAAATAATCAGCCGCTCCGAAGTATGGAATGTTTTGAAGGGCCTGTAGAAACATAAAGAGAAAAAGAAGGATGAGCTGATTGTTGGGTAGAGGACGGAGACGACTCAATGCTGATATATGGGATCTATGAATCCTCCCAGGACTCCTAAAATTGTGCTCAAAAGACCTCAAACCAAGGCGGAGCTTGTGAATATTGGAGGTGGGGCTTTAGGTCTCACAGAGACACAAAAGGAAATTGGCTGAAATCTTCCAAATTGAGGTAAATTTCACCAGAACAGGTGTGCCCGTTGAAGGTTTCTCCTCCCCTCGTGTTCTGGGGAAAGATCTAAAACTCTAACTTTCTTTCTCAATGACAATGGTCACCAATACAAACCAATGGGGACAAATACCCCTGGAATATTGTTCCAGCCTGGAAACCCACTGAAACCAACCAGGTCACCAGTAAAGAAATTCTTAATTTAGTGAAAAATTACCTCCCTTTAGCTTATCTCTATATCCCATTATAACAAATATTACAATTAGGTCTAATATCAGGTGGAAAGCAAGTATCTTACCTCTGGCGACAAGTACCCTGGTGTTCCCGATTGTCCTTGAATCCTGCTGGACTCCGTGACGCCCATACGTGCCAAGCCGAAATCGGCTATTTTGATGTGTCCAACGTTATCCAAAAGAATATTTGCAGGCTTGAGGTCTCTGTGGATGATCTCCCTAGAATGCAGAAACTGCAGACCACAGATCATTTCTGCTATGAAGTATCTGATGGGGGAAAGAGATAGAGGAATTAGCATCACAAATCATCACAGAGTAATGAAATCTAAAGATGAAATGACTTCCCCCTGTAATACATAGGGGTTTGGATGGACGAGGCTCAGGTGAAGGGGCTGACTACATCACTGGCTGTGGTCAGTCACCCCCGACTCCAGAGTGACCCGTTCATTGATCTTACCTTATGGTGCCCCCAGGAAATGGAGCTACTGCCATGGCACTATGGAGATCCTCTCTGGTCACACATTCCAGGACAAAGGCGAGATGATTCTGTGTGAACACAAGAGATAAAGTTTACATTATAGACATGCAGGATTTCATTTTGTGGAGGAATAGACAGACACACTTAATTTAGGAAAACCGGACAGAGGAACTAAGTAGGCCGCCATTACTGGACTGTTCTTATTGCAATGCTACTTCTGTCTGGTCTGGTAAAGAAATTGGAAGGTGAAAAGACTTACCTTTGTCTGGAACGTTCCAAACAGATGTGTAATAAATGGACACTCCCTGGCTACTTTCAGCACGTCACGTTCTAAGAAAACCATATCACTATCGTCTTCATAATGAATAAATTCTGTCTTTTTCACAAGTTTAACCGCCAGCTTCTGGTCAATGGCGGGATGAGAGGCCAAGATCACCTGCGAACTGGCCCCCTTTCCAAGGACTCCATAACAGGTCATGTGTTCAAAGGAGAGTACACATGACTGGTCCTTGGTGACCACGCTGGATGGTACTTGTGAGGCGATCTCATCATGTGTGCTGCGGATGGATGGATTGTCTAGGTCGCACTCTGGTGGAGTAGCCACGTCTTGGTCGCACTCTGGTGGAGGGGCCACGTCTTGGTCGCACTCTGGTGGAGGGGCCACGTCTTGGTCGCACTCCGGTGGAGGGGCCACGTCTTGGTCGCACTCCGGTGGAGGGGCCACGCCTTGGTCGCACTCCGGTGGAGGGGCCACGCCTTGGTCGCACTCCGGTGGAGTGGCCACGCCTTGGTCGCACTCCGGTGGAGTGGCCACGCCTTGGTCGCACTCCGGTGGAGTGGCCACGCCTTGGTCGCACTCCGGTGGAGTGGCCACGTCCTGGTCGCACTCCGGTGGAGTGGCCACGTCCTGGTCGCACTCCGGTGGAGTGGACAGGTCCTGGTCGCACTCTGGTGGAGTGGACAGGTCCTGGTCGCACTCCGGTGGAGTGGACACGTCCTGGTCGCACTCCGGTGGAGTGGACACGTCCTGGTCGCACTCCGGTGGAGTGGACACGTCCTGGTCGCACTCCGGTGGAGTGGCCAGGTCCTGGTCGCACTCCGGTGGAGTGGACACGTCCTGGTCGCACTCCGGTGGAGTGGACAGGTCCTGGTCGCACTCCGGTGGAGTGGACAGGTCCTGGTCGCACTCCGGTGGAGTGGACAGGTCCTGGTCGCACTCCGGTGGAGTGGACACGTCCTGGTCGCACTCCGGTGGAGTGGACACGTCCGGGTCGCACTCCGGTGGAGTGGACACGTCCTGGTCGCACTCCGGTGGAGTGGACACGTCCTGGTCGCACTCCGGTGGAGTGGACACGTCCTGGTCGCACTCCGGTGGAGTGGACACGTCCTGGTCGCACTCCGGTGGAGTGGACACGTCCTGGTCGCACTCCGGTGGAGTGGACACGTCCTGGTCGCACTCCGGTGGAGTGGCCAGGTCCTGGTCGCACTCCGGTGGAGTGGACACGTCCTGGTCGCACTCCGGTGGAGTGGACACGTCCTGGTCGCACTCCGGTGGAGTGGCCAGGTCCTGGTCGCACTCCGGTGGAGTGGACACGTCCTGGTCGCACTCCGGTGGAGTGGCCAGGTCCTGGTCGCACTCCGGTGGAGTGGCCAGGTCCTGGTCGCACTCCGGTGGAGTGGACACGTCCTGGTCGCACTCCGGTGGAGTGGACCCGTCCTGGTCGCACTCCGGTGGAGTGGACACGCCCTGGTCGCACTCCGGTGGAGTGGACACGTCCTGGTCGCACTCCGGTGGAGTGGACCCGTCCGGGTCGCACTCCGGTGGAGTGGACACGTCCTGGTCGCACTCCGGTGGAGTGGACACGTCCTGGTCGCACTCCGGTGGAGTGGACACGTCCGGGTCGCACTCCGGTGGAGTGGACACGTCCTGGTCGCACTCCGGTGGAGTGGACACGTCCTGGTCGCACTCCGGTGGAGTGGCCAGGTCCTGGTCGCACTCCGGTGGAGTGGACACGTCCTGGTCGCACTCCGGTGGAGTGGACACGTCCGGGTTGCACTGTGGTGTGCAGTCAATACCGCGTACACCTACAATAAAAAAAGAGAGGAATTAGATTTAGCACCTTCACCTACATTTCATATATTTTTCTTTGTAGAACATCAAATTATGGAGAGAAGAGATGAAAACGCTGGTGCCAGAGACCATGAATAAACTCTACAGGACAGGGACACAAGGAGGACTAATGTTGTACTTTGTATAAAAATGCTGGTTTCCTGCCACTCATCCCGACCCACTGGTTGGCAATAATGGCATGAAAAGTCAGAGGGGCTGGTAGTACCCAGCCCGTAATCAGCCTGCCCATACATGGTTAGAATCTTGGCTGGTCCTTGCTTAGCCGGGTGAGATTGGAAGTGTCTATGGCCGGCTTTAGGAGCGCAGACACTTCTAATGACAGCACTTGGGGTAAAGGCATAGTGCATATTAAAATGCTGATGGATAATGAATTAGTGCGGTTTTATTTGTGTTGGTTTTGTCCGTCTGTCTGGCCTTGTTTACAAGGGTGATGAGGCCCATATAACATGAATGGGACGTTTCTACAACATCTGTATCTTCCAGGTGCTGCATGCAGGCAGTCCATTGACAATGAGTAGAACGCACAGCTGCACGCACGCAGCCACTTCTCCTAATATGACATGCACTGTCTGCATTCAGGGCCATTCGCCCACACCCAGGACCGCTGGGTCCTGGGTGTGGGCACTTGGCTGGGTGGGCTTGGTGGGCATTGATAGGTGGCACTGATGGGCATTGATAGGTGGCACTGGTGGGCACTGTTACTCTATAAATGAGGCATAATCGCCTCTTCCTTTTCAGGGTCGATGTCCCTTTAAGATGAGCCGGTGATCGGCTTTGTTCTTCTCCTGTCAGCAGAGGAGAAAAAAAAACGATCACTGAGCTTTTGTTTACATCATGTAATGAGCCGTCATTGGCTGATAACTGATCACATGATAAGGGGTCGGGATTGGCCCCGTACTCGGATCGGTGGTCTTCCGAGTCTCAGTGACTCTGTGATCACGGCGCCCTCCGCAGGGAGCGTGCACAGGGGGATGTCATATGACGGCCTCCCGGGAATTCACATCCGCGCTGTGCCCGTCATTTGCCCACAGCGCGGATGTCAGGGGGTTAAACAGGTGGTGAGGAGGCAATATAACACCTTCTTGCCTCCTGTCAAATGCCCTCTGAAGAGCGACTTGAATGTGGATTGCTGTTCAGAGGGCACAACATGTTTAAATGAGCCCTAAGGCAGTTCATACAATCCGTCCATTCAGTAGGGAACAGGAGGGACTATTTCATGTTTTCTTTGGGGCACTGCTAAGTAATCTTCTGGTTTTCAACAAGTACAAAATCCCGGGGAGACGGTGCCAATAAGAGATCTATAACCGTCCATCTGCGTGTGTATGGACCTCCCAGTAGTGTGCAGACATGGATTGTTGGGGATGAAAACAAAAGATTGACATACATGACTACAGAGGTGCAATCACAATGAGGCCATCAAAGAGAAAGCGGGGGAGGGATCTAGGTCCCATGTGGGATGGTCATGGGGGGCGGCATTATCCGCACTGCCCATGGGGGGAGCGGCATTGTCCGCACTGCCCATGGGGGGAGCGGCATTGTCCGCACTGCCCATGGGGGGAGGGGCATTGTCCGCACTGCCCATGGGGGAGCGGCATTGTCCGCACTGCCCATGGGGGAGCGGCATTGTCCGCACTGCCCATGGGGGGTGGCATTGTCTGCACTGCCCATGGGGGGGGCACTGGGGGGCACTGAACCAATTGGCACCTTTGTTTTGTTTTTTGTGGGTTTACAACCACTTTAAATATTGCTTATAAATGTGTGTTTATTAGGATTGTACAATAAGTACATGGGTTGTGTGTATGTCAGGGGTTGACAAATTTGCTTTGAATTTAGGAGCCAGTTTTTGTTTTTTTAGAGTGGTATGGATTGTCAGCTCCCGGGGTAAGGCCACTCATTTTCACCCCCTATCCCTAACTCACAATGGAGCACCCAGTCAATAACTCCATTGAAACGCTGTTACATCAGGGTTATGGGCTGACCAGAAAGAGAGTAAGGCTGGCAACAGATGGAACTGGCTGGCACTGGCAGGTACGTGGAACTGCCAGATGGCATTGGCAGGTGACACTGGTTTGGCACTGGCAGGTGGCACTATTGGCACTGGCAGGTGGCACTATTGGCACTGGCACTGATTGGCAGGTGGCACTGGTTTGGAAGTGGCAGGTGGCCCTGGTTGGTGATGGCAGGTGGCCCTGGTTGGCGGTGGCACTAGTTGTCACTGGCAGATGGCACTGATTGGTGGTGGCACTGGTTGGTGTTGGCAGGTGGCACTGGTTGGCGGTGGCACTAGTTGCCACTGATTGGTGGTGGCACTGTCAGGTGGCACTGATTGGCAGTGGCAGGTGGCACTGATTGGTGGTGGCAGGTGGCACTGGCAGGCACGTGGAACTGCCAGATGGCATTGGCAGGTGATACTGGTTGGCATTGGCAGGTGACACTGGTTTGGAACTGGTAGGTGGCACTGATTGGCGGTGGCACTGGTTGGTGGATGCAGGTGGTATTGATTGGCGGTGGCACTGGTTGGCACTAGCAGGTGACACTGATTGGCGATGGCACTCGTTGGCACTGGCAGATGCCACTGGTTGGCGCTGGCAGGTGGCACTGGCAGGTTTTACACTGAGCTCTCTATTACTGAAATGTAACAGAGGAGCTGTCAGAATTGAGCTTAAAGCGGAGCTCCACCCTAAAGTGCACCTTCCGCTCATTGGAACCCTCCCCCCCTCCGGCGCCACAATTGGCACCTTTCAGGGGGGAGGGGGGTGCAGGTACCTGTACAGTACAGGTATCTGCACCCACTTCCGGCGTAGATTCTGCAGAAGCTACACCCCTTTCCGAAGGTCCCCCGCTGCCTGCTGGGAAACACACGGATCCCAGAGACAGCGGGGACCATCCTTATTGCGCAGCGCGACTCGCGCATGCGCAGTAGGGAACCGGGAAATGAAGCCAAAAGGCTCCACTTCCTGGTTCCCATACCCAAGATGGCAGCGGCAGCACCCGAGAGACGATCGAGAGATCAGCTTCGGGTGCCGACATCGCGGGCGCGCTGGGCGGGTAAGTGTCATTGTTTTAAAAGTCAGCAGCTGCAGTATTTGTAGCTGCTGGCTTTTTAAAAAAAAAATGGCGGACTCCCGCTTTAATGTCGGAATGGGCGGGACTCGGCCGGGGTGTGAAGCTGACAAGTAACAGAGAGGCGGTGTAGTGTCATATTTTGCTCCCTGAACATTGAAGCTCGGGGATAGGGATGAGGACACTGAACATTGAAGCTCGGGGATAGGGATGAGGACACTGAACATTGAAGCAGGGGGATAGGGATGAGGACACTGAACATTGAAGCTCGGGGATAAGGATGAGGACACTGAACATTGAAGCTCGGGGATAGGGATGAGGCCACTGAACATTGAAGCTCGGGGATAAGGATGAGGACACTGAACATTGAAGCTCGGGGATAGGGATGAGGACACTGAACATTGAAGCTCGGGGATAGGGATGAGGCCACTGAACATTGAAGCTCGGGGATAAGGATGAGGACACTGAACATTGAAGCTCGGGGATAGGGATGAGGACACTGAACATTGAAGCTCGGGGATAGGGATGAGGACACTGAACATTGAAGCAGGGGGATAAGGATGAGGACACTGAACATTGAAGCTCGGGGATAGGGATGAGGACACTGAACATTGAAGCTCGGGGATAGGGATGAGGCCACTGAACATTGAAGCTCAGGGATAGGGATGAGGACACTGAACATTGAAGCTCGGGGATAGGGATGAGGACACTGAACATTGAAGCTCGGGGATAGGGATGAGGACACTGAACATTGAAGCTTGGGGATAGGGATCTCTGCTTTGCTTGTCAGTGTCACACACAGTGCGCAGCCGCAGAGTGTGGAGGAGGGGGGAGGGGGTCAGTCATTGTTAATAGTGATAGTGAGTGGGCTGGTGGCAGCTTAGGCGCCAGGTTGTGATTTCTGGTGGCATTGGTGACCTGGCGCCTGGGGTTTGTGGAGCCCTGGTGTATGTCTTGTGTTGATTGTAACTAAAAAATGTCATAAAAAAGGACTTGATTTAAAAAATATTAAAAAAACATTTGTACCTATGGGAATGTGACCCCAAAACATTTTTTTGAAAAAAAAAATTTCTTTGAAAAAAAAAATTTTTTTGGAAAAAAAAAAAAAATTTTTTTGAAAAAAAAAAAAATTTTTTTTGAAAAAAAAAAATATGAAGAAAATAATATACTTTGAAAAAAAAAAGTGAAAAAAAAATTTTTTTTTGAAAAAAAAAAAAAAAAAAAATTTATAAAAAAAAAAAAAATCTTTGAATAAAAACACTTACCAATCTCAGTGTCTGTATCCCGGTGATGTCTATTGGCTTTACAGCCGGAACCGAAACATCGAACGACGGCTCTGAAACAGCCGCGCACAAACGCTCGGGTCCTCTTCAGCTTGGAGGGCTTTTTGGTTGGGGTATCTGCAAGCTGGTCACTGACACCTCCTACCATGGCCCTTCCTTTGCTGGGTTTCTCTTTGATGTTTTTCAGAGAAACAATCTGATTACATTTAAATCGGTTCATTATTAAGAATAAAGAAACTCGCTTTAAATGTATGACAACAAATATTGCAATGAAATTGAATTGACCGAAATCAAATCCAATAATATCACAAGGTATCTCTCAGGAGAGATAAAAGCCAACCTCACTTGTCAGTGGACAGTCAACTTCTGATGAATTCTGCCCCAGCGTCTGAATATATAGGGGGACTCAGCCAATGAAATCACAGCGACTTTGGCTCAGCCAATCACAGTGACTTTGGCTCAGCCAATCACAGTGACTTTGGCTCAGCCAATCACAGTGACTTTGGCTCAGCCAATGAAATCACAGTGCAGTCATGTGACTTTTTTTTTTTTTTTTTTGAAAAATTAACTGACGATTTTTCTTAAAGGAGCCAGTATACGGATGTAATAGGGATATACGGCTCCTGGAAGAACATGTTATTGTGAATGAGATTTAACCCTTACAGTCCCATGGCTGAAATAAAGATCTCTATTCTTATGATAACATTGTGAATGGAGCCTTAGAAATCCTCTCCGCACATCAAATCTTTTGATTTCTTTTATTTTATCATTATTACACACCAATTATTTCTCCATGAGGGGGGGAGGGGTGATGAGCCTCACGCTGCTCCCCGGGGCCGCCCGCCGTGTGAAGATCCGTACCGCGCTCTACTAACCAATCACAATTGATAACGGAAGTGGCGTTCAGTCGCAGCCATCTTACTATACCCCGCACTCCTCTATAGTAAGCATACACTGAGAAGGCGGACATCTTGTTACACCCACCGGAGTTTGATGCATAAATAGAGTATTTAGAAATCGGAATGTTTGGATGTTACATTTTAAAAGCCGCGGCAAACCTGCCCACCTCACACGTTTGCTAATGTGACAGAAAACTCTGAGTTCAGTCCGTGGGATTTCACCATATAACCTCCGATTTTGTGTTTTATAAAAAGTGTAAAATGCAAAACTCTGGTGGGTGTAACAAGATGTCCGCCTTCCCCCCCCCCTTCTCGGTCTATCCTCACAGTGGAGGAGTGCCTGGTGTAGCAAGATGGCGACGACGGATCGTCACTTCCGTTACTAATTCTGAGGGGTCGCGGAATCTGACGGAACACCGGAGCCAGCGCTGCAGCGGTCAGTCCGCCCGATTCTCTTGTATGAAATCTTCACTCTCCACCCTTTGTCTCTCAGCTCCTCCCCTATCAAACAGGCTCCACCCTCCTCGCACTCATCTCCGTGGTAACCGTACACTGCAGGGGGAGGAGATAAGAGACACAGCCCCACCCCTCATTCTTCCTCTCTGTTTACTAATATGGAGGCGTCCAATCAGCGGCGGGACAAGTGACCAGCAAGGAAGGTGGGGCCGGTAGCGGAAGGGGCGGGGCAGGGATTGAAACGCACAGTGTCTGGTAGTCATGATCATCTCTCGCCAGGTTAGACCCCGAAGTATCGAGGGGGAGGGGGAGTGTCCACTATAGAGGGTCCCCCTCCCCCAACACACACAGAGGACCAATCATAGGCTGAGCTCTACTACCATCCCCCATCATCCCAGGAGGGACCCCAACTCTACTCAGCTATACAGAGGGGGAGGGGCAGTGTGAGAGGGAGGGGTGTCAGGTGAGGGGGAGGGGTGTAAGGTGAGGTGATGAGGAGTATTGATGGGAGGTTCTCTGTCGCTCTTCATGTGTCGGTGCTCTTCGATGAGGTGGGGGTGTATTTCTCGGAGGGGGAGGGGTGTAATGAGGAGTATTGATGGGAGGTTCTCTGTCGCTCTTCAGGTGTCGGTGCTCTTTGATGAGGTGGGGTGTAATTTCTCGGAGGAGGAGGGGTGTAGTCTGGAGGAGTATTGATGGGATGTTAGGGGATGGGATGTTGTTAGGGGGCACACTTTAGTGGCACTGGTAGGTGACACTGATGAGGCATGGGTAGGGGGCACACTTTAGTGGCACTGGTAGGTGACACTGATGAGGCACGGGTAGGGGGCACACTTTAGTGGCACTGGTAGGTGACACTGATGAGGCACGGGTAGGGAGCACACTTTAATGACACTGGTAGGTGACACTGATGAGGCACGGGTAGGGGGCACACTTTAGTGGCACTGGTAGGTGACACTGATGAGGCACGGGTAGGGGGCACACTTTAGTGGCACTGGTAGGTGACACTGATGAGGCACGGGTAGGGGGCACACTTTAGTGGCACTGGTAGGTGACACTGATGAGGCACGGGTAGGGGGGCACACTTTAGTGGCACTGGTAGGTGACACTGATGAGGCACGGGTAGGGGGCACACTTTAGTGGCACTGGTAGGTGACACTGATGAGGCACGGGTAGGGGGCACACTTTAGTGGCACTGGTAGGTGACACTGATGAGGCACGGGTAGGGGGCACACTTTAGTGGCACTGGAAGGTGACACTGATGAGGCACGGGTAGGGGGCACACTTTAGTGGCACTGGTAGGTGACACTGATGAGGCACGGGTAGGGGGCACACTTTAGTGGCACTGGTAGGTGACACTGATGAGGCACGGGTAGGGGGCACACTTTAGTGACACTGGTAGGTGACACTGATGAGGCACGGGTAGGGGGCACACTTTAGTGACACTGGTAGGTGACACTGATGAGGCACGGGTAGGGGGCATACTTTAGTGGCACTGGTAGGTGACACTGATGAGGCACGGGTAGGGGGGCACACTTTAGTGACACTGGTAGGTGACACTGATGAGGCACGGGTAGGGGGCACACTTTAGTGGCACTGGTAGGTGACACTGATGAGGCACGGGTAGGGGGCACAGACTAGCGGCACTGGTAGGTGACACTGATGAGGCACGGGTAGGGGGCACACTTTAGTGGCACTGGTAGGTGACACTGATGAGGCACGGGTAGGGGGCATACTTTAGTGGCACTGGTAGGTGACACTGATGAGGCACGGGTAGGGGGCACACTTTAGTGGCACTGGTAGGTGACACTGATGAGGCACGGGTAGGGGGCACACTTTAGTGGCACTGGTAGGTGACACTGATGAGGCACGGGTAGGGGGCACACTTTAGTGGCACTGGTAGGTGACACTGATGAGGCACGGGTAGGGGGCACAGACTACCGGCACTGATGGGCACATATTGGGACCGATGTCCCTGTAACAGAAGCTGGTTACTGGCTGCTTTATTTTCTCCTTCCGCTGATTGTGAGAATAAAAAAGCAGATAATCGGCTTCTGTTTACTTCCGTGATCAGCTGTTGGCTGAGAGCTGATCATGTGATAAAGTGCCGCAGCGATTGGCTCTTTACCCTGTTCTGTGATCAGCTGAGTGGGAAGAACTCGATGATTGGAGAGCGCGCCGCAGGGGGCACGTGAGCGGCACCATCACGGGAGGACATCTGTGGTCTCCCTCCCACCACCGGAAGGCCGCGCTGTAACAGTCTTTCTATAGTGCCGGTGGAAAGTAGTTAACGGCTTGCCGACCAGCCGCCGCGGTTGTACTGCGGAAACACTGCTCTGCGAATCGCCGTCATGTTACGTTGCTTCCATATTCAGCCACTAGGGGCGCGCGTGCTCGTCCATGAAACCAATGCCATCACCCGGAGAACAGCGATCTGTGTGTTTCTTATCTGAGGGGAGAAGAGACAGATCATCTGTTCACACAGAGTATGAAGAGCCATCTGTCATCTCCCCTACACAGTCCCCTCCCCCCCTTCAGTTAGAACATGTAGTAGAGGACGCATTAACCCCTTGATCGCCCCCTAGTGTTAACCCCTTCCCTGCCAGTGACATGTTTACAGTAATTGATGCATATTTATAGCATTGATCGCTGTATAAATGCCAATAGTCCCAAAAAATGTGTCAAAATTGTCCGACGTGTCCGCCATGTTGCCGTCCCGGTAAAAGTTGCAAGTCGCCGGCATTACTAGTAAAAATAATAAAATAATAAATATGCCATAACTATCCCTATTTTGTAGACGCTTTACCTTTTGCGTAAACCAATCAATATACACTTATTGATTTTTTTTTTTCTACAAAAATATGTAGAATACGTGTCGGCCTAAACTGGGGAAAAAATATTTTTTATATATCTTTGGGGGATATTTATTATAGCAAAAAGTAAAAAAAACATTGCTTTGTTTTATATTTTGTTTTCAAAATTGTCGCTTTTTTTGTTTATAACGCAAAAAAGAAAAAATGAAGAGGCGATTAAATACCTCCAAAAGAAAGCTCTATTTGTGGTGGGGGGGGGGGGGCATTTATTTATTTATTTATTTTTGGATGCTACGTCACCCAACTGCATAATGGTCAGTTAAAGCGACACAGTGCTGAATTGCAAAAAGTTCTCTGGTCAGGAGGGGGGGTAAAATCTTTCGGGGCTGAAGCGGTTAAAGTGGTTGTAAAAAGAAAAAGCACCTGGGTGCAGCAGCCCCCTCCTTATACTTACCTGAGCCAGTAATGTGCAGGAGGTCAGTGGCTCTCCCGGGTCTCTTCTCATTCATTGGCTCTGTATACTGTCAATCTGAGATAATGAGAGGGGGGGGGGCTGAGCTGCACTCTGTGACTGGGCACACCGAGCAATAACTTGGGATGGAGCCCTGCTCAGGTGCCCCCCAGAGCAAGCAGCTGGGAAGGTCTGTAATTATGAACTGGTAATAACGGGAAGAACTACTCATGAAATAGACCTTTCAGATGGTGAGTTGGGCGGGGGGCGGTAAAAACAGGCATCTGATGTAGTTTTGCAGTCTGGATGTTTGGGACTGAGCAGTATAGAGGTATATAGTGTAAGCTTTGTGCTGTCAGTGTGATCTCCCGCCCCGGGATTGGAGAGGTCTGTGCTGCTCACATAACATTGTCTCGCCTCTTCTGGCTGATTTCTGAGGTGCTGCGGCCCGATTCCTCCCATGATCACAATTAGGGTTGTCACCTTTTCTTCACGTCAAACCCAAACACTTGATCGGTGCACACCAATTTTTATTATAGTATAAACTATAGATATATTTTGGTATTAAATAATATTTCTAATCATATGAAGTTAATAACAAGAGTCCCCCTTTACGTCAGAGTCCACGGAGTCCCCCTTTTATATCTGAACTCACAGAGTTCCCTTTCACTCTAAGGGGGGACTCTGCAGACTCTGATGTAAGGGAGAATTCTGGGGACTCTAACATAAGGGATGCTCTGGGAACCCTGATTTAAGGGGGGACACTGAGAACACTGATGTATGGAGAGAACCCTGATTTACCTTAGTGTACTCTCTCAGAGGCAGGAGAGAGAAGGGGTAGACTTCAGACACGGAGGGATGGTGAGCTCACTCACCCTTTGGAAGTCAGCACCTCTCATCCAAATGTATCTGAGGCTGCTGGGCTTCAAATTTTCGGCCCCCACTTTCCTTTTTCTGAGGCACAGCACCAGGCATTGGAATGTGGGCAGACAAAGAGGAGTAGGGGGTGGGGGGAAGAGGTGCAGATTGAGCCCTCTCTCCTCTCCTGTCTGTGTGTGTTTTGTTGGGGAAGAGGGAATTGTTAGTGCTGGCTTTGGGCTGTGTGAAAGAGAGTGTTACAGACACTCTCAGCTTAGACAACTGCAGCCAGCAACCCAGCTGGGAGGCCATAGTACAGTTTAAATAATGTGTCTGGGTCTCAGACAGTCTGAAACCCGGACACATGATTCCAAACCCGAACTGTCCGGGTGAATCCTGGACAGGTGGCAACCCTAATCACAATAGTCTCTCTAGGGCTGAAACAACTAATCCATTATGAAATGAATCGATTCCTATTTTCATAATCGATGAATCGGCCGGTAACCTAATGGGTTAAAAAAACCTAAAATGAGCCCTTTATAATACAAAGATAGCAAATAATCGCTACTATAAATATTCCTGTCACTGTTCTAAAGTAAAAAATGAACCCCTTTCAGTAGTGATTATCGGCTTTTTCTACTATAAAGGGCTCATTTTAGTTTTTTAGTTTTTAACCCCATTATGTTACTAAACGCGTTAGACCCGGTTCACATCTATGCGTTTTTGGTGCTTTTTGCAGAAATGCACTGCAGTTCATTTCCATGGTTTCCTATGGGACACGTTCACATCTGAAAGGGGCGGGGACTTTTAAACGCAAAATAATGCTTTATTGGTTCAATATACTTCAATGGAGAAGCTGCAGAAAAGCGTGTCATGTGTTTTTGCAGCAATTTGTGTGCCCAAAAAAAATGTAAAAATACAAATTGCAGAAAAATCACGTGCGCAAAAATCAAAACGCACAGCAAAAGGCACTGCAGAAACAGATCAAAAGCAAACTGCATAGGTGTGTACCGAGCCTTGTGCTGACCACACCGATCAATTTTCAGATGAGAATATTCAGACTAAAAATCTTTCTACATTCGCTGAATGAAAGAATTTTGTTTGAAATTTTCACTTGTTTTTAAAATGAAGGTAATATCTGAATGAAAACCACATCCACTGTCTGAAAATTCCTTCCACTAAGACCTTTTCTGTTATTTCTACATTTTCCCCTCACTGTGGTTGAAAATGAACGTCAATTTGATCCACTTTTTTTTTTTTAAGGTTATTAAGCGATTAATCGGCCAACTAATGGATGGTGAAAATAATGGTTAGTTGCAGCCCTAATTCTCTCCCAGTGTTGCTGGGAGAAACCTTGAAACACAACGTACATCCTCCAAGCTAATGAAGCCAATCCTCTTTTATTCACAGATGTGTCCATCACCAACGTTCGCCATCCCAGCTTCACCATTCATGCAGAAGTTTGCTTATGGAACCCGTGTCAGCGTTTACCTGATGAAAAGGTCAGCTCAGCATTCATCATCTTGTTTTGTCGGAGAATAAAGGTGGGGGGAGGGGGAGAATGTTCCAAAATAGATGACAAAGTAGGACGTGTTACTAGTCAGCAAATCTAGGACAGGTAAGTCCTGCATATTGGTGACTACATATCGGAAGTGAAGGCCGGGTTCACACTTGTGGGAATTGGATGAGGGTTTCCCCGCATCCATTTCACATGACGGGAGAGTGTGACCGGCTGTCATTGGAGCCGCTTCACACATCTCCGGGGCGGCTACAGAGCGCACTGCAGAAGGGTCCGGTGTGTCTTTGGCTGTTTTCAGGTCTGAATTGAGGCAAAATTCTGCCCCCCCCCATAAAAAACGGAGAACAGGGGCGCTCCACAAACTGTGTGAACCCAGCCTTAAATCGGAGCTCCGCCCAAAAGGGATGTACTGCTTTTACCACCCCCCATTACCTAGTTTCAACAGGTTCCTGCACCCACTTCTGCTTGGGCAGAAGTTCTCACCCCTCCCCCCTGCGATTTTCTGGGAAACGTCACAGGTCCCAGAAGATTGCATGACCTGTGGAGAGGCAGCCGCCTTTTCCAGGCTTTACTGTCTCAGGGCCGCTCTGTGCAGTTAAGTAGTATAACATGTTCTTCTAAAGTCTGTGGTTTTTTGTTTATTGAAAAACATAATTTTAAGGTTCAAAGCAAGTTTCTCGGCCCCCTAGTATTTCTGGCTATGGCCAATGTAAGTAAGGGCTAATCATTTATGTAGAATTTACAGAAGCAGCTGGGACTGGTGTCTAGCTATGGGGAGGAGTGGAGGATCAGCCCTGCTTTAACCACTTAAGGACCGCCTCGCGCCAATATATACGTCGGCAGAATGGCACGGCTGGACACAATCACGTACCGGTACGTGATTCTTTAAGTGCCCAGCCGTGGGTCGGGAGCGCGCGGCTGGCTCCCGACCCGGTCCTGTGATCTGTGGCCGCGGGACCAGCGGACCCGATCGCCGCTGGTGTCCCGCGATCGGGTCACAGAGCTGAAGAAGGAGGAGAGGTCTGTGTAAACAAGCCTCTCCCCGTGCTTCCCTGAGGGGCTGTCACCGATCGTCTCTTGTTCTGGGCGCGTCTCCGATCTCAGTAAAGAAACATCGGCTCTTTACCCATGTGATCAGCTGTGTCCAATCATATGTAAACAAGGAAATGGCAGTTATCTGCTTGACTCTCTCACTGAAAGAGTGGGAGGAGAGAGCCGATCAGCAGCATTTCCTCACAGGGGAGACCTGTACATATCATCGGTGCCGCCTCATCTGTGTCCCATCGGTGCCACCTCATCTGTGTCCCATCGGTGCCACCTCATCTGTGCCCCATCGGTGTCGCCTCATCTGTGCCCCATCGGTGTCGCCTCATCTGTGCCCCATCTGTACCCCATCGGTGCCGCCTCATCTGTACCCCATCGGTGCCGCCTCATCTGTGCCCCATCTGTACCCCATCGGTGCTGCCTCATCTGTACCCCATCGGTGCCGCCTCATCTGTGCCCCATCTGTACCCCATCGGTGCCGCCTCATCTGTACCCCATCGGTGCAGGAGAAAAATGACTTATTTACAACATTTTCTAACAGAAACAGACTTTTTTTTGTTTGTTTGTTTTACAATATTTGGTCTTGAGTATTGAGGTGGTTAATGGCCCCTTTTCATATCCACCAAATCCTCTACAATTCTGCGGCAGTGCTTAGTATTATTCTTAAAATCAATTCCTGTGTCCCCATGGAGCTCCTTGGATTTCAGGCCCCTAAATGTGTCACATCTTCTTCTCTCTAATGGACAACGAAGCTCTTGATTCGAATGTCAAATGCTAGTTTGTACTGGTCCGAGGAGCTGGCATTTTACAGCTGTGTGATGGGAGGAAGATGATTTTCTTTTTCTTTAAACTCCCATCAAGTAGGGCTATGTGGTAGACTTTAAATTCTGATTCTGATTGTGCCGTCTGTAATCAATAACTGTTCATCTCCATTCTCTGTCCAGAGGAATCCTTCATGGATGACTTTGATGAGGGCGCTTATTACGAAGCTTTGGGCACGAGACCGGCACTTAACATGGACAAGCTGGATGAGTCCTACCAGAAGGTGATTGAATTGTTCTTCGTGTGCACCAGCGAGAACCCCAAGGAACGGCCTTCTGCACCTCCAATTGTGGAGGCCTTGGAAGCGCAGGGGGTCAAGTAGTCATTTAGAATTCTGTTTAAAGGTTTCTGTTGGAATGGTTTTAATGTTTTTAACTATGAGAAGGCAGCTTTGTGTTGCTGTAATGTTTTCTAGAATGGTAGATTAGAGCAATGGTGAGCTCTGCTCTTCATCAGAGGTACTAATGCTGCCATATGAGGCTAGAAGTAAACTCAGCAGTTATGTCCCACGTAGCAGGTCCCTGACATCATGTATGTCATTCCAATGTGAAAGTATTGCTGGCCTTGCTGTATATAGCACTGAGGCACACAAACCTACCTCTAGCCAATGATGGTGCCACCTTTTGGAGTCTTCCTGAAGACACTTCTGCTGCCCCCATCCATCATGGTCACATCCTATAAGGCACATGCCCAGCCCAGCTTTTATTTTAGAATAACTGTGGCAACCAGGTATTACAAGGGTGTTTGGGTGCTGGAGGTAGGGTTTGATTTGTACAAAACCTAAACGTGATACAAGGTGCACTTTCATATGGGGGGAAAGTGTAAATGGAGAGTTTACTTCCCACTTTACCTCCAGCAACCCCTTTGCAGTTCTCTACACATAACTGCAGCAAACAGCCCTCAAGTACCTATTGACTTATGTAAGCTGCCCTAAGGTCCTACCAGGCTGCTGTATGCCAGATACTTCTAGTTCTGAGCCATGGTTGGGATTTCTTTGTAAATCTGAGACATTGATTGGCTGCTCAGACCAAGGAAGATACTTTTTGGGCCTTTGCATAGCATAGAACCTGTTCCTCCTGCCCTACTAGAAGTATTAAAGAAAAAAGCTGGAGGGAGTTTGCTTGTAGGCACGGCCTGCTGTCCTCTCCAAGATGGCTGCCTGGAGCTCATAGCAGAAGATGATTAGTCTTTAGTAGGTTCCTGCTGGTGTTTTGTCAGATTAGGCGAACCGTCAAAGTGTAACGCAAGTGACGTTTCGTCGCCGCCATCTTGCTACACCCCGCACTTGTCCCTAGTGAGGATACGGTGAGAAGGGGGAAAGCAGACATCTTGTTACACCCCGTACTCCTCCACGGTAAGGATACAGTGAGAAGGGGTAAGGGGACATCTTGTTACACCCCGTACACCTCCACAGTAAGGATACTGTGAGAAGGGGGTAAGCGGACATCTTGTTACACCCCGTACACCTCCACAGTAAGGATACAGTGAGAAGGGGGTAAGGGGACATCTTGTTACACCCCGTACTCCTCCACGGTCAGGATACAGTGAGAACGGGTAAGGGGACATCTTGTTACACCCCGTACACCTCCACAGTAAGGATACAGTGAGAAGGGGGTAAGGGGACATCTTGTTACACCCTGTACACCTCCACGGTAAGGATACTGTGAGAAGGGGGTAAGGGGACATCTTGTTACACCCCGTACTCCTCCACAGTAAGGATAAAGTGAGAAGGGGGTAAGGGGACATCTTGTTACACCCCGTACACCTCCACAGTAAGGATACTGTGAGAAGGGGGTAAGCGGACATCTTGTTACACCCTGTACACCTCCACAGTAAGGATACAGTGAGAAGGGGGTAAGGGGACATCTTGTTACACCCCGTACACCTCCACAGTAAGGATACAGTGAGAAGGGGGTAAGGGGACATCTTGTTACACCCTGTACACCTCCACGGTAAGGATACTGTGAGAAGGGGGTAAGGGGACATCTTGTTACACCCCGTACTCCTCCACAGTAAGGATACAGTGAGAAGGGGGTAAGGGGACATCTTGTTACACCCCGTACACCTCCACAGTAAGGATACAGTGAGAAGGGGTAAGCGGACATCTTGTTACACCCCGTACACCTCCACAGTAAGGATACAGTGAGAAGGGGGTAAGGGGACATCTTGTTACACCCCGTACACCTCCACAGTAAGGATACAGTGAGAAGGGGGTAAGCGGACATCTTGTTACACCCCGTACACCTCCACAGTAAGGATACAGTGAGAAGCTGTAAGCGGACATCTTGCTACACCCCGTACACCTCCACGGTAGGATACAGTGAGAAGGGGTAAGGGGACATCTTGTTACACCCCGTTCACCTCCACAGTAAGGATACAGTGAGAAGGGGGTAAGGGGACATCTTGTTACACCCTGTACACCTCCACAGTAAGGATACTGTGAGAAGGGGGTAAGGGGACATCTTGTTACACCCTGTACACCTCCACGGTAAGGATACAGTGAGAAGGGGGTAAGGGGACATCTTGTTACACCCCGTACACCTCCACGGTAAGGATACAGTGAGAAGGGGGTAAGGGGACATCTTGTTACACCCTGTACACCTCCACAGTAAGGATACTGTGAGAAGGGGGTAAGCGGACATCTTGTTACACCCTGTACACCTCCACAGTAAGGATACAGTGAGAAGGGGGTAAGGGGACATCTTGTTACACCCCGTACACCTCCACAGTAAGGATACAGTGAGAAGGGGGTAAGGGGACATCTTGTTACACCCTGTACACCTCCACAGTAAGGATACTGTGAGAAGGGGGTAAGGGGACATCTTGTTACACCCCGTACTCCTCCACAGTAAGGATACAGTGAGAAGGGGGTAAGGGGACATCTTGTTACACCCCGTACACCTCCACAGTAAGGATACAGTGAGAAGGGGTAAGCGGACATCTTGTTACACCCCGTACACCTCCACAGTAAGGATACAGTGAGAAGGGGGTAAGGGGACATCTTGTTACACCCCGTACACCTCCACAGTAAGGATACAGTGAGAAGGGGGTAAGCGGACATCTTGTTACACCCCGTACACCTCCACAGTAAGGATACAGTGAGAAGCTGTAAGCGGACATCTTGCTACACCCCGTACACCTCCACGGTAGGATACAGTGAGAAGGGGTAAGGGGACATCTTGTTACACCCCGTTCACCTCCACAGTAAGGATACAGTGAGAAGGGGGTAAGGGGACATCTTGTTACACCCTGTACACCTCCACGGTAAGGATACAGTGAGAAGGGGGTAAGGGGACATCTTGTTACACCCCGTACACCTCCACGGTAAGGATACAGTGAGAAGGGGGTAAGGGGACATCTTGTTACACCCTGTACACCTCCACGGTAAGGATACTGTGAGAAAGGGTAAGCGGACATCTTGTTACACCCTGTACACCTCCACAGTAAGGATACAGTGAGAAGGGGGTAAGCGGACATCTTGTTACACTCCGTACACCTCCACAGTAAGGATACAGTGAGAAGGGGGTAAGGGGACATCTTGTTACACCCCGTACACCTCCACAGTAAGGATACTGTGAGAAGGGGGTAAGGGGACATCTTGTTACACCCCGTACACCTCCACAGTAAGGATACAGTGAGAAGGGGGTAAGCGGACATCTTGTTACACCCCGTACACCTCCACGGTAAGGATACAGTGAGAAGGGGGTAAGCGGACATCTTGTTACACCCCGTACACCTCCACAGTAAGGATACAGTGAGAAGGGGTAAGCGGACATCTTGTTACATCCCGTACACCTCCACAGTAAGGATACAGTGAGAAGGGGTAAGCGGACATCTTGTTACACCCCGTACACCTCCACAGTAAGGATACTGTGAGAAGGGGGTAATGGGACATCTTGTTACACCCCGTACACCTCCACAGTAAGGATACAGTGAGAAGGGGGTAAGGGGACATCTTGTTACACCCCGTACACCTCCACAGTAAGGATACAGTGAGAAGGGGTAAGGGGACATCTTGTTACACCCCGTACACCTCCACAGTAGGGATACAGTGAGAAGGGGGTAAGGGGACATCTTGTTACACCCTGTACACCTCCACAGTGAGGATACTGTGAGAAGGGGGTTAGCGGACATCTTGTTACACCCTGTACACCTCCACAGTAAGGATACAGTGAGAAGCTGTAAGCGGACATCTTGCTACACCCCGTACACCTCCATGGTAGGATACAGTGAGAAGGGGTAAGGGGACATCTTGTTACACCCCGTTCACCTCCACAGTAAGGATACAGTGAGAAGGGGGTAAGGGGACATCTTGTTACACCCTGTACACCTCCACGGTAAGGATACAGTGAGAAGGGGGTAAGGGGACATCTTGTTATACCCCGTACACCTCCACGGTAAGGATACAGTGAGAAGGGGGTAAGGGGACATCTTGTTACACCCTGTACACCTCCACGGTAAGGATACAGTGAGAAGGGGGTAAGGGGACATCTTGTTACACCCTGTACACCTCCACGGTAAGGATACTGTGAGAAAGGGTAAGCGGACATCTTGTTACACCCTGTACACCTCCACAGTAAGGATACAGTGAGAAGGGGGTAAGCGGACATCTTGTTACACTCCGTACACCTCCACAGTAAGGATACTGTGAGAAGGGGGTAAGGGGACATCTTGTTACACCCTGTACACCTCCACAGTAAGGATACAGTGAGAAGGGGGTAAGGGGACATCTTGTTACACCCCGTACACCTCCACAGTAAGGATACAGTGAGAAGGGGGTAAGGGGACATCTTGTTACACCCCGTACACCTCCACAGTAAGGATACTGTGAGAAGGGGGTAAGGGGACATCTTGTTACACCCCGTACACCTCCACAGTAAGGATACAGTGAGAAGGGGGTAAGCGGACATCTTGTTACACCCCGTACACCTCCACGGTAAGGATACAGTGAGAAGGGGGTAAGCGGACATCTTGTTACACCCCGTACACCTCCACGGTAAGGATACTGTGAGAAAGGGTAAGCGGACATCTTGTTACACCCCGTACACCTCCACAGTAAGGATACAGTGAGAAGGGGTAAGGGGACATCTTGTTACACCCCGTACACCTCCACAGTAAGGATACTGTGAGAAGGGGGTAAGGGGACATCTTGTTACACCCCGTACACCTCCACAGTAAGGATACTGTGAGAAGGGGGTAAGGGGACATCTTGTTACACCCCGTACACCTCCACAGTAAGGATACAGTGAGAAGGGGGTAAGCGGACATCTTGTTACACCCCGTACACCTCCACGGTAAGGATACAGTGAGAAGGGGGTAAGCGGACATCTTGTTACACCCCGTACACCTCCACGGTAAGGATACTGTGAGAAAGGGTAAGCGGACATCTTGTTACACCCCGTACACCTCCACAGTAAGGATACAGTGAGAAGGGGTAAGGGGACATCTTGTTACACCCCGTACACCTCCACAGTAGGGATACAGTGAGAAGGGGGTAAGGGGACATCTTGTTACACCCTGTACACCTCCACAGTGAGGATACTGTGAGAAGGGGGTTAGCGGACATCTTGTTACACCCTGTACACCTCCACAGTAAGGATACAGTGAGAAGGGGGTAAGGGGACATCTTGTTACACCCCGTACACCTCCACAGTAAGGATACAGTGAGAAGGGGGTAAGGGGACATCTTGTTACACCCTGTACACCTCCACAGTAGGGATACAGTGGGAAGGGGGTAAGGGGACATCTTGTTACACCCCGTACACCTCCACAGTGAGGATACTGTGAGAAGGGGGTAAGCGGACATCTTGTTACACCCCGTACACCTCCACGGTAAGGATACAGTGAGAAGGGGTAAGCGGACACCTTGTTACACCCCGTACACCTCCACAGTAAGGATACAGTGAGAAGGGGGTAAGCGGACATCTTGTTACACCCTGTACACCTCCACGGTAAGGATACAGTGAGAAGGGGGTAAGCGGACATCTTGTTACACCCCGTACACCTCCACAGTAAGGATACAGTGAGAAGGGGTAAGCGGACATCTTGTTACACCCCGTACACCTCCACAGTAAGGATACTGTGAGAAGGGGGTAATGGGACATCTTGTTACACCCCGTACACCTCCACAGTGAGGATGCTGTGAGAAGGGGGTAAGCGGACATCTTGTTACACCCTGTACACCTCCACAGTAAGGATACAGTGAGAAGGGGTAAGCGGACATCTTGTTACACCCCGTACACCTCCACGGTAAGGATACAGTGAGAAGGGGTAAGCGGACATCTTGTTACACCCTGTACACCTCCACGGTAAGGATACAGTGAGAAGGGGGTAAGGGGACATCTTGTTACACCCTGTACACCTCCACAGTAAGGATACAGTGAGAAGGGGTAAGCGGACATCTTGTTACACCCTGTACACCTCCACGGTAAGGATACAGTGAGAAGGGGTAAGCGGACATCTTGTTACACCCTGTACACCTCCACGGTAAGGATACAGTGAGAAGGGGGTAAGGGGACATCTTATTACACCCCGTACACCTCCACAGTAAGGATACAGTGAGAAGGGGGAAAGCAGACATCTTGTTACACCCCGTACACCTCCACGGTAAGGATACAGTGAGAAGGGGGTAAGGGGACATCTTGTTACACCCCGTACACCTCCACAGTAAGGATACAGTGAGAAGGGGTAAGCGGACATCTTGTTACACCCCGTACACCTCCACAGTAAGGATACAGTGAGAAGGGGTAAGCGGACATCTTGTTACACCCCTACACCTCCACAGTAAGGATACAGTGAGAAGGGGGTAAGGGGACATCTTGTTACACCCCGTACACCTCCACAGTAAGGATACAGTGAGAAGGGGTAAGCGGACATCTTGTTACACCCCGTACACCTCCACAGTAAGGATACAGTGAGAAGGGGTAAGCGGACATCTTGTTACACCCCGTACACCTCCACAGTAAGGATACAGTGAGAAGGGGTAAGCGGACATCTTGTTACACCCCGTACACCTCCACAGTAAGGATACAGTGAGAAGGGGTAAGCGGACATCTTGTTACACCCCGTACACCTCCACAGTAAGGATACAGTGAGAAGGGGGTAAGGGGACATCTTGTTACACCCCGTACACCTCCACAGTAAGGATACAGTGAGAAGGGGTAAGCGGACATCTTGTTACACCCCGTACACCTCCACGGTAAGGATACAGTGAGAAGGGGTAAGCGGACATCTTGTGTTAGGGGGTTAGCTCGGTAGCGGGTGTGTGTGACCCCCTGGATGGGTTCACAACACAAAGTCAGACACAGCAGACAGCGGTGTAGGTGCAAAAAAACAAAAGATCCGGTTTATTTAGGCTACATGCAGTGATACATATAACAGCCAAACAAAATAAAACAAGAAAATAAATCCTGGTCAGTTTGACCTCTAACTACACACGTAGACTCCCTGTCTAACAACTGGGTGCAGCCTTGTGCTGCCCCAGTCCCTGTCTCTATTGTAGGGTTTTGCCACACAGGCGTTAACTCACCGCACAGAACAGATCTCAGACTCCCCAGTCTATACACATAAAACTGGTTCCAGGATGGAGCATCTCCCTAAGCATGCTGGGGTTTTTTGTAGAGGCCTTAATGAGCCCACTTACTACAGCTGGGCTCATTAACTCTTCCCCTCTAATTGTAAAAGTCTGCATAAAGCTTGAATCTAGGACACACATATTTCCCATCCTGAATACAACCAGGTGATTTTACCTGCGTGCTGCCACATACCCCCCCCCTCTTGTTTCAACCTTGGGGTTGTAACACAAGCAGCCAGACACGCATGTATCCGAGACAAAGCATCCACATTCCCCATTTTAACACCAGGGCGATGCTTAACTGTAAAGTTAAATTCCTGTAGGACCAGGAACCACCTATTTACCCTTCTATTGGTCTCCTTGTTCTGAGCCATCCACTTTAAAGGAGCGTGATCAGTCACCAGGTCAAAGTGCCTACCTAGCAGATAGTACCAAAGGGAATCTAGAGCCCACTTCACTGCTAAACATTCCTTCTCAATCGTGGAGTAATTTACCTCATGGGACTTCAACTTCCTGCTGAGGTAAATGACTGGGTGCTCTTCCCCGTTCCAGACCTGGGATAACACTGCTCCTAACCCAACGTCTGATGCATCAGTTTGTACCACAAAGTCCTTAGAGAAGTCTGGTGAGTACAACACTGGCTGGCTACATAAGGCTGTTTTTAAGGACTGAAATGCTTCTTCAGCCTCTGGGGACCATTTAACCATGACCGACTCTTTCCCTTTTGTCAGGTTGGTGAGGGGCACAGCCTGAGAAGTAAAATGGGGAATGAATCGTCGATAATAGCCAGCGATTCCCAGAAAGGCTCGTACCTGTTTCTTGCTGTTGGGACGTGGCCAACTCTGTATGGCCTCGACTTTATTGACTTGGGGTTTTATCACCCCCCTCCCAATAGTGTACCCAAGATATTTGGCCTCCTCCTGTCCAATGGTACACTTCTTTGGATTGGCCGTAAACCCAGCTTCCCGGATAGAGTCTAGGACTGCTTGTACTTTTGGCAAATGTGAGACCCAGTCTGTGCTATGGATAATCACATCATCCAGGTAAGCTGCAGCATATTTCTGATGGGGCCTCAGAATCTTATCCATTTTCCGCTGGAATGTTGCCGGTGCATTCTGTAACCCAAACGGCATTCTCTTATATTGGAATGCCCCATCTGGGGTTACAAACGCAGTTTTCTCCTTGGCCGACTCGGCCAGGGGAATTTGCCAATACCCTTTGGTGAGATCAAGAGTTGTCATATATCGGGCTGTTCCCAGCCGGTCAATCAACTCATCTATACGTGGCATGGGGTAGGTGTCAAATTTTGTAACTTTATTCAATTGTCGAAACAAAACCGCCAGCTCCCATCAGGTTTGGGCACTAGTACGATAGGACTGGACCAGTCACTCTGGGACTCCTCTATCACACCCAATTCCAGCATCCTTTGAACCTCCCCATGTATTGCCTCCCGTCGGGCCTCTGGTATTCTATAAGGTTTTAGTTTTACCCTTTCTCCTGGCGGGGTGATAATGTCATGCTCTACGCCAGATGTTTGTCCTGGCAGCTAAGAGAAAATCTCTTTGTTACAAAGTACAAACTCTTTAACCTCCTGTTGTTGGGGTTTTCGATAAGGTGACTGCTATTCCATCCTCAGGAACTAAGCAATCAGGCTGGGCTTGTGACCAAGTCTCTGCGACTAGGGATTCCCTATCCCTCCAGGCTTTCAGCAGATTGACGTGATAGATCTGCTCCGGCTTTCGCCTTCCTGGCTGTCTAACCCTGTAGTTCACCTCACTAATTTTTTCAATTACTTCATATGGACCTTGCCATTTGGCCAGAAATTTGCTTTCAACCGTAGGGACTAGCACCAAGACCCTATCCCCCGGGGAAAAAGTACGGGTCTTGGCCCCACGGTTGTACACTCTCTGCTGTGCTAACTGCGCTTGGGTCAAATGTTCCTTTACAATTGGCATTACCTGTGCGATTCTATCCTGCATCAGGGCGACATGCTCAATCACACTCCTGTGAGGAGAACTCTCATTTTCCCAAGTTTCCTTGGCGATATCCAGCAGCCCTCTTGGGTGTCTCCCATAGAGCAACTCGAAGGGTGAGAAACCCGTAGAGGATTGGGGTACCTCCCTAATGGCAAACATCAGATAGGGTATTAGACAGTCCCAATTCTTTCCATCTCTATCCACCACCTTCTTTAACCACTTGCTTACTGGGCACTTAAACCCCCCTCAGTCCCAGACCAATTTTCAGCTTTCAGCGCTGATGCACTTTGAATGACAATTGCGCGGTCATACAACACTGTACCCAAATGAAATTTCTATCATTTTTTTCCCACAAATAGAGCTTTCTTTTGGTGGTATTTAGTTACAGCTCGGAGTTTTATTTTTTGCTAAACAAACAAAAAAAAAAAATCATGTTTTAATAGTTTGTTATAAAATTTTGCAAACGGGTCATTTTTCTCCTTCATTGAAGTGCGCTGATGAGGCGGCACTGATAGGCTGCATTGGTGGGCACTGATGGGCTGCATTGGTGGGCACTGATAGGCTGCATTGGTGGGCACTGATAGGCTGCACTTGTGGGCACTGATAGGCATAGTTAAGGCGGCACTAATAGGCACAGATAAGGCAGCACCGATGGGCACAGATAAGGCGGCACTGATGGGCAAAGATGGGCACAGATAAGATGACACGGATGGGTGGCACGGATAAGTGGCACGGATGGGCACTGATAGGTACCACAGATAGATGGGACTGATGGGCACTGATAGGTGGCACTGATAGGTGGCTCTGATAGGTGGCACTGCTGGGCACTGATGGGCGGCACTGCTGGGCACTGATGGGCGGCACTGGGGTGCAGCACCTTTGAGGCAGATTGGGTGGCACTGTGGGTGGCACTGTGGGTGGCACTGTGGGGTGGCACTGTGGGTGGCACTGTGGGGTGGCACTGTGGGCATTATGGGCACAGACGGGGGGCACTTACTTTTACTTTGTTATATTTCAGGATGGCACTGCGGGAGGCAGGTGGGCACTGGCAGGTGGCATGTGGTGCCTTTCATTGCTGGCCGTGATCGGGACTGATGTCCCGATCACGGCCGCCGGTGATCGGCTTTTTTTTTTTCTCCTCGCGCTGTCAGCGCGAGGAGGAATAATAGCCGATTACCGGCTCCGTTCTATCACATGATCAGCTGTCATTGGCTGACAGCTGATCGCGTGATAAGGGGTCGGGATCGACCCCTTACACGGATCGGTGATCAGGCGAGTCTCACGGACTCGCCGATCACAGAGCGCGCCGCGCGCGCCCCTCAGGGGGCGTGCAGGCCGCTCGTAACCAGGACGACGTCAATAGACGTAGTCCTGGAAATCTAGGTCCGCGCTAATGCCGTCATTCGGCAATAGCGCGGTACCCAAGTGGTTAACATTTGTTTTAGGGTTTTGTTGAATCTTTCAACCAACCCATCTGTTTGGGGGTGATACACAGATGTACGCAATTGTGTCACTTTGTACAACTTGCATAGTTCTTTCATTACCCGGGACATAAAGGGTGTACCTTGGTCCGTAAGCAGTTCCTTACAAATACCCACGCGGCTAAAAACAAGAGATAGCTCTTTGGCTATGGTTTTGGCCGAGGTATTTCGGAGAGGAATTGCTTCCGGATAACGGGTGGCATAGTCCAATATAACCAAAATGTACTGATGCCCCCTAGCGGACTTCATTATCGGACCTACCAAATCCATTGCTATCCTCTCAAAGGGGACCTCAGTGATAGGAAGAGGTACCAGCGGGTTACGGAAATGTGGCATAGGTGCCGACTTCTGACACACAGGGCAGGAGGAACAATAATTTTCTATTTCCTTCATGACCCCAGGCCAATAGAATCTCTGCAGTACCCTCTCTCTGGTTTTCTCATTCCCCAGATGACCTCCCAGAATGTGCCCATGGGCCAATTCTAACACCAACTTCCTGTAAGGTTTGGGCACTACAAGTTGCTCAATGGTTTCTTCTGCCCTTTGAGCCACTCGATACAGCAGGTCCCTTTCCATAGTGAAGTAAGGATAAGGGCAAGTCTTATCTGGGTTCACTAACTCGCCATCTATTTTCACCACATTTTCCTGTGCCTTTATTAGGGTGGGGTCTTTTAACTGTTCTGTGGCAAAATTTTCCCTGTGAACCTCAAGATCCGAAAACTCCACAGACGGCATGTTTTCATCTGAGGATGTTGATTCCTCCCCAGTTTCTCGAGTTTCCCCCGCCAATACCGACAAGGGAAATTCAGGAGAGTCCTCACCACCCCCAGAGGAATTCTGGTCATCTTCCTGGTCTATAGGGGCACCAGTGGGGGGCTCAGGACAATCCCAGAGTTCCCAGAATTTTGGAAAATCCCTTCCTACAATAGCATCATGTGTTAAGTGAGACACTAACCCCACCTGATGAGAGAGGTTACCTTTGGGGGTCTCAAAAAACACTGAAGTTACAGGATACTCTCGGGGGTCCCCATGCACACAAATAACAGCCACCTTGTTCTTCCCAGAGACCTCTGTAGTAACTAATTCAGCTTTTATCAATGTTACCAGGCTACCTGAATGCAGCAACACATCAACATGTCTACCATTAATACACATTTTACATAAATGTTTCTCAGGTCCCCGAATGGCAGTGCATGCAACTGTCGCAAACATCGACTGACGTCTCTCCCTTATCAAGTCACATTGCATAGGCTCATCCACAACGGGGCAATTGGCTGCAATATGTCCCTCTTGCCGGCAGCGGTAGCAAATAATCTTTTTCGCTGTCTCTTGCAGCATGGGCTTCCTGGGCTGCTCCCGCCAGACCTTAGGTAGAACTCCCACCCTCTCACGCTCTCCACCCTCACCCCTTGGAGTCATCTTACCCGCCACTGGGGATGATCTGGTCTTAGGATGGAAAGTCCGTGAGTCCCTGGAAGAGGTGGTCAGGTTCTCTGTAGCCAAGTACCTCTCAACCAGATCCACAAGTTTATCGGCATTTTCTGGGTCTCCATGGCTTACCCATCTTTGGATGGCAGTAGGAAGAGCTCTCAGGAAACGATCCATAACAACACGTTCCACAATGTTTGGTGCGGTCAAAGTCTCTGGCTGCAGCCACTATCTGCTCAGGTGAATGAGATCATACATTTGAGACCTGGGGGGTTTTCCAACCTGAAAAGTCCAATTATGCACACGCTGAGCCCGGACGGCCAGGGTGACACCCAGCCGTGCCAATATTTCTGCTTTTAGCACCACATAGTCTTTTGCTTGGTCAGGCTCTAGGTCATAATAAGCTTTCTGCGATTCCCCAGTTAACAGAGGGGCCACCAGTCCAGCCCATTGCTCCTTAGGCCACTTTTCCCTTTCAGCAGTCCTTTCAAATGTGGTCAAAAACACCTCCGGATCATCCTCTCCCGTCATTTTTGTCAGTAAACGGCTCACACCAAAGGATGCGGTATTATTGTAACCACTTGCCTCATTGGTCTGCGGACGTTGCTGTATTAATGTCTCTATTTGCTGTCGAAAACTCTGCTCTTGCTTCTGCAACAGGTCTATGAAGCGGGGTTCAGATCGCTGCTGGGCTTGTTGCTGAGCTTCCAGACTCTGCAGGTGAGCTTTCTGCTGGGCTGCAAGGCTCTTTTGTAAAGCCGCATTTGTTTGCTGCTGATTTGCATTTGCTAGAGCCAGCTGTCTCAGTATCTCCTCCATGCTGGCCTTAAAAAAAAAAATGCCAAAATTCTCCACCAACTGTGAGGGGGTTAGCTCGGCAGCGGGTGTGTGTGACCCCCTGGATGGGTTCACAACACAAAGTCAGGCACAGCAGACAGCGTTGTAGGTGCAAAAAAACAAAAGATGCGGTTTATTTATGCTACATGCAGTGAAACATATAACAGCCAAACAAAAATAAAACATGAAAATAAATCCTGGTCAGCTTGACCTCTAATTACACACATGGATTCCCTGTCTAACAACTGAGTGCAGCCTTGTGCAGCACCAGTCCCTGTCTCTGTCTCTGTTGTAGAGGTTTGCCACACAGGCGTTACCTCACCGCACAGAACAGGTGTCACACTCCCCAGTCTTTACAAACACAAAACTGGTTCCAGGATGGAGCATCTCCCTAAGCATGCTGGGGTTTTTGTAGAGGTCTTAATGAGCCCACTTACTTCAGCTGGGCTCATTAACTCTTCCCCTCTAGTTGTACAAGTCTGCATAAAGCCTGAATCTAGGACACACATATTTCCCATCCTGGATACAACCAGGTGACTTTACCTGCGTGCTGCCACACTAGATACACCACATCTATGGGCCTTCCTTTATCTAGATACACCACGTCTACGGGCCTTCCTTTATCTAGATACACCACGTCTACGGGCCTTCCTTTATCTAGATACACCACGTCTACGGGCCTTCCTTTATCTAGATACACCACGTCTACGGGCCTTCCTTTATCTAGATACACCACGTCTACGGGCCTTCCTTTATCTAGATACACCACATCTACGGGCCTTCCTTTATCTAGATACACCACGTCTACGGGCCTTCCTTTATCTAGATACACCACGTCTACGGGCCTTCCTTTATCTAGATACACCACGTCTACGGGCCTTCCTTTATCTAGATACACCACGTCTACGGGCCTTCCTTTATCTAGATACACCACGTCTACGGGCCTTCCTTTATCTAGATACACCACGTCTACGGGCCTTCCTTTATCTAGATACACCACGTCTACGGGCCTTCCTTTATCTAGATACACCACGTCTACGGGCCTTCCTTTATCCAGATACACCACGTCTACGAGGCTTCCTTTATCCAGATACACCACGTCTACGGGCCTTCCTTTATCCAGATACACCACATCTACGGGCCTTCCTTTATCTAGATACACCACGTCTACGGGCCTTCCTTTATCTAGATACACCACGTCTACGAGCCTTCCTTTATCCAGATACACCACGTCTACGGGCATTCCTTTATCTAGATACACCACGTCTACGGGCCTTCCTTTATCTAGATACACCACGTCTACGGGCCTTCCTTTATCTAGATACACCACGTCTACGGGCCTTCCTTTATCTAGATACACCACGTCTACGGGCCTTCCTTTATCTAGATACACCACGTCTACGGGCCTTCCTTTATCTAGATACACCACGTCTACGGGCCTTCCTTTATCCAGATACACCACGTCTACGAGGCTTCCTTTATCCAGATACACCACGTCTACGGGCCTTCCTTTATCCAGATACACCACATCTACGGGCCTTCCTTTATCTAGATACACCACGTCTACGGGCCTTCCTTTATCTAGATACACCACGTCTACGAGCCTTCCTTTATCCAGATACACCACGTCTACGGGCATTCCTTTATCTAGATACACCACGTCTACGGGCCTTCCTTTATCTAGATACACCACGTCTACGGGCCTTCCTTTATCTAGATACACCACGTCTACGGGCCTTCCTTTATCTAGATACACCACGTCTACGGGCCTTCCTTTATCTAGATACACCACGTCTACGGGCCTTCCTTTATCTAGATACACCACGTCTACGGGCCTTCCTTTATCTAGATACACCACGTCTACGGGCCTTCCTTTATCTAGATACACCACGTCTACGGACCTTCCTTTATCTAGATACACCACGTCTACGGGCCTTCCTTTATCTAGATACACCACGTCTACGGGCCTTCCTTTATCTAGATACAACACGTCTACGAGCCTTCCTTTATCTAGATACACCACGTCTACGGGCCTTCCTTTATCTAGATACACCACGTCTACGAGCCTTCCTTTATCTAGATACACCACGTCTACGGGCCTTCCTTTATCTAGATACACCACGTCTAAGGGCCTTCCTTTATCTAGATACACCACGTCTACGGACCTTCCTTTATCTAGATACACCACGTCTACGGACCTTCCTTTATCAGTCATTCTGTCCTCTGATAACCATGGAGGGGCTTCCTGTGACGTGTCATGGAGGATAAACACTGCAGTTTTGGTGACTGAAGCCCCCCGATTCCCTTGTGAAGGGTACAGGTCAGCACAGAAGATATAGTCACATGACAGGAGGAGGCGTTGTAGGATAGTGGGAGGAGTCACAAGATGGTGGGATGGGCCCAATAACATTGAATAGGGGTATTATTGGACAGGTCAGTAAAACTCTGAAGGTCATGTCGGCATCCGGGGCGCATTTCGAGTGAACCAAACCGCATATCACCGCAGCGCCGTCTGGCTCGGCGCCATAAAAAAGTAAAAATCAGGGACGCCTTTCTCTGTTTCTCGCAGGTAATGATGACCAATAAAATGAATGGGCGGAGCTACCCGATATCACAGATCTGAGCTCCTCCTTCTCCACTGCACATCACAGTCCTCAAACCCTCCCCCACCCCCCACCACACTACTAACCGCCTCCCACCTGCCATATAGACCAATGACAGCGGAGCGGAGCCATGTCATATGACCACGCCCAGTTTAGGCTCTTCACCCATGTGATTGGCTGTGTCCAATCACAGCTGATCCCATGTAAACAAGGAAATAAAATATATAAAAAAGGGGCGGTCTTTTTTAGTTTTTTTATTATTTTAGAAAAGATAAAACCCCGCCCAACGGTGATTAATTATCACCAAGAGAAAGTTCTATTTGTGTGAATAAAATGTGTAGAGTTTTGTATGACCGTGTAATTGTCACTCAAAGTGCGACCGCCATGAAAGCTGCAAATTGTGCTGGGCAGGAAGGCGGGGGTGGGGGGGTCTGGATGGAGGGTGGGAGCTGCAAGATAGTGATTGGCTGCTTGGATGAAGGGCGGTCCTAGCAACCAATCACTTGCTTGATAACCTTGGGCAGCTCCCGCCCTCCATCCACAACAGTCCTCCCTCCCGCTGTCAGCTCTGTGAGGAATACTGAGTGACGATTGGTGGAAGAAAAGGCTCCTAAATGCTGTGACAGCTGAGACTCCTCCCACAGTCTGCCATCTAGTAATGCCTGATAGAGGAGTCACACCACGGGGGGAGGAGTCACACCACGGGGGGAGAAGTCACACCGCAGCGGGAGGAGCCACACCGTGGGGGGAGGAGCCACACCACGGGGGAGGAGTCACACCACGGGGGAGGAGTCACACCGCGGCGGGAGGAGCCACACCGCGGCTGGGTGGAGTCACCCCGCGGCTGGGGAGAGTCACCCCGCGGCTGGGGAGAGTCACCCCGCGGCTGGGGAGGGGTCACCCCGCGGGGGGGTCACACTACGGGGGGAGGAGCCATACTACGGGGGGAGGAGCCACACCACGGCTGGGGGGAGTCACACCACGGGGAGTCACACCACGGGGAGGAGGAGTCACGGGAGGGTGGGGAGAATCACACCACGGGGAGGAGGAGTCACGGGAGGGTGGGGGGAGTCAGTGGATGGTGGGAGGAGTCACGGGATGTGGGAGGAGTCCCTCGATGGTGGGAGGAGCCACACGATGGTGGGAGGAGTCCGTTGATAGTGGGGGAGTCACGGGATGGTGGGAGGAGTCATGGGATGGTAGGAGAAGCCACGCAATGGTGGGAGGGGTAACGGGATATTGGGAGGAGTCAGTGAATGGTGGGAGGGCCACAAGATGGGAGGAGTCCATTGATGGTGGGAGGGGTCACGGGTTGGTGGGAGGAGACGGTGGGAGGGGTCACAGGTTGGTGGGAGAAGACAGGAGATGGTGGGAGGAGTCACGGTATGGTGGGAGGAGTCACGGTATGGTGGGAGGAGCCACAGCAGCCTAGAGGCGATTCAGTTCGCATTGTGCGCTATATAAGTATTTCATTCATTCATTCATTCAGGATTGTGTGAGGAGCCACGCGATGGGAGGAGGAGACAGGGGATGGTGGGATGACCAGGGGATGGTGGGAGGAGTCACGGGATGGTGGGAGGAGTCAGTGGATGGTGGGAGGAGCCACAGGTTTGTGTGAGGAGCCACGCGATGTTGGGAGGAGCCACGCGATGTTGGGAGGAGTCAGGGGATGGTTGGAGGAGTCACGTGATAGGAGGGGTCAGTGGATGGTGAAAGGAGTCACGGGATGGTGGGAGGAGCCACGTGATGGGAGGATTCAGTGGATGGTGAGAGGAGTCACGGGATGGTGGGAGGAGTCGTGGGTGGAGTCACACACTGGAAGATGTCACAGGATGTGGGAGGAGCCACACAGTGGTGGGAGGAGTCAGTTGGTGGTGGGAGGAGTCAGTGGATGGTGAGAGGAGTCACTGGATGGTGGGAGGAGCCATGTGATGGGAGGATTCAGTGGATGGTGGAAGGAGTCGTGGGAGAAGTCACGGGATGTGGGAGGAGTCAGTTGGTGGTGGGAGGAGTCAGTTGATGGTGGGAGGAGTCACAGGGTGGTGGGAGGAGTCACACGATGATGACAGCAGTCAGTGGATGGTGGGAGGAGCCACGGGGTGGTGGGAGGAGTCACGCAGTGGGAGGAGTCAGTTGATGGTGGGAGGAGTCACTGGGTGGTGGGAGGAGCCACATGATGGTGGGAGGAGTCAGTGGATGGTGGGAGGAGCCACGCGATGAGAGGAGTCAGTGGATGGTGGGAGGAGTCACATGATGGTGGGAGGCGTTACGGGATAGTGTGAGGAGCTATGCGATGGAGGGAGGAGTCACTGGATGGTGGGAGGAGACAGGAGATGGTGGGAGGAGTCACACAATGGTGGGTGGAGTCACACGATGGGAGGAGTCAGTGGGTGGTGGGAGGAGTCACTGGATGGTGGGAGGAGTCACACAGTGGGAGGAGTCAGTGGATGTTGGGAGGAGCCACGCCATGGAGGGCACCTGATGTAAGGGGCACTGTTATGGGGCACCTGATGTAAGGGGCACTCTGTTGGGGGCACCTGATGTAAGGGGCACTCTTATGGCGGCACCTGATGTAAGGTGGTTCTATTACTTACAATGTGGATGTGATTGGCTGACGTTTGTGTTCTTTCTTTGTCTTCCATCTTGTTTCGGGTACAGATAGTTGTTGGTGGAAGGACGGAATAAAAGGGTCCAGCCAGTGAAGGGGGAAGAGCTCAGAGTAATGGAGAAGAGGAGTGTCCTGCAAGGCAGAATCCGGGGCTCAGAGAAGACCGCTCACCATCAACATCTCCAAGGCCAACACACCACTGGAAGCTCTGAGGATCAGCACTAAACAGCTGCCCCGCTAGGAGGTAAAGCCTAACCTACTAACAATGTCTTTGCTACAAGTCACCCCCCAGTATCTGCTGATACCCCACATAGTTACAGGTCACCCTCCATTCTACCCATACTCTAGGCCACCCTCTGGCCCAGTCTGTAAATACTACAGATCACCAGTTATCAGGACCATCAATAGGGGGTACAGGCAGCACTTCCCATTGGGTCAGCAGGTGGTGGAACAGAAGCTGTCTGTGGATAGGTGGGGGCTGTCAGGTCAGCTTTCCAGTGCCCCATCATTTCTAATGGCAGCCCAGTCTTCGTCCGGAGGGTTCAATATTGAGTTTGCCCTTTGCAGCTATAACAGGTTCACCTCTTCTGGAAAGGCCGTCCACAAGGTTTAGGAGGGTGTCTATGGAAATGTTTGACCATTCTTCCAGAAGAACTTTTGTGAGTTCAGGCACTGATGTTGGACGAGAAGGCCTACCTCGCAGTCTCCGATCTAATTCATCCTAAAGGTGTTCTATGGGGTTGAGGTAAGGACTCTGTGCAGGCCAGTCAAGTACCTCCACTCCAAACTCGCTCATCCATGTCTTTATGGACCTTGCTTTGTGCACTGGTGAGCAATCATGTTGGAACAGGAAGAGGCCGTCCCCAAACTGTTCCCACAAAGTTGGGAGCATGAAATTGTCCAAAATGTCTTGGTATGCTGACGCCTTAAGAGTTCCCTTCACTGGAACTAAGGGGCCAAGTCCAACCTCTGAAAAGCAACCCCCCCACCATAATCCCCTCTCCGACACCATAATCCCCCCTCTGACACCATAATCTCCCCTCCCCCCACTCCATAATCTCCCCTCCCCCCACTCCATAATCTCCCCTCCCCCAACTCCATAATCTCCCCTCTGACACCATAATCTCCCCTCCCCCCACTCCATAATCTCTCCTCCCCCCACTCCATAATCCCCCCTCTGACATCATAATCTCCCCTCCCCCCACTCCATAATCTCCCCTCCCCAACTCCATAATCTCCCCTCTGACACCATAATCTCCCCTCCCCCACTCCATAATCTCCCCTCCCCCCACTCCATAATCTCCCCTCCCCCAACTCCATAATCTCCCCTCCGACACCATAATCCCCCCTCCCCCCTCCGACACCATAATCCCCCCACTCCATAATCCCCCCTCCCCCCACTCCATAATCCCCCCTCCACCAATTGGTTTGGACCAGCGCACAAAGACATTAATGGCTGTGTGTTGAGTTATTTGGAGGGGACAGGAAATGTACACTGTTATACAAGCTGTACACTCACTACTTTACATTTTAGAAGAAGAAGAAATGTGACTGAGGGGTGTACTTACTTTTGTCACATACTGTATATTTACCTAGAAAAATGGTGAGGTGTTCTATACTTATTTTACCCGCTGCTACCCACCTCAATACCAGGCACTTACACCCCCTTCCTGTACACACCAATTTTCAGCTTTCAGCGCTCTCACAGTTTGAATGACAATTACTCATACAACACTCTACCCATATGAAACTTGCGTCCTTTTTTCCACACAAATAGACCTTTCTTTTGGTGGTATTTAATCACTAGTGGGGTTTTTATTTTTGTGCTATAAATTAAAAAAATTTGTTTCTGTCATAAAATTTTTCTAATTAGTAATTATGGGGGGTGTGGGGTGTATGGAGGTGGGAGGTATGTACATGAGGGGTGCGGAGTGTACGGAGGTGGGAGGTATGTACATGAGAGGTGCGGAGTGTATGGAGGTGGGAGGTATGTACATGAGGGGTGTGGAGTGTATGGAGGTCGGAGGTATGTACATGAGGGGTGTGGAGTGTATGGAGGTAGGAGGTATGTACATGAGAGGGGTGTGGAGTGTATGGAGGTGGGAGGTATGTACATGAGGGGTGTGCAGTGTATGGAGGTGGGAGATATGTACATGAGGGGTGTGGAGTGTATGGAGGTGGGAGGTATGTACATGAGATGGGTGCGGAGTGTATGGAGGTAGGAGGTATGTACATGAGGGGTGCGGAGTGTACGGAGGTGGGAGGTATGTACATGAGAGGTGCGGAGTGTATGGAGGTGGGAGGTATGTACACGAGGGGTGTGGAGTGTATGGAGGTGGAAGGTATGTACATGAGAGGGGTGTGGAGTGTATGGAGATGGGAGGTATGTACATGAGAGGGGTGTGGAGTGTATGGAGGTGGGAGGTATGTACATGAGGGGTGTGGAGTGTATGGAGGTGGGAGGTATGTATATGAGGGGTGTGGAGTGTATGGAGGTGGGAGGTATGTACATGAGGGGTGTGGAGTGTATGGAGGTGGGAGGTATGTATATGAGGGGTGTGGAGTGTATGGAGGTGGGAGGTATGTACATGAGAGGGGTGTGGAGTGTATGGAGGTGGGAGGTATGTACATGAGAGGGGTGTGGAGTGTATGGAGGTGGGAGGTATGTACATGAGGGGTGTGGAGTGTATGGAGGTGGGAGGTATGTACATGAGGGGTGTGCAGTGTATGGAGGTGGGAGATATGTACATGAGGGGTGTGGAGTGTATGGAGGTGGGAGGTATGTACATGAGATGGGTGCGGAGTGTATGGAGGTAGGAGGTATGTACATGAGGGGTGCGGAGTGTACGGAGGTGGGAGGTATGTACATGAGAGGTGCGGAGTGTATGGAGGTGGGAGGTATGTACACGAGGGGTGTGGAGTGTATGGAGGTGGAAGGTATGTATATGAGGGGTGTGGAGTGTATGGAGGTGGGAGGTATGTACATGAGGGGTGTGGAGTGTATGGAGGTGGGAGGTATGTATATGAGGGGTGTGGAGTGTATGGAGGTGGGAGGTATGTACATGAGGGGTGTGGAGTGTATGGAGGTGGGAGGTATGTACATGAGGGGTGTGGAGTGTATGGAGGTGGGAGGTATGTATATGAGGGGTGTGGAGTGTATGGAGGTGGGAGGTATGTACATGAGAGGGGTGTGGAGTGTATAGAGGTGGGAGGTATGTACATGAGAGGGGTGTGGAGTGTATGGAGGTGGGAGGTATGTACATGAGGGGTGTGGAGTGTATGGAGGTGGGAGGTATGTACATGAGGGGTGTGGAGTGTATGGAGGTGGGAGGTATGTACATGAGGGGTGTGGAGTGGACTGGTATGTCCCTGCACAAAATGACATTTCTAAAGGAATAAAAGTCATTTAAAACTGCTTGCGGCTTTAATGTAATGTCTGGTCCCGGCAATATGGATGAAAATCATTGAGAACAAAGGCATGGGTACCCCACCCCCAAGCCCATTACCAGCCCCTTTGGGTCTTGTATGGACATTAAGGAGAACCGCACACCCAAATTATAAAAAGGAAAGGCCTGAGGCCCCCAGGCCCTATATACTCAGAACAGCAGTATACAGGCGGTCCAAACAAGACAGGGACTGTGTAGGTTTGTTATTAAGTAGAATCTGTTTGTAATTTTTAACTGGTACATTTTTAAAGTGTAGCTCCAGCCAAAAAATCTATTTTTAAGCTTTTTGGAAAACATAGGGAAGGGTTATCACCCCTGTATAATTTGTTTTGCTGTCTGTGCGCACCTGTTCAGAAGATTTCACCTCACTTTCTGTCCCAATGACAATTGGATTGTTAAAATTTGGGTTTTTTTGTGAAACAAGGAACTCTTACAGGAGAGAATTTCCCTTCCTAGGGGTAGATTTCCTCTCACTTCCTGTTGTCTCCTTCTGTTTGAAAGTAGGAGTTGTTTGTAAGTTGGATGTTTGAAAGTAGGGGCCTGCCCTATATACTCAAAATATAAACGCAAAAATGTGGGCCTTAGGTGTTGGTGTTGCCACAACACTGTAATCCCTCACAGTTACTCTGGGTGGGCGCAGGAACGGGCCCTGCTGTGAAATATTAGATCAAGAATTGTAATTACATGCCCCTGAACAGGGGCAGAAAAATTGGGCCTTAGGCACTGGTGCCACAACACTGCAACCCCTTACAGTTACTCTAGTTGGGGCACAGGAATGAGCCCTGCTGCAAAGTATTGCATCAAAAATTGGCCTGTGACCAATTATGGCTCTCTTCGCTGACGCCGCTGTGAGTGGCCAAAGCATGCGGGTCATCGTGCATGCTTGGCCAATCATCAGCCAGCAATGCACTGCTATGACGCAGTGCATTATGGGCCGTGACACGCCGCTCTAATTTGGCACCAACGGACCATAATGTTCGATCTTCCTCTTGAAATCGAAGCTCATCCCTAGTGGTGAAGTATGGGGCAAGATTCCTCACCCTGCTGCCATTCCTCATTATATTTCTTAGAAAAAAGAAGAAAAAAAACACATACAAAGACAATTAAGGTGCGACCAATCTTTATTGGAGATAAATCTATAGATGGAAATGATTGTCGGGCTTCGGAGAACAGTGACGGTTGACCTAGGACTCCTCAAAGGCAGGGCCTTTTTACACTAAGCCTAAACCTTAAGATGATTCAGAGGAAGGCGAAAACCCCCCCGGCCAGATGGGCTCCAAGGGGGGGAAAAATTCCTTCCTGACCCCCTAAGGCGATCGGATTGTCCCTGAATCATCAGTCTAGGGTGCCCAGTTCATCTCATATAGAGAAAAAAACCATACATAGAACCATACAGAACATATGTATTGCAGGTATGTATGCAATAAAACACACCTACCTGCTTGTTCACAATCATCTTTGGGGCTTATTCAGAATATATGCATTGAGCATCCGCACAGATCAGCGCCCCCACACTGATCAGTGCCTCCGCCCGCCGCACCGATTCTTTATGTTTTCTGTGCCCAGCCCCCTACAGGAGGACTGGTGGTACCCCCTTATTGGTGGCCCTGGTGGTGGTATGTAGACATGCTGTGTATGATGGTATGCATGGTGCTATATACGCAGGTATGTATGCAATAAAACACACTTGCATGCTTGTTTACAATCATCTTTGGGGATCATTCAGAATATATGCATTGAGCATCCGCACAGATCAGTGCCTCCCCCACTGATCAGTGCATCCGCCCGCCGCACCGATTCCTCATGTTTTCTGTGCCCAGCCCCTACAGGAGAACCAGTGGTACCCCCTTATTGGTGGCCCCGATGGTGGTATGTTTGGTACTAGGTAGGCATGCTGAGTATGGTGGTATGTATGGCCCTATGTATACATTCTATGTATGGTTCTATGTATGGTGTAGGGAGATCATTGCCAGTGTGCCACAATTATCTCACTCAGTACTGCTTGTGTTACCGTCTCACAGCAGGCAAATCTCTTTTGAGGTCAAATACCCTCGGTTGGTGGTGACGAGGCTCTTCCTTCAAATGGTGATGAGGAGGCCCTCTATTAATGTCATTGCCCCTCGGATGGTGGTGACGAGGCTCTTCCTTCAAATGTTGCTGACGTGGCCCTCTGTTAATGTCATTGCCCCTCGGTTGGTGGTGACGAGGCTCTTCCATCAAATGGGGCTGACAAGGCCCTCTGTTAATGTCATTGCCCCTTGGATGGTGGTGACGAGGCTCTTCCTTCAAATGGGGCTGACGAGGCCCTCTGTTAATGTCATTGCCCCTTGGATGGTGCTGACGAGGCTCTTCCTTCAAATGGGGCTGACGAGGCCCTCTGTTAATGTCATTGCCCCTCGGTTGGTGGTGACGAGGCTCTTCCTTCAAATGGGGCTGACGAGGCCCTCTGTTAATGTCATTGCCCCTCGGTTGGTGGTGACGAGGCTCTTCCTTCAAATGGGGCTGATGAGGCCCTCTGTTAATGTCATTGCCCCTTGGATGGTGCCGACGAGGCTCTTCCTTCAAATGGTGATGAGGAGGCCCTCTGTTAATGTCATTGCCCCTTGGATGGTGCTGACGAGGCTCTTCCTTCAAATGGGGCTGACGAGGCCCTCTGTTAATGTCATTGCCCCTTGGATGGTGCTGACGAGGCTCTTCCTTCAAATGGGGCTGACGAGGCCCTCTGTTAATGTCATTGCACCTTGGATGGTGCTGATGAGGCCCTCTGTTAATGTCATTGCCCCTTGGATGGTGCTGACGAGGCCCTCTGTTAATGTCATTGCCCCTTGGATGGTGCTGACGAGGCCCTCTGTTAATGTCATTGCCCCTTGGATGGTGCTGATGAGGCTCTGTGTTAATGTTATTGCCCCTCGGATGGTGGCGACGAGGCTCTGGGTTGATACTGGTTTTCCAGTGGTGAGTATTAGGCCACTGGCTGCAATTCACATTCTCGCTCAGGTAGGAGAAGCCCTCAAATCTCTCCTGCCGGTGTGGAACCTCATCTCTCCCAAAGTCTTCATTTTTAATGAAAGCATCCCCTGGAATTCCTTCCCCCAGGTCTTCCTCATGCATCTGGAAAGAGAAAAAAGTATTTTGTCAATGTTTCTGATCGATAGGGAAATAATCCCTAGAAATCCCCCCATTGTGCTGGGACTCCTCCCGTATACTTACATGTCGATTTGGAAATGGTGGGCGTGAGTTCCCTTTCTCTAGCTCCTTCCAGTCCACCTTGCTGAAGTAGGGGTGTTCTCTGATGTCTCTTACTAGACTCATCCGCAGCTCTTGGTCTTTACATAGGAACTGTAAAAAGGAACAAAATATAATAAGATACACTGGAATAACATGAACAATCTATGAACAATGTAATATTTGATTCTGATTCTCTCTATTATTTTGCCTTCTGACCTGCTACTACATCCTGATTGGATTGGATGGTAGCATGGGGCCTTATTTGTGTCATATTAGTTCAGAATAGTTATTAAAGGAAAGAAACATCAGATATTTTGCAATTAAATGTGAATTAGGAATGTATTAAAAAAGAGATTTCTATGAAATCTGCACCTGCCATGATTTTTCTTATGACTCTGGCAGTCCCAGGGGAGTTCTATATGTTGTCTGTGCACGGAATGTCCCCAGAAATTGAATTCAATGTGTGCGATTGGCCCCATCACTATCCAATGGAACCACCCGGACCGTAAATTAAAAAGGGCTGCTTCTTTCCTTATGACAGGGGAAGGCAGATCCTTCCATTAAGCAGTCAGCTTGCTGAAAGTACAGCTATGACCTCCATCGATATGTGATGGTAAGAAGGTGGAACCATGTTTAATAAAATCCTAATAAGATATAATGTATGCAACAGGGAAAGAACATTGTCACTTAAAAGGTGTAAAATTTCTATGTATACTTACCATCTCTATGACGTCACGGAGATACGGGTTCATGCTATCTGGATAATGCGGTTCCCTTGTGGTCACGATCTTCACTTCTTCCTCTGCGGACTCCCTGCCGGTCAGAAATGGATGTCTGCCGAAAGCCATCTTATACACGATTATTCCCAGAGAGAAATAATCAGCCGCTCCGAAGTATGGAATGTTTTGAAGGGCCTGTAGAAACATAAAGAGAAAAAGAAGGATGAGCTGATTGTTGGGTAGAGGACGGAGACGACTCAATGCTGATATATGGGATCTATGAATCCTCCCAGGACTCCTAAAATTGTGCTCAAAAGACCTCAAACCAAGGCGGAGCTTGTGAATATTGGAGGTGGGGCTTTAGGTCTCACAGAGACACAAAAGGAAATTGGCTGAAATCTTCCAAATTGAGGTAAATTTCACCAGAACAGGTGTGCCCGTTGAAGGTTTCTCCTCCCCTCGTGTTCTGGGGAAAGATCTAAAACTCTAACTTTCTTTCTCAATGACAATGGTCACCAATACAAACCAATGGGGACAAATACCCCTGGAATATTGTTCCAGCCTGGAAACCCACTGAAACCAACCAGGTCACCAGTAAAGAAATTCTTAATTTAGTGAAAAATTACCTCCCTTTAGCTTATCTCTATATCCCATTATAACAAATATTACAATTAGGTCTAATATCAGGTGGAAAGCAAGTATCTTACCTCTGGCGACAAGTACCCTGGTGTTCCCGATTGTCCTTGAATCCTGCTGGACTCCGTGACGCCCATACGTGCCAAGCCGAAATCGGCTATTTTGATGTGTCCAACGTTATCCAAAAGAATATTTGCAGGCTTGAGGTCTCTGTGGATGATCTCCCTAGAATGCAGAAACTGCAGACCACAGATCATTTCTGCTATGAAGTATCTGATGGGGGAAAGAGATAGAGGAATTAGCATCACAAATCATCACAGAGTAATGAAATCTAAAGATGAAATGACTTCCCCCTGTAATACATAGGGGTTTGGATGGACGAGGCTCAGGTGAAGGGGCTGACTACATCACTGGCTGTGGTCAGTCACCCCCGACTCCAGAGTGACCCGTTCATTGATCTTACCTTATGGTGCCCCCAGGAAATGGAGCTACTGCCATGGCACTATGGAGATCCCCTCTGGTCACACATTCCAGGACAAAGGCGAGATGATTCTGTGTGAACACAAGAGATAAAGTTTACATTATAGACATGCAGGATTTCATTTTGTGGAGGAATAGACAGACACACTTAATTTAGGAAAACCGGACAGAGGAACTAAGTAGGCCGCCATTACTGGACTGTTCTTATTGCAATGCTACTTCTGTCTGGTCTGGTAAAGAAATTGGAAGGTGAAAAGACTTACCTTTGTCTGGAACGTTCCAAACAGATGTGTAATAAATGGACACTCCCTGGCTACTTTCAGCACGTCACGTTCTAAGAAAACCATATCACTATCGTCTTCATAATGAATAAATTCTGTCTTTTTCACAAGTTTAACCGCCAGCTTCTGGTCAATGGCGGGATGAGAGGCCAAGATCACCTGCGAACTGGCCCCCTTTCCAAGGACTCCATAACAGGTCATGTGTTCAAAGGAGAGTACACATGACTGGTCCTTGGTGACCACGCTGGATGGTACTTGTGAGGCGATCTCATCATGTGTGCTGCGGATGGATGGATTGTCTAGGTCGCACTCTGGTGGAGTAGCCACGTCTTGGTCGCACTCTGGTGGAGGGGCCACGTCTTGGTCGCACTCTGGTGGAGGGGCCACGTCTTGGTCGCACTCCGGTGGAGGGGCCACGTCTTGGTCGCACTCCGGTGGAGGGGCCACGCCTTGGTCGCACTCCGGTGGAGGGGCCACGCCTTGGTCGCACTCCGGTGGAGTGGCCACGCCTTGGTCGCACTCCGGTGGAGTGGCCACGCCTTGGTCGCACTCCGGTGGAGTGGCCACGCCTTGGTCGCACTCCGGTGGAGTGGCCACGTCCTGGTCGCACTCCGGTGGAGTGGCCACGTCCTGGTCGCACTCCGGTGGAGTGGACAGGTCCTGGTCGCACTCCGGTGGAGTGGACAGGTCCTGGTCGCACTCCGGTGGAGTGGACACGTCCTGGTCGCACTCCGGTGGAGTGGACACGTCCTGGTCGCACTCCGGTGGAGTGGACACGTCCTGGTCGCACTCCGGTGGAGTGGCCAGGTCCTGGTCGCACTCCGGTGGAGTGGACACGTCCTGGTCGCACTCCGGTGGAGTGGACAGGTCCTGGTCGCACTCCGGTGGAGTGGACAGGTCCTGGTCGCACTCCGGTGGAGTGGACAGGTCCTGGTCGCACTCCGGTGGAGTGGACACGTCCTGGTCGCACTCCGGTGGAGTGGACACCTCCGGGTCGCACTCCGGTGGAGTGGACACGTCCTGGTCGCACTCCGGTGGAGTGGACACGTCCTGGTCGCACTCCGGTGGAGTGGCCAGGTCCTGGTCGCACTCCGGTGGAGTGGACACGTCCTGGTCGCACTCCGGTGGAGTGGACACGTCCTGGTCGCACTCCGGTGGAGTGGACACGTCCTGGTCGCACTCCGGTGGAGTGGCCAGGTCCTGGTCGCACTCCGGTGGAGTGGACACGTCCTGGTCGCACTCCGGTGGAGTGGACACGTCCTGGTCGCACTCCGGTGGAGTGGCCAGGTCCTGGTCGCACTCCGGTGGAGTGGACACGTCCTGGTCGCACTCCGGTGGAGTGGCCAGGTCCTGGTCGCACTCCGGTGGAGTGGCCAGGTCCTGGTCGCACTCCGGTGGAGTGGACACGTCCTGGTCGCACTCCGGTGGAGTGGACCCGTCCTGGTCGCACTCCGGTGGAGTGGACACGCCCTGGTCGCACTCCGGTGGAGTGGACACGTCCTGGTCGCACTCCGGTGGAGTGGACCCGTCCGGGTCGCACTCCGGTGGAGTGGACACGTCCTGGTCGCACTCCGGTGGAGTGGACACGTCCTGGTCGCACTCCGGTGGAGTGGACACGTCCGGGTCGCACTCCGGTGGAGTGGACACGTCCTGGTCGCACTCCGGTGGAGTGGACACGTCCTGGTCGCACTCCGGTGGAGTGGCCAGGTCCTGGTCGCACTCCGGTGGAGTGGACACGTCCTGGTCGCACTCCGGTGGAGTGGACACGTCCGGGTTGCACTGTGGTGTGCAGTCAATACCGCGTACACCTACAATAAAAAAAGAGAGGAATTAGATTTAGCACCTTCACCTACATTTCATATATTTTTCTTTGTAGAACATCAAATTATGGAGAGAAGAGATGAAAACGCTGGTGCCAGAGACCATGAATAAACTCTACAGGACAGGGACACAAGGAGGACTAATGTTGTACTTTGTATAAAAATGCTGGTTTCCTGCCACTCATCCCGACCCACTGGTTGGCAATAATGGCATGAAAAGTCAGAGGGGCTGGTAGTACCCAGCCCGTAATCAGCCTGCCCATACATGGTTAGAATCTTGGCTGGTCCTTGCTTAGCCGGATGAGATTGGAAGTGTCTATGGCCGGCTTTAGGAGCGCAGACACTTCTAATGACAGCACTTGGGGTAAAGGCATAGTGCATATTAAAATGCTGATGGATAATGAATTAGTGCGGTTTTATTTGTGTTGGTTTTGTCCGTCTGTCTGGCCTTGTTTACAAGGGTGATGAGGCCCATATAACATGAATGGGACGTTTCTACAACATCTGTATCTTCCAGGTGCTGCATGCAGGCAGTCCATTGACAATGAGTAGAACGGACAGCTGCACGCACGCAGCCACTTCTCCTAATATGACATGCACTGTCTGCATTCAGGGCCATTCGCCCACACCCAGGACCGCTGGGTCCTGGGTGTGGGCACTTGGCTGGGTGGGCTTGGTGGGCATTGATAGGTGGCACTGATGGGCATTGATAGGTGGCACTGGTGGGCACTGTTACTCTATAAATGAGGCATAATCGCCTCTTCCTTTTCAGGGTCGATGTCCCTTTAAGATGAGCCGGTGATCGGCTTTGTTCTTCTCCTGTCAGCAGAGGAGAAAAAAAAACGATCACTGAGCTTTTGTTTACATCATGTAATGAGCCGTCATTGGCTGATAACTGATCACATGATAAGGGGTCGGGATTGGCCCCGTACTCGGATCGGTGGTCTTCCGAGTCTCAGTGACTCTGTGATCACGGCGCCCTCCGCAGGGAGCGTGCACAGGGGGATGTCATATGACGGCCTCCCGGGAATTCACATTCGCGCTGTGCCCGTCATTTGCCCACAGCGCGGATGTCAGGGGGTTAAACAGGTGGTGAGGAGGCAATATAACACCTTCTTGCCTCCTGTCAAATGCCCTCTGAAGAGCGACTTGAATGTGGATTGCTGTTCAGAGGGCACAACATGTTTAAATGAGCCCTAAGGCAGTTCATACAATCCGTCCATTCAGTAGGGAACAGGAGGGACTATTTCATGTTTTCTTTGGGGCACTGCTAAGTAATCTTCTGGTTTTCAACAAGTACAAAATCCCGGGGAGACGGTGCCAATAAGAGATCTATAACCGTCCATCTGCGTGTGTATGGACCTCCCAGTAGTGTGCAGACGTGGATTGTTGGGGATGAAAACAAAAGATTGACATACATGACTACAGAGGTGCAATCACAATGAGGCCATCAAAGAGAAAGCGGGGGAGGGATCTAGGTCCCATGTGGGATGGTCATGGGGGGCGGCATTATCCGCACTGCCCATGGGGGGAGCGGCATTGTCCGCACTGCCCATGGGGGGAGCGGCATTGTCCGCACTGCCCATGGGGGGAGGGGCATTGTCCGCACTGCCCATGGGGGAGCGGCATTGTCCGCACTGCCCATGGGGGAGCGGCATTGTCCGCACTGCCCATGGGGGGTGGCATTGTCTGCACTGCCCATGGGGGGGGCACTGGGGGGCACTGAACCAATTGGCACCTTTGTTTTGTTTTTTGTGGGTTTACAACCACTTTAAATATTGCTTATAAATGTGTGTTTATTAGGATTGTACAATAAGTACATGGGTTGTGTGTATGTCAGGGGTTGACAAATTTGCTTTGAATTTAGGAGCCAGTTTTTGTTTTTTTAGAGTGGTATGGATTGTCAGCTCCCGGGGTAAGGCCACTCATTTTCACCCCCTATCCCTAACTCACAATGGAGCACCCAGTCAATAACTCCATTGAAACGCTGTTACATCAGGGTTATGGGCTGACCAGAAAGAGAGTAAGGCTGGCAACAGATGGAACTGGCTGGCACTGGCAGGTACGTGGAACTGCCAGATGGCATTGGCAGGTGACACTGGTTTGGCACTGGCAGGTGGCACTATTGGCACTGGCAGGTGGCACTATTGGCACTGGCACTGATTGGCAGGTGGCACTGGTTTGGAAGTGGCAGGTGGCCCTGGTTGGTGATGGCAGGTGGCCCTGGTTGGCGGTGGCACTAGTTGTCACTGGCAGATGGCACTGATTGGTGGTGGCACTGGTTGGTGTTGGCAGGTGGCACTGGTTGGCGGTGGCACTAGTTGCCACTGATTGGTGGTGGCACTGTCAGGTGGCACTGATTGGCAGTGGCAGGTGGCACTGATTGGCGGTGGCAGGTGGCACTGGCAGGCACGTGGAACTGCCAGATGGCATTGGCAGGTGATACTGGTTGGCATTGGCAGGTGACACTGGTTTGGAACTGGTAGGTGGCACTGATTGGCGGTGGCACTGGTTGGTGGATGCAGGTGGTATTGATTGGCGGTGGCACTGGTTGGCACTAGCAGGTGACACTGATTGGCGATGGCACTCGTTGGCACTGGCAGATGCCACTGGTTGGCGCTGGCAGGTGGCACTGGCAGGTTTTACACTGAGCTCTCTATTACTGAAATGTAACAGAGGAGCTGTCAGAATTGAGCTTAAAGCGGAGCTCCACCCTAAAGTGCACCTTCCGCTCATTGGAACCCTCCCCCCCTCCGGCGCCACAATTGGCACCTTTCAGGGGGGAGGGGGGTGCAGGTACCTGTACAGTACAGGTATCTGCACCCACTTCCGGCGTAGATTCTGCAGAAGCTACACCCCTTTCCGAAGGTCCCCCGCTGCCTGCTGGGAAACACACGGATCCCAGAGACAGCGGGGACCATCCTTATTGCGCAGCGCGACTCGCGCATGCGCAGTAGGGAACCGGGAAATGAAGCCAAAAGGCTCCACTTCCTGGTTCCCATACCCAAGATGGCAGCGGCAGCACCCGAGAGACGATCGAGAGATCAGCTTCGGGTGCCGACATCGCGGGCGCGCTGGGCGGGTAAGTGTCATTGTTTTAAAAGTCAGCAGCTGCAGTATTTGTAGCTGCTGGCTTTTTAAAAAAAAAATGGCGGACTCCCGCTTTAATGTCGGAATGGGCGGGACTCGGCCGGGGTGTGAAGCTGACAAGTAACAGAGAGGCGGTGTAGTGTCATATTTTGCTCCCTGAACATTGAAGCTCGGGGATAGGGATGAGGACACTGAACATTGAAGCTCGGGGATAGGGATGAGGACACTGAACATTGAAGCAGGGGGATAGGGATGAGGACACTGAACATTGAAGCTCGGGGATAAGGATGAGGACACTGAACATTGAAGCTCGGGGATAGGGATGAGGCCACTGAACATTGAAGCTCGGGGATAAGGATGAGGACACTGAACATTGAAGCTCGGGGATAGGGATGAGGACACTGAACATTGAAGCTCGGGGATAGGGATGAGGCCACTGAACATTGAAGCTCGGGGATAAGGATGAGGACACTGAACATTGAAGCTCGGGGATAGGGATGAGGACACTGAACATTGAAGCTCGGGGATAGGGATGAGGACACTGAACATTGAAGCAGGGGGATAAGGATGAGGACACTGAACATTGAAGCTCGGGGATAGGGATGAGGACACTGAACATTGAAGCTCGGGGATAGGGATGAGGCCACTGAACATTGAAGCTCAGGGATAGGGATGAGGACACTGAACATTGAAGCTCGGGGATAGGGATGAGGACACTGAACATTGAAGCTCGGGGATAGGGATGAGGACACTGAACATTGAAGCTTGGGGATAGGGATCTCTGCTTTGCTTGTCAGTGTCACACACAGTGCGCAGCCGCAGAGTGTGGAGGAGGGGGGAGGGGGTCAGTCATTGTTAATAGTGATAGTGAGTGGGCTGGTGGCAGCTTAGGCGCCAGGTTGTGATTTCTGGTGGCATTGGTGACCTGGCGCCTGGGGTTTGTGGAGCCCTGGTGTATGTCTTGTGTTGATTGTAACTAAAAAATGTCATAAAAAAGGACTTGATTTAAAAAATATTAAAAAAACATTTGTACCTATGGGAATGTGACCCCAAAACATTTTTTTGAAAAAAAAATTTCTTTGAAAAAAAAAATTTTTTTGGAAAAAAAAAAAAAATTTTTTTGAAAAAAAAAAAAATTTTTTTTGAAAAAAAAAAATATGAAGAAAATAATATACTTTGAAAAAAAAAAGTGAAAAAAAAATTTTTTTTTGAAAAAAAAAAAAAAAAAAATTTATAAAAAAAAAAAAAAATCTTTGAATAAAAACACTTACCAATCTCAGTGTCTGTATCCCGGTGATGTCTATTGGCTTTACAGCCGGAACCGAAACATCGAACGACGGCTCTGAAACAGCCGCGCACAAACGCTCGGGTCCTCTTCAGCTTGGAGGGCTTTTTGGTTGGGGTATCTGCAAGCTGGTCACTGACACCTCCTACCATGGCCCTTCCTTTGCTGGGTTTCTCTTTGATGTTTTTCAGAGAAACAATCTGATTACATTTAAATCGGTTCATTATTAAGAATAAAGAAACTCGCTTTAAATGTATGACAACAAATATTGCAATGAAATTGAATTGACCGAAATCAAATCCAATAATATCACAAGGTATCTCTCAGGAGAGATAAAAGCCAACCTCACTTGTCAGTGGACAGTCAACTTCTGATGAATTCTGCCCCAGCGTCTGAATATATAGGGGGACTCAGCCAATGAAATCACAGCGACTTTGGCTCAGCCAATCACAGTGACTTTGGCTCAGCCAATCACAGTGACTTTGGCTCAGCCAATCACAGTGACTTTGGCTCAGCCAATGAAATCACAGTGCAGTCATGTGACTTTTTTTTTTTTTTTTTGAAAAATTAACTGACGATTTTTCTTAAAGGAGCCAGTATACGGATGTAATAGGGATATACGGCTCCTGGAAGAACATGTTATTGTGAATGAGATTTAACCCTTACAGTCCCATGGCTGAAATAAAGATCTCTATTCTTATGATAACATTGTGAATGGAGCCTTAGAAATCCTCTCCGCACATCAAATCTTTTGATTTCTTTTATTTTATCGTTATTACACACCAATTATTTCTCCATGAGGGGGGGAGGGGTGATGAGCCTCACGCTGCTCCCCGGGGCCGCCCGCCGTGTGAAGATCCGTACCGCGCTCTACTAACCAATCACAATTGATAACGGAAGTGGCGTTCAGTCGCAGCCATCTTACTATACCCCGCACTCCTCTATAGTAAGCATACACTGAGAAGGCGGACATCTTGTTACACCCACCGGAGTTTGATGCATAAATAGAGTATTTAGAAATCGGAATGTTTGGATGTTACATTTTAAAAGCCGCGGCAAACCTGCCCACCTCACACGTTTGCTAATGTGACAGAAAACTCTGAGTTCAGTCCGTGGGATTTCACCATATAACCTCCGATTTTGTGTTTTATAAAAAGTGTAAAATGCAAAACTCTGGTGGGTGTAACAAGATGTCCGCCTTCCCCCCCCCCTTCTCGGTCTATCCTCACAGTGGAGGAGTGCCTGGTGTAGCAAGATGGCGACGACGGATCGTCACTTCCGTTACTAATTCTGAGGGGTCGCGGAATCTGACGGAACACCGGAGCCAGCGCTGCAGCGGTCAGTCCGCCCGATTCTCTTGTATGAAATCTTCACTCTCCACCCTTTGTCTCTCAGCTCCTCCCCTATCAAACAGGCTCCACCCTCCTCGCACTCATCTCCGTGGTAACCGTACACTGCAGGGGGAGGAGATAAGAGACACAGCCCCACCCCTCATTCTTCCTCTCTGTTTACTAATATGGAGGCGTCCAATCAGCGGCGGGACAAGTGACCAGCAAGGAAGGTGGGGCCGGTAGCGGAAGGGGCGGGGCAGGGATTGAAACGCACAGTGTCTGGTAGTCATGATCATCTCTCGCCAGGTTAGACCCCGAAGTATCGAGGGGGAGGGGGAGTGTCCACTATAGAGGGTCCCCCTCCCCCAACACACACAGAGGACCAATCATAGGCTGAGCTCTACTACCATCCCCCATCATCCCAGGAGGGACCCCAACTCTACTCAGCTATACAGAGGGGGAGGGGCAGTGTGAGAGGGAGGGGTGTCAGGTGAGGGGGAGGGGTGTAAGGTGAGGTGATGAGGAGTATTGATGGGAGGTTCTCTGTCGCTCTTCATGTGTCGGTGCTCTTCGATGAGGTGGGGGTGTATTTCTCGGAGGGGGAGGGGTGTAATGAGGAGTATTGATGGGAGGTTCTCTGTCGCTCTTCAGGTGTCGGTGCTCTTTGATGAGGTGGGGTGTATTTCTCGGAGGAGGAGGGGTGTAGTCTGGAGGAGTATTGATGGGATGTTAGGGGATGGGATGTTGTTAGGGGGCACACTTTAGTGGCACTGGTAGGTGACACTGATGAGGCATGGGTAGGGGGCACACTTTAGTGGCACTGGTAGGTGACACTGATGAGGCACGGGTAGGGGGCACACTTTAGTGGCACTGGTAGGTGACACTGATGAGGCACGGGTAGGGAGCACACTTTAATGACACTGGTAGGTGACACTGATGAGGCACGGGTAGGGGGCACACTTTAGTGGCACTGGTAGGTGACACTGATGAGGCACGGGTAGGGGGCACACTTTAGTGGCACTGGTAGGTGACACTGATGAGGCACGGGTAGGGGGCACACTTTAGTGGCACTGGTAGGTGACACTGATGAGGCACGGGTAGGGGGGCACACTTTAGTGGCACTGGTAGGTGACACTGATGAGGCACGGGTAGGGGGCACACTTTAGTGGCACTGGTAGGTGACACTGATGAGGCACGGGTAGGGGGCACACTTTAGTGGCACTGGTAGGTGACACTGATGAGGCACGGGTAGGGGGCACACTTTAGTGGCACTGGAAGGTGACACTGATGAGGCACGGGTAGGGGGCACACTTTAGTGGCACTGGTAGGTGACACTGATGAGGCACGGGTAGGGGGCACACTTTAGTGGCACTGGTAGGTGACACTGATGAGGCACGGGTAGGGGGCACACTTTAGTGACACTGGTAGGTGACACTGATGAGGCACGGGTAGGGGGCACACTTTAGTGACACTGGTAGGTGACACTGATGAGGCACGGGTAGGGGGCATACTTTAGTGGCACTGGTAGGTGACACTGATGAGGCACGGGTAGGGGGGCACACTTTAGTGACACTGGTAGGTGACACTGATGAGGCACGGGTAGGGGGCACACTTTAGTGGCACTGGTAGGTGACACTGATGAGGCACGGGTAGGGGGCACAGACTAGCGGCACTGGTAGGTGACACTGATGAGGCACGGGTAGGGGGCACACTTTAGTGGCACTGGTAGGTGACACTGATGAGGCACGGGTAGGGGGCATACTTTAGTGGCACTGGTAGGTGACACTGATGAGGCACGGGTAGGGGGCACACTTTAGTGGCACTGGTAGGTGACACTGATGAGGCACGGGTAGGGGGCACACTTTAGTGGCACTGGTAGGTGACACTGATGAGGCACGGGTAGGGGGCACACTTTAGTGGCACTGGTAGGTGACACTGATGAGGCACGGGTAGGGGGCACAGACTAGCGGCACTGATGGGCACATATTGGGACCGATGTCCCTGTAACAGAAGCTGGTTACTGGCTGCTTTATTTTCTCCTTCCGCTGATTGTGAGAATAAAAAAGCAGATAATCGGCTTCTGTTTACTTCCGTGATCAGCTGTTGGCTGAGAGCTGATCATGTGATAAAGTGCCGCAGCGATTGGCTCTTTACCCTGTTCTGTGATCAGCTGAGTGGGAAGAACTCGATGATTGGAGAGCGCGCCGCAGGGGGCACGTGAGCGGCACCATCACGGGAGGACATCTGTGGTCTCCCTCCCACCACCGGAAGGCCGCGCTGTAACAGTCTTTCTATAGTGCCGGTGGAAAGTAGTTAACGGCTTGCCGACCAGCCGCCGCGGTTGTACTGCGGAAACGCGGCTCTGCGAATCGCCGTCATGTTACGTTGCTTCCATATTCAGCCACTAGGGGCGCGCGTGCTCGTCCATGAAACCGATGCCATCACCCGGAGAACAGCGATCTGTGTGTTTCTTATCTGAGGGGAGAAGAGACAGATCATCTGTTCACACAGAGTATGAAGAGCCATCTGTCATCTCCCCTACACAGTCCCCTCCCCCCCTTCAGTTAGAACATGTAGTAGAGGACGCATTAACCCCTTGATCGCCCCCTAGTGTTAACCCCTTCCCTGCCAGTGACATGTTTACAGTAATTGATGCATATTTATAGCATTGATCGCTGTATAAATGCCAATAGTCCCAAAAAATGTGTCAAAATTGTCCGACGTGTCCGCCATGTTGCCGTCCCGGTAAAAGTTGCAAGTCGCCGGCATTACTAGTAAAAATAATAAAATAATAAATATGCCATAACTATCCCTATTTTGTAGACGCTTTACCTTTTGCGTAAACCAATCAATATACACTTATTGATTTTTTTTTTTCTACAAAAATATGTAGAATACGTGTCGGCCTAAACTGGGGAAAAAATATTTTTTATATATCTTTGGGGGATATTTATTATAGCAAAAAGTAAAAAAAACATTGCTTTGTTTTATATTTTGTTTTCAAAATTGTCGCTTTTTTTGTTTATAACGCAAAAAAGAAAAAATGAAGAGGCGATTAAATACCTCCAAAAGAAAGCTCTATTTGTGGTGGGGGGGGGGGGCATTTATTTATTTATTTATTTTTGGATGCTACGTCACCCAACTGCATAATGGTCAGTTAAAGCGACACAGTGCTGAATTGCAAAAAGTTCTCTGGTCAGGAGGGGGGGTAAAATCTTTCGGGGCTGAAGCGGTTAAAGTGGTTGTAAAAAGAAAAAGCACCTGGGTGCAGCAGCCCCCTCCTTATACTTACCTGAGCCAGTAATGTGCAGGAGGTCAGTGGCTCTCCCGGGTCTCTTCTCATTCATTGGCTCTGTATACTGTCAATCTGAGATAATGAGAGGGGGGGGGGCTGAGCTGCACTCTGTGACTGGGCACACCGAGCAATAACTTGGGATGGAGCCCTGCTCAGGTGCCCCCCAGAGCAAGCAGCTGGGAAGGTCTGTAATTATGAACTGGTAATAACGGGAAGAACTACTCATGAAATAGACCTTTCAGATGGTGAGTTGGGCGGGGGGCGGTAAAAACAGGCATCTGATGTAGTTTTGCAGTCTGGATGTTTGGGACTGAGCAGTATAGAGGTATATAGTGTAAGCTTTGTGCTGTCAGTGTGATCTCCCGCCCCGGGATTGGAGAGGTCTGTGCTGCTCACATAACATTGTCTCGCCTCTTCTGGCTGATTTCTGAGGTGCTGCGGCCCGATTCCTCCCATGATCACAATTAGGGTTGTCACCTTTTCTTCACGTCAAACCCAAACACTTGATCGGTGCACACCAATTTTTATTATAGTATAAACTATAGATATATTTTGGTATTAAATAATATTTCTAATCATATGAAGTTAATAACAAGAGTCCCCCTTTACGTCAGAGTCCACGGAGTCCCCCCTTTATATCTGAACTCACAGAGTTCCCTTTCACTCTAAGGGGGGACTCTGCAGACTCTGATGTAAGGGAGAATTCTGGGGACTCTAACATAAGGGATGCTCTGGGAACCCTGATTTAAGGGGGGACACTGAGAACACTGATGTATGGAGAGAACCCTGATTTACCTTAGTGTACTCTCTCAGAGGCAGGAGAGAGAAGGGGTAGACTTCAGACACGGAGGGATGGTGAGCTCACTCACCCTTTGGAAGTCAGCACCTCTCATCCAAATGTATCTGAGGCTGCTGGGCTTCAAATTTTCGGCCCCCACTTTCCTTTTTCTGAGGCACAGCACCAGGCATTGGAATGTGGGCAGACAAAGAGGAGTAGGGGGTGGGGGGAAGAGGTGCAGATTGAGCCCTCTCTCCTCTCCTGTCTGTGTGTGTTTTGTTGGGGAAGAGGGAATTGTTAGTGCTGGCTTTGGGCTGTGTGAAAGAGAGTGTTACAGACACTCTCAGCTTAGACAACTGCAGCCAGCAACCCAGCTGGGAGGCCATAGTACAGTTTAAATAATGTGTCTGGGTCTCAGACAGTCTGAAACCCGGACACATGATTCCAAACCCGAACTGTCCGGGTGAATCCTGGACAGGTGGCAACCCTAATCACAATAGTCTCTCTAGGGCTGAAACAACTAATCCATTATGAAATGAATCGATTCCTATTTTCATAATCGATGAATCGGCCGGTAACCTAATGGGTTAAAAAAACCTAAAATGAGCCCTTTATAATACAAAGATAGCAAATAATCGCTACTATAAATATTCCTGTCACTGTTCTAAAGTAAAAAATGAACCCCTTTCAGTAGTGATTATCGGCTTTTTCTACTATAAAGGGCTCATTTTAGTTTTTTAGTTTTTAACCCCATTATGTTACTAAACGCGTTAGACCCGGTTCACATCTATGCGTTTTTGGTGCTTTTTGCAGAAATGCACTGCAGTTCATTTCCATGGTTTCCTATGGGACACGTTCACATCTGAAAGGGGCGGGGACTTTTAAACGCAAAATAATGCTTTATTGGTTCAATATACTTCAATGGAGAAGCTGCAGAAAAGCGTGTCATGTGTTTTTGCAGCAATTTGTGTGCCCAAAAAAAATGTAAAAATACAAATTGCAGAAAAATCACGTGCGCAAAAATCAAAACGCACAGCAAAAGGCACTGCAGAAACAGATCAAAAGCAAACTGCATAGGTGTGTACCGAGCCTTGTGCTGACCACACCGATCACTTTTCAGATGAGAATATTCAGACTAAAAATCTTTCTACATTCGCTGAATGAAAGAATTTTGTTTGAAATTTTCACTTGTTTTTAAAATGAAGGTAATATCTGAATGAAAACCACATCCACTGTCTGAAAATTCCTTCCACTAAGACCTTTTCTGTTATTTCTACATTTTCCCCTCACTGTGGTTGAAAATGAACGTCAATTTGATCCACTTTTTTTTTTTTAAGGTTATTAAGCGATTAATCGGCCAACTAATGGATGGTGAAAATAATGGTTAGTTGCAGCCCTAATTCTCTCCCAGTGTTGCTGGGAGAAACCTTGAAACACAACGTACATCCTCCAAGCTAATGAAGCCAATCCTCTTTTATTCACAGATGTGTCCATCACCAACGTTCGCCATCCCAGCTTCACCATTCATGCAGAAGTTTGCTTATGGAACCCGTGTCAGCGTTTACCTGATGAAAAGGTCAGCTCAGCATTCATCATCTTGTTTTGTCGGAGAATAAAGGTGGGGGGAGGGGGAGAATGTTCCAAAATAGATGACAAAGTAGGACGTGTTACTAGTCAGCAAATCTAGGACAGGTAAGTCCTGCATATTGGTGACTACATATCGGAAGTGAAGGCCGGGTTCACACTTGTGGGAATTGGATGAGGGTTTCCCCGCATCCATTTCACATGACGGGAGAGTGTGACCGGCTGTCATTGGAGCCGCTTCACACATCTCCGGGGCGGCTACAGAGCGCACTGCAGAAGGGTCCGGTGTGTCTTTGGCTGTTTTCAGGTCTGAATTGAGGCAAAATTCTGCCCCCCCCCATAAAAAACGGAGAACAGGGGCGCTCCACAAACTGTGTGAACCCAGCCTTAAATCGGAGCTCCGCCCAAAAGGGATGTACTGCTTTTACCACCCCCCATTACCTAGTTTCAACAGGTTCCTGCACCCACTTCTGCTTGGGCAGAAGTTCTCACCCCTCCCCCCTGCGATTTTCTGGGAAACGTCACAGGTCCCAGAAGATTGCATGACCTGTGGAGAGGCAGCCGCCTTTTCCAGGCTTTACTGTCTCAGGGCCGCTCTGTGCAGTTAAGTAGTATAACATGTTCTTCTAAAGTCTGTGGTTTTTTGTTTATTGAAAAACATAATTTTAAGGTTCAAAGCAAGTTTCTCGGCCCCCTAGTATTTCTGGCTATGGCCAATGTAAGTAAGGGCTAATCATTTATGTAGAATTTACAGAAGCAGCTGGGACTGGTGTCTAGCTATGGGGAGGAGTGGAGGATCAGCCCTGCTTTAACCACTTAAGGACCGCCTCGCGCCAATATATACGTCGGCAGAATGGCACGGCTGGACACAATCACGTACCGGTACGTGATTCTTTAAGTGCCCAGCCGTGGGTCGGGAGCGCGCGGCTGGCTCCCGACCCGGTCCTGTGATCTGTGGCCGCGGGACCAGCGGACCCGATCGCCGCTGGTGTCCCGCGATCGGGTCACAGAGCTGAAGAAGGAGGAGAGGTCTGTGTAAACAAGCCTCTCCCCGTGCTTCCCTGAGGGGCTGTCACCGATCGTCTCTTGTTCTGGGCGCGTCTCCGATCTCAGTAAAGAAACATCGGCTCTTTACCCATGTGATCAGCTGTGTCCAATCATATGTAAACAAGGAAATGGCAGTTATCTGCTTGACTCTCTCACTGAAAGAGTGGGAGGAGAGAGCCGATCAGCAGCATTTCCTCACAGGGGAGACCTGTACATATCATCGGTGCCGCCTCATCTGTGTCCCATCGGTGCCACCTCATCTGTGTCCCATCGGTGCCACCTCATCTGTGCCCCATCGGTGTCGCCTCATCTGTGCCCCATCGGTGTCGCCTCATCTGTGCCCCATCTGTACCCCATCGGTGCCGCCTCATCTGTACCCCATCGGTGCCGCCTCATCTGTGCCCCATCTGTACCCCATCGGTGCTGCCTCATCTGTACCCCATCGGTGCCGCCTCATCTGTGCCCCATCTGTACCCCATCGGTGCCGCCTCATCTGTACCCCATCGGTGCAGGAGAAAAATGACTTATTTACAACATTTTCTAACAGAAACAGACTTTTTTTTGTTTGTTTGTTTTACAATATTTGGTCTTGAGTATTGAGGTGGTTAATGGCCCCTTTTCATATCCACCAAATCCTCTACAATTCTGCGGCAGTGCTTAGTATTATTCTTAAAATCAATTCCTGTGTCCCCATGGAGCTCCTTGGATTTCAGGCCCCTAAATGTGTCACATCTTCTTCTGTCTAATGGACAACGAAGCTCTTGATTCGAATGTCAAATGCTAGTTTGTACTGGTCCGAGGAGCTGGCATTTTACAGCTGTGTGATGGGAGGAAGATGATTTTCTTTTTCTTTAAACTCCCATCAAGTAGGGCTATGTGGTAGACTTTAAATTCTGATTCTGATTGTGCCGTCTGTAATCAATAACTGTTCATCTCCATTCTCTGTCCAGAGGAATCCTTCATGGATGACTTTGATGAGGGCGCTTATTACGAAGCTTTGGGCACGAGACCGGCACTTAACATGGACAAGCTGGATGAGTCCTACCAGAAGGTGATTGAATTGTTCTTCGTGTGCACCAGCGAGAACCCCAAGGAACGGCCTTCTGCACCTCCAATTGTGGAGGCCTTGGAAGCGCAGGGGGTCAAGTAGTCATTTAGAATTCTGTTTAAAGGTTTCTGTTGGAATGGTTTTAATGTTTTTAACTATGAGAAGGCAGCTTTGTGTTGCTGTAATGTTTTCTAGAATGGTAGATTAGAGCAATGGTGAGCTCTGCTCTTCATCAGAGGTACTAATGCTGCCATATGAGGCTAGAAGTAAACTCAGCAGTTATGTCCCACGTAGCAGGTCCCTGACATCATGTATGTCATTCCAATGTGAAAGTATTGCTGGCCTTGCTGTATATAGCACTGAGGCACACAAACCTACCTCTAGCCAATGATGGTGCCACCTTTTGGAGTCTTCCTGAAGACACTTCTGCTGCCCCCATCCATCATGGTCACATCCTATAAGGCACATGCCCAGCCCAGCTTTTATTTTAGAATAACTGTGGCAACCAGGTATTACAAGGGTGTTTGGGTGCTGGAGGTAGGGTTTGATTTGTACAAAACCTAAACGTGATACAAGGTGCACTTTCATATGGGGGGAAAGTGTAAATGGAGAGTTTACTTCCCACTTTACCTCCAGCAACCCCTTTGCAGTTCTCTACACATAACTGCAGCAAACAGCCCTCAAGTACCTATTGACTTATGTAAGCTGCCCTAAGGTCCTACCAGGCTGCTGTATGCCAGATACTTCTAGTTCTGAGCCATGGTTGGGATTTCTTTGTAAATCTGAGACATTGATTGGCTGCTCAGACCAAGGAAGATACTTTTTGGGCCTTTGCATAGCATAGAACCTGTTCCTCCTGCCCTACTAGAAGTATTAAAGAAAAAAGCTGGAGGGAGTTTGCTTGTAGGCACGGCCTGCTGTCCTCTCCAAGATGGCTGCCTGGAGCTCATAGCAGAAGATGATTAGTCTTTAGTAGGTTCCTGCTGGTGTTTTGTCAGATTAGGCGAACCGTCAAAGTGTAACGCAAGTGACGTTTCGTCGCCGCCATCTTGCTACACCCCACACTTGTCCCTAGTGAGGATACGGTGAGAAGGGGGAAAGCAGACATCTTGTTACACCCCGTACTCCTCCACGGTAAGGATACAGTGAGAAGGGGTAAGGGGACATCTTGTTACACCCCGTACACCTCCACAGTAAGGATACAGTGAGAAGGGGGTAAGCGGACATCTTGTTACACCCCGTACACCTCCACAGTAAGGATACAGTGAGAAGGGGGTAAGGGGACATCTTGTTACACCCCGTACTCCTCCACGGTAAGGATACAGTGAGAACGGGTAAGGGGACATCTTGTTACACCCCGTACACCTCCACAGTAAGGATACAGTGAGAAGGGGGTAAGCGGACATCTTGTTACACCCCGTACACCTCCACAGTAAGGATACAGTGAGAAGGGGGTAAGGGGACATCTTGTTACACCCTGTACACCTCCACGGTAAGGATACAGTGAGAACGGGTAAGGGGACATCTTGTTACACCCCGTACACCTCCACAGTAAGGATACAGTGAGAAGGGGGTAAGGGGACATCTTGTTACACCCCGTACACCTCCACGGTAAGGATACAGTGAGAACGGGTAAGGGGACATCTTGTTACACCCCGTACACCTCCACAGTAAGGATACAGTGAGAAGGGGTAAGCGGACATCTTGTTACACCCCGTACACCTCCACAGTAAGGATACAGTGAGAAGGGGGTAAGGGGGCATCTTGTTACACCCCGTACACCTCCACAGTAAGGATACAGTGAGAAGGGGGTAAGCGGACATCTTGTTACACCCCGTACACCTCCACAGTAAGGATACAGTGAGAAGCTGTAAGCGGACATCTTGCTACACCCCGTACACCTCCACGGTAGGATACAGTGAGAAGGGGTAAGGGGACATCTTGTTACACCCCGTTCACCTCCACAGTAAGGATACAGTGAGAAGGGGGTAAGGGGACATCTTGTTACACCCTGTACACCTCCACAGTAAGGATACTGTGAGAAGGGGGTAAGGGGACATCTTGTTACACCCTGTACACCTCCACGGTAAGGATACAGTGAGAAGGGGGTAAGGGGACATCTTGTTACACCCCGTACACCTCCACGGTAAGGATACAGTGAGAAGGGGGTAAGGGGACATCTTGTTACACCCTGTACACCTCCACAGTAAGGATACTGTGAGAAGGGGGTAAGCGGACATCTTGTTACACCCTGTACACCTCCACAGTAAGGATACAGTGAGAAGGGGGTAAGGGGACATCTTGTTACACCCCGTACACCTCCACAGTAAGGATACAGTGAGAAGGGGGTAAGGGGACATCTTGTTACACCCTGTACACCTCCACGGTAAGGATACTGTGAGAAGGGGGTAAGGGGACATCTTGTTACACCCCGTACTCCTCCACAGTAAGGATACAGTGAGAAGGGGGTAAGGGGACATCTTGTTACACCCCGTACACCTCCACAGTAAGGATACAGTGAGAAGGGGTAAGCGGACATCTTGTTACACCCCGTACACCTCCACGGTAAGGATACAGTGAGAAGGGGGTAAGGGGACATCTTGTTACACCCCGTACACCTCCACGGTAAGGATACAGTGAGAAGGGGGTAAGGGGACATCTTGTTACACCCCGTACACCTCCACGGTAAGGATACAGTGAGAAGGGGGTAAGGGGACATCTTGTTACACCCTGTACACCTCCACGGTAAGGATACTGTGAGAAAGGGTAAGCGGACATCTTGTTACACCCTGTACACCTCCACAGTAAGGATACAGTGAGAAGGGGGTAAGCGGACATCTTGTTACACTCCGTACACCTCCACAGTAAGGATACTGTGAGAAGGGGGTAAGGGGACATCTTGTTACACCCCGTACACCTCCACAGTAAGGATACAGTGAGAAGGGGGTAAGCGGACATCTTGTTACACCCCGTACACCTCCACGGTAAGGATACAGTGAGAAGGGGGTAAGCGGACATCTTGTTACACCCCGTACACCTCCACAGTAAGGATACAGTGAGAAGGGGTAAGCGGACATCTTGTTACACCCCGTACACCTCCACAGTAAGGATACAGTGAGAAGGGGTAAGCGGACATCTTGTTACACCCCGTACACCTCCACAGTAAGGATACTGTGAGAAGGGGGTAATGGGACATCTTGTTACACCCCGTACACCTCCACAGTAAGGATACAGTGAGAAGGGGGTAAGGGGACATCTTGTTACACCCCGTACACCTCCACAGTAAGGATACAGTGAGAAGGGGTAAGGGGACATCTTGTTACACCCCGTACACCTCCACAGTAGGGATACAGTGAGAAGGGGGTAAGGGGACATCTTGTTACACCCTGTACACCTCCACAGTGAGGATACTGTGAGAAGGGGGTTAGCGGACATCTTGTTACACCCTGTACACCTCCACAGTAAGGATACAGTGAGAAGCTGTAAGCGGACATCTTGCTACACCCCGTACACCTCCACGGTAGGATACAGTGAGAAGGGGTAAGGGGACATCTTGTTACACCCCGTTCACCTCCACAGTAAGGATACAGTGAGAAGGGGGTAAGGGGACATCTTGTTACACCCTGTACACCTCCACGGTAAGGATACAGTGAGAAGGGGGTAAGGGGACATCTTGTTATACCCCGTACACCTCCACGGTAAGGATACAGTGAGAAGGGGGTAAGGGGACATCTTGTTACACCCTGTACACCTCCACAGTAAGGATACAGTGAGAAGGGGGTAAGCGGACATCTTGTTACACCCCGTACACCTCCACAGTAAGGATACAGTGAGAAGCTGTAAGCGGACATCTTGCTACACCCCGTACACCTCCACGGTAGGATACAGTGAGAAGGGGTAAGGGGACATCTTGTTACACCCCGTTCACCTCCACAGTAAGGATACAGTGAGAAGGGGGTAAGGGGACATCTTGTTACACCCTGTACACCTCCACAGTAAGGATACTGTGAGAAGGGGGTAAGGGGACATCTTGTTACACCCTGTACACCTCCACGGTAAGGATACAGTGAGAAGGGGGTAAGGGGACATCTTGTTACACCCCGTACACCTCCACGGTAAGGATACAGTGAGAAGGGGGTAAGGGGACATCTTGTTACACCCTGTACACCTCCACAGTAAGGATACTGTGAGAAGGGGGTAAGCGGACATCTTGTTACACCCTGTACACCTCCACAGTAAGGATACAGTGAGAAGGGGGTAAGGGGACATCTTGTTACACCCCGTACACCTCCACGGTAAGGATACAGTGAGAAGGGGGTAAGGGGACATCTTGTTACACCCTGTACACCTCCACAGTAAGGATACTGTGAGAAGGGGGTAAGCGGACATCTTGTTACACCCTGTACACCTCCACAGTAAGGATACAGTGAGAAGGGGGTAAGGGGACATCTTGTTACACCCCGTACACCTCCACAGTAAGGATACAGTGAGAAGGGGGTAAGGGGACATCTTGTTACACCCTGTACACCTCCACAGTAAGGATACTGTGAGAAGGGGGTAAGGGGACATCTTGTTACACCCTGTACACCTCCACAGTAAGGATACTGTGAGAAGGGGGTAAGGGGACATCTTGTTACACCCTGTACACCTCCACGGTAAGGATACAGTGAGAAGGGGGTAAGGGGACATCTTGTTACACCCCGTACACCTCCACAGTAAGGATACAGTGAGAAGGGGGTAAGCGGACATCTTGTTACACCCCGTACACCTCCACAGTAAGGATACAGTGAGAAGCTGTAAGCGGACATCTTGCTACACCCCGTACACCTCCACGGTAGGATACAGTGAGAAGGGGTAAGGGGACATCTTGTTACACCCCGTTCACCTCCACAGTAAGGATACAGTGAGAAGGGGGTAAGGGGACATCTTGTTACACCCTGTACACCTCCACGGTAAGGATACAGTGAGAAGGGGGTAAGGGGACATCTTGTTACACCCCGTACACCTCCACGGTAAGGATACAGTGAGAAGGGGGTAAGGGGACATCTTGTTACACCCTGTACACCTCCACGGTAAGGATACTGTGAGAAAGGGTAAGCGGACATCTTGTTACACCCTGTACACCTCCACAGTAAGGATACAGTGAGAAGGGGGTAAGCGGACATCTTGTTACACTCCGTACACCTCCACAGTAAGGATACTGTGAGAAGGGGGTAAGGGGACATCTTGTTACACCCCGTACACCTCCACAGTAAGGATACAGTGAGAAGGGGGTAAGCGGACATCTTGTTACACCCCGTACACCTCCACGGTAAGGATACAGTGAGAAGGGGGTAAGCGGACATCTTGTTACACCCCGTACACCTCCACAGTAAGGATACAGTGAGAAGGGGTAAGCGGACATCTTGTTACACCCCGTACACCTCCACAGTAAGGATACAGTGAGAAGGGGTAAGCGGACATCTTGTTACACCCCGTACACCTCCACAGTAAGGATACTGTGAGAAGGGGGTAATGGGACATCTTGTTACACCCCGTACACCTCCACAGTAAGGATACAGTGAGAAGGGGGTAAGGGGACATCTTGTTACACCCCGTACACCTCCACAGTAAGGATACAGTGAGAAGGGGTAAGGGGACATCTTGTTACACCCCGTACACCTCCACAGTAGGGATACAGTGAGAAGGGGGTAAGGGGACATCTTGTTACACCCTGTACACCTCCACAGTGAGGATACTGTGAGAAGGGGGTTAGCGGACATCTTGTTACACCCTGTACACCTCCACAGTAAGGATACAGTGAGAAGCTGTAAGCGGACATCTTGCTACACCCCGTACACCTCCATGGTAGGATACAGTGAGAAGGGGTAAGGGGACATCTTGTTACACCCCGTTCACCTCCACAGTAAGGATACAGTGAGAAGGGGGTAAGGGGACATCTTGTTACACCCTGTACACCTCCACGGTAAGGATACAGTGAGAAGGGGGTAAGGGGACATCTTGTTATACCCCGTACACCTCCACGGTAAGGATACAGTGAGAAGGGGGTAAGGGGACATCTTGTTACACCCTGTACACCTCCACGGTAAGGATACAGTGAGAAGGGGGTAAGGGGACATCTTGTTACACCCTGTACACCTCCACGGTAAGGATACTGTGAGAAAGGGTAAGCGGACATCTTGTTACACCCTGTACACCTCCACAGTAAGGATACAGTGAGAAGGGGGTAAGCGGACATCTTGTTACACTCCGTACACCTCCACAGTAAGGATACTGTGAGAAGGGGGTAAGGGGACATCTTGTTACACCCTGTACACCTCCACAGTAAGGATACAGTGAGAAGGGGGTAAGGGGACATCTTGTTACACCCCGTACGCCTCCACAGTAAGGATACAGTGAGAAGGGGGTAAGGGGACATCTTGTTACACCCCGTACACCTCCACAGTAAGGATACTGTGAGAAGGGGGTAAGGGGACATCTTGTTACACCCCGTACACCTCCACAGTAAGGATACAGTGAGAAGGGGGTAAGCGGACATCTTGTTACACCCCGTACACCTCCACGGTAAGGATACAGTGAGAAGGGGGTAAGCGGACATCTTGTTACACCCCGTACACCTCCACGGTAAGGATACTGTGAGAAAGGGTAAGCGGACATCTTGTTACACCCCGTACACCTCCACAGTAAGGATACAGTGAGAAGGGGTAAGGGGACATCTTGTTACACCCCGTACACCTCCACAGTAAGGATACTGTGAGAAGGGGGTAAGGGGACATCTTGTTACACCCCGTACACCTCCACAGTAAGGATACTGTGAGAAGGGGGTAAGGGGACATCTTGTTACACCCCGTACACCTCCACAGTAAGGATACAGTGAGAAGGGGGTAAGCGGACATCTTGTTACACCCCGTACACCTCCACGGTAAGGATACAGTGAGAAGGGGGTAAGCGGACATCTTGTTACACCCCGTACACCTCCACGGTAAGGATACTGTGAGAAAGGGTAAGCGGACATCTTGTTACACCCCGTACACCTCCACAGTAAGGATACAGTGAGAAGGGGTAAGGGGACATCTTGTTACACCCCGTACACCTCCACAGTAGGGATACAGTGAGAAGGGGGTAAGGGGACATCTTGTTACACCCTGTACACCTCCACAGTGAGGATACTGTGAGAAGGGGGTTAGCGGACATCTTGTTACACCCTGTACACCTCCACAGTAAGGATACAGTGAGAAGGGGGTAAGGGGACATCTTGTTACACCCCGTACACCTCCACAGTAAGGATACAGTGAGAAGGGGGTAAGGGGACATCTTGTTACACCCTGTACACCTCCACAGTAGGGATACAGTGGGAAGGGGGTAAGGGGACATCTTGTTACACCCCGTACACCTCCACAGTGAGGATACTGTGAGAAGGGGGTAAGCGGACATCTTGTTACACCCCGTACACCTCCACGGTAAGGATACAGTGAGAAGGGGTAAGCGGACACCTTGTTACACCCCGTACACCTCCACAGTAAGGATACAGTGAGAAGGGGGTAAGCGGACATCTTGTTACACCCTGTACACCTCCACGGTAAGGATACAGTGAGAAGGGGGTAAGCGGACATCTTGTTACACCCCGTACACCTCCACAGTAAGGATACAGTGAGAAGGGGTAAGCGGACATCTTGTTACACCCCGTACACCTCCACAGTAAGGATACTGTGAGAAGGGGGTAATGGGACATCTTGTTACACCCCGTACACCTCCACAGTGAGGATGCTGTGAGAAGGGGGTAAGCGGACATCTTGTTACACCCTGTACACCTCCACAGTAAGGATACAGTGAGAAGGGGTAAGCGGACATCTTGTTACACCCCGTACACCTCCACGGTAAGGATACAGTGAGAAGGGGTAAGCGGACATCTTGTTACACCCTGTACACCTCCACGGTAAGGATACAGTGAGAAGGGGGTAAGGGGACATCTTGTTACACCCTGTACACCTCCACAGTAAGGATACAGTGAGAAGGGGTAAGCGGACATCTTGTTACACCCTGTACACCTCCACGGTAAGGATACAGTGAGAAGGGGTAAGCGGACATCTTGTTACACCCTGTACACCTCCACGGTAAGGATACAGTGAGAAGGGGGTAAGGGGACATCTTATTACACCCCGTACACCTCCACAGTAAGGATACAGTGAGAAGGGGGTAAGGGGACATCTTATTACACCCCGTACACCTCCACGGTAAGGATACAGTGAGAAGGGGGTAAGGGGACATCTTATTACACCCCGTACACCTCCACAGTAAGGATACAGTGAGAAGGGGGTAAGCGGACATCTTGTTACACCCCGTACACCTCCACGGTAAGGATACAGTGAGAAGGGGGTAAGGGGACATCTTGTTACACCCCGTACACCTCCACAGTAAGGATACAGTGAGAAGGGGTAAGCGGACATCTTGTTACACCCCGTACACCTCCACAGTAAGGATACAGTGAGAAGGGGTAAGCGGACATCTTGTTACACCCCGTACACCTCCACAGTAAGGATACAGTGAGAAGGGGGTAAGGGGACATCTTGTTACACCCCGTACACCTCCACAGTAAGGATACAGTGAGAAGGGGTAAGCGGACATCTTGTTACACCCCGTACACCTCCACAGTAAGGATACAGTGAGAAGGGGTAAGCGGACATCTTGTTACACCCTGTACACCTCCACAGTAAGGATACAGTGAGAAGGGGGTAAGGGGACATCTTGTTACACCCCGTACACCTCCACAGTAAGGATACAGTGAGAAGGGGTAAGCGGACATCTTGTTACACCCCGTACACCTCCACAGTAAGGATACAGTGAGAAGGGGGTAAGGGGACATCTTGTTACACCCCGTACACCTCCACAGTAAGGATACAGTGAGAAGGGGTAAGCGGACATCTTGTTACACCCCGTACACCTCCACGGTAAGGATACAGTGAGAAGGGGTAAGCGGACATCTTGTGTTAGGGGGTTAGCTCGGTAGCGGGTGTGTGTGACCCCCTGGATGGGTTCACAACACAAAGTCAGACACAGCAGACAGCGGTGTAGGTGCAAAAAAACAAAAGATCCGGTTTATTTAGGCTACATGCAGTGATACATATAACAGCCAAACAAAATAAAACAAGAAAATAAATCCTGGTCAGTTTGACCTCTAACTACACACGTAGACTCCCTGTCTAACAACTGGGTGCAGCCTTGTGCTGCCCCAGTCCCTGTCTCTATTGTAGGGTTTTGCCACACAGGCGTTAACTCACCGCACAGAACAGATCTCAGACTCCCCAGTCTATACACATAAAACTGGTTCCAGGATGGAGCATCTCCCTAAGCATGCTGGGGTTTTTTGTAGAGGCCTTAATGAGCCCACTTACTACAGCTGGGCTCATTAACTCTTCCCCTCTAATTGTAAAAGTCTGCATAAAGCTTGAATCTAGGACACACATATTTCCCATCCTGAATACAACCAGGTGATTTTACCTGCGTGCTGCCACATACCCCCCCCCCTCTTGTTTCAACCTTGGGGTTGTAACACAAGCAGCCAGACACGCATGTATCCGAGACAAAGCATCCACATTCCCCATTTTAACACCAGGGCGATGCTTAACTGTAAAGTTAAATTCCTGTAGGACCAGGAACCACCTATTTACCCTTCTATTGGTCTCCTTGTTCTGAGCCATCCACTTTAAAGGAGCGTGATCAGTCACCAGGTCAAAGTGCCTACCTAGCAGATAGTACCGAAGGGAATCTAGAGCCCACTTCACTGCTAAACATTCCTTCTCAATCGTGGAGTAATTTACCTCATGGGACTTCAACTTCCTGCTGAGGTAAATGACTGGGTGCTCTTCCCCGTTCCAGACCTGGGATAACACTGCTCCTAACCCAACGTCTGATGCATCAGTTTGTACCACAAAGTCCTTAGAGAAGTCTGGTGAGTACAACACTGGCTGGCTACATAAGGCTGTTTTTAAGGACTGAAATGCTTCTTCAGCCTCTGGGGACCATTTAACCATGACCGACTCTTTCCCTTTTGTCAGGTTGGTGAGGGGCACAGCCTGAGAAGTAAAATGGGGAATGAATCGTCGATAATAGCCAGCGATTCCCAGAAAGGCTCGTACCTGTTTCTTGCTGTTGGGACGTGGCCAACTCTGTATGGCCTCGACTTTATTGACTTGGGGTTTTATCACCCCCCTCCCAATAGTGTACCCAAGATATTTGGCCTCCTCCTGTCCAATGGTACACTTCTTTGGATTGGCCGTAAACCCAGCTTCCCGGATAGAGTCTAGGACTGCTTGTACTTTTGGCAAATGTGAGACCCAGTCTGTGCTATGGATAATCACATCATCCAGGTAAGCTGCAGCATATTTCTGATGGGGCCTCAGAATCTTATCCATTTTCCGCTGGAATGTTGCCGGTGCATTCTGTAACCCAAACGGCATTCTCTTATATTGGAATGCCCCATCTGGGGTTACAAACGCAGTTTTCTCCTTGGCCGACTCGGCCAGGGGAATTTGCCAATACCCTTTGGTGAGATCAAGAGTTGTCATATATCGGGCTGTTCCCAGCCGGTCAATCAACTCATCTATACGTGGCATGGGGTAGGTGTCAAATTTTGTAACTTTATTCAATTGTCGAAACAAAACCGCCAGCTCCCATCAGGTTTGGGCACTAGTACGATAGGACTGGACCAGTCACTCTGGGACTCCTCTATCACACCCAATTCCAGCATCCTTTGAACCTCCCCATGTATTGCCTCCCGTCGGGCCTCTGGTATTCTATAAGGTTTTAGTTTTACCCTTTCTCCTGGCGGGGTGATAATGTCATGCTCTACGCCAGATGTTTGTCCTGGCAGCTAAGAGAAAATCTCTTTGTTACAAAGTACAAACTCTTTAACCTCCTGTTGTTGGGGTTTTCGATAAGGTGACTGCTATTCCATCCTCAGGAACTAAGCAATCAGGCTGGGCTTGTGACCAAGTCTCTGCGACTAGGGATTCCCTATCCCTCCAGGCTTTCAGCAGATTGACGTGATAGATCTGCTCCGGCTTTCGCCTTCCTGGCTGTCTAACCCTGTAGTTCACCTCACTAATTTTTTCAATTACTTCATATGGACCTTGCCATTTGGCCAGAAATTTGCTTTCAACCGTAGGGACTAGCACCAAGACCCTATCCCCCGGGGAAAAAGTACGGGTCTTGGCCCCACGGTTGTACACTCTCTGCTGTGCTAACTGCGCTTGGGTCAAATGTTCCTTTACAATTGGCATTACCTGTGCGATTCTATCCTGCATCAGGGCGACATGCTCAATCACACTCCTGTGAGGAGAACTCTCATTTTCCCAAGTTTCCTTGGCGATATCCAGCAGCCCTCTTGGGTGTCTCCCATAGAGCAACTCGAAGGGTGAGAAACCCGTAGAGGATTGGGGTACCTCCCTAATGGCAAACATCAGATAGGGTATTAGACAGTCCCAATTCTTTCCATCTCTATCCACCACCTTCTTTAACCACTTGCTTACTGGGCACTTAAACCCCCCTCAGTCCCAGACCAATTTTCAGCTTTCAGCGCTGATGCACTTTGAATGACAATTGCGCGGTCATACAACACTGTACCCAAATGACATTTTTATCATTTTTTTCCCACAAATAGAGCTTTCTTTTGGTGGTATTTAGTTACAGCTCGGAGTTTTATTTTTTGCTAAACAAACAAAAAAAAAAATCATGTTTTAATAGTTTGTTATAAAATTTTGCAAACGGGTCATTTTTCTCCTTCATTGAAGTGCGCTGATGAGGCGGCACTGATAGGCTGCATTGGTGGGCACTGATGGGCTGCATTGGTGGGCACTGATAGGCTGCATTGGTGGGCACTGATAGGCTGCACTTGTGGGCACTGATAGGCATAGTTAAGGCGGCACTAATAGGCACAGATAAGGCAGCACCGATGGGCACAGATAAGGCGGCACTGATGGGCAAAGATGGGCACAGATAAGATGACACGGATGGGTGGCACGGATAAGTGGCACGGATGGGCACTGATAGGTACCACAGATAGATGGGACTGATGGGCACTGATAGGTGGCACTGATAGGTGGCTCTGATAGGTGGCACTGCTGGGCACTGATGGGCGGCACTGCTGGGCACTGATGGGCGGCACTGCTGGGCACTGATGGGCGGCACTGGGGTGCAGCACCTTTGAGGCAGATTGGGTGGCACTGTGGGTGGCACTGTGGGTGGCACTGTGGGGTGGCACTGTGGGGTGGCACTGTGGGTGGCACTGTGGGGTGGCACTGTGGGCATTATGGGCACAGACGGGGGGCACTTACTTTTACTTTGTTATATTTCAGGATGGCACTGCGGGAGGCAGGTGGGCACTGGCAGGTGGCATGTGGTGCCTTTCATTGCTGGCCGTGATCGGCTTTTTTTTTTTCTCCTCGCGCTGTCAGCGCGAGGAGGAATAATAGCCGATTACCGGCTCCGTTCTATCACATGATCAGCTGTCATTGGCTGACAGCTGATCACGTGATAAGGGGTCGGGATCGACCCCTTACACGGATCGGTGATCAGGCGAGTCTCACGGACTCGCCGATCACAGAGCGCGCCGCGCGCGCCCCTCAGGGGGCGCGCAGGCCGCTCGTAACCAGGACGACGTCAATAGACGTAGTCCTGGAAATCTAGGTCCGCGCTAATGCCGTCATTCGGCAATAGCGCGGTACCCAAGTGGTTAACATTTGTTTTAGGGTTTTGTTGAATCTTTCAACCAACCCATCTGTTTGGGGGTGATACACAGATGTACGCAATTGTGTCACTTTGTACAACTTGCATAGTTCTTTCATTACCCGGGACATAAAGGGTGTACCTTGGTCCGTAAGCAGTTCCTTACAAATACAAATACAAATGCTTCCGGATAACGGGTGGCATAGTCCAATATAACCAAAATGTACTGATGCCCCCTAGCGGACTTCATTATCGGACCTACCAAATCCATTGCTATCCTCTCAAAGGGGACCTCAGTGATAGGAAGAGGTACCAGCGGGTTACGGAAATGTGGCATAGGTGCCGACTTCTGACACACAGGGCAGGAGGAACAATAATTTTCTATTTCCTTCATGACCCCAGGCCAATAGAATCTCTGCAGTACCCTCTCTCTGGTTTTCTCATTCCCCAGATGACCTCCCAGAATGTGCCCATGGGCCAATTCTAACACCAACTTCCTGTAAGGTTTGGGCACTACAAGTTGCTCAATGGTTTCTTCTGCCCTTTGAGCCACTCGATACAGCAGGTCCCTTTCCATAGTGAAGTAAGGATAAGGGCAAGTCTTATCTGGGTTCACTAACTCGCCATCTATTTTCACCACATTTTCCTGTGCCTTTATTAGGGTGGGGTCTTTTAACTGTTCTGTGGCAAAATTTTCCCTGTGAACCTCAAGATCCGAAAACTCCACAGACGGCATGTTTTCATCTGAGGATGTTGATTCCTCCCCAGTTTCTCGAGTTTCCCCCGCCAATACCGACAAGGGAAATTCAGGAGAGTCCTCACCACCCCCAGAGGAATTCTGGTCATCTTCCTGGTCTATAGGGGCACCAGTGGGGGGCTCAGGACAATCCCAGAGTTCCCAGAATTTTGGAAAATCCCTTCCTACAATAGCATCATGTGTTAAGTGAGACACTAAACCCACCTGATGAGAGAGGTTACCTTTGGGGGTCTCAAAAAACACTGAAGTTACAGGATACTCTCGGGGGTCCCCATGCACACAAATAACAGCCACCTTGTTCTTCCCAGAGACCTCTGTAGTAACTAATTCAGCTTTTATCAATGTTACCAGGCTACCTGAATGCAGCAACACATCAACATGTCTACCATTAATACACATTTTACATAAATGTTTCTCAGGTCCCCGAATGGCAGTGCATGCAACTGTCGCAAACATCGACTGACGTCTCTCCCTTATCAAGTCACATTGCATAGGCTCATCCACAACGGGGCAATTGGCTGCAATATGTCCCTCTTGCCGGCAGCGGTAGCAAATAATCTTTTTCGCTGTCTCTTGCAGCATGGGCTTCCTGGGCTGCTCCCGCCAGACCTTAGGTAGAACTCCCACCCTCTCACGCTCTCCACCCTCACCCCTTGGAGTCATCTTACCCGCCACTGGGGATGATCTGGTCTTAGGATGGAAAGTCCGTGAGTCCCTGGAAGAGGTGGTCAGGTTCTCTGTAGCCAAGTACCTCTCAACCAGATCCACAAGTTTATCGGCATTTTCTGGGTCTCCATGGCTTACCCATCTTTGGATGGCAGTAGGAAGAGCTCTCAGGAAACGATCCATAACAACACGTTCCACAATGTTTGGTGCGGTCAAAGTCTCTGGCTGCAGCCACTATCTGCTCAGGTGAATGAGATCATACATTTGAGACCTGGGGGGTTTTCCAACCTGAAAAGTCCAATTATGCACACGCTGAGCCCGGACGGCCAGGGTGACACCCAGCCGTGCCAATATTTCTGCTTTTAGCACCACATAGTCTTTTGCTTGGTCAGGCTCTAGGTCATAATAAGCTTTCTGCGATTCCCCAGTTAACAGAGGGGCCACCAGTCCAGCCCATTGCTCCTTAGGCCACTTTTCCCTTTCAGCAGTCCTTTCAAATGTGGTCAAAAACACCTCCGGATCATCCTCTCCCGTCATTTTTGTCAGTAAACGGCTCACACCAAAGGATGCGGTATTATTGTAACCACTTGCCTCATTGGTCTGCGGACGTTGCTGTATTAATGTCTCTATTTGCTGTCGAAAACTCTGCTCTTGCTTCTGCAACAGGTCTATGAAGCGGGGTTCAGATCGCTGCTGGGCTTGTTGCTGAGCTTCCAGACTCTGCAGGTGAGCTTTCTGCTGGGCTGCAAGGCTCTTTTGTAAAGCCGCATTTGTTTGCTGCTGATTTGCATTTGCTAGAGCCAGCTGTCTCAGTATCTCCTCCATGCTGGCCTTAAAAAAAAAAATGCCAAAATTCTCCACCAACTGTGAGGGGGTTAGCTCGGCAGCGGGTGTGTGTGACCCCCTGGATGGGTTCACAACACAAAGTCAGGCACAGCAGACAGCGTTGTAGGTGCAAAAAAACAAAAGATGCGGTTTATTTATGCTACATGCAGTGAAACATATAACAGCCAAACAAAAATAAAACATGAAAATAAATCCTGGTCAGCTTGACCTCTAATTACACACATGGATTCCCTGTCTAACAACTGAGTGCAGCCTTGTGCAGCACCAGTCCCTGTCTCTGTCTCTGTTGTAGAGGTTTGCCACACAGGCGTTACCTCACCGCACAGAACAGGTGTCACACTCCCCAGTCTTTACAAACACAAAACTGGTTCCAGGATGGAGCATCTCCCTAAGCATGCTGGGGTTTTTGTAGAGGTCTTAATGAGCCCACTTACTTCAGCTGGGCTCATTAACTCTTCCCCTCTAGTTGTACAAGTCTGCATAAAGCCTGAATCTAGGACACACATATTTCCCATCCTGGATACAACCAGGTGACTTTACCTGCGTGCTGCCACACTAGATACACCACATCTATGGGCCTTCCTTTATCTAGATACACCACGTCTACGGGCCTTCCTTTATCTAGATACACCACGTCTACGGGCCTTCCTTTATCTAGATACACCACGTCTACGGGCCTTCCTTTATCTAGATACACCACGTCTACGGGCCTTCCTTTATCTAGATACACCACGTCTACGGGCCTTCCTTTATCTAGATACACCACATCTACGGGCCTTCCTTTATCTAGATACACCACGTCTACGGGCCTTCCTTTATCTAGATACACCACGTCTACGGGCCTTCCTTTATCTAGATACACCACGTCTACGGGCCTTCCTTTATCTAGATACACCACGTCTACGGGCCTTCCTTTATCTAGATACACCACGTCTACGGGCCTTCCTTTATCTAGATACACCACGTCTACGGGCCTTCCTTTATCTAGATACACCACGTCTACGGGCCTTCCTTTATCTAGATACACCACGTCTACGGGCCTTCCTTTATCTAGATACACCACGTCTACGGGCCTTCCTTTATCTAGATACACCACGTCTACGGGCCTTCCTTTATCTAGATACACCACGTCTACGGGCCTTCCTTTATCCAGATACACCACGTCTACGAGGCTTCCTTTATCCAGATACACCACGTCTACGGGCCTTCCTTTATCCAGATACACCACATCTACGGGCCTTCCTTTATCTAGATACACCACGTCTACGGGCCTTCCTTTATCTAGATACACCACGTCTACGAGCCTTCCTTTATCCAGATACACCACGTCTACGGGCATTCCTTTATCTAGATACACCACGTCTACGGGCCTTCCTTTATCTAGATACACCACGTCTACGGGCCTTCCTTTATCTAGATACACCACGTCTACGGGCCTTCCTTTATCTAGATACACCACGTCTACGGGCCTTCCTTTATCTAGATACACCACGTCTACGGGCCTTCCTTTATCTAGATACACCACGTCTACGGGCCTTCCTTTATCTAGATACACCACGTCTACGGGCCTTCCTTTATCTAGATACACCACGTCTACGGGCCTTCCTTTATCTAGATACACCACGTCTACGGACCTTCCTTTATCTAGATACACCACGTCTACGGGCCTTCCTTTATCTAGATACACCACGTCTACGGGCCTTCCTTTATCTAGATACACCACGTCTACGAGCCTTCCTTTATCTAGATACACCACGTCTACGGGCCTTCCTTTATCTAGATACACCACGTCTACGAGCCTTCCTTTATCTAGATACACCACGTCTACGGGCCTTCCTTTATCTAGATACACCACGTCTAAGGGCCTTCCTTTATCTAGATACACCACGTCTACGGACCTTCCTTTATCTAGATACACCACGTCTACGGACCTTCCTTTATCAGTCATTCTGTCCTCTGATAACCATGGAGGGGCTTCCTGTGACGTGTCATGGAGGATAAACACTGCAGTTTTGGTGACTGAAGCCCCCCGATTCCCTTGTGAAGGGTACAGGTCAGCACAGAAGATATAGTCACATGACAGGAGGAGGCGTTGTAGGATAGTGGGAGGAGTCACAAGATGGTGGGATGGGCCCAATAACATTGAATAGGGGTATTATTGGACAGGTCAGTAAAACTCTGAAGGTCATGTCGGCATCCGGGGCGCATTTCGAGTGAACCAAACCGCATATCACCGCAGCGCCGTCTGGCTCGGCGCCATAAAAAAGTAAAAATCAGGGACGCCTTTCTCTGTTTCTCGCAGGTAATGATGACCAATAAAATGAATGGGCGGAGCTACCCGATATCACAGATCTGAGCTCCTCCTTCTCCACTGCACATCACAGTCCTCAAACCCTCCCCCACCCCCCACCACACTACTAACCGCCTCCCACCTGCCATATAGACCAATGACAGCGGAGCGGAGCCATGTCATATGACCACGCCCAGTTTAGGCTCTTCACCCATGTGATTGGCTGTGTCCAATCACAGCTGATCCCATGTAAACAAGGAAATAAAATATATAAAAAAGGGGCGGTCTTTTTTAGTTTTTTTATTATTTTAGAAAAGATAAAACCCCGCCCAACGGTGATTAATTATCACCAAGAGAAAGTTCTATTTGTGTGAATAAAATGTGTAGAGTTTTGTATGACCGTGTAATTGTCACTCAAAGTGCGACCGCCATGAAAGCTGCAAATTGTGCTGGGCAGGAAGGCGGGGGTGGGGGGGTCTGGATGGAGGGTGGGAGCTGCAAGATAGTGATTGGCTGCTTGGATGAAGGGCGGTCCTAGCAACCAATCACTTGCTTGATAACCTTGGGCAGCTCCCGCCCTCCATCCACAACAGTCCTCCCTCCCGCTGTCAGCTCTGTGAGGAATACTGAGTGACGATTGGTGGAAGAAAAGGCTCCTAAATGCTGTGACAGCTGAGACTCCTCCCACAGTCTGCCATCTAGTAATGCCTGATAGAGGAGTCACACCACGGGGGGAGGAGTCACACCACGGGGGGAGAAGTCACACCGCAGCGGGAGGAGCCACACCGTGGGGGGAGGAGCCACACCACGGGGGAGGAGTCACACCACGGGGGAGGAGTCACACCGCGGCGGGAGGAGCCACACCGCGGCTGGGTGGAGTCACCCCGCGGCTGGGGAGAGTCACCCCGCGGCTGGGGAGAGTCACCCCGCGGCTGGGGAGGGGTCACCCCGCGGGGGGGTCACACTACGGGGGGAGGAGCCATACTACGGGGGGAGGAGCCACACCACGGCTGGGGGGAGTCACACCACGGGGAGTCACACCACGGGGAGGAGGAGTCACGGGAGGGTGGGGAGAATCACACCACGGGGAGGAGGAGTCACGGGAGGGTGGGGGGAGTCAGTGGATGGTGGGAGGAGTCACGGGATGTGGGAGGAGTCCCTCGATGGTGGGAGGAGCCACACGATGGTGGGAGGAGTCCGTTGATAGTGGGGGAGTCACGGGATGGTGGGAGGAGTCATGGGATGGTAGGAGAAGCCACGCAATGGTGGGAGGGGTAACGGGATATTGGGAGGAGTCAGTGAATGGTGGGAGGGCCACAAGATGGGAGGAGTCCATTGATGGTGGGAGGGGTCACGGGTTGGTGGGAGGAGACGGTGGGAGGGGTCACAGGTTGGTGGGAGAAGACAGGAGATGGTGGGAGGAGTCACGGTATGGTGGGAGGAGTCACGGTATGGTGGGAGGAGCCACAGCAGCCTAGAGGCGATTCAGTTCGCATTGTGCGCTATATAAGTATTTCATTCATTCATTCATTCAGGATTGTGTGAGGAGCCACGCGATGGGAGGAGGAGACAGGGGATGGTGGGATGACCAGGGGATGGTGGGAGGAGTCACGGGATGGTGGGAGGAGTCAGTGGATGGTGGGAGGAGCCACAGGTTTGTGTGAGGAGCCACGCGATGTTGGGAGGAGCCACGCGATGTTGGGAGGAGTCAGGGGATGGTTGGAGGAGTCACGTGATAGGAGGGGTCAGTGGATGGTGAAAGGAGTCACGGGATGGTGGGAGGAGCCACGTGATGGGAGGATTCAGTGGATGGTGAGAGGAGTCACGGGATGGTGGGAGGAGTCGTGGGTGGAGTCACACACTGGAAGATGTCACAGGATGTGGGAGGAGCCACACAGTGGTGGGAGGAGTCAGTTGGTGGTGGGAGGAGTCAGTGGATGGTGAGAGGAGTCACTGGATGGTGGGAGGAGCCATGTGATGGGAGGATTCAGTGGATGGTGGAAGGAGTCGTGGGAGAAGTCACGGGATGTGGGAGGAGTCAGTTGGTGGTGGGAGGAGTCAGTTGATGGTGGGAGGAGTCACAGGGTGGTGGGAGGAGTCACACGATGATGACAGCAGTCAGTGGATGGTGGGAGGAGCCACTGGGTGGTGGGAGGAGTCACGCAGTGGGAGGAGTCACTGGGTGGTGGGAGGAGCCACATGATGGTGGGAGGAGTCAGTGGATGGTGGGAGGAGCCACGCGATGAGAGGAGTCAGTGGATGGTGGGAGGAGTCACATGATGGTGGGAGGCGTTACGGGATAGTGTGAGGAGCTATGCGATGGAGGGAGGAGTCACTGGATGGTGGGAGGAGACAGGAGATGGTGGGAGGAGTCACACAATGGTGGGTGGAGTCACACGATGGGAGGAGTCAGTGGGTGGTGGGAGGAGTCACTGGATGGTGGGAGGAGTCACACAGTGGGAGGAGTCAGTGGATGTTGGGAGGAGCCACGCCATGGAGGGCACCTGATGTAAGGGGCACTGTTATGGGGCACCTGATGTAAGGGGCACTCTGTTGGGGGCACCTGATGTAAGGGGCACTCTTATGGCGGCACCTGATGTAAGGTGGTTCTATTACTTACAATGTGGATGTGATTGGCTGACGTTTGTGTTCTTTCTTTGTCTTCCATCTTGTTTCGGGTACAGATAGTTGTTGGTGGAAGGACGGAATAAAAGGGTCCAGCCAGTGAAGGGGGAAGAGCTCAGAGTAATGGAGAAGAGGAGTGTCCTGCAAGGCAGAATCCGGGGCTCAGAGAAGACCGCTCACCATCAACATCTCCAAGGCCAACACACCACTGGAAGCTCTGAGGATCAGCACTAAACAGCTGCCCCGCTAGGAGGTAAAGCCTAACCTACTAACAATGTCTTTGCTACAAGTCACCCCCCAGTATCTGCTGATACCCCACATAGTTACAGGTCACCCTCCATTCTACCCATACTCTAGGCCACCCTCTGGCCCAGTCTGTAAATACTACAGATCACCAGTTATCAGGACCATCAATAGGGGGTACAAGCAGCACTTCCCATTGGGTCAGCAGGTGGTGGAACAGAAGCTGTCTGTGGATAGGTGGGGGCTGTCAGGTCAGCTTTCCAGTGCCCCATCATTTCTAATGGCAGCCCAGTCTTCGTCCGGAGGGTTCAATATTGAGTTTGCCCTTTGCAGCTATAACAGGTTCACCTCTTCTGGAAAGGCCGTCCACAAGGTTTAGGAGGGTGTCTATGGAAATGTTTGACCATTCTTCCAGAAGAACTTTTGTGAGTTCAGGCACTGATGTTGGACGAGAAGGCCTACCTCGCAGTCTCCGATCTAATTCATCCTAAAGGTGTTCTATGGGGTTGAGGTAAGGACTCTGTGCAGGCCAGTCAAGTACCTCCACTCCAAACTCGCTCATCCATGTCTTTATGGACCTTGCTTTGTGCACTGGTGAGCAATCATGTTGGAACAGGAAGAGGCCGTCCCCAAACTGTTCCCACAAAGTTGGGAGCATGAAATTGTCCAAAATGTCTTGGTATGCTGACGCCTTAAGAGTTCCCTTCACTGGAACTAAGGGGCCAAGTCCAACCTCTGAAAAGCAACCCCCCCACCATAATCCCCTCTCCGACACCATAATCCCCCCTCTGACACCATAATCTCCCCTCCCCCCACTCCATAATCTCCCCTCCCCCCACTCCATAATCTCCCCTCCCCCCACTCCATAATCTCCCCTCCCCCAACTCCATAATCTCCCCTCTGACACCATAATCTCCCCTCCCCCCACTCCATAATCTCTCCTCCCCCCACTCCATAATCCCCCCTCTGACATCATAATCTCCCCTCCCCCCACTCCATAATCTCCCCTCCCCAACTCCATAATCTCCCCTCTGACACCATAATCTCCCCTCCCCCACTCCATAATCTCCCCTCCCCCCACTCCATAATCTCCCCTCCCCCAACTCCATAATCTCCCCTCCGACACCATAATCCCCCCTCCCCCCTCCGACACCATAATCCCCCCACTCCATAATCCCCCCTCCCCCCACTCCATAATCCCCCCTCCACCAATTGGTTTGGACCAGCGCACAAAGACATTAATGGCTGTGTGTTGAGTTATTTGGAGGGGACAGGAAATGTACACTGTTATACAAGCTGTACACTCACTACTTTACATTTTAGAAGAAGAAGAAATGTGACTGAGGGGTGTACTTACTTTTGTCACATACTGTATATTTACCTAGAAAAATGGTGAGGTGTTCTATACTTATTTTACCCGCTGCTACCCACCTCAATACCAGGCACTTACACCCCCTTCCTGTACACACCAATTTTCAGCTTTCAGCGCTCTCACAGTTTGAATGACAATTACTCATACAACACTCTACCCATATGAAACTTGCGTCCTTTTTTCCACACAAATAGACCTTTCTTTTGGTGGTATTTAATCACTAGTGGGGTTTTTATTTTTGTGCTATAAATTAAAAAAATTTGTTTCTGTCATAAAATTTTTCTAATTAGTAATTATGGGGGGTGTGGGGTGTATGGAGGTGGGAGGTATGTACATGAGGGGTGCGGAGTGTACGGAGGTGGGAGGTATGTACATGAGAGGTGCGGAGTGTATGGAGGTGGGAGGTATGTACATGAGGGGTGTGGAGTGTATGGAGGTCGGAGGTATGTACATGAGGGGTGTGGAGTGTATGGAGGTAGGAGGTATGTACATGAGAGGGGTGTGGAGTGTATGGAGGTGGGAGGTATGTACATGAGGGGTGTGCAGTGTATGGAGGTGGGAGATATGTACATGAGGGGTGTGGAGTGTATGGAGGTGGGAGGTATGTACATGAGATGGGTGCGGAGTGTATGGAGGTAGGAGGTATGTACATGAGGGGTGCGGAGTGTACGGAGGTGGGAGGTATGTACATGAGAGGTGCGGAGTGTATGGAGGTGGGAGGTATGTACACGAGGGGTGTGGAGTGTATGGAGGTGGAAGGTATGTACATGAGAGGGGTGTGGAGTGTATGGAGATGGGAGGTATGTACATGAGAGGGGTGTGGAGTGTATGGAGGTGGGAGGTATGTACATGAGGGGTGTGGAGTGTATGGAGGTGGGAGGTATGTATATGAGGGGTGTGGAGTGTATGGAGGTGGGAGGTATGTACATGAGGGGTGTGGAGTGTATGGAGGTGGGAGGTATGTATATGAGGGGTGTGGAGTGTATGGAGGTGGGAGGTATGTACATGAGAGGGGTGTGGAGTGTATGGAGGTGGGAGGTATGTACATGAGAGGGGTGTGGAGTGTATGGAGGTGGGAGGTATGTACATGAGGGGTGTGGAGTGTATGGAGGTGGGAGGTATGTACATGAGGGGTGTGGAGTGTATGGAGGTGGGAGGTATGTACATGAGAGGGGTGTGGAGTGTATGGAGGTGGGAGGTATGTACATGAGGGGTGTGGAGTGTATGGAGGTGGGAGGTATGTACATGAGGGGTGTGGAGTGTATGGAGGTGGGAGGTATGTATATGAGGGGTGTGGAGTGTATGGAGGTGGGAGGTATGTACATGAGAGGGGTGTGGAGTGTATGGAGGTGGGAGGTATGTACATGAGAGGGGTGTGGAGTGTATGGAGGTGGGAGGTATGTACATGAGGGGTGTGGAGTGTATGGAGGTGGGAGGTATGTACATGAGGGGTGTGGGGTGTATGGAGGTGGGAGGTATGTACATGAGGGGTGCGGAGTGTACGGAGGTGGGAGGTATGTACATGAGAGGGGTGTGGAGTGTATGGAGATGGGAGGTATGTACATGAGAGGGGTGTGGAGTGTATGGAGGTGGGAGGTATGTACATGAGGGGTGTGGAGTGTATGGAGGTGGGAGGTATGTATATGAGGGGTGTGGAGTGTATGGAGGTGGGAGGTATGTACATGAGGGGTGTGGAGTGTATGGAGGTGGGAGGTATGTATATGAGGGGTGTGGAGTGTATGGAGGTGGGAGGTATGTACATGAGAGGGGTGTGGAGTGTATGGAGGTGGGAGGTATGTACATGAGAGGGGTGTGGAGTGTATGGAGGTGGGAGGTATGTACATGAGGGGTGTGGAGTGTATGGAGGTGGGAGGTATGTACATGAGGGGTGTGCAGTGGACTGGTATGTCCCTGCACAAAATGACATTTCTAAAGGAATAAAAGTCATTTAAAACTGCTTGCGGCTTTAATGTAATGTCTGGTCCCGGCAATATGGATGAAAATCATTGAGAACAAAGGCATGGGTACCCCGCCCCCAAGCCCATTACCAGCCCCTTTGGGTCTTGTATGGACATTAAGGAGAACCGCACACCCAAATTATAAAAAGGAAAGGCCTGAGGCCCCCAGGCCCTATATACTCAGAACAGCAGTATACAGGCGGTCCAAACAAGACAGGGACTGTGTAGGTTTGTTATTAAGTAGAATCTGTTTGTAATTTTAAACTGGTACATTTTTAAAGTGTAGCTCCAGCCAAAAAATCTATTTTTAAGCTTTTTGGAAAACATAGGGAAGGGTTATCACCCCTGTATAATTTGTTTTGCTGTCTGTGCGCACCTGTTCAGAAGATTTCACCTCACTTTCTGTCCAAATGACAATTGGATTGTTAAAATTTGGGTTTTTTTGTGAAACAAGGAACTCTTACAGGAGAGAATTTCCCTTCCTAGGGGTAGATTTCCTCTCACTTCCTGTTGTCTCCTTCTGTTTGAAAGTAGGAGTTGTTTGTAAGTTGGATGTTTGAAAGTAGGGGCCTGCTCTATATACTCAAAATATAAACGCAAAAATGTGGGCCTTAGGTGTTGGTGTTGCCACAACACTGTAATCCCTCACAGTTACTCTGGGTGGGCGCAGGAACGGGCCCTGCTGTGAAATATTAGATCAAGAATTGTAATTACATGCCCCTGAACAGGGGCAGAAAAATTGGGCCTTAGGCACTGGTGCCACAACACTGCAACCCCTTACAGTTACTCTAGTTGGGGCACAGGAATGAGCCCTGCTGCAAAGTATTGCATCAAAAATTGGCCTGTGACCAATTATGGCTCTCTTCGCTGACGCCGCTGTGAGTGGCCAAAGCATGCGGGTCATCGTGCATGCTTGGCCAATCATCAGCCAGCAATGCACTGCTATGACGCAGTGCATTATGGGCCGTGACACGCCGCTCTAATTTGGCACCAACGGACCATAATGTTCGATCTTCCTCTTGAAATCGAAGCTCATCCCTAGTGGTGAAGTATGGGGCAAGATTCCTCACCCTGCTGCCATTCCTCATTATATTTCTTAGAAAAAAGAAGAAAAAAAACACATACAAAGACAATTAAGGTGCGACCAATCTTTATTGGAGATAAATCTATAGATGGAAATGATTGTCGGGCTTCGGAGAACAGTGACGGTTGACCTAGGACTCCTCAAAGGCAGGGCCTTTTTACACTAAGCCTAAACCTTAAGATGATTCAGAGGAAGGCGAAAACCCCCCCGGCCAGATGGGCTCCAAGGGGGGGAAAAATTCCTTCCTGACCCCCTAAGGCGATCGGATTGTCCCTGAATCATCAGTCTAGGGTGCCCAGTTCATCTCATATAGAGAAAAAAACCATACATAGAACCATACAGAACATATGTATTGCAGGTATGTATGCAATAAAACACACCTACCTGCTTGTTCACAATCATCTTTGGGGCTTATTCAGAATATATGCATTGAGCATCCGCACAGATCAGCGCCCCCACACTGATCAGTGCCTCCGCCCGCCGCACCGATTCTTTATGTTTTCTGTGCCCAGCCCCCTACAGGAGGACTGGTGGTACCCCCTTATTGGTGGCCCTGGTGGTGGTATGTAGACATGCTGTGTATGATGGTATGCATGGTGCTATATACGCAGGTATGTATGCAATAAAACACACTTGCATGCTTGTTTACAATCATCTTTGGGGATCATTCAGAATATATGCATTGAGCATCCGCACAGATCAGTGCCTCCCCCACTGATCAGTGCATCCGCCCGCCGCACCGATTCCTCATGTTTTCTGTGCCCAGCCCCTACAGGAGAACCAGTGGTACCCCCTTATTGGTGGCCCCGATGGTGGTATGTTTGGTACTAGGTAGGCATGCTGAGTATGGTGGTATGTATGGCCCTATGTATACATTCTATGTATGGTTCTATGTATGGTGTAGGGAGATCATTGCCAGTGTGCCACAATTATCTCACTCAGTACTGCTTGTGTTACCGTCTCACAGCAGGCAAATCTCTTTTGAGGTCAAATACCCTCGGTTGGTGGTGACGAGGCTCTTCCTTCAAATGGTGATGAGGAGGCCCTCTATTAATGTCATTGCCCCTCGGATGGTGGTGACGAGGCTCTTCCTTCAAATGTTGCTGACGTGGCCCTCTGTTAATGTCATTGCCCCTCGGTTGGTGGTGACGAGGCTCTTCCATCAAATGGGGCTGACAAGGCCCTCTGTTAATGTCATTGCCCCTTGGATGGTGGTGACGAGGCTCTTCCTTCAAATGGGGCTGACGAGGCCCTCTGTTAATGTCATTGCCCCTTGGATGGTGCTGACGAGGCTCTTCCTTCAAATGGGGCTGACGAGGCCCTCTGTTAATGTCATTGCCCCTCGGTTGGTGGTGACGAGGCTCTTCCTTCAAATGGGGCTGACGAGGCCCTCTGTTAATGTCATTGCCCCTCGGTTGGTGGTGACGAGGCTCTTCCTTCAAATGGGGCTGATGAGGCCCTCTGTTAATGTCATTGCCCCTTGGATGGTGCCGACGAGGCTCTTCCTTCAAATGGTGATGAGGAGGCCCTCTGTTAATGTCATTGCCCCTTGGATGGTGCTGACGAGGCTCTTCCTTCAAATGGGGCTGACGAGGCCCTCTGTTAATGTCATTGCCCCTTGGATGGTGCTGACGAGGCTCTTCCTTCAAATGGGGCTGACGAGGCCCTCTGTTAATGTCATTGCACCTTGGATGGTGCTGATGAGGCCCTCTGTTAATGTCATTGCCCCTTGGATGGTGCTGACGAGGCCCTCTGTTAATGTCATTGCCCCTTGGATGGTGCTGACGAGGCCCTCTGTTAATGTCATTGCCCCTTGGATGGTGCTGATGAGGCTCTGTGTTAATGTTATTGCCCCTCGGATGGTGGCGACGAGGCTCTGGGTTGATACTGGTTTTCCAGTGGTGAGTATTAGGCCACTGGCTGCAATTCACATTCTCGCTCAGGTAGGAGAAGCCCTCAAATCTCTCCTGCCGGTGTGGAACCTCATCTCTCCCAAAGTCTTCATTTTTAATGAAAGCATCCCCTGGAATTCCTTCCCCCAGGTCTTCCTCATGCATCTGGAAAGAGAAAAAAGTATTTTGTCAATGTTTCTGATCGATAGGGAAATAATCCCTAGAAATCCCCCCATTGTGCTGGGACTCCTCCCGTATACTTACATGTCGATTTGGAAATGGTGGGCGTGAGTTCCCTTTCTCTAGCTCCTTCCAGTCCACCTTGCTGAAGTAGGGGTGTTCTCTGATGTCTCTTACTAGACTCATCCGCAGCTCTTGGTCTTTACATAGGAACTGTAAAAAGGAACAAAATATAATAAGATACACTGGAATAACATGAACAATCTATGAACAATGTAATATTTGATTCTGATTCTCTCTATTATTTTGCCTTCTGACCTGCTACTACATCCTGATTGGATTGGATGGTAGCATGGGGCCTTATTTGTGTCATATTAGTTCAGAATAGTTATTAAAGGAAAGAAACATCAGATATTTTGCAATTAAATGTGAATTAGGAATGTATTAAAAAAGAGATTTCTATGAAATCTGCACCTGCCATGATTTTTCTTATGACTCTGGCAGTCCCAGGGGAGTTCTATATGTTGTCTGTGCACGGAATGTCCCCAGAAATTGAATTCAATGTGTGCGATTGGCCCCATCACTATCCAATGGAACCACCCGGACCGTAAATTAAAAAGGGCTGCTTCTTTCCTTATGACAGGGGAAGGCAGATCCTTCCATTAAGCAGTCAGCTTGCTGAAAGTACAGCTATGACCTCCATCGATATGTGATGGTAAGAAGGTGGAACCATGTTTAATAAAATCCTAATAAGATATAATGTATGCAACAGGGAAAGAACATTGTCACTTAAAAGGTGTAAAATTTCTATGTATACTTACCATCTCTATGACGTCACGGAGATACGGGTTCATGCTATCTGGATAATGCGGTTCCCTTGTGGTCACGATCTTCACTTCTTCCTCTGCGGACTCCCTGCCGGTCAGAAATGGATGTCTGCCGAAAGCCATCTTATACACGATTATTCCCAGAGAGAAATAATCAGCCGCTCCGAAGTATGGAATGTTTTGAAGGGCCTGTAGAAACATAAAGAGAAAAAGAAGGATGAGCTGATTGTTGGGTAGAGGACGGAGACGACTCAATGCTGATATATGGGATCTATGAATCCTCCCAGGACTCCTAAAATTGTGCTCAAAAGACCTCAAACCAAGGCGGAGCTTGTGAATATTGGAGGTGGGGCTTTAGGTCTCACAGAGACACAAAAGGAAATTGGCTGAAATCTTCCAAATTGAGGTAAATTTCACCAGAACAGGTGTGCCCGTTGAAGGTTTCTCCTCCCCTCGTGTTCTGGGGAAAGATCTAAAACTCTAACTTTCTTTCTCAATGACAATGGTCACCAATACAAACCAATGGGGACAAATACCCCTGGAATATTGTTCCAGCCTGGAAACCCACTGAAACCAACCAGGTCACCAGTAAAGAAATTCTTAATTTAGTGAAAAATTACCTCCCTTTAGCTTATCTCTATATCCCATTATAACAAATATTACAATTAGGTCTAATATCAGGTGGAAAGCAAGTATCTTACCTCTGGCGACAAGTACCCTGGTGTTCCCGATTGTCCTTGAATCCTGCTGGACTCCGTGACGCCCATACGTGCCAAGCCGAAATCGGCTATTTTGATGTGTCCAACGTTATCCAAAAGAATATTTGCAGGCTTGAGGTCTCTGTGGATGATCTCCCTAGAATGCAGAAACTGCAGACCACAGATCATTTCTGCTATGAAGTATCTGATGGGGGAAAGAGATAGAGGAATTAGCATCACAAATCATCACAGAGTAATGAAATCTAAAGATGAAATGACTTCCCCCTGTAATACATAGGGGTTTGGATGGACGAGGCTCAGGTGAAGGGGCTGACTACATCACTGGCTGTGGTCAGTCACCCCCGACTCCAGAGTGACCCGTTCATTGATCTTACCTTATGGTGCCCCCAGGAAATGGAGCTACTGCCATGGCACTATGGAGATCCCCTCTGGTCACACATTCCAGGACAAAGGCGAGATGATTCTGTGTGAACACAAGAGATAAAGTTTACATTATAGACATGCAGGATTTCATTTTGTGGAGGAATAGACAGACACACTTAATTTAGGAAAACCGGACAGAGGAACTAAGTAGGCCGCCATTACTGGACTGTTCTTATTGCAATGCTACTTCTGTCTGGTCTGGTAAAGAAATTGGAAGGTGAAAAGACTTACCTTTGTCTGGAACGTTCCAAACAGATGTGTAATAAATGGACACTCCCTGGCTACTTTCAGCACGTCACGTTCTAAGAAAACCATATCACTATCGTCTTCATAATGAATAAATTCTGTCTTTTTCACAAGTTTAACCGCCAGCTTCTGGTCAATGGCGGGATGAGAGGCCAAGATCACCTGCGAACTGGCCCCCTTTCCAAGGACTCCATAACAGGTCATGTGTTCAAAGGAGAGTACACATGACTGGTCCTTGGTGACCACGCTGGATGGTACTTGTGAGGCGATCTCATCATGTGTGCTGCGGATGGATGGATTGTCTAGGTCGCACTCTGGTGGAGTAGCCACATCTTGGTCGCACTCTGGTGGAGGGGCCACGTCTTGGTCGCACTCTGGTGGAGGGGCCACGTCTTGGTCGCACTCCGGTGGAGGGGCCACGTCTTGGTCGCACTCCGGTGGAGGGGCCACGCCTTGGTCGCACTCCGGTGGAGGGGCCACGCCTTGGTCGCACTCCGGTGGAGTGGCCACGCCTTGGTCGCACTCCGGTGGAGTGGCCACGCCTTGGTCGCACTCCGGTGGAGTGGCCACGCCTTGGTCGCACTCCGGTGGAGTGGCCACGTCCTGGTCGCACTCCGGTGGAGTGGCCACGTCCTGGTCGCACTCCGGTGGAGTGGACAGGTCCTGGTCGCACTCCGGTGGAGTGGACAGGTCCTGGTCGCACTCCGGTGGAGTGGACACGTCCTGGTCGCACTCCGGTGGAGTGGACACGTCCTGGTCGCACTCCGGTGGAGTGGACACGTCCTGGTCGCACTCCGGTGGAGTGGCCAGGTCCTGGTCGCACTCCGGTGGAGTGGACACGTCCTGGTCGCACTCCGGTGGAGTGGACAGGTCCTGGTCGCACTCCGGTGGAGTGGACAGGTCCTGGTCGCACTCCGGTGGAGTGGACAGGTCCTGGTCGCACTCCGGTGGAGTGGACACGTCCTGGTCGCACTCCGGTGGAGTGGACACCTCCGGGTCGCACTCCGGTGGAGTGGACACGTCCTGGTCGCACTCCGGTGGAGTGGACACGTCCTGGTCGCACTCCGGTGGAGTGGCCAGGTCCTGGTCGCACTCCGGTGGAGTGGACACGTCCTGGTCGCACTCCGGTGGAGTGGACACGTCCTGGTCGCACTCCGGTGGAGTGGACACGTCCTGGTCGCACTCCGGTGGAGTGGCCAGGTCCTGGTCGCACTCCGGTGGAGTGGACACGTCCTGGTCGCACTCCGGTGGAGTGGCCAGGTCCTGGTCGCACTCCGGTGGAGTGGCCAGGTCCTGGTCGCACTCCGGTGGAGTGGACACGTCCTGGTCGCACTCCGGTGGAGTGGACCCGTCCTGGTCGCACTCCGGTGGAGTGGACACGCCCTGGTCGCACTCCGGTGGAGTGGACACGTCCTGGTCGCACTCCGGTGGAGTGGACCCGTCCGGGTCGCACTCCGGTGGAGTGGACACGTCCTGGTCGCACTCCGGTGGAGTGGACACGTCCTGGTCGCACTCCGGTGGAGTGGACACGTCCGGGTCGCACTCCGGTGGAGTGGACACGTCCTGGTCGCACTCCGGTGGAGTGGACACGTCCTGGTCGCACTCCGGTGGAGTGGCCAGGTCCTGGTCGCACTCCGGTGGAGTGGACACGTCCTGGTCGCACTCCGGTGGAGTGGACACGTCCGGGTTGCACTGTGGTGTGCAGTCAATACCGCGTACACCTACAATAAAAAAAGAGAGGAATTAGATTTAGCACCTTCACCTACATTTCATATATTTTTCTTTGTAGAACATCAAATTATGGAGAGAAGAGATGAAAACGCTGGTGCCAGAGACCATGAATAAACTCTACAGGACAGGGACACAAGGAGGACTAATGTTGTACTTTGTATAAAAATGCTGGTTTCCTGCCACTCATCCCGACCCACTGGTTGGCAATAATGGCATGAAAAGTCAGAGGGGCTGGTAGTACCCAGCCCGTAATCAGCCTGCCCATACATGGTTAGAATCTTGGCTGGTCCTTGCTTAGCCGGATGAGATTGGAAGTGTCTATGGCCGGCTTTAGGAGCGCAGACACTTCTAATGACAGCACTTGGGGTAAAGGCATAGTGCATATTAAAATGCTGATGGATAATGAATTAGTGCGGTTTTATTTGTGTTGGTTTTGTCCGTCTGTCTGGCCTTGTTTACAAGGGTGATGAGGCCCATATAACATGAATGGGACGTTTCTACAACATCTGTATCTTCCAGGTGCTGCATGCAGGCAGTCCATTGACAATGAGTAGAACGGACAGCTGCACGCACGCAGCCACTTCTCCTAATATGACATGCACTGTCTGCATTCAGGGCCATTCGCCCACACCCAGGACCGCTGGGTCCTGGGTGTGGGCACTTGGCTGGGTGGGCTTGGTGGGCATTGATAGGTGGCACTGATGGGCATTGATAGGTGGCACTGGTGGGCACTGTTACTCTATAAATGAGGCATAATCGCCTCTTCCTTTTCAGGGTCGATGTCCCTTTAAGATGAGCCGGTGATCGGCTTTGTTCTTCTCCTGTCAGCAGAGGAGAAAAAAAAACGATCACTGAGCTTTTGTTTACATCATGTAATGAGCCGTCATTGGCTGATAACTGATCACATGATAAGGGGTCGGGATTGGCCCCGTACTCGGATCGGTGGTCTTCCGAGTCTCAGTGACTCTGTGATCACGGCGCCCTCCGCAGGGAGCGTGCACAGGGGGATGTCATATGACGGCCTCCCGGGAATTCACATCCGCGCTGTGCCCGTCATTTGCCCACAGCGCGGATGTCAGGGGGTTAAACAGGTGGTGAGGAGGCAATATAACACCTTCTTGCCTCCTGTCAAATGCCCTCTGAAGAGCGACTTGAATGTGGATTGCTGTTCAGAGGGCACAACATGTTTAAATGAGCCCTAAGGCAGTTCATACAATCCGTCCATTCAGTAGGGAACAGGAGGGACTATTTCATGTTTTCTTTGGGGCACTGCTAAGTAATCTTCTGGTTTTCAACAAGTACAAAATCCCGGGGAGACGGTGCCAATAAGAGATCTATAACCGTCCATCTGCGTGTGTATGGACCTCCCAGTAGTGTGCAGACGTGGATTGTTGGGGATGAAAACAAAAGATTGACATACATGACTACAGAGGTGCAATCACAATGAGGCCATCAAAGAGAAAGCGGGGGAGGGATCTAGGTCCCATGTGGGATGGTCATGGGGGGCGGCATTATCCGCACTGCCCATGGGGGGAGCGGCATTGTCCGCACTGCCCATGGGGGGAGCGGCATTGTCCGCACTGCCCATGGGGGGAGGGGCATTGTCCGCACTGCCCATGGGGGAGCGGCATTGTCCGCACTGCCCATGGGGGAGCGGCATTGTCCGCACTGCCCATGGGGGGTGGCATTGTCTGCACTGCCCATGGGGGGGGCACTGGGGGGCACTGAACCAATTGGCACCTTTGTTTTGTTTTTTGTGGGTTTACAACCACTTTAAATATTGCTTATAAATGTGTGTTTATTAGGATTGTACAATAAGTACATGGGTTGTGTGTATGTCAGGGGTTGACAAATTTGCTTTGAATTTAGGAGCCAGTTTTTGTTTTTTTAGAGTGGTATGGATTGTCAGCTCCCGGGGTAAGGCCACTCATTTTCACCCCCTATCCCTAACTCACAATGGAGCACCCAGTCAATAACTCCATTGAAACGCTGTTACATCAGGGTTATGGGCTGACCAGAAAGAGAGTAAGGCTGGCAACAGATGGAACTGGCTGGCACTGGCAGGTACGTGGAACTGCCAGATGGCATTGGCAGGTGACACTGGTTTGGCACTGGCAGGTGGCACTATTGGCACTGGCAGGTGGCACTATTGGCACTGGCACTGATTGGCAGGTGGCACTGGTTTGGAAGTGGCAGGTGGCCCTGGTTGGTGATGGCAGGTGGCCCTGGTTGGCGGTGGCACTAGTTGTCACTGGCAGATGGCACTGATTGGTGGTGGCACTGGTTGGTGTTGGCAGGTGGCACTGGTTGGCGGTGGCACTAGTTGCCACTGATTGGTGGTGGCACTGTCAGGTGGCACTGATTGGCAGTGGCAGGTGGCACTGATTGGCGGTGGCAGGTGGCACTGGCAGGCACGTGGAACTGCCAGATGGCATTGGCAGGTGATACTGGTTGGCATTGGCAGGTGACACTGGTTTGGAACTGGTAGGTGGCACTGATTGGCGGTGGCACTGGTTGGTGGATGCAGGTGGTATTGATTGGCGGTGGCACTGGTTGGCACTAGCAGGTGACACTGATTGGCGATGGCACTCGTTGGCACTGGCAGATGCCACTGGTTGGCGCTGGCAGGTGGCACTGGCAGGTTTTACACTGAGCTCTCTATTACTGAAATGTAACAGAGGAGCTGTCAGAATTGAGCTTAAAGCGGAGCTCCACCCTAAAGTGCACCTTCCGCTCATTGGAACCCTCCCCCCCTCCGGCGCCACAATTGGCACCTTTCAGGGGGGAGGGGGGTGCAGGTACCTGTACAGTACAGGTATCTGCACCCACTTCCGGCGTAGATTCTGCAGAAGCTACACCCCTTTCCGAAGGTCCCCCGCTGCCTGCTGGGAAACACACGGATCCCAGAGACAGCGGGGACCATCCTTATTGCGCAGCGCGACTCGCGCATGCGCAGTAGGGAACCGGGAAATGAAGCCAAAAGGCTCCACTTCCTGGTTCCCATACCCAAGATGGCAGCGGCAGCACCCGAGAGACGATCGAGAGATCAGCTTCGGGTGCCGACATCGCGGGCGCGCTGGGCGGGTAAGTGTCATTGTTTTAAAAGTCAGCAGCTGCAGTATTTGTAGCTGCTGGCTTTTTAAAAAAAAAATGGCGGACTCCCGCTTTAATGTCGGAATGGGCGGGACTCGGCCGGGGTGTGAAGCTGACAAGTAACAGAGAGGCGGTGTAGTGTCATATTTTGCTCCCTGAACATTGAAGCTCGGGGATAGGGATGAGGACACTGAACATTGAAGCTCGGGGATAGGGATGAGGACACTGAACATTGAAGCAGGGGGATAGGGATGAGGACACTGAACATTGAAGCTCGGGGATAAGGATGAGGACACTGAACATTGAAGCTCGGGGATAGGGATGAGGCCACTGAACATTGAAGCTCGGGGATAAGGATGAGGACACTGAACATTGAAGCTCGGGGATAGGGATGAGGACACTGAACATTGAAGCTCGGGGATAGGGATGAGGCCACTGAACATTGAAGCTCGGGGATAAGGATGAGGACACTGAACATTGAAGCTCGGGGATAGGGATGAGGACACTGAACATTGAAGCTCGGGGATAGGGATGAGGACACTGAACATTGAAGCAGGGGGATAAGGATGAGGACACTGAACATTGAAGCTCGGGGATAGGGATGAGGACACTGAACATTGAAGCTCGGGGATAGGGATGAGGCCACTGAACATTGAAGCTCAGGGATAGGGATGAGGACACTGAACATTGAAGCTCGGGGATAGGGATGAGGACACTGAACATTGAAGCTCGGGGATAGGGATGAGGACACTGAACATTGAAGCTTGGGGATAGGGATCTCTGCTTTGCTTGTCAGTGTCACACACAGTGCGCAGCCGCAGAGTGTGGAGGAGGGGGGAGGGGGTCAGTCATTGTTAATAGTGATAGTGAGTGGGCTGGTGGCAGCTTAGGCGCCAGGTTGTGATTTCTGGTGGCATTGGTGACCTGGCGCCTGGGGTTTGTGGAGCCCTGGTGTATGTCTTGTGTTGATTGTAACTAAAAAATGTCATAAAAAAGGACTTGATTTAAAAAATATTAAAAAAACATTTGTACCTATGGGAATGTGACCCCAAAACATTTTTTTGAAAAAAAAAATTTCTTTGAAAAAAAAAATTTTTTTTGAAAAAAAAAAAAAATTTTTTTGAAAAAAAAAAAAATTTTTTTTGAAAAAAAAAAATATGAAGAAAATAATATACTTTGAAAAAAAAAAGTGAAAAAAAAATTTTTTTTTGAAAAAAAAAAAAAAAAAAAATTTATAAAAAAAAAAAAAATCTTTGAATAAAAACACTTACCAATCTCAGTGTCTGTATCCCGGTGATGTCTATTGGCTTTACAGCCGGAACCGAAACATCGAACGACGGCTCTGAAACAGCCGCGCACAAACGCTCGGGTCCTCTTCAGCTTGGAGGGCTTTTTGGTTGGGGTATCTGCAGGCTGGTCACTGACACCTCCTACCATGGCCCTTCCTTTGCTGGGTTTCTCTTTGATGTTTTTCAGAGAAACAATCTGATTACATTTAAATCGGTTCATTATTAAGAATAAAGAAACTCGCTTTAAATGTATGACAACAAATATTGCAATGAAATTGAATTGACCGAAATCAAATCCAATAATATCACAAGGTATCTCTCAGGAGAGATAAAAGCCAACCTCACTTGTCAGTGGACAGTCAACTTCTGATGAATTCTGCCCCAGCGTCTGAATATATAGGGGGACTCAGCCAATGAAATCACAGCGACTTTGGCTCAGCCAATCACAGTGACTTTGGCTCAGCCAATCACAGTGACTTTGGCTCAGCCAATCACAGTGACTTTGGCTCAGCCAATCACAGTGACTTTGGCTCAGCCAATGAAATCACAGTGCAGTCATGTGACTTTTTTTTTTTTTTTTTGAAAAATTAACTGACGATTTTTCTTAAAGGAGCCAGTATACGGATGTAATAGGGATATACGGCTCCTGGAAGAACATGTTATTGTGAATGAGATTTAACCCTTACAGTCCCATGGCTGAAATAAAGATCTCTATTCTTATGATAACATTGTGAATGGAGCCTTAGAAATCCTCTCCGCACATCAAATCTTTTCATTTCTTTTATTTTATCATTATTACACACCAATTATTTCTCCATGAGGGGGGGAGGGGTGATGAGCCTCACGCTGCTCCCCGGGGCCGCCCGCCGTGTGACGATCCGTACCGCGCTCTACTAACCAATCACAATTGATAACGGAAGTGACGTTCAGTCGCAGCCATCTTACTATACCCCGCACTCCTCTATAGTAAGCATACACTGAGAAGGCGGACATCTTGTTACACCCACCGGAGTTTGATGCATAAATAGAGTATTTAGAAATCGGAATGTTTGGATGTTACATTTTAAAAGCCGCGGCAAACCTGCCCACCTCACACGTTTACTAATGTGACAGAAAACTCTGAGTTCAGTCCGTGGGATTTCACCATATAACCTCCGATTTTGTGTTTTATAAAAAGTGTAAAATGCAAAACTCTGGTGGGTGTAACAAGATGTCCGCCTTCCCCCCCCCCTTCTCGGTCTATCCTCACAGTGGAGGAGTGCCTGGTGTAGCAAGATGGCGACGACGGATCGTCACTTCCGTTACTAATTCTGAGGGGTCGCGGAATCTGACGGAACACCGGAGCCAGCGCTGCAGCGGTCAGTCCGCCCGATTCTCTTGTATGAAATCTTCACTCTCCACCCTTTGTCTCTCAGCTCCTCCCCTATCACACAGGCTCCACCCTCCTCGCACTCATCTCCGTGGTAACCGTACACTGCAGGGGGAGGAGATAAGAGACACAGCCCCACCCCTCATTCTTCCTCTCTGTTTACTAATATGGAGGCGTCCAATCAGCGGCGGGACAAGTGACCAGCAAGGAAGGTGGGGCCGGTAGCGGAAGGGGCGGGGCAGGGATTGAAACGCACAGTGTCTGGTAGTCATGATCATCTCTCGCCAGGTTAGACCCCGAAGTATCGAGGGGGAGGGGGAGTGTCCACTATAGAGGGTCCCCCTCCCCCAACACACACAGAGGACCAATCATAGGCTGAGCTCTACTACCATCCCCCATCATCCCAGGAGGGACCCCAACTCTACTCAGCTATACAGAGGGGGAGGGGCAGTGTGAGAGGGAGGGGTGTCAGGTGAGGGGGAGGGGTGTAAGGTGAGGTGATGAGGAGTATTGATGGGAGGTTCTCTGTCGCTCTTCATGTGTCGGTGCTCTTCGATGAGGTGGGGGTGTATTTCTCGGAGGGGGAGGGGTGTAATGAGGAGTATTGATGGGAGGTTCTCTGTCGCTCTTCAGGTGTCGGTGCTCTTTGATGAGGTGGGGTGTATTTCTCGGAGGAGGAGGGGTGTAGTCTGGAGGAGTATTGATGGGATGTTAGGGGATGGGATGTTGGTAGGGGGCACACTTTAGTGGCACTGGTAGGTGACACTGATGAGGCACGGGTAGGGGGTTACACTTTAGTGGCACTGGTAGGTGACAATGATGAGGCACGGGTAGGGGGCACACTTTAGTGACACTGGTAGGTGACACTGATGAGGCACGGGTAGGGGGCACACTTTAGTGGCACTGGTAGGTGACACTGATGAGGCACGGGTAGGGGGCACACTTTAGTGGCACTGGTAGGTGACACTGATGAGGCACGGGTAGGGGGCACACTTTAGTGACACTGGTAGGTGACACTGATGAGGCACGGGTAGGGGGCACACTTTAGTGACACTGGTAGGTGACACTGATGAGGCACGGGTAGGGGGCATACTTTAGTGGCACTGGTAGGTGACACTGATGAGGCACGGGTAGGGGGCACACTTTAGTGGCACTGGTAGGTGACACTGATGAGGCACGGGTAGGGGGCACACTTTAGTGACACTGGTAGGTGACACTGATGAGGCACGGGTAGGGGGCACACTTTAGTGACACTGGTAGGTGACACTGATGAGGCACGGGTAGGGGGCATACTTTAGTGGCACTGGTAGGTGACACTGATGAGGCACGGGTAGGGGGGCACACTTTAGTGGCACTGGTAGGTGACACTGATGAGGCACGGGTAGGGGGCACACTTTAGTGGCACTGGTAGGTGACACTGATGAGGCACGGGTAGGGGGCACACTTTAGTGACACTGGTAGGTGACACTGATGAGGCACGGGTAGGGGGCACAGACTAGCGGCACTGGTAGGTGACACTGATGAGGCACGGGTAGGGGGCACACTTTAGTGGCACTGGTAGGTGACACTGATGAGGCACGGGTAGGGGGCACAGACTAGCGGCACTGATGGGCACATATTGGGACCGATGTCCCTGTAACAGAAGCTGGTTACTGGCTGCTTTATTTTCTCCTTCCGCTGATTGTGAGAATAAAAAAGCAGATAATCGGCTTCTGTTTACTTCTGTGATCAGCTGTTGGCTGAGAGCTGATCATGTGATAAAGTGCCGCAGCGATTGGCTCTTTACCCTGTTCTGTGATCAGCTGAGTGGGAAGAACTCGATGATTGGAGAGCGCGCCGCAGGGGGCACGTGAGCGGCACCATCACGGGAGGACATCTGTGGTCTCCCTCCCACCACCGGAAGGCCGCGCTGTAACAGTCTTTCTATAGCGCCGGTGGAAAGTAGTTAACGGCTTGCCGACCAGCCGCCGCGGTTGTACTGCGGAAACGCGGCTCTGCGAATCGCCGTCATGTTACGTTGCTTCCATATTCAGCCACTAGGGGCGCGCGTGCTCGTCCATGAAACCGATGCCATCACCCGGAGAACAGCGATCTGTGTGTTTCTTATCTGAGGGGAGAAGAGACAGATCATCTGTTCACACAGAGTATGAAGAGCCATCTGTCATCTCCCCTACACAGTCCCCTCCCCCCCTTCAGTTAGAACATGTAGTAGAGGACGCATTAACCCCTTGATCGCCCCCTAGTGTTAACCCCTTCCCTGCCAGTGACATGTTTACAGTAATTGATGCATATTTATAGCATTGATCGCTGTATAAATGCCAATAGTCCCAAAAAATGTGTCAAAATTGTCCGACGTGTCCGCCATGTTGCCGTCCCGGTAAAAGTTGCAAGTCGCCGGCATTACTAGTAAAAATAATAAAATAATAAATATGCCATAACTATCCCTATTTTGTAGACGCTTTACCTTTTGCGTAAACCAATCAATATACACTTATTGATTTTTTTTTTTTTTTCTACAAAAATATGTAGAATACATGTCGGCCTAAACTGGGGAAAAAATATTTTTTATATATCTTTGGGGGATATTTATTATAGCAAAAAGTAAAAAAAACATTGCTTTGTTTTATTTTTTGTTTTCAAAATTGTCGCTTTTTTTGTTTATAACGCAAAAAAGAAAAAATGAAGAGGCGATTAAATACCTCCAAAAGAAAGCTCTATTTGTGGTGGGGGGGGGCATTTATTTATTTATTTATTTTTGGATGCTACGTCACCCAACTGCATAATGGTCAGTTAAAGCGACACAGTGCTGAATTGCAAAAAGTTCTCTGGTCAGGAGGGGGGGTAAAATCTTTCGGGGCTGAAGCGGTTAAAGTGGTTGTAAAAAGAAAAAGCACCTGGGTGCAGCAGCCCCCTCCTTATACTTACCTGAGCCAGTAATGTGCAGGAGGTCAGTGGCTCTCCCGGGTCTCTTCTCATTCATTGGCTCTGTATACTGTCAATCTGAGATAATGAGAGGAGGGGGGGGGGCTGAGCTGCACTCTGTGACTGGGCACACCGAGCAATAACTTGGGATGGAGCCCTGCTCAGGTGCCCCCCAGAGCAAGCAGCTGGGAAGGTCTGTAATTATGAACTGGTAATAACGGGAAGAACTACTCATGAAAGAGACCTTTCAGATGGTGAGTTGGGCGGGGGGCGGTAAAAACAGGCATCTGATGTAGTTTTGCAGTCTGGATGTTTGGGACTGAGCAGTATAGAGGTATATAGTGTAAGCTTTGTGCTGTCAGTGTGATCTCCCGCCCCGGGATTGGAGAGGTCTGTGCTGCTCACATAACATTGTCTCGCCTCTTCTGGCTGATTTCTGAGGTGCTGCGGCCCGATTCCTCCCATGATCACAATTAGGGTTGTCACCTTTTCTTCACCTCAAACCCAAACACTTGATCGGTGCACACCAATTTTTATTATAGTATAAACTATAGATATATTTTGGTATTAAATAATATTTCTAATCATATGAAGTTAATAACAAGAGTCCCCCTTTACGTCAGAGTCCACGGAGTCCCCCTTTTATATCTGAACTCACAGAGTTCCCTTTCACTCTAAGGGGGGACTCTGCAGACTCTGATGTAAGGGAGAATTCTGGGGACTCTAACATAAGGGATGCTCTGGGAACCCTGATTTAAGGGGGGACACTGAGAACACTGATGTATGGAGAGAACCCTGATTTACCTTAGTGTACTCTCTCAGAGGCAGGAGAGAGAAGGGGTAGACTTCAGACACGGAGGGATGGTGAGCTCACTCACCCTTTGGAAGTCAGCACCTCTCATCCAAATGTATCTGAGGCTGCTGGGCTTCAAATTTTCGGCCCCCACTTTCCTTTTTCTGAGGCACAGCACCAGGCATTGGAATGTGGGCAGACAAAGAGGAGTAGGGGGTGGGGGGAAGAGGTGCAGATTGAGCCCTCTCTCCTCTCCTGTCTGTGTGTGTTTTGTTGGGGAAGAGGGAATTGTTAGTGCTGGCTTTGGGCTGTGTGAAAGAGAGTGTTACAGACACTCTCAGCTTAGACAACTGCAGCCAGCAACCCAGCTGGGAGGCCATAGTACAGTTTAAATAATGTGTCTGGGTCTCAGACAGTCTGAAACCCGGACACATGATTCCAAACCCGAACTGTCCGGGTGAATCCTGGACAGGTGGCAACCCTAATCACAATAGTCTCTCTAGGGCTGAAACAACTAATCCATTATGAAATGAATCGATTCCTATTTTCATAATCGATGAATCGGCCGGTAACCTAATGGGTTAAAAAAACCTAAAATGAGCCCTTTATAATACAAAGATAGCAAATAATCGCTACTATAAATATTCCTGTCACTGTTCTAAAGTAAAAAATGAACCCCTTTCAGTAGTGATTATCGGCTTTTTCTACTCTAAAGGGCTCATTTTAGTTTTTTAGTTTTTAACCCCATTATGTTACTAAACGCGTTAGACCCGGTTCACATCTATGCGTTTTTGGTGCTTTTTGCAGAAATGCACTGCAGTTCATTTCCATGGTTTCCTATGGGACACGTTCACATCTGAAAGGGGCGGGGACTTTTAAACGCAAAATAATGCTTTATTGGTTCAATATACTTCAATGGAGAAGCTGCAGAAAAGCGTGTCATGTGTTTTTGCAGCAATTTGTGTGCCCAAAAAAAATGTAAAAATACAAATTGCAGAAAAATCACGTGCGCAAAAATCAAAACGCACAGCAAAAGGCACTGCAGAAACAGATCAAAAGCAAACTGCATAGGTGTGTACCGAGCCTTGTGCTGACCACACCGATCACTTTTCAGATGAGAATATTCAGACTAAAAATCTTTCTACATTCGCTGAATGAAAGAATTTTGTTTGAAATTTTCACTTGTTTTTAAAATGAAGGTAATATCTGAATGAAAACCACATCCACTGTCTGAAAATTCCTTCCACTAAGACCTTTTCTGTTATTTCTACATTTTCCCCTCACTGTGGTTGAAAATGAACGTCAATTTGATCCACTTTTTTTTTTTTAAGGTTATTAAGCGATTAATCGGCCAACTAATGGATGGTGAAAATAATGGTTAGTTGCAGCCCTAATTCTCTCCCAGTGTTGCTGGGAGAAACCTTGAAACACAACGTACATCCTCCAAGCTAATGAAGCCAATCCTCTTTTATTCACAGATGTGTCCATCACCAACGTTCGCCATCCCAGCTTCACCATTCATGCAGAAGTTTGCTTATGGAACCCGTGTCAGCGTTTACCTGATGAAAAGGTCAGCTCAGCATTCATCATCTTGTTTTGTCGGAGAATAAAGGTGGGGGGAGGGGGAGAATGTTCCAAAATAGATGACAAAGTAGGACGTGTTACTAGTCAGCAAATCTAGGACAGGTAAGTCCTGCATATTGGTGACTACATATCGGAAGTGAAGGCCGGGTTCACACTTGTGGGAATTGGATGAGGGTTTCCCCGCATCCATTTCACATGACGGGAGAGTGTGACCGGCTGTCATTGGAGCCGCTTCACACATCTCCGGGGCGGCTACAGAGCGCACTGCAGAAGGGTCCGGTGTGTCTTTGGCTGTTTTCAGGTCTGAATTGAGGCAAAATTCTGCCCCCCCCCCCCATAAAAAACGGAGAACAGGGGCGCTCCACAAACCGTGTGAACCCAGCCTTAAATCGGAGCTCCGCCCAAAAGGGATGTACTGCTTTTACCACCCCCCATTACCTAGTTTCAACAGGTTCCTGCACCCACTTCTGCTTGGGCAGAAGTTCTCACCCCTCCCCCCTGCGATTTTCTGGGAAACGTCACAGGTCCCAGAAGATTGCATGACCTGTGGAGAGGCAGCCGCCTTTTCCAGGCTTTACTGTCTCAGGGCCGCTCTGTGCAGTTAAGTAGTATAACATGTTCTTCTAAAGTCTGTGGTTTTTTGTTTATTGAAAAACATAATTTTAAGGTTCAAAGCAAGTTTCTCGGCCCCCTAGTATTTCTGGCTATGGCCAATGTAAGTAAGGGCTAATCATTTATGTAGAATTTACAGAAGCAGCTGGGACTGGTGTCTAGCTATGGGGAGGAGTGGAGGATCAGCCCTGCTTTAACCACTTAAGGACCGCCTCGCGCCAATATATACGTCGGCAGAATGGCACGGCTGGACACAATCACGTACCGGTACGTGATTCTTTAAGTGCCCAGCCGTGGGTCGGGAGCGCGCGGCTGGCTCCCGACCCGGTCCTGTGATCTGTGGCCGCGGGACCAGCGGACCCGATCGCCGCTGGTGTCCCGCGATCGGGTCACAGAGCTGAAGAAGGAGGAGAGGTCTGTGTAAACAAGCCTCTCCCCGTGCTTCCCTGAGGGGCTGTCACCGATCGTCTCTTGTTCTGGGCGCGTCTCCGATCTCAGTAAAGAAACATCGGCTCTTTACCCATGTGATCAGCTGTGTCCAATCATATGTAAACAAGGAAATGGCAGTTATCTGCTTGACTCTCTCACTGAAAGAGTGGGAGGAGAGAGCCGATCAGCAGCATTTCCTCACAGGGGAGACCTGTACATATCATCGGTGCCGCCCCATCTGTACCCCATTGGTGCTGCCTCATCTGTGCCCCATCGGTGCCACCTCATCTGTGCCCCATCGGTGTCGCCTCATCTGTGCCCCATCGGTGTCGCCTCATCTGTGCCCCATCTGTACCCCATCGGTGCCGCCTCATCTGTACCCCATCGGTGCCGCCTCATCTGTGCCCCATCTGTACCCCATCGGTGCTGCCTCATCTGTACCCCATCGGTGCCGCCTCATCTGTGCCCCATCTGTACCCCATCGGTGCCGCCTCATCTGTACCCCATCGGTGCAGGAGAAAAATGACTTATTTACAACATTTTCTAACAGAAACAGAGTTTTTTTTGTTTGTTTGTTTTACAATATTTGGTCTTGAGTATTGAGGTGGTTAATGGCCCCTTTTCATATCCACCAAATCCTCTACAATTCTGCGGCAGTGCTTAGTATTATTCTTAAAATCAATCCCTGTGTCCCCATGGAGCTCCTTGGATTTCAGGCCCCTAAATGTGTCACATCTTCTTCTGTCTAATGGACAACGAAGCTCTTGATTCGAATGTCAAATGCTAGTTTGTACTGGTCCGAGGAGCTGGCATTTTACAGCTGTGTGATGGGAGGAAGATGATTTTCTTTTTCTTTAAACTCCCATCAAGTAGGGCTATGTGGTAGACTTTAAATTCTGATTCTGATTGTGCCGTCTGTAATCAATAACTGTTCATCTCCATTCTCTGTCCAGAGGAATCCTTCATGGATGACTTTGATGAGGGCGCTTATTACGAAGCTTTGGGCACGAGACCGGCACTTAACATGGACAAGCTGGATGAGTCCTACCAGAAGGTGATTGAATTGTTCTTCGTGTGCACCAGCGAGAACCCCAAGGAACGGCCTTCTGCACCTCCAATTGTGGAGGCCTTGGAAGCGCAGGGGGTCAAGTAGTCATTTAGAATTCTGTTTAAAGGTTTCTGTTGGAATGGTTTTAATGTTTTTAACTATGAGAAGGCAGCTTTGTGTTGCTGTAATGTTTTCTAGAATGGTAGATTAGAGCAATGGTGAGCTCTGCTCTTCATCAGAGGTACTAATGCTGCCATATGAGGCTAGAAGTAAACTCAGCAGTTATGTCCCACGTAGCAGGTCCCTGACATCATGTATGTCATTCCAATGTGAAAGTATTGCTGGCCTTGCTGTATATAGCACTGAGGCACACAAACCTACCTCTAGCCAATGATGGTGCCACCTTTTGGAGTCTTCCTGAAGACACTTCTGCTGCCCCCATCCATCATGGTCACATCCTATAAGGCACATGCCCAGCCCAGCTTTTATTTTAGAATAACTGTGGCAACCAGGTATTACAAGGGTGTTTGGGTGCTGGAGGTAGGGTTTGATTTGTACAAAACCTAAACGTGATACAAGGTGCACTTTCATATGGGGGGAAAGTGTAAATGGAGAGTTTACTTCCCACTTTACCTCCAGCAACCCCTTTGCAGTTCTCTACACATAACTGCAGCAAACAGCCCTCAAGTACCTATTGACTTATGTAAGCTGCCCTAAGGTCCTACCAGGCTGCTGTATGCCAGATACTTCTAGTTCTGAGCCATGGTTGGGATTTCTTTGTAAATCTGAGACATTGATTGGCTGCTCAGACCAAGGAAGATACTTTTTGGGCCTTTGCATAGCATAGAACCTGTTCCTCCTGCCCTACTAGAAGTATTAAAGAAAAAAGCTGGAGGGAGTTTGCTTGTAGGCACGGCCTGCTGTCCTCTCCAAGATGGCTGCCTGGAGCTCATAGCAGAAGATGATTAGTCTTTAGTAGGTTCCTGCTGGTGTTTTGTCAGATTAGGCGAACCGTCAAAGTGTAACGCAAGTGACGTTTCGTCGCCGCCATCTTGCTACACCCCGCACTTGTCCCTAGTGAGGATACGGTGAGAAGGGGGAAAGCAGACATCTTGTTACACCCCGTACTCCTCCACGGTAAGGATACAGTGAGAAGGGGTAAGGGGACATCTTGTTACACCCCGTACACCTCCACAGTAAGGATACTGTGAGAAGGGGGTAAGCGGACATCTTGTTACACCCCGTACACCTCCACAGTAAGGATACAGTGAGAAGGGGGTAAGGGGACATCTTGTTACACCCCGTACTCCTCCACGGTCAGGATACAGTGAGAACGGGTAAGGGGACATCTTGTTACACCCCGTACACCTCCACAGTAAGGATACAGTGAGAAGGGGGTAAGGGGACATCTTGTTACACCCTGTACACCTCCACGGTAAGGATACTGTGAGAAGGGGGTAAGGGGACATCTTGTTACACCCCGTACTCCTCCACAGTAAGGATAAAGTGAGAAGGGGGTAAGGGGACATCTTGTTACACCCCGTACACCTCCACAGTAAGGATACTGTGAGAAGGGGGTAAGCGGACATCTTGTTACACCCTGTACACCTCCACAGTAAGGATACAGTGAGAAGGGGGTAAGGGGACATCTTGTTACACCCCGTACACCTCCACAGTAAGGATACAGTGAGAAGGGGGTAAGGGGACATCTTGTTACACCCTGTACACCTCCACGGTAAGGATACTGTGAGAAGGGGGTAAGGGGACATCTTGTTACACCCCGTACTCCTCCACAGTAAGGATACAGTGAGAAGGGGGTAAGGGGACATCTTGTTACACCCCGTACACCTCCACAGTAAGGATACAGTGAGAAGGGGTAAGCGGACATCTTGTTACACCCCGTACACCTCCACAGTAAGGATACAGTGAGAAGGGGGTAAGGGGACATCTTGTTACACCCCGTACACCTCCACAGTAAGGATACAGTGAGAAGGGGGTAAGCGGACATCTTGTTACACCCCGTACACCTCCACAGTAAGGATACAGTGAGAAGCTGTAAGCGGACATCTTGCTACACCCCGTACACCTCCACGGTAGGATACAGTGAGAAGGGGTAAGGGGACATCTTGTTACACCCCGTTCACCTCCACAGTAAGGATACAGTGAGAAGGGGGTAAGGGGACATCTTGTTACACCCTGTACACCTCCACAGTAAGGATACTGTGAGAAGGGGGTAAGGGGACATCTTGTTACACCCTGTACACCTCCACGGTAAGGATACAGTGAGAAGGGGGTAAGGGGACATCTTGTTACACCCCGTACACCTCCACGGTAAGGATACAGTGAGAAGGGGGTAAGGGGACATCTTGTTACACCCTGTACACCTCCACAGTAAGGATACTGTGAGAAGGGGGTAAGCGGACATCTTGTTACACCCTGTACACCTCCACAGTAAGGATACAGTGAGAAGGGGGTAAGGGGACATCTTGTTACACCCCGTACACCTCCACAGTAAGGATACAGTGAGAAGGGGGTAAGGGGACATCTTGTTACACCCTGTACACCTCCACAGTAAGGATACTGTGAGAAGGGGGTAAGGGGACATCTTGTTACACCCCGTACTCCTCCACAGTAAGGATACAGTGAGAAGGGGGTAAGGGGACATCTTGTTACACCCCGTACACCTCCACAGTAAGGATACAGTGAGAAGGGGTAAGCGGACATCTTGTTACACCCCGTACACCTCCACAGTAAGGATACAGTGAGAAGGGGGTAAGGGGACATCTTGTTACACCCCGTACACCTCCACAGTAAGGATACAGTGAGAAGGGGGTAAGCGGACATCTTGTTACACCCCGTACACCTCCACAGTAAGGATACAGTGAGAAGCTGTAAGCGGACATCTTGCTACACCCCGTACACCTCCACGGTAGGATACAGTGAGAAGGGGTAAGGGGACATCTTGTTACACCCCGTTCACCTCCACAGTAAGGATACAGTGAGAAGGGGGTAAGGGGACATCTTGTTACACCCTGTACACCTCCACGGTAAGGATACAGTGAGAAGGGGGTAAGGGGACATCTTGTTACACCCCGTACACCTCCACGGTAAGGATACAGTGAGAAGGGGGTAAGGGGACATCTTGTTACACCCTGTACACCTCCACGGTAAGGATACTGTGAGAAAGGGTAAGCGGACATCTTGTTACACCCTGTACACCTCCACAGTAAGGATACAGTGAGAAGGGGGTAAGCGGACATCTTGTTACACTCCGTACACCTCCACAGTAAGGATACTGTGAGAAGGGGGTAAGGGGACATCTTGTTACACCCCGTACACCTCCACAGTAAGGATACAGTGAGAAGGGGGTAAGCGGACATCTTGTTACACCCCGTACACCTCCACGGTAAGGATACAGTGAGAAGGGGGTAAGCGGACATCTTGTTACACCCCGTACACCTCCACAGTAAGGATACAGTGAGAAGGGGTAAGCGGACATCTTGTTACACCCCGTACACCTCCACAGTAAGGATACAGTGAGAAGGGGTAAGCGGACATCTTGTTACACCCCGTACACCTCCACAGTAAGGATACTGTGAGAAGGGGGTAATGGGACATCTTGTTACACCCCGTACACCTCCACAGTAAGGATACAGTGAGAAGGGGGTAAGGGGACATCTTGTTACACCCCGTACACCTCCACAGTAAGGATACAGTGAGAAGGGGTAAGGGGACATCTTGTTACACCCCGTACACCTCCACAGTAGGGATACAGTGAGAAGGGGGTAAGGGGACATCTTGTTACACCCTGTACACCTCCACAGTGAGGATACTGTGAGAAGGGGGTTAGCGGACATCTTGTTACACCCTGTACACCTCCACAGTAAGGATACAGTGAGAAGCTGTAAGCGGACATCTTGCTACACCCCGTACACCTCCATGGTAGGATACAGTGAGAAGGGGTAAGGGGACATCTTGTTACACCCCGTTCACCTCCACAGTAAGGATACAGTGAGAAGGGGGTAAGGGGACATCTTGTTACACCCTGTACACCTCCACGGTAAGGATACAGTGAGAAGGGGGTAAGGGGACATCTTGTTATACCCCGTACACCTCCACGGTAAGGATACAGTGAGAAGGGGGTAAGGGGACATCTTGTTACACCCTGTACACCTCCACGGTAAGGATACAGTGAGAAGGGGGTAAGGGGACATCTTGTTACACCCTGTACACCTCCACGGTAAGGATACTGTGAGAAAGGGTAAGCGGACATCTTGTTACACCCTGTACACCTCCACAGTAAGGATACAGTGAGAAGGGGGTAAGCGGACATCTTGTTACACTCCGTACACCTCCACAGTAAGGATACTGTGAGAAGGGGGTAAGGGGACATCTTGTTACACCCTGTACACCTCCACAGTAAGGATACAGTGAGAAGGGGGTAAGGGGACATCTTGTTACACCCCGTACACCTCCACAGTAAGGATACAGTGAGAAGGGGGTAAGGGGACATCTTGTTACACCCCGTACACCTCCACAGTAAGGATACTGTGAGAAGGGGGTAAGGGGACATCTTGTTACACCCCGTACACCTCCACAGTAAGGATACAGTGAGAAGGGGGTAAGCGGACATCTTGTTACACCCCGTACACCTCCACGGTAAGGATACAGTGAGAAGGGGGTAAGCGGACATCTTGTTACACCCCGTACACCTCCACGGTAAGGATACTGTGAGAAAGGGTAAGCGGACATCTTGTTACACCCCGTACACCTCCACAGTAAGGATACAGTGAGAAGGGGTAAGGGGACATCTTGTTACACCCCGTACACCTCCACAGTAAGGATACTGTGAGAAGGGGGTAAGGGGACATCTTGTTACACCCCGTACACCTCCACAGTAAGGATACTGTGAGAAGGGGGTAAGGGGACATCTTGTTACACCCCGTACACCTCCACAGTAAGGATACAGTGAGAAGGGGGTAAGCGGACATCTTGTTACACCCCGTACACCTCCACGGTAAGGATACAGTGAGAAGGGGGTAAGCGGACATCTTGTTACACCCCGTACACCTCCACGGTAAGGATACTGTGAGAAAGGGTAAGCGGACATCTTGTTACACCCCGTACACCTCCACAGTAAGGATACAGTGAGAAGGGGTAAGGGGACATCTTGTTACACCCCGTACACCTCCACAGTAAGGATACTGTGAGAAGGGGGTAAGGGGACATCTTGTTACACCCCGTACACCTCCACAGTAAGGATACTGTGAGAAGGGGGTAAGGGGACATCTTGTTACACCCCGTACACCTCCACAGTAAGGATACAGTGAGAAGGGGGTAAGCGGACATCTTGTTACACCCCGTACACCTCCACGGTAAGGATACAGTGAGAAGGGGGTAAGCGGACATCTTGTTACACCCCGTACACCTCCACGGTAAGGATACTGTGAGAAAGGGTAAGCGGACATCTTGTTACACCCCGTACACCTCCACAGTAAGGATACAGTGAGAAGGGGTAAGGGGACATCTTGTTACACCCCGTACACCTCCACAGTAGGGATACAGTGAGAAGGGGGTAAGGGGACATCTTGTTACACCCTGTACACCTCCACAGTGAGGATACTGTGAGAAGGGGGTTAGCGGACATCTTGTTACACCCTGTACACCTCCACAGTAAGGATACAGTGAGAAGGGGGTAAGGGGACATCTTGTTACACCCCGTACACCTCCACAGTAAGGATACAGTGAGAAGGGGGTAAGCGGACATCTTGTTACACCCCGTACACCTCCACGGTAAGGATACAGTGAGAAGGGGTAAGCGGACACCTTGTTACACCCCGTACACCTCCACAGTAAGGATACAGTGAGAAGGGGGTAAGCGGACATCTTGTTACACCCTGTACACCTCCACGGTAAGGATACAGTGAGAAGGGGGTAAGCGGACATCTTGTTACACCCCGTACACCTCCACAGTAAGGATACAGTGAGAAGGGGTAAGCGGACATCTTGTTACACCCCGTACACCTCCACAGTAAGGATACTGTGAGAAGGGGGTAATGGGACATCTTGTTACACCCCGTACACCTCCACAGTGAGGATGCTGTGAGAAGGGGGTAAGCGGACATCTTGTTACACCCTGTACACCTCCACAGTAAGGATACAGTGAGAAGGGGTAAGCGGACATCTTGTTACACCCCGTACACCTCCACGGTAAGGATACAGTGAGAAGGGGTAAGCGGACATCTTGTTACACCCTGTACACCTCCACGGTAAGGATACAGTGAGAAGGGGGTAAGGGGACATCTTGTTACACCCTGTACACCTCCACAGTAAGGATACAGTGAGAAGGGGTAAGCGGACATCTTGTTACACCCTGTACACCTCCACGGTAAGGATACAGTGAGAAGGGGTAAGCGGACATCTTGTTACACCCTGTACACCTCCACGGTAAGGATACAGTGAGAAGGGGGTAAGGGGACATCTTATTACACCCCGTACACCTCCACAGTAAGGATACAGTGAGAAGGGGGAAAGCAGACATCTTGTTACACCCCGTACACCTCCACGGTAAGGATACAGTGAGAAGGGGGTAAGGGGACATCTTGTTACACCCCGTACACCTCCACAGTAAGGATACAGTGAGAAGGGGTAAGCGGACATCTTGTTACACCCCGTACACCTCCACAGTAAGGATACAGTGAGAAGGGGTAAGCGGACATCTTGTTACACCCCGTACACCTCCACAGTAAGGATACAGTGAGAAGGGGGTAAGGGGACATCTTGTTACACCCCGTACACCTCCACAGTAAGGATACAGTGAGAAGGGGTAAGCGGACATCTTGTTACACCCCGTACACCTCCACAGTAAGGATACAGTGAGAAGGGGTAAGCGGACATCTTGTTACACCCCGTACACCTCCACAGTAAGGATACAGTGAGAAGGGGTAAGCGGACATCTTGTTACACCCCGTACACCTCCACAGTAAGGATACAGTGAGAAGGGGTAAGCGGACATCTTGTTACACCCCGTACACCTCCACAGTAAGGATACAGTGAGAAGGGGGTAAGGGGACATCTTGTTACACCCCGTACACCTCCACAGTAAGGATACAGTGAGAAGGGGTAAGCGGACATCTTGTTACACCCCGTACACCTCCACGGTAAGGATACAGTGAGAAGGGGTAAGCGGACATCTTGTGTTAGGGGGTTAGCTCGGTAGCGGGTGTGTGTGACCCCCTGGATGGGTTCACAACACAAAGTCAGACACAGCAGACAGCGGTGTAGGTGCAAAAAAACAAAAGATCCGGTTTATTTAGGCTACATGCAGTGATACATATAACAGCCAAACAAAATAAAACAAGAAAATAAATCCTGGTCAGTTTGACCTCTAACTACACACGTAGACTCCCTGTCTAACAACTGGGTGCAGCCTTGTGCTGCCCCAGTCCCTGTCTCTATTGTAGGGTTTTGCCACACAGGCGTTAACTCACCGCACAGAACAGATCTCAGACTCCCCAGTCTATACACATAAAACTGGTTCCAGGATGGAGCATCTCCCTAAGCATGCTGGGGTTTTTTGTAGAGGCCTTAATGAGCCCACTTACTACAGCTGGGCTCATTAACTCTTCCCCTCTAATTGTAAAAGTCTGCATAAAGCTTGAATCTAGGACACACATATTTCCCATCCTGAATACAACCAGGTGATTTTACCTGCGTGCTGCCACATACCCCCCCCCCTCTTGTTTCAACCTTGGGGTTGTAACACAAGCAGCCAGACACGCATGTATCCGAGACAAAGCATCCACATTCCCCATTTTAACACCAGGGCGATGCTTAACTGTAAAGTTAAATTCCTGTAGGACCAGGAACCACCTATTTACCCTTCTATTGGTCTCCTTGTTCTGAGCCATCCACTTTAAAGGAGCGTGATCAGTCACCAGGTCAAAGTGCCTACCTAGCAGATAGTACCGAAGGGAATCTAGAGCCCACTTCACTGCTAAACATTCCTTCTCAATCGTGGAGTAATTTACCTCATGGGACTTCAACTTCCTGCTGAGGTAAATGACTGGGTGCTCTTCCCCGTTCCAGACCTGGGATAACACTGCTCCTAACCCAACGTCTGATGCATCAGTTTGTACCACAAAGTCCTTAGAGAAGTCTGGTGAGTACAACACTGGCTGGCTACATAAGGCTGTTTTTAAGGACTGAAATGCTTCTTCAGCCTCTGGGGACCATTTAACCATGACCGACTCTTTCCCTTTTGTCAGGTTGGTGAGGGGCACAGCCTGAGAAGTAAAATGGGGAATGAATCGTCGATAATAGCCAGCGATTCCCAGAAAGGCTCGTACCTGTTTCTTGCTGTTGGGACGTGGCCAACTCTGTATGGCCTCGACTTTATTGACTTGGGGTTTTATCACCCCCCTCCCAATAGTGTACCCAAGATATTTGGCCTCCTCCTGTCCAATGGTACACTTCTTTGGATTGGCCGTAAACCCAGCTTCCCGGATAGAGTCTAGGACTGCTTGTACTTTTGGCAAATGTGAGACCCAGTCTGTGCTATGGATAATCACATCATCCAGGTAAGCTGCAGCATATTTCTGATGGGGCCTCAGAATCTTATCCATTTTCCGCTGGAATGTTGCCGGTGCATTCTGTAACCCAAACGGCATTCTCTTATATTGGAATGCCCCATCTGGGGTTACAAACGCAGTTTTCTCCTTGGCCGACTCGGCCAGGGGAATTTGCCAATACCCTTTGGTGAGATCAAGAGTTGTCATATATCGGGCTGTTCCCAGCCGGTCAATCAACTCATCTATACGTGGCATGGGGTAGGTGTCAAATTTTGTAACTTTATTCAATTGTCGAAACAAAACCGCCAGCTCCCATCAGGTTTGGGCACTAGTACGATAGGACTGGACCAGTCACTCTGGGACTCCTCTATCACACCCAATTCCAGCATCCTTTGAACCTCCCCATGTATTGCCTCCCGTCGGGCCTCTGGTATTCTATAAGGTTTTAGTTTTACCCTTTCTCCTGGCGGGGTGATAATGTCATGCTCTACGCCAGATGTTTGTCCTGGCAGCTAAGAGAAAATCTCTTTGTTACAAAGTACAAACTCTTTAACCTCCTGTTGTTGGGGTTTTCGATAAGGTGACTGCTATTCCATCCTCAGGAACTAAGCAATCAGGCTGGGCTTGTGACCAAGTCTCTGCGACTAGGGATTCCCTATCCCTCCAGGCTTTCAGCAGATTGACGTGATAGATCTGCTCCGGCTTTCGCCTTCCTGGCTGTCTAACCCTGTAGTTCACCTCACTAATTTTTTCAATTACTTCATATGGACCTTGCCATTTGGCCAGAAATTTGCTTTCAACCGTAGGGACTAGCACCAAGACCCTATCCCCCGGGGAAAAAGTACGGGTCTTGGCCCCACGGTTGTACACTCTCTGCTGTGCTAACTGCGCTTGGGTCAAATGTTCCTTTACAATTGGCATTACCTGTGCGATTCTATCCTGCATCAGGGCGACATGCTCAATCACACTCCTGTGAGGAGAACTCTCATTTTCCCAAGTTTCCTTGGCGATATCCAGCAGCCCTCTTGGGTGTCTCCCATAGAGCAACTCGAAGGGTGAGAAACCCGTAGAGGATTGGGGTACCTCCCTAATGGCAAACATCAGATAGGGTATTAGACAGTCCCAATTCTTTCCATCTCTATCCACCACCTTCTTTAACCACTTGCTTACTGGGCACTTAAACCCCCCTCAGTCCCAGACCAATTTTCAGCTTTCAGCGCTGATGCACTTTGAATGACAATTGCGCGGTCATACAACACTGTACCCAAATGAAATTTCTATCATTTTTTTCCCACAAATAGAGCTTTCTTTTGGTGGTATTTAGTTACAGCTCGGAGTTTTATTTTTTGCTAAACAAACAAAAAAAAAAAATCATGTTTTAATAGTTTGTTATAAAATTTTGCAAACGGGTCATTTTTCTCCTTCATTGAAGTGCGCTGATGAGGCGGCACTGATAGGCTGCATTGGTGGGCACTGATGGGCTGCATTGGTGGGCACTGATAGGCTGCATTGGTGGGCACTGATAGGCTGCACTTGTGGGCACTGATAGGCATAGTTAAGGCGGCACTAATAGGCACAGATAAGGCAGCACCGATGGGCACAGATAAGGCGGCACTGATGGGCAAAGATGGGCACAGATAAGATGACACGGATGGGTGGCACGGATAAGTGGCACGGATGGGCACTGATAGGTACCACAGATAGATGGGACTGATGGGCACTGATAGGTGGCACTGATAGGTGGCTCTGATAGGTGGCACTGCTGGGCACTGATGGGCGGCACTGCTGGGCACTGATGGGCGGCACTGCTGGGCACTGATGGGCGGCACTGGGGTGCAGCACCTTTGAGGCAGATTGGGTGGCACTGTGGGTGGCACTGTGGGTGGCACTGTGGGGTGGCACTGTGGGGTGGCACTGTGGGTGGCACTGTGGGGTGGCACTGTGGGCATTATGGGCACAGACGGGGGGCACTTACTTTTACTTTGTTATATTTCAGGATGGCACTGCGGGAGGCAGGTGGGCACTGGCAGGTGGCATGTGGTGCCTTTCATTGCTGGCCGTGATCGGGACTGATGTCCCGATCACGGCCGCCGGTGATCGGCTTTTTTTTTTTCTCCTCGCGCTGTCAGCGCGAGGAGGAATAATAGCCGATTACCGGCTCCGTTCTATCACATGATCAGCTGTCATTGGCTGACAGCTGATCGCGTGATAAGGGGTCGGGATCGACCCCTTACACGGATCGGTGATCAGGCGAGTCTCACGGACTCGCCGATCACAGAGCGCGCCGCGCGCGCCCCTCAGGGGGCGTGCAGGCCGCTCGTAACCAGGACGACGTCAATAGACGTAGTCCTGGAAATCTAGGTCCGCGCTAATGCCGTCATTCGGCAATAGCGCGGTACCCAAGTGGTTAACATTTGTTTTAGGGTTTTGTTGAATCTTTCAACCAACCCATCTGTTTGGGGGTGATACACAGATGTACGCAATTGTGTCACTTTGTACAACTTGCATAGTTCTTTCATTACCCGGGACATAAAGGGTGTACCTTGGTCCGTAAGCAGTTCCTTACAAATACCCACGCGGCTAAAAACAAGAGATAGCTCTTTGGCTATGGTTTTGGCCGAGGTATTTCGGAGAGGAATTGCTTCCGGATAACGGGTGGCATAGTCCAATATAACCAAAATGTACTGATGCCCCCTAGCGGACTTCATTATCGGACCTACCAAATCCATTGCTATCCTCTCAAAGGGGACCTCAGTGATAGGAAGAGGTACCAGCGGGTTACGGAAATGTGGCATAGGTGCCGACTTCTGACACACAGGGCAGGAGGAACAATAATTTTCTATTTCCTTCATGACCCCAGGCCAATAGAATCTCTGCAGTACCCTCTCTCTGGTTTTCTCATTCCCCAGATGACCTCCCAGAATGTGCCCATGGGCCAATTCTAACACCAACTTCCTGTAAGGTTTGGGCACTACAAGTTGCTCAATGGTTTCTTCTGCCCTTTGAGCCACTCGATACAGCAGGTCCCTTTCCATAGTGAAGTAAGGATAAGGGCAAGTCTTATCTGGGTTCACTAACTCGCCATCTATTTTCACCACATTTTCCTGTGCCTTTATTAGGGTGGGGTCTTTTAACTGTTCTGTGGCAAAATTTTCCCTGTGAACCTCAAGATCCGAAAACTCCACAGACGGCATGTTTTCATCTGAGGATGTTGATTCCTCCCCAGTTTCTCGAGTTTCCCCCGCCAATACCGACAAGGGAAATTCAGGAGAGTCCTCACCACCCCCAGAGGAATTCTGGTCATCTTCCTGGTCTATAGGGGCACCAGTGGGGGGCTCAGGACAATCCCAGAGTTCCCAGAATTTTGGAAAATCCCTTCCCACAATAGCATCATGTGTTAAGTGAGACACTAACCCCACCTGATGAGAGAGGTTACCTTTGGGGGTCTCAAAAAACACTGAAGTTACAGGATACTCTCGGGGGTCCCCATGCACACAAATAACAGCCACCTTGTTCTTCCCAGAGACCTCTGTAGTAACTAATTCAGCTTTTATCAATGTTACCAGGCTACCTGAATGCAGCAACACATCAACATGTCTACCATTAATACACATTTTACATAAATGTTTCTCAGGTCCCCGAATGGCAGTGCATGCAACTGTCGCAAACATCGACTGACGTCTCTCCCTTATCAAGTCACATTGCATAGGCTCATCCACAACGGGGCAATTGGCTGCAATATGTCCCTCTTGCCGGCAGCGGTAGCAAATAATCTTTTTCGCTGTCTCTTGCAGCATGGGCTTCCTGGGCTGCTCCCGCCAGACCTTAGGTAGAACTCCCACCCTCTCACGCTCTCCACCCTCACCCCTTGGAGTCATCTTACCCGCCACTGGGGATGATCTGGTCTTAGGATGGAAAGTCCGTGAGTCCCTGGAAGAGGTGGTCAGGTTCTCTGTAGCCAAGTACCTCTCAACCAGATCCACAAGTTTATCGGCATTTTCTGGGTCTCCATGGCTTACCCATCTTTGGATGGCAGTAGGAAGAGCTCTCAGGAAACGATCCATAACAACACGTTCCACAATGTTTGGTGCGGTCAAAGTCTCTGGCTGCAGCCACTATCTGCTCAGGTGAATGAGATCATACATTTGAGACCTGGGGGGTTTTCCAACCTGAAAAGTCCAATTATGCACACGCTGAGCCCGGACGGCCAGGGTGACACCCAGCCGTGCCAATATTTCTGCTTTTAGCACCACATAGTCTTTTGCTTGGTCAGGCTCTAGGTCATAATAAGCTTTCTGCGATTCCCCAGTTAACAGAGGGGCCACCAGTCCAGCCCATTGCTCCTTAGGCCACTTTTCCCTTTCAGCAGTCCTTTCAAATGTGGTCAAAAACACCTCCGGATCATCCTCTCCCGTCATTTTTGTCAGTAAACGGCTCACACCAAAGGATGCGGTATTATTGTAACCACTTGCCTCATTGGTCTGCGGACGTTGCTGTATTAATGTCTCTATTTGCTGTCGAAAACTCTGCTCTTGCTTCTGCAACAGGTCTATGAAGCGGGGTTCAGATCGCTGCTGGGCTTGTTGCTGAGCTTCCAGACTCTGCAGGTGAGCTTTCTGCTGGGCTGCAAGGCTCTTTTGTAAAGCCGCATTTGTTTGCTGCTGATTTGCATTTGCTAGAGCCAGCTGTCTCAGTATCTCCTCCATGCTGGCCTTAAAAAAAAAAATGCCAAAATTCTCCACCAACTGTGAGGGGGTTAGCTCGGCAGCGGGTGTGTGTGACCCCCTGGATGGGTTCACAACACAAAGTCAGGCACAGCAGACAGCGTTGTAGGTGCAAAAAAACAAAAGATGCGGTTTATTTATGCTACATGCAGTGAAACATATAACAGCCAAACAAAAATAAAACATGAAAATAAATCCTGGTCAGCTTGACCTCTAATTACACACATGGATTCCCTGTCTAACAACTGAGTGCAGCCTTGTGCAGCACCAGTCCCTGTCTCTGTCTCTGTTGTAGAGGTTTGCCACACAGGCGTTACCTCACCGCACAGAACAGGTGTCACACTCCCCAGTCTTTACAAACACAAAACTGGTTCCAGGATGGAGCATCTCCCTAAGCATGCTGGGGTTTTTGTAGAGGTCTTAATGAGCCCACTTACTTCAGCTGGGCTCATTAACTCTTCCCCTCTAGTTGTACAAGTCTGCATAAAGCCTGAATCTAGGACACACATATTTCCCATCCTGGATACAACCAGGTGACTTTACCTGCGTGCTGCCACACTAGATACACCACATCTATGGGCCTTCCTTTATCTAGATACACCACGTCTACGGGCCTTCCTTTATCTAGATACACCACGTCTACGGGCCTTCCTTTATCTAGATACACCACGTCTACGGGCCTTCCTTTATCTAGATACACCACGTCTACGGGCCTTCCTTTATCTAGATACACCACGTCTACGGGCCTTCCTTTATCTAGATACACCACATCTACGGGCCTTCCTTTATCTAGATACACCACGTCTACGGGCCTTCCTTTATCTAGATACACCACGTCTACGGGCCTTCCTTTATCTAGATACACCACGTCTACGGGCCTTCCTTTATCTAGATACACCACGTCTACGGGCCTTCCTTTATCTAGATACACCACGTCTACGGGCCTTCCTTTATCTAGATACACCACGTCTACGGGCCTTCCTTTATCTAGATACACCACGTCTACGGGCCTTCCTTTATCTAGATACACCACGTCTACGGGCCTTCCTTTATCTAGATACACCACGTCTACGGGCCTTCCTTTATCTAGATACACCACGTCTACGGGCCTTCCTTTATCTAGATACACCACGTCTACGGGCCTTCCTTTATCCAGATACACCACGTCTACGAGGCTTCCTTTATCCAGATACACCACGTCTACGGGCCTTCCTTTATCCAGATACACCACATCTACGGGCCTTCCTTTATCTAGATACACCACGTCTACGGGCCTTCCTTTATCTAGATACACCACGTCTACGAGCCTTCCTTTATCCAGATACACCACGTCTACGGGCATTCCTTTATCTAGATACACCACGTCTACGGGCCTTCCTTTATCTAGATACACCACGTCTACGGGCCTTCCTTTATCTAGATACACCACGTCTACGGGCCTTCCTTTATCTAGATACACCACGTCTACGGGCCTTCCTTTATCTAGATACACCACGTCTACGGGCCTTCCTTTATCTAGATACACCACGTCTACGGGCCTTCCTTTATCTAGATACACCACGTCTACGGGCCTTCCTTTATCTAGATACACCACGTCTACGGGCCTTCCTTTATCTAGATACACCACGTCTACGGACCTTCCTTTATCTAGATACACCACGTCTACGGGCCTTCCTTTATCTAGATACACCACGTCTACGGGCCTTCCTTTATCTAGATACACCACGTCTACGAGCCTTCCTTTATCTAGATACACCACGTCTACGGGCCTTCCTTTATCTAGATACACCACGTCTACGAGCCTTCCTTTATCTAGATACACCACGTCTACGGGCCTTCCTTTATCTAGATACACCACGTCTAAGGGCCTTCCTTTATCTAGATACACCACGTCTACGGACCTTCCTTTATCTAGATACACCACGTCTACGGACCTTCCTTTATCAGTCATTCTGTCCTCTGATAACCATGGAGGGGCTTCCTGTGACGTGTCATGGAGGATAAACACTGCAGTTTTGGTGACTGAAGCCCCCCGATTCCCTTGTGAAGGGTACAGGTCAGCACAGAAGATATAGTCACATGACAGGAGGAGGCGTTGTAGGATAGTGGGAGGAGTCACAAGATGGTGGGATGGGCCCAATAACATTGAATAGGGGTATTATTGGACAGGTCAGTAAAACTCTGAAGGTCATGTCGGCATCCGGGGCGCATTTCGAGTGAACCAAACCGCATATCACCGCAGCGCCGTCTGGCTCGGCGCCATAAAAAAGTAAAAATCAGGGACGCCTTTCTCTGTTTCTCGCAGGTAATGATGACCAATAAAATGAATGGGCGGAGCTACCCGATATCACAGATCTGAGCTCCTCCTTCTCCACTGCACATCACAGTCCTCAAACCCTCCCCCACCCCCCACCACACTACTAACCGCCTCCCACCTGCCATATAGACCAATGACAGCGGAGCGGAGCCATGTCATATGACCACGCCCAGTTTAGGCTCTTCACCCATGTGATTGGCTGTGTCCAATCACAGCTGATCCCATGTAAACAAGGAAATAAAATATATAAAAAAGGGGCGGTCTTTTTTAGTTTTTTTATTATTTTAGAAAAGATAAAACCCCGCCCAACGGTGATTAATTATCACCAAGAGAAAGTTCTATTTGTGTGAATAAAATGTGTAGAGTTTTGTATGACCGTGTAATTGTCACTCAAAGTGCGACCGCCATGAAAGCTGCAAATTGTGCTGGGCAGGAAGGCGGGGGTGGGGGGGTCTGGATGGAGGGTGGGAGCTGCAAGATAGTGATTGGCTGCTTGGATGAAGGGCGGTCCTAGCAACCAATCACTTGCTTGATAACCTTGGGCAGCTCCCGCCCTCCATCCACAACAGTCCTCCCTCCCGCTGTCAGCTCTGTGAGGAATACTGAGTGACGATTGGTGGAAGAAAAGGCTCCTAAATGCTGTGACAGCTGAGACTCCTCCCACAGTCTGCCATCTAGTAATGCCTGATAGAGGAGTCACACCACGGGGGGAGGAGTCACACCACGGGGGGAGAAGTCACACCGCAGCGGGAGGAGCCACACCGTGGGGGGAGGAGCCACACCACGGGGGAGGAGTCACACCACGGGGGAGGAGTCACACCGCGGCGGGAGGAGCCACACCGCGGCTGGGTGGAGTCACCCCGCGGCTGGGGAGAGTCACCCCGCGGCTGGGGAGAGTCACCCCGCGGCTGGGGAGGGGTCACCCCGCGGGGGGGTCACACTACGGGGGGAGGAGCCATACTACGGGGGGAGGAGCCACACCACGGCTGGGGGGAGTCACACCACGGGGAGTCACACCACGGGGAGGAGGAGTCACGGGAGGGTGGGGAGAATCACACCACGGGGAGGAGGAGTCACGGGAGGGTGGGGGGAGTCAGTGGATGGTGGGAGGAGTCACGGGATGTGGGAGGAGTCCCTCGATGGTGGGAGGAGCCACACGATGGTGGGAGGAGTCCGTTGATAGTGGGGGAGTCACGGGATGGTGGGAGGAGTCATGGGATGGTAGGAGAAGCCACGCAATGGTGGGAGGGGTAACGGGATATTGGGAGGAGTCAGTGAATGGTGGGAGGGCCACAAGATGGGAGGAGTCCATTGATGGTGGGAGGGGTCACGGGTTGGTGGGAGGAGACGGTGGGAGGGGTCACAGGTTGGTGGGAGAAGACAGGAGATGGTGGGAGGAGTCACGGTATGGTGGGAGGAGTCACGGTATGGTGGGAGGAGCCACAGCAGCCTAGAGGCGATTCAGTTCGCATTGTGCGCTATATAAGTATTTCATTCATTCATTCATTCAGGATTGTGTGAGGAGCCACGCGATGGGAGGAGGAGACAGGGGATGGTGGGATGACCAGGGGATGGTGGGAGGAGTCACGGGATGGTGGGAGGAGTCAGTGGATGGTGGGAGGAGCCACAGGTTTGTGTGAGGAGCCACGCGATGTTGGGAGGAGCCACGCGATGTTGGGAGGAGTCAGGGGATGGTTGGAGGAGTCACGTGATAGGAGGGGTCAGTGGATGGTGAAAGGAGTCACGGGATGGTGGGAGGAGCCACGTGATGGGAGGATTCAGTGGATGGTGAGAGGAGTCACGGGATGGTGGGAGGAGTCGTGGGTGGAGTCACACACTGGAAGATGTCACAGGATGTGGGAGGAGCCACACAGTGGTGGGAGGAGTCAGTTGGTGGTGGGAGGAGTCAGTGGATGGTGAGAGGAGTCACTGGATGGTGGGAGGAGCCATGTGATGGGAGGATTCAGTGGATGGTGGAAGGAGTCGTGGGAGAAGTCACGGGATGTGGGAGGAGTCAGTTGGTGGTGGGAGGAGTCAGTTGATGGTGGGAGGAGTCACAGGGTGGTGGGAGGAGTCACACGATGATGACAGCAGTCAGTGGATGGTGGGAGGAGCCACGGGGTGGTGGGAGGAGTCACGCAGTGGGAGGAGTCAGTTGATGGTGGGAGGAGTCACTGGGTGGTGGGAGGAGCCACATGATGGTGGGAGGAGTCAGTGGATGGTGGGAGGAGCCACGCGATGAGAGGAGTCAGTGGATGGTGGGAGGAGTCACATGATGGTGGGAGGCGTTACGGGATAGTGTGAGGAGCTATGCGATGGAGGGAGGAGTCACTGGATGGTGGGAGGAGACAGGAGATGGTGGGAGGAGTCACACAATGGTGGGTGGAGTCACACGATGGGAGGAGTCAGTGGGTGGTGGGAGGAGTCACTGGATGGTGGGAGGAGTCACACAGTGGGAGGAGTCAGTGGATGTTGGGAGGAGCCACGCCATGGAGGGCACCTGATGTAAGGGGCACTGTTATGGGGCACCTGATGTAAGGGGCACTCTGTTGGGGGCACCTGATGTAAGGGGCACTCTTATGGCGGCACCTGATGTAAGGTGGTTCTATTACTTACAATGTGGATGTGATTGGCTGACGTTTGTGTTCTTTCTTTGTCTTCCATCTTGTTTCGGGTACAGATAGTTGTTGGTGGAAGGACGGAATAAAAGGGTCCAGCCAGTGAAGGGGGAAGAGCTCAGAGTAATGGAGAAGAGGAGTGTCCTGCAAGGCAGAATCCGGGGCTCAGAGAAGACCGCTCACCATCAACATCTCCAAGGCCAACACACCACTGGAAGCTCTGAGGATCAGCACTAAACAGCTGCCCCGCTAGGAGGTAAAGCCTAACCTACTAACAATGTCTTTGCTACAAGTCACCCCCCAGTATCTGCTAATACCCCACATAGTTACAGGTCACCCTCCATTCTACCCATACTCTAGGCCACCCTCTGGCCCAGTCTGTAAATACTACAGATCACCAGTTATCAGGACCATCAATAGGGGGTACAAGCAGCACTTCCCATTGGGTCAGCAGGTGGTGGAACAGAAGCTGTCTGTGGATAGGTGGGGGCTGTCAGGTCAGCTTTCCAGTGCCCCATCATTTCTAATGGCAGCCCAGTCTTCGTCCGGAGGGTTCAATATTGAGTTTGCCCTTTGCAGCTATAACAGGTTCACCTCTTCTGGAAAGGCCGTCCACAAGGTTTAGGAGGGTGTCTATGGAAATGTTTGACCATTCTTCCAGAAGAACTTTTGTGAGTTCAGGCACTGATGTTGGACGAGAAGGCCTACCTCGCAGTCTCCGATCTAATTCATCCTAAAGGTGTTCTATGGGGTTGAGGTAAGGACTCTGTGCAGGCCAGTCAAGTACCTCCACTCCAAACTCGCTCATCCATGTCTTTATGGACCTTGCTTTGTGCACTGGTGAGCAATCATGTTGGAACAGGAAGAGGCCGTCCCCAAACTGTTCCCACAAAGTTGGGAGCATGAAATTGTCCAAAATGTCTTGGTATGCTGACGCCTTAAGAGTTCCCTTCACTGGAACTAAGGGGCCAAGTCCAACCTCTGAAAAGCAACCCCCCCACCATAATCCCCTCTCCGACACCATAATCCCCCCTCTGACACCATAATCTCCCCTCCCCCCACTCCATAATCTCCCCTCCCCCCACTCCATAATCTCCCCTCCCCCAACTCCATAATCTCCCCTCTGACACCATAATCTCCCCTCCCCCCACTCCATAATCTCTCCTCCCCCCACTCCATAATCCCCCCTCTGACATCATAATCTCCCCTCCCCCCACTCCATAATCTCCCCTCCCCAACTCCATAATCTCCCCTCTGACACCATAATCTCCCCTCCCCCACTCCATAATCTCCCCTCCCCCCACTCCATAATCTCCCCTCCCCCAACTCCATAATCTCCCCTCCGACACCATAATCCCCCCTCCCCCCTCCGACACCATAATCCCCCCACTCCATAATCCCCCCTCCCCCCACTCCATAATCCCCCCTCCACCAATTGGTTTGGACCAGCGCACAAAGACATTAATGGCTGTGTGTTGAGTTATTTGGAGGGGACAGGAAATGTACACTGTTATACAAGCTGTACACTCACTACTTTACATTTTAGAAGAAGAAGAAATGTGACTGAGGGGTGTACTTACTTTTGTCACATACTGTATATTTACCTAGAAAAATGGTGAGGTGTTCTATACTTATTTTACCCGCTGCTACCCACCTCAATACCAGGCACTTACACCCCCTTCCTGTACACACCAATTTTCAGCTTTCAGCGCTCTCACAGTTTGAATGACAATTACTCATACAACACTCTACCCATATGAAACTTGCGTCCTTTTTTCCACACAAATAGACCTTTCTTTTGGTGGTATTTAATCACTAGTGGGGTTTTTATTTTTGTGCTATAAATTAAAAAAATTTGTTTCTGTCATAAAATTTTTCTAATTAGTAATTATGGGGGGTGTGGGGTGTATGGAGGTGGGAGGTATGTACATGAGGGGTGCGGAGTGTACGGAGGTGGGAGGTATGTACATGAGAGGTGCGGAGTGTATGGAGGTGGGAGGTATGTACATGAGGGGTGTGGAGTGTATGGAGGTCGGAGGTATGTACATGAGGGGTGTGGAGTGTATGGAGGTAGGAGGTATGTACATGAGAGGGGTGTGGAGTGTATGGAGGTGGGAGGTATGTACATGAGGGGTGTGCAGTGTATGGAGGTGGGAGATATGTACATGAGGGGTGTGGAGTGTATGGAGGTGGGAGGTATGTACATGAGATGGGTGCGGAGTGTATGGAGGTAGGAGGTATGTACATGAGGGGTGCGGAGTGTACGGAGGTGGGAGGTATGTACATGAGAGGTGCGGAGTGTATGGAGGTGGGAGGTATGTACACGAGGGGTGTGGAGTGTATGGAGGTGGAAGGTATGTACATGAGAGGGGTGTGGAGTGTATGGAGGTGGGAGGTATGTACATGAGGGGTGTGGAGTGTATGGAGGTGGGAGGTATGTATATGAGGGGTGTGGAGTGTATGGAGGTGGGAGGTATGTACATGAGGGGTGTGGAGTGTATGGAGGTGGGAGGTATGTATATGAGGGGTGTGGAGTGTATGGAGGTGGGAGGTATGTACATGAGAGGGGTGTGGAGTGTATGGAGGTGGGAGGTATGTACATGAGAGGGGTGTGGAGTGTATGGAGGTGGGAGGTATGTACATGAGGGGTGTGGAGTGTATGGAGGTGGGAGGTATGTACATGAGGGGTGTGGAGTGTATGGAGGTGGGAGGTATGTACATGAGGGGTGTGGAGTGGACTGGTATGTCCCTGCACAAAATGACATTTCTAAAGGAATAAAAGTCATTTAAAACTGCTTGCGGCTTTAATGTAATGTCTGGTCCCGGCAATATGGATGAAAATCATTGAGAACAAAGGCATGGGTACCCCGCCCCCAAGCCCATTACCAGCCCCTTTGGGTCTTGTATGGACATTAAGGAGAACCGCACACCCAAATTATAAAAAGGAAAGGCCTGAGGCCCCCAGGCCCTATATACTCAGAACAGCAGTATACAGGCGGTCCAAACAAGACAGGGACTGTGTAGGTTTGTTATTAAGTAGAATCTGTTTGTAATTTTAAACTGGTACATTTTTAAAGTGTAGCTCCAGCCAAAAAATCTATTTTTAAGCTTTTTGGAAAACATAGGGAAGGGTTATCACCCCTGTATAATTTGTTTTGCTGTCTGTGCGCACCTGTTCAGAAGATTTCACCTCACTTTCTGTCCAAATGACAATTGGATTGTTAAAATTTGGGTTTTTTTGTGAAACAAGGAACTCTTACAGGAGAGAATTTCCCTTCCTAGGGGTAGATTTCCTCTCACTTCCTGTTGTCTCCTTCTGTTTGAAAGTAGGAGTTGTTTGTAAGTTGGATGTTTGAAAGTAGGGGCCTGCTCTATATACTCAAAATATAAACGCAAAAATGTGGGCCTTAGGTGTTGGTGTTGCCACAACACTGTAATCCCTCACAGTTACTCTGGGTGGGCGCAGGAACGGGCCCTGCTGTGAAATATTAGATCAAGAATTGTAATTACATGCCCCTGAACAGGGGCAGAAAAATTGGGCCTTAGGCACTGGTGCCACAACACTGCAACCCCTTACAGTTACTCTAGTTGGGGCACAGGAATGAGCCCTGCTGCAAAGTATTGCATCAAAAATTGGCCTGTGACCAATTATGGCTCTCTTCGCTGACGCCGCTGTGAGTGGCCAAAGCATGCGGGTCATCGTGCATGCTTGGCCAATCATCAGCCAGCAATGCACTGCTATGACGCAGTGCATTATGGGCCGTGACACGCCGCTCTAATTTGGCACCAACGGACCATAATGTTCGATCTTCCTCTTGAAATCGAAGCTCATCCCTAGTGGTGAAGTATGGGGCAAGATTCCTCACCCTGCTGCCATTCCTCATTATATTTCTTAGAAAAAAGAAGAAAAAAAACACATACAAAGACAATTAAGGTGCGACCAATCTTTATTGGAGATAAATCTATAGATGGAAATGATTGTCGGGCTTCGGAGAACAGTGACGGTTGACCTAGGACTCCTCAAAGGCAGGGCCTTTTTACACTAAGCCTAAACCTTAAGATGATTCAGAGGAAGGCGAAAACCCCCCCGGCCAGATGGGCTCCAAGGGGGGGAAAAATTCCTTCCTGACCCCCTAAGGCGATCGGATTGTCCCTGAATCATCAGTCTAGGGTGCCCAGTTCATCTCATATAGAGAAAAAAACCATACATAGAACCATACAGAACATATGTATTGCAGGTATGTATGCAATAAAACACACCTACCTGCTTGTTCACAATCATCTTTGGGGCTTATTCAGAATATATGCATTGAGCATCCGCACAGATCAGCGCCCCCACACTGATCAGTGCCTCCGCCCGCCGCACCGATTCTTTATGTTTTCTGTGCCCAGCCCCCTACAGGAGGACTGGTGGTACCCCCTTATTGGTGGCCCTGGTGGTGGTATGTAGACATGCTGTGTATGATGGTATGCATGGTGCTATATACGCAGGTATGTATGCAATAAAACACACTTGCATGCTTGTTTACAATCATCTTTGGGGATCATTCAGAATATATGCATTGAGCATCCGCACAGATCAGTGCCTCCCCCACTGATCAGTGCATCCGCCCGCCGCACCGATTCCTCATGTTTTCTGTGCCCAGCCCCTACAGGAGAACCAGTGGTACCCCCTTATTGGTGGCCCCGATGGTGGTATGTTTGGTACTAGGTAGGCATGCTGAGTATGGTGGTATGTATGGCCCTATGTATACATTCTATGTATGGTTCTATGTATGGTGTAGGGAGATCATTGCCAGTGTGCCACAATTATCTCACTCAGTACTGCTTGTGTTACCGTCTCACAGCAGGCAAATCTCTTTTGAGGTCAAATACCCTCGGTTGGTGGTGACGAGGCTCTTCCTTCAAATGGTGATGAGGAGGCCCTCTATTAATGTCATTGCCCCTCGGATGGTGGTGACGAGGCTCTTCCTTCAAATGTTGCTGACGTGGCCCTCTGTTAATGTCATTGCCCCTCGGTTGGTGGTGACGAGGCTCTTCCATCAAATGGGGCTGACAAGGCCCTCTGTTAATGTCATTGCCCCTTGGATGGTGGTGACGAGGCTCTTCCTTCAAATGGGGCTGACGAGGCCCTCTGTTAATGTCATTGCCCCTTGGATGGTGCTGACGAGGCTCTTCCTTCAAATGGGGCTGACGAGGCCCTCTGTTAATGTCATTGCCCCTCGGTTGGTGGTGACGAGGCTCTTCCTTCAAATGGGGCTGACGAGGCCCTCTGTTAATGTCATTGCCCCTCGGTTGGTGGTGACGAGGCTCTTCCTTCAAATGGGGCTGATGAGGCCCTCTGTTAATGTCATTGCCCCTTGGATGGTGCTGACGAGGCTCTTCCTTCAAATGGGGCTGACGAGGCCCTCTGTTAATGTCATTGCACCTTGGATGGTGCTGATGAGGCCCTCTGTTAATGTCATTGCCCCTTGGATGGTGCTGACGAGGCCCTCTGTTAATGTCATTGCCCCTTGGATGGTGCTGACGAGGCCCTCTGTTAATGTCATTGCCCCTTGGATGGTGCTGATGAGGCTCTGTGTTAATGTTATTGCCCCTCGGATGGTGGCGACGAGGCTCTGGGTTGATACTGGTTTTCCAGTGGTGAGTATTAGGCCACTGGCTGCAATTCACATTCTCGCTCAGGTAGGAGAAGCCCTCAAATCTCTCCTGCCGGTGTGGAACCTCATCTCTCCCAAAGTCTTCATTTTTAATGAAAGCATCCCCTGGAATTCCTTCCCCCAGGTCTTCCTCATGCATCTGGAAAGAGAAAAAAGTATTTTGTCAATGTTTCTGATCGATAGGGAAATAATCCCTAGAAATCCCCCCATTGTGCTGGGACTCCTCCCGTATACTTACATGTCGATTTGGAAATGGTGGGCGTGAGTTCCCTTTCTCTAGCTCCTTCCAGTCCACCTTGCTGAAGTAGGGGTGTTCTCTGATGTCTCTTACTAGACTCATCCGCAGCTCTTGGTCTTTACATAGGAACTGTAAAAAGGAACAAAATATAATAAGATACACTGGAATAACATGAACAATCTATGAACAATGTAATATTTGATTCTGATTCTCTCTATTATTTTGCCTTCTGACCTGCTACTACATCCTGATTGGATTGGATGGTAGCATGGGGCCTTATTTGTGTCATATTAGTTCAGAATAGTTATTAAAGGAAAGAAACATCAGATATTTTGCAATTAAATGTGAATTAGGAATGTATTAAAAAAGAGATTTCTATGAAATCTGCACCTGCCATGATTTTTCTTATGACTCTGGCAGTCCCAGGGGAGTTCTATATGTTGTCTGTGCACGGAATGTCCCCAGAAATTGAATTCAATGTGTGCGATTGGCCCCATCACTATCCAATGGAACCACCCGGACCGTAAATTAAAAAGGGCTGCTTCTTTCCTTATGACAGGGGAAGGCAGATCCTTCCATTAAGCAGTCAGCTTGCTGAAAGTACAGCTATGACCTCCATCGATATGTGATGGTAAGAAGGTGGAACCATGTTTAATAAAATCCTAATAAGATATAATGTATGCAACAGGGAAAGAACATTGTCACTTAAAAGGTGTAAAATTTCTATGTATACTTACCATCTCTATGACGTCACGGAGATACGGGTTCATGCTATCTGGATAATGCGGTTCCCTTGTGGTCACGATCTTCACTTCTTCCTCTGCGGACTCCCTGCCGGTCAGAAATGGATGTCTGCCGAAAGCCATCTTATACACGATTATTCCCAGAGAGAAATAATCAGCCGCTCCGAAGTATGGAATGTTTTGAAGGGCCTGTAGAAACATAAAGAGAAAAAGAAGGATGAGCTGATTGTTGGGTAGAGGACGGAGACGACTCAATGCTGATATATGGGATCTATGAATCCTCCCAGGACTCCTAAAATTGTGCTCAAAAGACCTCAAACCAAGGCGGAGCTTGTGAATATTGGAGGTGGGGCTTTAGGTCTCACAGAGACACAAAAGGAAATTGGCTGAAATCTTCCAAATTGAGGTAAATTTCACCAGAACAGGTGTGCCCGTTGAAGGTTTCTCCTCCCCTCGTGTTCTGGGGAAAGATCTAAAACTCTAACTTTCTTTCTCAATGACAATGGTCACCAATACAAACCAATGGGGACAAATACCCCTGGAATATTGTTCCAGCCTGGAAACCCACTGAAACCAACCAGGTCACCAGTAAAGAAATTCTTAATTTAGTGAAAAATTACCTCCCTTTAGCTTATCTCTATATCCCATTATAACAAATATTACAATTAGGTCTAATATCAGGTGGAAAGCAAGTATCTTACCTCTGGCGACAAGTACCCTGGTGTTCCCGATTGTCCTTGAATCCTGCTGGACTCCGTGACGCCCATACGTGCCAAGCCGAAATCGGCTATTTTGATGTGTCCAACGTTATCCAAAAGAATATTTGCAGGCTTGAGGTCTCTGTGGATGATCTCCCTAGAATGCAGAAACTGCAGACCACAGATCATTTCTGCTATGAAGTATCTGATGGGGGAAAGAGATAGAGGAATTAGCATCACAAATCATCACAGAGTAATGAAATCTAAAGATGAAATGACTTCCCCCTGTAATACATAGGGGTTTGGATGGACGAGGCTCAGGTGAAGGGGCTGACTACATCACTGGCTGTGGTCAGTCACCCCCGACTCCAGAGTGACCCGTTCATTGATCTTACCTTATGGTGCCCCCAGGAAATGGAGCTACTGCCATGGCACTATGGAGATCCCCTCTGGTCACACATTCCAGGACAAAGGCGAGATGATTCTGTGTGAACACAAGAGATAAAGTTTACATTATAGACATGCAGGATTTCATTTTGTGGAGGAATAGACAGACACACTTAATTTAGGAAAACCGGACAGAGGAACTAAGTAGGCCGCCATTACTGGACTGTTCTTATTGCAATGCTACTTCTGTCTGGTCTGGTAAAGAAATTGGAAGGTGAAAAGACTTACCTTTGTCTGGAACGTTCCAAACAGATGTGTAATAAATGGACACTCCCTGGCTACTTTCAGCACGTCACGTTCTAAGAAAACCATATCACTATCGTCTTCATAATGAATAAATTCTGTCTTTTTCACAAGTTTAACCGCCAGCTTCTGGTCAATGGCGGGATGAGAGGCCAAGATCACCTGCGAACTGGCCCCCTTTCCAAGGACTCCATAACAGGTCATGTGTTCAAAGGAGAGTACACATGACTGGTCCTTGGTGACCACGCTGGATGGTACTTGTGAGGCGATCTCATCATGTGTGCTGCGGATGGATGGATTGTCTAGGTCGCACTCTGGTGGAGTAGCCACGTCTTGGTCGCACTCTGGTGGAGGGGCCACGTCTTGGTCGCACTCTGGTGGAGGGGCCACGTCTTGGTCGCACTCCGGTGGAGGGGCCACGTCTTGGTCGCACTCCGGTGGAGGGGCCACGCCTTGGTCGCACTCCGGTGGAGGGGCCACGCCTTGGTCGCACTCCGGTGGAGTGGCCACGCCTTGGTCGCACTCCGGTGGAGTGGCCACGCCTTGGTCGCACTCCGGTGGAGTGGCCACGCCTTGGTCGCACTCCGGTGGAGTGGCCACGTCCTGGTCGCACTCCGGTGGAGTGGCCACGTCCTGGTCGCACTCCGGTGGAGTGGACAGGTCCTGGTCGCACTCCGGTGGAGTGGACAGGTCCTGGTCGCACTCCGGTGGAGTGGACACGTCCTGGTCGCACTCCGGTGGAGTGGACACGTCCTGGTCGCACTCCGGTGGAGTGGACACGTCCTGGTCGCACTCCGGTGGAGTGGCCAGGTCCTGGTCGCACTCCGGTGGAGTGGACACGTCCTGGTCGCACTCCGGTGGAGTGGACAGGTCCTGGTCGCACTCCGGTGGAGTGGACAGGTCCTGGTCGCACTCCGGTGGAGTGGACAGGTCCTGGTCGCACTCCGGTGGAGTGGACACGTCCTGGTCGCACTCCGGTGGAGTGGACACCTCCGGGTCGCACTCCGGTGGAGTGGACACGTCCTGGTCGCACTCCGGTGGAGTGGACACGTCCTGGTCGCACTCCGGTGGAGTGGCCAGGTCCTGGTCGCACTCCGGTGGAGTGGACACGTCCTGGTCGCACTCCGGTGGAGTGGACACGTCCTGGTCGCACTCCGGTGGAGTGGACACGTCCTGGTCGCACTCCGGTGGAGTGGCCAGGTCCTGGTCGCACTCCGGTGGAGTGGACACGTCCTGGTCGCACTCCGGTGGAGTGGACACGTCCTGGTCGCACTCCGGTGGAGTGGCCAGGTCCTGGTCGCACTCCGGTGGAGTGGACACGTCCTGGTCGCACTCCGGTGGAGTGGCCAGGTCCTGGTCGCACTCCGGTGGAGTGGCCAGGTCCTGGTCGCACTCCGGTGGAGTGGACACGTCCTGGTCGCACTCCGGTGGAGTGGACCCGTCCTGGTCGCACTCCGGTGGAGTGGACACGCCCTGGTCGCACTCCGGTGGAGTGGACACGTCCTGGTCGCACTCCGGTGGAGTGGACCCGTCCGGGTCGCACTCCGGTGGAGTGGACACGTCCTGGTCGCACTCCGGTGGAGTGGACACGTCCTGGTCGCACTCCGGTGGAGTGGACACGTCCGGGTCGCACTCCGGTGGAGTGGACACGTCCTGGTCGCACTCCGGTGGAGTGGACACGTCCTGGTCGCACTCCGGTGGAGTGGCCAGGTCCTGGTCGCACTCCGGTGGAGTGGACACGTCCTGGTCGCACTCCGGTGGAGTGGACACGTCCGGGTTGCACTGTGGTGTGCAGTCAATACCGCGTACACCTACAATAAAAAAAGAGAGGAATTAGATTTAGCACCTTCACCTACATTTCATATATTTTTCTTTGTAGAACATCAAATTATGGAGAGAAGAGATGAAAACGCTGGTGCCAGAGACCATGAATAAACTCTACAGGACAGGGACACAAGGAGGACTAATGTTGTACTTTGTATAAAAATGCTGGTTTCCTGCCACTCATCCCGACCCACTGGTTGGCAATAATGGCATGAAAAGTCAGAGGGGCTGGTAGTACCCAGCCCGTAATCAGCCTGCCCATACATGGTTAGAATCTTGGCTGGTCCTTGCTTAGCCGGATGAGATTGGAAGTGTCTATGGCCGGCTTTAGGAGCGCAGACACTTCTAATGACAGCACTTGGGGTAAAGGCATAGTGCATATTAAAATGCTGATGGATAATGAATTAGTGCGGTTTTATTTGTGTTGGTTTTGTCCGTCTGTCTGGCCTTGTTTACAAGGGTGATGAGGCCCATATAACATGAATGGGACGTTTCTACAACATCTGTATCTTCCAGGTGCTGCATGCAGGCAGTCCATTGACAATGAGTAGAACGGACAGCTGCACGCACGCAGCCACTTCTCCTAATATGACATGCACTGTCTGCATTCAGGGCCATTCGCCCACACCCAGGACCGCTGGGTCCTGGGTGTGGGCACTTGGCTGGGTGGGCTTGGTGGGCATTGATAGGTGGCACTGATGGGCATTGATAGGTGGCACTGGTGGGCACTGTTACTCTATAAATGAGGCATAATCGCCTCTTCCTTTTCAGGGTCGATGTCCCTTTAAGATGAGCCGGTGATCGGCTTTGTTCTTCTCCTGTCAGCAGAGGAGAAAAAAAAACGATCACTGAGCTTTTGTTTACATCATGTAATGAGCCGTCATTGGCTGATAACTGATCACATGATAAGGGGTCGGGATTGGCCCCGTACTCGGATCGGTGGTCTTCCGAGTCTCAGTGACTCTGTGATCACGGCGCCCTCCGCAGGGAGCGTGCACAGGGGGATGTCATATGACGGCCTCCCGGGAATTCACATCCGCGCTGTGCCCGTCATTTGCCCACAGCGCGGATGTCAGGGGGTTAAACAGGTGGTGAGGAGGCAATATAACACCTTCTTGCCTCCTGTCAAATGCCCTCTGAAGAGCGACTTGAATGTGGATTGCTGTTCAGAGGGCACAACATGTTTAAATGAGCCCTAAGGCAGTTCATACAATCCGTCCATTCAGTAGGGAACAGGAGGGACTATTTCATGTTTTCTTTGGGGCACTGCTAAGTAATCTTCTGGTTTTCAACAAGTACAAAATCCCGGGGAGACGGTGCCAATAAGAGATCTATAACCGTCCATCTGCGTGTGTATGGACCTCCCAGTAGTGTGCAGACGTGGATTGTTGGGGATGAAAACAAAAGATTGACATACATGACTACAGAGGTGCAATCACAATGAGGCCATCAAAGAGAAAGCGGGGGAGGGATCTAGGTCCCATGTGGGATGGTCATGGGGGGCGGCATTATCCGCACTGCCCATGGGGGGAGCGGCATTGTCCGCACTGCCCATGGGGGGAGCGGCATTGTCCGCACTGCCCATGGGGGGAGGGGCATTGTCCGCACTGCCCATGGGGGAGCGGCATTGTCCGCACTGCCCATGGGGGAGCGGCATTGTCCGCACTGCCCATGGGGGGTGGCATTGTCTGCACTGCCCATGGGGGGGGCACTGGGGGGCACTGAACCAATTGGCACCTTTGTTTTGTTTTTTGTGGGTTTACAACCACTTTAAATATTGCTTATAAATGTGTGTTTATTAGGATTGTACAATAAGTACATGGGTTGTGTGTATGTCAGGGGTTGACAAATTTGCTTTGAATTTAGGAGCCAGTTTTTGTTTTTTTAGAGTGGTATGGATTGTCAGCTCCCGGGGTAAGGCCACTCATTTTCACCCCCTATCCCTAACTCACAATGGAGCACCCAGTCAATAACTCCATTGAAACGCTGTTACATCAGGGTTATGGGCTGACCAGAAAGAGAGTAAGGCTGGCAACAGATGGAACTGGCTGGCACTGGCAGGTACGTGGAACTGCCAGATGGCATTGGCAGGTGACACTGGTTTGGCACTGGCAGGTGGCACTATTGGCACTGGCAGGTGGCACTATTGGCACTGGCACTGATTGGCAGGTGGCACTGGTTTGGAAGTGGCAGGTGGCCCTGGTTGGTGATGGCAGGTGGCCCTGGTTGGCGGTGGCACTAGTTGTCACTGGCAGATGGCACTGATTGGTGGTGGCACTGGTTGGTGTTGGCAGGTGGCACTGGTTGGCGGTGGCACTAGTTGCCACTGATTGGTGGTGGCACTGTCAGGTGGCACTGATTGGCAGTGGCAGGTGGCACTGATTGGCGGTGGCAGGTGGCACTGGCAGGCACGTGGAACTGCCAGATGGCATTGGCAGGTGATACTGGTTGGCATTGGCAGGTGACACTGGTTTGGAACTGGTAGGTGGCACTGATTGGCGGTGGCACTGGTTGGTGGATGCAGGTGGTATTGATTGGCGGTGGCACTGGTTGGCACTAGCAGGTGACACTGATTGGCGATGGCACTCGTTGGCACTGGCAGATGCCACTGGTTGGCGCTGGCAGGTGGCACTGGCAGGTTTTACACTGAGCTCTCTATTACTGAAATGTAACAGAGGAGCTGTCAGAATTGAGCTTAAAGCGGAGCTCCACCCTAAAGTGCACCTTCCGCTCATTGGAACCCTCCCCCCCTCCGGCGCCACAATTGGCACCTTTCAGGGGGGAGGGGGGTGCAGGTACCTGTACAGTACAGGTATCTGCACCCACTTCCGGCGTAGATTCTGCAGAAGCTACACCCCTTTCCGAAGGTCCCCCGCTGCCTGCTGGGAAACACACGGATCCCAGAGACAGCGGGGACCATCCTTATTGCGCAGCGCGACTCGCGCATGCGCAGTAGGGAACCGGGAAATGAAGCCAAAAGGCTCCACTTCCTGGTTCCCATACCCAAGATGGCAGCGGCAGCACCCGAGAGACGATCGAGAGATCAGCTTCGGGTGCCGACATCGCGGGCGCGCTGGGCGGGTAAGTGTCATTGTTTTAAAAGTCAGCAGCTGCAGTATTTGTAGCTGCTGGCTTTTTAAAAAAAAAATGGCGGACTCCCGCTTTAATGTCGGAATGGGCGGGACTCGGCCGGGGTGTGAAGCTGACAAGTAACAGAGAGGCGGTGTAGTGTCATATTTTGCTCCCTGAACATTGAAGCTCGGGGATAGGGATGAGGACACTGAACATTGAAGCTCGGGGATAGGGATGAGGACACTGAACATTGAAGCAGGGGGATAGGGATGAGGACACTGAACATTGAAGCTCGGGGATAAGGATGAGGACACTGAACATTGAAGCTCGGGGATAGGGATGAGGCCACTGAACATTGAAGCTCGGGGATAAGGATGAGGACACTGAACATTGAAGCTCGGGGATAGGGATGAGGACACTGAACATTGAAGCTCGGGGATAGGGATGAGGCCACTGAACATTGAAGCTCGGGGATAAGGATGAGGACACTGAACATTGAAGCTCGGGGATAGGGATGAGGACACTGAACATTGAAGCTCGGGGATAGGGATGAGGACACTGAACATTGAAGCAGGGGGATAAGGATGAGGACACTGAACATTGAAGCTCGGGGATAGGGATGAGGACACTGAACATTGAAGCTCGGGGATAGGGATGAGGCCACTGAACATTGAAGCTCAGGGATAGGGATGAGGACACTGAACATTGAAGCTCGGGGATAGGGATGAGGACACTGAACATTGAAGCTCGGGGATAGGGATGAGGACACTGAACATTGAAGCTTGGGGATAGGGATCTCTGCTTTGCTTGTCAGTGTCACACACAGTGCGCAGCCGCAGAGTGTGGAGGAGGGGGGAGGGGGTCAGTCATTGTTAATAGTGATAGTGAGTGGGCTGGTGGCAGCTTAGGCGCCAGGTTGTGATTTCTGGTGGCATTGGTGACCTGGCGCCTGGGGTTTGTGGAGCCCTGGTGTATGTCTTGTGTTGATTGTAACTAAAAAATGTCATAAAAAAGGACTTGATTTAAAAAATATTAAAAAAACATTTGTACCTATGGGAATGTGACCCCAAAACATTTTTTTGAAAAAAAAAATTTCTTTGAAAAAAAAAATTTTTTTTGAAAAAAAAAAAAAATTTTTTTGAAAAAAAAAAAAATTTTTTTTGAAAAAAAAAAATATTAAGAAAATAATATACTTTGAAAAAAAAAAGTGAAAAAAAAATTTTTTTTTGAAAAAAAAAAAAATAAAAAATTTATAAAAAAAAAAAAAATCTTTGAATAAAAACACTTACCAATCTCAGTGTCTGTATCCCGGTGATGTCTATTGGCTTTACAGCCGGAACCGAAACATCGAACGACGGCTCTGAAACAGCCGCGCACAAACGCTCGGGTCCTCTTCAGCTTGGAGGGCTTTTTGGTTGGGGTATCTGCAGGCTGGTCACTGACACCTCCTACCATGGCCCTTCCTTTGCTGGGTTTCTCTTTGATGTTTTTCAGAGAAACAATCTGATTACATTTAAATCGGTTCATTATTAAGAATAAAGAAACTCGCTTTAAATGTATGACAACAAATATTGCAATGAAATTGAATTGACCGAAATCAAATCCAATAATATCACAAGGTATCTCTCAGGAGAGATAAAAGCCAACCTCACTTGTCAGTGGACAGTCAACTTCTGATGAATTCTGCCCCAGCGTCTGAATATATAGGGGGACTCAGCCAATGAAATCACAGCGACTTTGGCTCAGCCAATCACAGTGACTTTGGCTCAGCCAATCACAGTGACTTTGGCTCAGCCAATCACAGTGACTTTGGCTCAGCCAATGAAATCACAGTGCAGTCATGTGACTTTTTTTTTTTTTTTTTGAAAAATTAACTGACGATTTTTCTTAAAGGAGCCAGTATACGGATGTAATAGGGATATACGGCTCCTGGAAGAACATGTTATTGTGAATGAGATTTAACCCTTACAGTCCCATGGCTGAAATAAAGATCTCTATTCTTATGATAACATTGTGAATGGAGCCTTAGAAATCCTCTCCGCACATCAAATCTTTTGATTTCTTTTATTTTATCGTTATTACACACCAATTATTTCTCCATGAGGGGGGGAGGGGTGATGAGCCTCACGCTGCTCCCCGGGGCCGCCCGCCGTGTGAAGATCCGTACCGCGCTCTACTAACCAATCACAATTGATAACGGAAGTGGCGTTCAGTCGCAGCCATCTTACTATACCCCGCACTCCTCTATAGTAAGCATACACTGAGAAGGCGGACATCTTGTTACACCCACCGGAGTTTGATGCATAAATAGAGTATTTAGAAATCGGAATGTTTGGATGTTACATTTTAAAAGCCGCGGCAAACCTGCCCACCTCACACGTTTACTAATGTGACAGAAAACTCTGAGTTCAGTCCGTGGGATTTCACCATATAACCTCCGATTTTGTGTTTTATAAAAAGTGTAAAATGCAAAACTCTGGTGGGTGTAACAAGATGTCCGCCTTCCCCCCCCCCCTTCTCGGTCTATCCTCACAGTGGAGGAGTGCCTGGTGTAGCAAGATGGCGACGACGGATCGTCACTTCCGTTACTAATTCTGAGGGGTCGCGGAATCTGACGGAACACCGGAGCCAGCGCTGCAGCGGTCAGTCCGCCCGATTCTCTTGTATGAAATCTTCACTCTCCACCCTTTGTCTCTCAGCTCCTCCCCTATCAAACAGGCTCCACCCTCCTCGCACAGTGTCTGGTAGTCATGATCATCTCTCGCCAGGTTAGACCCCGAAGTATCGAGGGGGAGGGGGAGTGTCCACTATAGAGGGTCCCCCTCCCCCAACACACACAGAGGACCAATCATAGGCTGAGCTCTACTACCATCCCCCATCATCCCAGGAGGGACCCCAACTCTACTCAGCTATACAGAGGGGGAGGGGCAGTGTGAGAGGGAGGGGTGTCAGGTGAGGGGGAGGGGTGTAAGGTGAGGTGATGAGGAGTATTGATGGGAGGTTCTCTGTCGCTCTTCATGTGTCGGTGCTCTTCGATGAGGTGGGGGTGTATTTCTCGGAGGGGGAGGGGTGTAATGAGGAGTATTGATGGGAGGTTCTCTGTCGCTCTTCAGGTGTCGGTGCTCTTTGATGAGGTGGGGTGTATTTCTCGGAGGAGGAGGGGTGTAGTCTGGAGGAGTATTGATGGGATGTTAGGGGATGGGATGTTGTTAGGGGGCACACTTTAGTGGCACTGGTAGGTGACACTGATGAGGCATGGGTAGGGGGCACACTTTAGTGGCACTGGTAGGTGACACTGATGAGGCACGGGTAGGGGGCACACTTTAGTGGCACTGGTAGGTGACACTGATGAGGCACGGGTAGGGAGCACACTTTAATGACACTGGTAGGTGACACTGATGAGGCACGGGTAGGGGGCACACTTTAGTGGCACTGGTAGGTGACACTGATGAGGCACGGGTAGGGGGCACACTTTAGTGACACTGGTAGGTGACACTGATGAGGCACGGGTAGGGGGCACACTTTAGTGGCACTGGTAGGTGACACTGATGAGGCACGGGTAGGGGGCACACTTTAGTGGCACTGGTAGGTGACACTGATGAGGCACGGGTAGGGGGGCACACTTTAGTGGCACTGGTAGGTGACACTGATGAGGCACGGGTAGGGGGCACACTTTAGTGGCACTGGTAGGTGACACTGATGAGGCACGGGTAGGGGGCACACTTTAGTGGCACTGGTAGGTGACACTGATGAGGCACGGGTAGGGGGCACACTTTAGTGGCACTGGAAGGTGACACTGATGAGGCACGGGTAGGGGGCACACTTTAGTGGCACTGGTAGGTGACACTGATGAGGCACGGGTAGGGGGCACACTTTAGTGGCACTGGTAGGTGACACTGATGAGGCACGGGTAGGGGGCACACTTTAGTGACACTGGTAGGTGACACTGATGAGGCACGGGTAGGGGGCACACTTTAGTGACACTGGTAGGTGACACTGATGAGGCACGGGTAGGGGGCATACTTTAGTGGCACTGGTAGGTGACACTGATGAGGCACGGGTAGGGGGGCACACTTTAGTGACACTGGTAGGTGACACTGATGAGGCACGGGTAGGGGGCACACTTTAGTGGCACTGGTAGGTGACACTGATGAGGCACGGGTAGGGGGCACAGACTAGCGGCACTGGTAGGTGACACTGATGAGGCACGGGTAGGGGGCACACTTTAGTGGCACTGGTAGGTGACACTGATGAGGCACGGGTAGGGGGCATACTTTAGTGGCACTGGTAGGTGACACTGATGAGGCACGGGTAGGGGGCACACTTTAGTGGCACTGGTAGGTGACACTGATGAGGCACGGGTAGGGGGCACACTTTAGTGGCACTGGTAGGTGACACTGATGAGGCACGGGTAGGGGGCACACTTTAGTGGCACTGGTAGGTGACACTGATGAGGCACGGGTAGGGGGCACACTTTAGTGGCACTGGTAGGTGACACTGATGAGGCACGGGTAGGGGGCACAGACTAGCGGCACTGATGGGCACATATTGGGACCGATGTCCCTGTAACAGAAGCTGGTTACTGGCTGCTTTATTTTCTCCTTCCGCTGATTGTGAGAATAAAAAAGCAGATAATCGGCTTCTGTTTACTTCCGTGATCAGCTGTTGGCTGAGAGCTGATCATGTGATAAAGTGCCGCAGCGATTGGCTCTTTACCCTGTTCTGTGATCAGCTGAGTGGGAAGAACTCGATGATTGGAGAGCGCGCCGCAGGGGGCACGTGAGCGGCACCATCACGGGAGGACATCTGTGGTCTCCCTCCCACCACCGGAAGGCCGCGCTGTAACAGTCTTTCTATAGCGCCGGTGGAAAGTAGTTAACGGCTTGCCGACCAGCCGCCGCGGTTGTACTGCGGAAACGCGGCTCTGCGAATCGCCGTCATGTTACGTTGCTTCCATATTCAGCCACTAGGGGCGCGCGTGCTCGTCCATGAAACCGATGCCATCACCCGGAGAACAGCGATCTGTGTGTTTCTTATCTGAGGGGAGAAAAGACAGATCATCTGTTCACACAGAGTATGAAGAGCCATCTGTCATCTCCCCTACACAGTCCCCTCCCCCCCTTCAGTTAGAACATGTAGTAGAGGACGCATTAACCCCTTGATCGCCCCCTTGTGTTAACCCCTTCCCTGCCAGTGACATGTTTACAGTAATTGATGCATATTTATAGCATTGATCGCTGTATAAATGCCAATAGTCCCAAAAAATGTGTCAAAATTGTCCGACGTGTCCGCCATGTTGCCGTCCCGGTAAAAGTTGCAAGTCGCCGGCATTACTAGTAAAAATAATAAAATAATAAATATGCCATAACTATCCCTATTTTGTAGACGCTTTACCTTTTGCGTAAACCAATCAATATACACTTATTGATTTTTTTTTTTTTCTACAAAAATATGTAGAATACATGTCGGCCTAAACTGGGGAAAAAATATTTTTTTATATATCTTTGGGGGATATTTATTATAGCAAAAAGTAAAAAAAACATTGCTTTGTTTTATTTTTTGTTTTCAAAATTGTCGCTTTTTTTGTTTATAACGCAAAAAAGAAAAAATGAAGAGGCGATTAAATACCTCCAAAAGAAAGCTCTATTTGTGGTGGGGGGGGGGGCATTTATTTATTTTTGGATGCTACGTCACCCAACTGCATAATGGTCAGTTAAAGCGACGCAGTGCTGAATTGCAAAAAGTTCTCTGGTCAGGAGGGGGGGTAAAATCTTTCGGGGCTGAAGCGGTTAAAGTGGTTGTAAAAAGAAAAAGCACCTGGGTGCAGCAGCCCCCTCCTTATACTTACCTGAGCCAGTAATGTGCAGGAGGTCAGTGGCTCTCCCGGGTCTCTTCTCATTCATTGGCTCTGTATACTGTCAATCTGAGATAATGAGAGGGGGGGGGGCTGAGCTGCACTCTGTGACTGGGCACACCGAGCAATAACTTGGGATGGAGCCCTGCTCAGGTGCCCCCCAGAGCAAGCAGCTGGGAAGGTCTGTAATTATGAACTGGTAATAACGGGAAGAACTACTCATGAAAGAGACCTTTCAGATGGTGAGTTGGGCGGGGGGCGGTAAAAACAGGCATCTGATGTAGTTTTGCAGTCTGGATGTTTGGGACTGAGCAGTATAGAGGTATATAGTGTAAGCTTTGTGCTGTCAGTGTGATCTCCCGCCCCGGGATTGGAGAGGTCTGTGCTGCTCACATAACATTGTCTCGCCTCTTCTGGCTGATTTCTGAGGTGCTGCGGCCCGATTCCTCCCATGATCACAATTAGGGTTGTCACCTTTTCTTCACCTCAAACCCAAACACTTGATCGGTGCACACCAATTTTTATTATAGTATAAACTATAGATATATTTTGGTATTAAATAATATTTCTAATCATATGAAGTTAATAACAAGAGTCCCCCTTTACGTCAGAGTCCACGGAGTCCCCCTTTTATATCTGAACTCACAGAGTTCCCTTTCACTCTAAGGGGGGACTCTGCAGACTCTGATGTAAGGGAGAATTCTGGGGACTCTAACATAAGGGATGCTCTGGGAACCCTGATTTAAGGGGGGACACTGAGAACACTGATGTATGGAGAGAACCCTGATTTACCTTAGTGTACTCTCTCAGAGGCAGGAGAGAGAAGGGGTAGACTTCAGACACGGAGGGATGGTGAGCTCACTCACCCTTTGGAAGTCAGCACCTCTCATCCAAATGTATCTGAGGCTGCTGGGCTTCAAATTTTCGGCCCCCACTTTCCTTTTTCTGAGGCACAGCACCAGGCATTGGAATGTGGGCAGACAAAGAGGAGTAGGGGGTGGGGGGAAGAGGTGCAGATTGAGCCCTCTCTCCTCTCCTGTCTGTGTGTGTTTTGTTGGGGAAGAGGGAATTGTTAGTGCTGGCTTTGGGCTGTGTGAAAGAGAGTGTTACAGACACTCTCAGCTTAGACAACTGCAGCCAGCAACCCAGCTGGGAGGCCATAGTACAGTTTAAATAATGTGTCTGGGTCTCAGACAGTCTGAAACCCGGACACATGATTCCAAACCCGAACTGTCTGGGTGAATCCTGGACAGGTGGCAACCCTAATCACAATAGTCTCTCTAGGGCTGAAACAACTAATCCATTATGAAATGAATCGATTACTATTTTCATAATCGATGAATCGGCCGGTAACCTAATGGGTTAAAAAAACCTAAAATGAGCCCTTTATAATACAAAGATAGCAAATAATCGCTACTATAAATATTCCTGTCACTGTTCTAAAGTAAAAAATGAACCCCTTTCAGTAGTGATTATCGGCTTTTTCTACTATAAAGGGCTCATTTTAGTTTTTTAGTTTTTAACCCCATTATGTTACTAAACGCGTTAGACCCGGTTCACATCTATGCGTTTTTGGTGCTTTTTGCAGAAATGCACTGCAGTTCATTTCCATGGTTTCCTATGGGACACGTTCACATCTGAAAGGGGCGGGGACTTTTAAACGCAAAATAATGCTTTATTGGTTCAATATACTTCAATGGAGAAGCTGCAGAAAAGCGTGTCATGTGTTTTTGCAGCAATTTGTGTGCCCAAAAAAAATGTAAAAATACAAATTGCAGAAAAATCACGTGCGCAAAAATCAAAACGCACAGCAAAAGGCACTGCAGAAACAGATCAAAAGCAAACTGCATAGGTGTGTACCGAGCCTTGTGCTGACCACACCGATCAATTTTCAGATGAGAATATTCAGACTAAAAATCTTTCTACATTCGCTGAATGAAAGAATTTTGTTTGAAATTTTCACTTGTTTTTAAAATGAAGGTAATATCTGAATGAAAACCACATCCACTGTCTGAAAATTCCTTCCACTAAGACCTTTTCTGTTATTTCTACATTTTCCCCTCACTGTGGTTGAAAATGAACGTCAATTTGATCCACATTTTTTTTTTAAGGTTATTAAGCGATTAATCGGCCAACTAATGGATGGTGAAAATAATGGTTAGTTGCAGCCCTAATTCTCTCCCAGTGTTGCTGGGAGAAACCTTGAAACACAACGTACATCCTCCAAGCTAATGAAGCCAATCCTCTTTTATTCACAGATGTGTCCATCACCAACGTTCGCCATCCCAGCTTCACCATTCATGCAGAAGTTTGCTTATGGAACCCGTGTCAGCGTTTACCTGATGAAAAGGTCAGCTCAGCATTCATCATCTTGTTTTGTCGGAGAATAAAGGTGGGGGGAGGGGGAGAATGTTCCAAAATAGATGACAAAGTAGGACGTGTTACTAGTCAGCAAATCTAGGACAGGTAAGTCCTGCATATTGGTGACTACATATCGGAAGTGAAGGCCGGGTTCACACTTGTGGGAATTGGATGAGGGTTTCCCCGCATCCATTTCACATGACGGGAGAGTGTGACCGGCTGTCATTGGAGCCGCTTCACACATCTCCGGGGCGGCTACAGAGCGCACTGCAGAAGGGTCCGGTGTGTCTTTGGCTGTTTTCAGGTCTGAATTGAGGCAAAATTCTGCCCCCCCCCCCCCCCCCATAAAAAACGGAGAACAGGGGCGCTCCACAAACCGTGTGAACCCAGCCTTAAATCGGAGCTCCGCCCAAAAGGGATGTACTGCTTTTACCACCCCCCATTACCTAGTTTCAACAGGTTCCTGCACCCACTTCTGCTTGGGCAGAAGTTCTCACCCCTCCCCCCTGCGATTTTCTGGGAAACGTCACAGGTCCCAGAAGATTGCATGACCTGTGGAGAGGCAGCCGCCTTTTCCAGGCTTTACTGTCTCAGGGCCGCTCTGTGCAGTTAAGTAGTATAACATGTTCTTCTAAAGTCTGTGGTTTTTTGTTTATTGAAAAACATAATTTTAAGGTTCAAAGCAAGTTTCTCGGCCCCCTAGTATTTCTGGCTATGGCCAATGTAAGTAAGGGCTAATCATTTATGTAGAATTTACAGAAGCAGCTGGGACTGGTGTCTAGCTATGCGGAGGAGTGGAGGATCAGCCCTGCTTTAACCACTTAAGGACCGCCTCGCGCCAATATATACGTCGGCAGAATGGCACGGCTGGACACAATCACGTACCGGTACGTGATTCTTTAAGTGCCCAGCCGTGGGTCGGGAGCGCGCGGCTGGCTCCCGACCCGGTCCTGTGATCTGTGGCCGCGGGACCAGCGGACCCGATCGCCGCTGGTGTCCCGCGATCGGGTCACAGAGCTGAAGAAGGAGGAGAGGTCTGTGTAAACAAGCCTCTCCCCGTGCTTCCCTGAGGGGCTGTCACCGATCGTCTCTTGTTCTGGGCGCGTCTCCGATCTCAGTAAAGAAACATCGGCTCTTTACCCATGTGATCAGCTGTGTCCAATCATATGTAAACAAGGAAATGGCAGTTATCTGCTTGACTCTCTCACTGAAAGAGTGGGAGGAGAGAGCCGATCAGCAGCATTTCCTCACAGGGGAGACCTGTACATATCATCGGTGCCGCCTCATCTGTGCCCCATCTGTACCCCATCGGTGCCGCCTCATCTGTGCCCCATCGGTGCCCCCTCATCTGTGCCCCATCAGTGTCGCCTCATCTGTGCCCCATCGGTGCCGCCTCATCTGTGCCCCATCTGTACCCCATCGGTGCCACCTCATCTGTACCCCATCGGTGCCGCCTCATCTGTGCCCCATCGGTGCAGGAGAAAAATGACTTCTTTACAAAATTTTCTAACAGAAACAGACTTTTTATTTATTTTTTGTTTGTTTTACAATATTTGGTCTTGAGTATTGAGGTGGTTAATGGCCCCTTTTCATATCCACCAAATCCTCTACAATTCTGCGGCAGTGCTTAGTATTATTCTTAAAATCAATCCCTGTGTCCCCATGGAGCTCCTTGGATTTCAGGCCCCTAAATGTGTCACATCTTCTTCTGTCTAATGGACAACGAAGCTCTTGATTCGAATGTCAAATGCTAGTTTGTACTGGTCCGAGGAGCTGGCATTTTACAGCTGTGTGATGGGAGGAAGATGATTTTCTTTTTCTTTAAACTCCCATCAAGTAGGGCTATGTGGTAGACTTTAAATTCTGATTCTGATTGTGCCGTCTGTAATCAATAACTGTTCATCTCCATTCTCTGTCCAGAGGAATCCTTCATGGATGACTTTGATGAGGGCGCTTATTACGAAGCTTTGGGCACGAGACCGGCACTTAACATGGACAAGCTGGATGAGTCCTACCAGAAGGTGATTGAATTGTTCTTCGTGTGCACCAGTGAGAACCCCAAGGAACGGCCTTCTGCACCTCCAATTGTGGAGGCCTTGGAAGCGCAGGGGGTCAAGTAGTCATTTAGAATTCTGTTTAAAGGTTTCTGTTGGAATGGTTTTAATGTTTTTAACTATGAGAAGGCAGCTTTGTGTTGCTGTAATGTTTTCTAGAATGGTAGATTAGAGCAATGGTGAGCTCTGCTCTTCATCAGAGGTACTAATGCTGCCATATGAGGCTAGAAGTAAACTCAGCAGTTATGTCCCACGTAGCAGGTCCCTGACATCATGTATGTCATTCCAATGTGAAAGTATTGCTGGCCTTGCTGTATATAGCACTGAGGCACACAAACCTACCTCTAGCCAATGATGGTGCCACCTTTTGGAGTCTTCCTGAAGACACTTCTGCTGCCCCCATCCATCATGGTCACATCCTATAAGGCACATGCCCAGCCCAGCTTTTATTTTAGAATAACTGTGGCAACCAGGTATTACAAGGGTGTTTGGGTGCTGGAGGTAGGGTTTGATTTGTACAAAACCTAAACGTGATACAAGGTGCACTTTCATATGGGGGGAAAGTGTAAATGGAGAGTTTACTTCCCACTTTACCTCCAGCAACCCCTTTGCAGTTCTCTACACATAACTGCAGCAAACAGCCCTCAAGTACCTATTGACTTATGTAAGCTGCCCTAAGGTCCTACCAGGCTGCTGTATGCCAGATACTTCTAGTTCTGAGCCATGGTTGGGATTTCTTTGTAAATCTGAGACATTGATTGGCTGCTCAGACCAAGGAAGATACTTTTTGGGCCTTTGCATAGCATAGAACCTGTTCCTCCTGCCCTACTAGAAGTATTAAAGAAAAAAGCTGGAGGGAGTTTGCTTGTAGGCACGGCCTGCTGTCCTCTCCAAGATGGCTGCCTGGAGCTCATAGCAGAAGATGATTAGTCTTTAGTAGGTTCCTGCTGGTGTTTTGTCAGATTAGGCGAACCGTCAAAGTGTAACGCAAGTGACGTTTCGTCGCCGCCATCTTGCTACACCCCGCACTTGTCCCTAGTGAGGATACGGTGAGAAGGGGGAAAGCAGACATCTTGTTACACCCCGTACTCCTCCACGGTCAGGATACAGTGAGAAGGGGTAAGGGGACATCTTGTTACACCCCGTACACCTCCACAGTAAGGATACAGTGAGAAGGGGGTAAGCGGACATCTTGTTACACCCCGTACACCTCCACAGTAAGGATACAGTGAGAAGGGGGTAAGGGGACATCTTGTTACACCCCGTACTCCTCCACGGTCAGGATACAGTGAGAACGGGTAAGGGGACATCTTGTTACACCCCGTACACCTCCACAGTAAGGATACAGTGAGAAGGGGGTAAGGGGACATCTTGTTACACCCTGTACACCTCCACGGTAAGGATACTGTGAGAAGGGGGTAAGGGGACATCTTGTTACACCCCGTTCACCTCCACAGTAAGGATACAGTGAGAAGGGGGTAAGGGGACATCTTGTTACACCCTGTACACCTCCACAGTAAGGATACAGTGAGAAGGGGGTAAGGGGACATCTTGTTACACCCCGTACACCTCCACGGTAGGATACAGTGAGAAGGGGTAAGGGGACATCTTGTTACACCCCGTTCACCTCCACAGTAAGGATACAGTGAGAAGGGGGTAAGGGGACATCTTGTTACACCCCGTACACCTCCACAGTAAGGATACAGTGAGAAGCTGTAAGCGGACATCTTGCTACACCCCGTACACCTCCACGGTAGGATACAGTGAGAAGGGGTAAGGGGACATCTTGTTACACCCTGTACACCTCCACAGTAAGGATACTGTGAGAAGGGGGTAAGGGGACATCTTGTTACACCCTGTACACCTCCACGGTAAGGATACAGTGAGAAGGGGGTAAGGGGACATCTTGTTACACCCCGTACACCTCCACGGTAAGGATACAGTGAGAAGGGGGTAAGGGGACATCTTGTTACACCCTGTACACCTCCACAGTAAGGATACTGTGAGAAGGGGGTAAGCGGACATCTTGTTACACCCTGTACACCTCCACAGTAAGGATACAGTGAGAAGGGGGTAAGGGGACATCTTGTTACACCCCGTACACCTCCACAGTAAGGATACAGTGAGAAGGGGGTAAGGGGACATCTTGTTACACCCTGTACACCTCCACAGTAAGGATACTGTGAGAAGGGGGTAAGGGGACATCTTGTTACACCCCGTACTCCTCCACAGTAAGGATACAGTGAGAAGGGGGTAAGGGGACATCTTGTTACACCCCGTACACCTCCACAGTAAGGATACAGTGAGAAGGGGTAAGCGGACATCTTGTTACACCCCGTACACCTCCACAGTAAGGATACAGTGAGAAGGGGGTAAGGGGACATCTTGTTACACCCCGTACACCTCCACAGTAAGGATACAGTGAGAAGGGGGTAAGCGGACATCTTGTTACACCCCGTACACCTCCACAGTAAGGATACAGTGAGAAGCTGTAAGCGGACATCTTGCTACACCCCGTACACCTCCACGGTAGGATACAGTGAGAAGGGGTAAGGGGACATCTTGTTACACCCCGTTCACCTCCACAGTAAGGATACAGTGAGAAGGGGGTAAGGGGACATCTTGTTACACCCTGTACACCTCCACGGTAAGGATACAGTGAGAAGGGGGTAAGGGGACATCTTGTTACACCCCGTACACCTCCACGGTAAGGATACAGTGAGAAGGGGGTAAGGGGACATCTTGTTACACCCTGTACACCTCCACGGTAAGGATACTGTGAGAAAGGGTAAGCGGACATCTTGTTACACCCTGTACACCTCCACAGTAAGGATACAGTGAGAAGGGGGTAAGCGGACATCTTGTTACACCCCGTACACCTCCACAGTAAGGATACAGTGAGAAGCTGTAAGCGGACATCTTGCTACACCCCGTACACCTCCACGGTAGGATACAGTGAGAAGGGGTAAGGGGACATCTTGTTACACCCCGTTCACCTCCACAGTAAGGATACAGTGAGAAGGGGGTAAGGGGACATCTTGTTACACCCTGTACACCTCCACAGTAAGGATACTGTGAGAAGGGGGTAAGGGGACATCTTGTTACACCCTGTACACCTCCACGGTAAGGATACAGTGAGAAGGGGGTAAGGGGACATCTTGTTACACCCCGTACACCTCCACGGTAAGGATACAGTGAGAAGGGGGTAAGGGGACATCTTGTTACACCCTGTACACCTCCACAGTAAGGATACTGTGAGAAGGGGGTAAGCGGACATCTTGTTACACCCTGTACACCTCCACAGTAAGGATACAGTGAGAAGGGGGTAAGGGGACATCTTGTTACACCCCGTACACCTCCACAGTAAGGATACAGTGAGAAGGGGGTAAGGGGACATCTTGTTACACCCTGTACACCTCCACAGTAAGGATACTGTGAGAAGGGGGTAAGGGGACATCTTGTTACACCCCGTACTCCTCCACAGTAAGGATACAGTGAGAAGGGGGTAAGGGGACATCTTGTTACACCCCGTACACCTCCACAGTAAGGATACAGTGAGAAGGGGTAAGCGGACATCTTGTTACACCCCGTACACCTCCACAGTAAGGATACAGTGAGAAGGGGGTAAGGGGACATCTTGTTACACCCCGTACACCTCCACAGTAAGGATACAGTGAGAAGGGGGTAAGCGGACATCTTGTTACACCCCGTACACCTCCACAGTAAGGATACAGTGAGAAGCTGTAAGCGGACATCTTGCTACACCCCGTACACCTCCACGGTAGGATACAGTGAGAAGGGGTAAGGGGACATCTTGTTACACCCCGTTCACCTCCACAGTAAGGATACAGTGAGAAGGGGTAAGCGGACATCTTGTTACACCCCGTACACCTCCACAGTAAGGATACAGTGAGAAGCTGTAAGCGGACATCTTGCTACACCCCGTACACCTCCACGGTAGGATACAGTGAGAAGGGGGTAAGGGGACATCTTGTTACACCCTGTACACCTCCACGGTAAGGATACAGTGAGAAGGGGGTAAGGGGACATCTTGTTACACCCCGTACACCTCCACGGTAAGGATACAGTGAGAAGGGGGTAAGGGGACATCTTGTTACACCCTGTACACCTCCACGGTAAGGATACTGTGAGAAAGGGTAAGCGGACATCTTGTTACACCCTGTACACCTCCACAGTAAGGATACAGTGAGAAGGGGGTAAGCGGACATCTTGTTACACTCCGTACACCTCCACAGTAAGGATACTGTGAGAAGGGGGTAAGGGGACATCTTGTTACACCCCGTACACCTCCACAGTAAGGATACAGTGAGAAGGGGGTAAGCGGACATCTTGTTACACCCCGTACACCTCCACGGTAAGGATACAGTGAGAAGGGGGTAAGCGGACATCTTGTTACACCCCGTACACCTCCACAGTAAGGATACAGTGAGAAGGGGTAAGCGGACATCTTGTTACACCCCGTACACCTCCACAGTAAGGATACAGTGAGAAGGGGTAAGCGGACATCTTGTTACACCCCGTACACCTCCACAGTAAGGATACTGTGAGAAGGGGGTAATGGGACATCTTGTTACACCCCGTACACCTCCACAGTAAGGATACAGTGAGAAGGGGGTAAGGGGACATCTTGTTACACCCCGTACACCTCCACAGTAAGGATACAGTGAGAAGGGGTAAGGGGACATCTTGTTACACCCCGTACACCTCCACAGTAGGGATACAGTGAGAAGGGGGTAAGGGGACATCTTGTTACACCCTGTACACCTCCACAGTGAGGATACTGTGAGAAGGGGGTTAGCGGACATCTTGTTACACCCTGTACACCTCCACAGTAAGGATACAGTAAGAAGCTGTAAGCGGACATCTTGCTACACCCCGTACACCTCCATGGTAGGATACAGTGAGAAGGGGTAAGGGGACATCTTGTTACACCCCGTTCACCTCCACAGTAAGGATACAGTGAGAAGGGGGTAAGGGGACATCTTGTTACACCCTGTACACCTCCACGGTAAGGATACAGTGAGAAGGGGGTAAGGGGACATCTTGTTATACCCCGTACACCTCCACGGTAAGGATACAGTGAGAAGGGGGTAAGGGGACATCTTGTTACACCCCGTACACCTCCACGGTAAGGATACAGTGAGAAGGGGGTAAGGGGACATCTTGTTACACCCTGTACACCTCCACGGTAAGGATACTGTGAGAAAGGGTAAGCGGACATCTTGTTACACCCTGTACACCTCCACAGTAAGGATACAGTGAGAAGGGGGTAAGCGGACATCTTGTTACACTCCGTACACCTCCACAGTAAGGATACAGTGAGAAGGGGGTAAGGGGACATCTTGTTACACCCCGTACACCTCCACAGTAAGGATACTGTGAGAAGGGGGTAAGGGGACATCTTGTTACACCCTGTACACCTCCACAGTAAGGATACAGTGAGAAGGGGGTAAGGGGACATCTTGTTACACCCCGTACACCTCCACAGTAAGGATACAGTGAGAAGGGGGTAAGGGGACATCTTGTTACACCCCGTACACCTCCACAGTAAGGATACTGTGAGAAGGGGGTAAGGGGACATCTTGTTACACCCCGTACACCTCCACAGTAAGGATACAGTGAGAAGGGGGTAAGCGGACATCTTGTTACACCCCGTACACCTCCACGGTAAGGATACAGTGAGAAGGGGGTAAGCGGACATCTTGTTACACCCCGTACACCTCCACGGTAAGGATACTGTGAGAAAGGGTAAGCGGACATCTTGTTACACCCCGTACACCTCCACAGTAAGGATACAGTGAGAAGGGGTAAGGGGACATCTTGTTACACCCCGTACACCTCCACAGTAAGGATACTGTGAGAAGGGGGTAAGGGGACATCTTGTTACACCCCGTACACCTCCACAGTAAGGATACTGTGAGAAGGGGGTAAGGGGACATCTTGTTACACCCCGTACACCTCCACAGTAAGGATACAGTGAGAAGGGGGTAAGCGGACATCTTGTTACACCCCGTACACCTCCACGGTAAGGATACAGTGAGAAGGGGGTAAGCGGACATCTTGTTACACCCCGTACACCTCCACGGTAAGGATACTGTGAGAAAGGGTAAGCGGACATCTTGTTACACCCCGTACACCTCCACAGTAAGGATACAGTGAGAAGGGGTAAGGGGACATCTTGTTACACCCCGTACACCTCCACAGTAGGGATACAGTGAGAAGGGGGTAAGGGGACATCTTGTTACACCCTGTACACCTCCACAGTGAGGATACTGTGAGAAGGGGGTTAGCGGACATCTTGTTACACCCTGTACACCTCCACAGTAAGGATACAGTGAGAAGGGGGTAAGGGGACATCTTGTTACACCCCGTACACCTCCACAGTAAGGATACAGTGAGAAGGGGGTAAGGGGACATCTTGTTACACCCTGTACACCTCCACAGTAGGGATACAGTGGGAAGGGGGTAAGGGGACATCTTGTTACACCCCGTACACCTCCACAGTGAGGATACTGTGAGAAGGGGGTAAGCGGACATCTTGTTACACCCCGTACACCTCCACGGTAAGGATACAGTGAGAAGGGGTAAGCGGACACCTTGTTACACCCCGTACACCTCCACAGTAAGGATACAGTGAGAAGGGGGTAAGCGGACATCTTGTTACACCCCGTGCACCTCCACAGTAAGGATACAGTGAGAAGGGGGTAAGCGGACATCTTGTTACACCCTGTACACCTCCACGGTAAGGATACAGTGAGAAGGGGGTAAGCGGACATCTTGTTACACCCCGTACACCTCCACAGTAAGGATACAGTGAGAAGGGGTAAGCGGACATCTTGTTACACCCCGTACACCTCCACAGTAAGGATACTGTGAGAAGGGGGTAATGGGACATCTTGTTACACCCCGTACACCTCCACAGTGAGGATGCTGTGAGAAGGGGGTAAGCGGACATCTTGTTACACCCTGTACACCTCCACAGTAAGGATACAGTGAGAAGGGGTAAGCGGACATCTTGTTACACCCCGTACACCTCCACGGTAAGGATACAGTGAGAAGGGGTAAGCGGACATCTTGTTACACCCTGTACACCTCCACGGTAAGGATACAGTGAGAAGGGGGTAAGGGGACATCTTGTTACACCCTGTACACCTCCACAGTAAGGATACAGTGAGAAGGGGTAAGCGGACATCTTGTTACACCCTGTACACCTCCACGGTAAGGATACAGTGAGAAGGGGTAAGCGGACATCTTGTTACACCCTGTACACCTCCACGGTAAGGATACAGTGAGAAGGGGGTAAGGGGACATCTTATTACACCCCGTACACCTCCACAGTAAGGATACAGTGAGAAGGGGGAAAGCAGACATCTTGTTACACCCCGTACACCTCCACGGTAAGGATACAGTGAGAAGGGGGTAAGGGGACATCTTGTTACACCCCGTACACCTCCACAGTAAGGATACAGTGAGAAGGGGTAAGCGGACATCTTGTTACACCCCGTACACCTCCACAGTAAGGATACAGTGAGAAGGGGTAAGCGGACATCTTGTTACACCCCTACACCTCCACAGTAAGGATACAGTGAGAAGGGGGTAAGGGGACATCTTGTTACACCCCGTACACCTCCACAGTAAGGATACAGTGAGAAGGGGTAAGCGGACATCTTGTTACACCCCGTACACCTCCACAGTAAGGATACAGTGAGAAGGGGTAAGCGGACATCTTGTTACACCCCGTACACCTCCACAGTAAGGATACAGTGAGAAGGGGTAAGCGGACATCTTGTTACACCCCGTACACCTCCACAGTAAGGATACAGTGAGAAGGGGTAAGCGGACATCTTGTTACACCCTGTACACCTCCACAGTAAGGATACAGTGAGAAGGGGGTAAGGGGACATCTTGTTACACCCCGTACACCTCCACAGTAAGGATACAGTGAGAAGGGGTAAGCGGACATCTTGTTACACCCCGTACACCTCCACAGTAAGGATACAGTGAGAAGGGGGTAAGGGGACATCTTGTTACACCCCGTACACCTCCACAGTAAGGATACAGTGAGAAGGGGTAAGCGGACATCTTGTTACACCCCGTACACCTCCACGGTAAGGATACAGTGAGAAGGGGTAAGCGGACATCTTGTGTTAGGGGGTTAGCTCGGTAGCGGGTGTGTGTGACCCCCTGGATGGGTTCACAACACAAAGTCAGACACAGCAGACAGCGGTGTAGGTGCAAAAAAACAAAAGATCCGGTTTATTTAGGCTACATGCAGTGATACATATAACAGCCAAACAAAATAAAACAAGAAAATAAATCCTGGTCAGTTTGACCTCTAACTACACACGTAGACTCCCTGTCTAACAACTGGGTGCAGCCTTGTGCTGCCCCAGTCTCTGTCTCTATTGTAGGGGTTTGCCACACAGGCGTTAACTCACCGCACAGAACAGATCTCAGACTCCCCAGTCTATACACACAAAACTGGTTCCAGGATGGAGCATCTCCCTAAGCATGCTGGGGTTTTTTGTAGAGGCCTTAATGAGCCCACTTACTACAGCTGGGCTCATTAACTCTTCCCCTGTAATTGTAAAAGTCTGCATAAAGCTTGAATCTAGGACACACATATTTCCCATCCTGAATACAACCAGGTGATTTTACCTGCGTGCTGCCACATACCCCCCCCCTCTTGTTTCAACCTTGGGGTTGTAACACAAGCAGCCAGACACGCATGTATCCGAGACAAAGCACCCACATTCCCCATTTTAACACCAGGGCGATGCTTAACTGTAAAGTTAAATTCCTGTAGGACCAGGAACCACCTATTTACCCTTCTATTGGTCTCCTTGTTCTGAGCCATCCACTTTAAAGGAGCGTGATCAGTCACCAGGTCAAAGTGCCTACCTAGCAGATAGTACCGAAGGGAATCTAGAGCCCACTTCACTGCTAAACATTCCTTCTCAATCGTGGAGTAATTTACCTCATGGGACTTCAACTTCCTGCTGAGGTAAATGACTGGGTGCTCTTCCCCGTTCCAGACCTGGGATAACACTGCTCCTAACCCAACGTCTGATGCATCAGTTTGTACCACAAAGTCCTTAGAGAAGTCTGGTGAGTACAACACTGGCTGGCTACATAAGGCTGTTTTTAAGGACTGAAATGCTTCTTCAGCCTCTGGGGACCATTTAACCATGACCGACTCTTTCCCTTTTGTCAGGTTGGTGAGGGGCACAGCCTGAGAAGTAAAATGGGGAATGAATCGTCGATAATAGCCAGCGATTCCCAGAAAGGCTCGTACCTGTTTCTTGCTGTTGGGACGTGGCCAACTCTGTATGGCCTCGACTTTATTGACTTGGGGTTTTATCACCCCCCTCCCAATAGTGTACCCAAGATATTTGGCCTCCTCCTGTCCAATGGTACACTTCTTTGGATTGGCCGTAAACCCAGCTTCCCGGATAGAGTCTAGGACTGCTTGTACTTTTGGCAAATGTGAGACCCAGTCTGTGCTATGGATAATCACATCATCCAGGTAAGCTGCAGCATATTTCTGATGGGGCCTCAGAATCTTATCCATTTTCCGCTGGAATGTTGCCGGTGCATTCTGTAACCCAAACGGCATTCTCTTATATTGGAATGCCCCATCTGGGGTTACAAACGCAGTTTTCTCCTTGGCCGACTCGGCCAGGGGAATTTGCCAATACCCTTTGGTGAGATCAAGAGTTGTCATATATCGGGCTGTTCCCAGCCGGTCAATCAACTCATCTATACGTGGCATGGGGTAGGTGTCAAATTTTGTAACTTTATTCAATTGTCGAAACAAAACCGCCAGCTCCCATCAGGTTTGGGCACTAGTACGATAGGACTGGACCAGTCACTCTGGGACTCCTCTATCACACCCAATTCCAGCATCCTTTGAACCTCCCCATGTATTGCCTCCCGTCGGGCCTCTGGTATTCTATAAGGTTTTAGTTTTACCCTTTCTCCTGGCGGGGTGATAATGTCATGTTCTACGCCAGATGTTTGTCCCGGAAGCTCAGAGAAAATCTCTTTGTTACAAAGTACAAACTCTTTAACCTCCTGTTGTTGGGGTTTCGATAAGGTGACTGCTATTCCATCCTCAGGAACTAAGCAATCAGGCTGGGCTTGTGACCAAGTCTCTGCGACTAGGGATTCCCTATCCCTCCAGGCTTTCAGCAGATTGACGTGATAGATCTGCTCCGGCTTTCGCCTTCCTGGCTGTCTAACCCTGTAGTTCACCTCACTAATTTTTTCAATTACTTCATATGGACCTTGCCATTTGGCCAGAAATTTGCTTTCAACCGTAGGGACTAGCACCAAGACCCTATCCCCCGGGGAAAAAGTACGGGTCTTGGCCCCACGGTTGTACACTCTCTGCTGTGCTAACTGCGCTTGGGTCAAATGTTCCTTTACAATTGGCATTACCTGTGCGATTCTATCCTGCATCAGGGCGACATGCTCAATCACACTCCTGTGAGGAGAACTCTCATTTTCCCAAGTTTCCTTGGCGATATCCAGCAGCCCTCTTGGGTGTCTCCCATAGAGCAACTCGAAGGGTGAGAAACCCGTAGAGGATTGGGGTACCTCCCTAATGGCAAACATCAGATAGGGTATTAGACAGTCCCAATTCTTTCCATCTCTATCCACCACCTTCTTTAACCACTTGCTTACTGGGCACTTAAACCCCCCTCAGTCCCAGACCAATTTTCAGCTTTCAGCGCTGATGCACTTTGAATGACAATTGCGCGGTCATACAACACTGTACCCAAATGAAATTTCTATCATTTTTTTCCCACAAATAGAGCTTTCTTTTGGTGGTATTTAGTTACAGCTCGGAGTTTTATTTTTTGCTAAACAAACAAAAAAAGATGCAAAAAAAAAAAAAAAAAATCATGTTTTAATAGTTTGTTATAAAATTTTGCAAACGGGTCATTTTTCTCCTTCATTGAAGTGCGCTGATGAGGCGGCACTGATAGGCTGCATTGGTGGGCACTGATGGGCTGCATTGGTGGGCACTGATAGGCTGCATTGGTGGGCACTGATAGGCTGCACTTGTGGGCACTGATAGGCATAGTTAAGGCGGCACTAATAGGCACAGATAAGGCGGCACCGATGGGCACAGATAAGGCGGCACTGATGGGCAAAGATGGGCACAGATAAGATGACACGGATGGGTGGCACGGATAAGTGGCACGGATGGGCACTGATAGGTACCACAGATAGATGGGACTGATGGGCACTGATAGGTGGCACTGATAGGTGGCTCTGATAGGTGGCACTGCTGGGCACTGATGGGCGGCACTGCTGGTCACTGATGGGCGGCACTGCTGGGCACTGATGGGCGGCACTGGGGTGCAGCACCTTTGAGGCAGATTGGGTGGCACTGTGGGTGGCACTGTGGGTGGCACTGTGGGGTGGCACTGTGGGGTGGCACTGTGGGTGGCACTGTGGGGTGGCACTGTGGGCATTATGGGCACAGACGGGGGGCACTTACTTTTACTTTGTTATATTTCAGGATGGCACTGCGGGAGGCAGGTGGGCACTGGCAGGTGGCATGTGGTGCCTTTCATTGCTGGCCGTGATCGGGACTGATGTCCCGATCACGGCCGCCGGTGATCGGCTTTTTTTTTTTCTCCTCGCGCTGTCAGCGCGAGGAGGAATAATAGCTGATTACCGGCTCCGTTCTATCACATGATCAGCTGTCATTGGCTGACAGCTGATCACGTGATAAGGGGTCGGGATCGACCCCTTACACGGATCGGTGATCAGGCGAGTCTCACGGACTCGCCGATCACAGAGCGCGCCGCGCGCGCCCCTCAGGGGGCGCGCAGGCCGCTCGTAACCAGGACGACGTCAATAGACGTAGTCCTGGAAATCTAGGTCCGCGCTAATGCCGTCATTCGGCAATAGCGCGGTACCCAAGTGGTTAACATTTGTTTTAGGGTTTTGTTGAATCTTTCAACCAACCCATCTGTTTGGGGGTGATACACAGATGTACGCAATTGTGTCACTTTGTACAACTTGCATAGTTCTTTCATTACCCGGGACATAAAGGGTGTACCTTGGTCCGTAAGCAGTTCCTTACAAATACCCACGCGGCTAAAAACAAGAGATAGCTCTTTGGCTATGGTTTTGGCCGAGGTATTTCGGAGAGGAATTGCTTCCGGATAACGGGTGGCATAGTCCAATATAACCAAAATGTACTGATGCCCCCTAGCGGACATCATTATCGGACCTACCAAATCCATTGCTATCCTCTCAAAGGGGACCTCAGTGATAGGAAGAGGTACCAGCGGGTTACGGAAATGTGGCATAGGTGCCGACTTCTGACACACAGGGCAGGAGGAACAATAATTTTCTATTTCCTTCATGACCCCAGGCCAATAGAATCTCTGCAGTACCCTCTCTCTGGTTTTCTCATTCCCCAGATGACCTCCCAGAATGTGCCCATGGGCCAATTCTAACACCAACTTCCTGTAAGGTTTGGGCACTACAAGTTGCTCAATGGTTTCTTCTGCCCTTTGAGCCACTCGATACAGCAGGTCCCTTTCCATAGTGAAGTAAGGATAAGGGCAAGTCTTATCTGGGTTCACTAACTCGCCATCTATTTTCACCACATTTTCCCGTGCCTTTATTAGGGTGGGGTCTTTTAACTGTTCTGTGGCAAAATTTTCCCTGTGAACCTCAAGATCCGAAAACTCCACAGACGGCATGTTTTCATCTGAGGATGTTGATTCCTCCCCAGTTTCTCGAGTTTCCCCCGCCAATACCGACAAGGGAAATTCAGGAGAGTCCTCACCACCCCCAGAGGAATTCTGGTCATCTTCCTGGTCTATAGGGGCACCAGTGGGGGGCTCAGGACAATCCCAGAGTTCCCAGAATTTTGGAAAATCCCTTCCCACAATAGCATCATGTGTTAAGTGAGACACTAACCCCACCTGATGAGAGAGGTTACCTTTGGGGGTCTCAAAAAACACTGAAGTTACAGGATACTCTCGGGGGTCCCCATGCACACAAATAACAGCCACCTTGTTCTTCCCAGAGACCTCTGTAGTAACTAATTCAGCTTTTATCAATGTTACCAGGCTACCTGAATGCAGCAACACATCAACAGGTCTACCATTAATACACATTTTACATAAATGTTTCTCAGGTCCCCGAATGGCAGTGCATGCAACTGTCGCAAACATCGACTGACGTCTCTCCCTTATCAAGTCACATTGCATAGGCTCATCCACAACGGGGCAATTGGCTGCAATATGTCCCTCTTGCCGGCAGCGGTAGCAAATAATCTTTTTCGCTGTCTCTTGCAGCATGGGCTTCCTGGGCTGCTCCCGCCAGACCTTAGGTAGAACTCCCACCCTCTCACGCTCTCCACCCTCACCCCTTGGAGTCATCTTACCCGCCACTGGGGATGATCTGGTCTTAGGATGGAAAGTCCGTGAGTCCCTGGAAGAGGTGGTCAGGTTCTCTGTAGCCAAGTACCTCTCAACCAGATCCACAAGTTTATCGGCATTTTCTGGGTCTCCATGGCTTACCCATCTTTGGATGGCAGTAGGAAGAGCTCTCAGGAAACGATCCATAACAACACGTTCCACAATGTTTGGTGCGGTCAAAGTCTCTGGCTGCAGCCACTATCTGCTCAGGTGAATGAGATCATACATTTGAGACCTGGGGGGTTTTCCAACCTGAAAAGTCCAATTATGCACACGCTGAGCCCGGACGGCCAGGGTGACACCCAGCCGTGCCAATATTTCTGCTTTTAGCACCACATAGTCTTTTGCTTGGTCAGGCTCTAGGTCATAATAAGCTTTCTGCGATTCCCCAGTTAACAGAGGGGCCACCAGTCCAGCCCATTGCTCCTTAGGCCACTTTTCCCTTTCAGCAGTCCTTTCAAATGTGGTCAAAAACACCTCCGGATCATCCTCTCCCGTCATTTTTGTCAGTAAACGGCTCACACCAAAGGATGCGGTATTATTGTAACCACTTGCCTCATTGGTCTGCGGACGTTGCTGTATTAATGTCTCTATTTGCTGTCGAAAACTCTGCTCTTGCTTCTGCAACAGGTCTATGAAGCGGGGTTCAGATCGCTGCTGGGCTTGTTGCTGAGCTTCCAGACTCTGCAGGTGAGCTTTCTGCTGGGCTGCAAGGCTCTTTTGTAAAGCCGCATTTGTTTGCTGCTGATTTGCATTTGCTAGAGCCAGCTGTCTCAGTATCTCCTCCATGCTGGCCTTAAAAAAAAAAATGCCAAAATTCTCCACCAACTGTGAGGGGGTTAGCTCGGCAGCGGGTGTGTGTGACCCCCTGGATGGGTTCACAACACAAAGTCAGGCACAGCAGACAGCGTTGTAGGTGCAAAAAAACAAAAGATGCGGTTTATTTATGCTACATGCAGTGAAACATATAACAGCCAAACAAAAATAAAACATGAAAATAAATCCTGGTCAGCTTGACCTCTAATTACACACATGGATTCCCTGTCTAACAACTGAGTGCAGCCTTGTGCAGCACCAGTCCCTGTCTCTGTCTCTGTTGTAGAGGTTTGCCACACAGGCGTTACCTCACCGCACAGAACAGGTGTCACACTCCCCAGTCTTTACAAACACAAAACTGGTTCCAGGATGGAGCATCTCCCTAAGCATGCTGGGGTTTTTGTAGAGGTCTTAATGAGCCCACTTACTTCAGCTGGGCTCATTAACTCTTCCCCTCTAGTTGTACAAGTCTGCATAAAGCCTGAATCTAGGACACACATATTTCCCATCCTGGATACAACCAGGTGACTTTACCTGCGTGCTGCCACACTAGATACACCACATCTATGGGCCTTCCTTTATCTAGATACACCACGTCTACGGGCCTTCCTTTATCTAGATACACCACGTCTACGGGCCTTCCTTTATCTAGATACACCACGTCTACGAGCCTTCCTTTATCTAGATACACCACGTCTACGGGCCTTCCTTTATCTAGATACACCACGTCTACGAGCCTTCCTTTATCTAGATACACCACGTCTACGGGCCTTCCTTTATCTAGATACACCACGTCTACGGGCCTTCCTTTATCTAGATACACCACGTCTACGGGCCTTCCTTTATCTAGATACACCACGTCTACGGGCCTTCCTTTATCTAGATACACCACGTCTACGGGCCTTCCTTTATCCAGATACACCACGTCTACGGGCCTTCCTTTATCTAGATACACCACGTCTACGGGCCTTCCTTTATCTAGATACACCACGTCTACGGGCCTTCCTTTATACTACGGGTATAATACTGAGTGACGATTGGTGGAAGAAAAGGCTCCTAAATGCTGTGACAGCTGAGACTCCTCCCACAGTCTGCCATCTAGTAATGCCTGATAGAGGAGTCACACCACGGGGGGAGGAGTCACACCACGGGGGGAGAAGTCACACCGCAGCGGGAGGAGCCACACCGTGGGGGGAGGAGCCACACCACGGGGGAGGAGTCACACCACGGGGGAGGAGTCACACCGCGGCGGGAGGAGCCACACCGCGGCTGGGTGGAGTCACCCCGCGGCTGGGGAGAGTCACCCCGCGGCTGGGGAGAGTCACCCCGCGGCTGGGGAGGGGTCACCCCGCGGGGGGTCACACTACGGGGGGAGGAGCCATACTACGGGGGGAGGAGCCACACCACGGCTGGGGGGAGTCACACCACGGGGAGTCACACCACGGGGAGGAGGAGTCACGGGAGGGTGGGGAGAATCACACCACGGGGAGGAGGAGTCACGGGAGGGTGGGGGGAGTCAGTGGATGGTGGGAGGAGTCACGGGATGTGGGAGGAGTCCCTCGATGGTGGGAGGAGCCACACGATGGTGGGAGGAGTCCGTTGATAGTGGGGGAGTCACGGGATGGTGGGAGGAGTCATGGGATGGTAGGAGAAGCCACGCAATGGTGGGAGGGGTAACGGGATATTGGGAGGAGTCAGTGAATGGTGGGAGGGCCACAAGATGGGAGGAGTCCATTGATGGTGGGAGGGGTCACGGGTTGGTGGGAGGAGACGGTGGGAGGGGTCACAGGTTGGTGGGAGAAGACAGGAGATGGTGGGAGGAGTCACGGTATGGTGGGAGGAGTCACGGTATGGTGGGAGGAGCCACAGCAGCCTAGAGGCGATTCAGTTCGCATTGTGCGCTATATAAGTATTTCATTCATTCATTCATTCAGGATTGTGTGAGGAGCCACGCGATGGGAGGAGGAGACAGGGGATGGTGGGATGACCAGGGGATGGTGGGAGGAGTCACGGGATGGTGGGAGGAGTCAGTGGATGGTGGGAGGAGCCACAGGTTTGTGTGAGGAGCCACGCGATGTTGGGAGGAGCCACGCGATGTTGGGAGGAGTCAGGGGATGGTTGGAGGAGTCACGTGATAGGAGGGGTCAGTGGATGGTGAGAGGAGTCACGGGATGGTGGGAGGAGCCACGTGATGGGAGGATTCAGTGGATGGTGAGAGGAGTCACGGGATGGTGGGAGGAGTCGTGGGTGGAGTCACACACTGGAAGATGTCACAGGATGTGGGAGGAGCCACACAGTGGTGGGAGGAGTCAGTTGGTGGTGGGAGGAGTCAGTGGATGGTGAGAGGAGTCACTGGATGGTGGGAGGAGCCATGTGATGGGAGGATTCAGTGGATGGTGGAAGGAGTCGTGGGAGAAGTCACGGGATGTGGGAGGAGTCAGTTGGTGGTGGGAGGAGTCAGTTGATGGTGGGAGGAGTCACAGGGTGGTGGGAGGAGTCACACGATGATGACAGCAGTCAGTGGATGGTGGGAGGAGCCACGGGGTGGTGGGAGGAGTCACGCAGTGGGAGGAGTCAGTTGATGGTGGGAGGAGTCACTGGGTGGTGGGAGGAGCCACATGATGGTGGGAGGAGTCAGTGGATGGTGGGAGGAGCCACGCGATGAGAGGAGTCAGTGGATGGTGGGAGGAGTCACATGATGGTGGGAGGCGTTACGGGATAGTGTGAGGAGCTATGCGATGGAGGGAGGAGTCACTGGATGGTGGGAGGAGACAGGAGATGGTGGGAGGAGTCACACAATGGTGGGTGGAGTCACACGATGGGAGGAGTCAGTGGGTGGTGGGAGGAGTCACTGGATGGTGGGAGGAGTCACACAGTGGGAGGAGTCAGTGGATGTTGGGAGGAGCCACGCCATGGAGGGCACCTGATGTAAGGGGCACTGTTATGGGGCACCTGATGTAAGGGGCACTCTGTTGGGGGCACCTGATGTAAGGGGCACTCTTATGGCGGCACCTGATGTAAGGTGGTTCTATTACTTACAATGTGGATGTGATTGGCTGACGTTTGTGTTCTTTCTTTGTCTTCCATCTTGTTTCGGGTACAGATAGTTGTTGGTGGAAGGACGGAATAAAAGGGTCCAGCCAGTGAAGGGGGAAGAGCTCAGAGTAATGGAGAAGAGGAGTGTCCTGCAAGGCAGAATCCGGGGCTCAGAGAAGACCGCTCACCATCAACATCTCCAAGGCCAACACACCACTGGAAGCTCTGAGGATCAGCACTAAACAGCTGCCCCGCTAGGAGGTAAAGCCTAACCTACTAACAATGTCTTTGCTACAAGTCACCCCCCAGTATCTGCTGATACCCCACATAGTTACAGGTCACCCTCCATTCTACCCATACTCTAGGCCACCCTCTGGCCCAGTCTGTAAATACTACAGATCACCAGTTATCAGGACCATCAATAGGGGGTACAGGCAGCACTTCCCATTGGGTCAGCAGGTGGTGGAACAGAAGCTGTCTGTGGATAGGTGGGGGCTGTCAGGTCAGCTTTCCAGTGCCCCATCATTTCTAATGGCAGCCCAGTCTTCGTCCGGAGGGTTCAATATTGAGTTTGCCCTTTGCAGCTATAACAGGTTCACCTCTTCTGGAAAGGCCGTCCACAAGGTTTAGGAGGGTGTCTATGGAAATGTTTGACCATTCTTCCAGAAGAACTTTTGTGAGTTCAGGCACTGATGTTGGACGAGAAGGCCTACCTCGCAGTCTCCGATCTAATTCATCCTAAAGGTGTTCTATGGGGTTGAGGTAAGGACTCTGTGCAGGCCAGTCAAGTACCTCCACTCCAAACTCGCTCATCCATGTCTTTATGGACCTTGCTTTGTGCACTGGTGAGCAATCATGTTGGAACAGGAAGAGGCCGTCCCCAAACTGTTCCCACAAAGTTGGGAGCATGAAATTGTCCAAAATGTCTTGGTATGCTGACGCCTTAAGAGTTCCCTTCACTGGAACTAAGGGGCCAAGTCCAACCTCTGAAAAGCAACCCCCCCACCATAATCCCCTCTCCGACACCATAATCCCCCCTCTGACACCATAATCTCCCCTCCCCCCACTCCATAATCTCCCCTCCCCCCACTCCATAATCTCCCCTCCCCCAACTCCATAATCTCCCCTCTGACACCATAATCTCCCCTCCCCCCACTCCATAATCTCCCCTCCCCCCACTCCATAATCCCCCCTCTGACATCATAATCTCCCCTCCCCCCACTCCATAATCTCCCCTCCCCAACTCCATAATCTCCCCTCTGACACCATAATCTCCCCTCCCCCACTCCATAATCTCCCCTCCCCCCACTCCATAATCTCTCCTCCCCCAACTCCATAATCTCCCCTCCGACACCATAATCCCCCCTCCCCCCTCCGACACCATTATCCCCCCACTCCATAATCCCCCCTCCCCCCACTCCATAATCCCCCCTCCACCAATTGGTTTGGACCAGCGCACAAAGACATTAATGGCTGTGTGTTGAGTTATTTGGAGGGGACAGGAAATGTACACTGTTATACAAGCTGTACACTCACTACTTTACATTTTAGAAGAAGAAGAAGAAATGTCACTGAGGGGTGTACTTACTTTTGTCACATACTGTATATTTACCTAGAAAAATGGTGAGGTGTTCTATACTTATTTTACCCGCTGCTACCCACCTCAATACCAGGCACTTACACCCCCTTCCTGTACACACCAATTTTCAGCTTTCAGCGCTCTCACAGTTTGAATGACAATTACTCATACAACACTCTACCCATATGAAACTTGCGTCCTTTTTTCCACACAAATAGACCTTTCTTTTGGTGGTATTTAATCACTAGTGGGGTTTTTATTTTTGTGCTATAAATTAAAAAAATTTGTTTCTGTCATAAAATTTTTCTAATTAGTAATTATGGGGGGTGTGGGGTGTATGGAGGTGGGAGGTATGTACATGAGGGGTGCGGAGTGTACGGAGGTGGGAGGTATGTACATGAGAGGTGCGGAGTGTATGGAGGTGGGAGGTATGTACATGAGGGGTGTGGAGTGTATGGAGGTCGGAGGTATGTACATGAGGGGTGTGGAGTGTATGGAGGTAGGAGGTATGTACATGAGAGGGGTGTGGAGTGTATGGAGGTGGGAGGTATGTACATGAGGGGTGTGCAGTGTATGGAGGTGGGAGATATGTACATGAGGGGTGTGGAGTGTATGGAGGTGGGAGGTATGTACATGAGATGGGTGCGGAGTGTATGGAGGTAGGAGGTATGTACATGAGGGGTGCGGAGTGTACGGAGGTGGGAGGTATGTACATGAGAGGTGCGGAGTGTATGGAGGTGGGAGGTATGTACACGAGGGGTGTGGAGTGTATGGAGGTGGAAGGTATGTACATGAGAGGGGTGTGGAGTGTATGGAGATGGGAGGTATGTACATGAGAGGGGTGTGGAGTGTATGGAGGTGGGAGGTATGTACATGAGGGGTGTGGAGTGTATGGAGGTGGGAGGTATGTATATGAGGGGTGTGGAGTGTATGGAGGTGGGAGGTATGTACATGAGGGGTGTGGAGTGTATGGAGGTGGGAGGTATGTACATGAGGGGTGTGGAGTGTATGGAGGTGGGAGGTATGTATATGAGGGGTGTGGAGTGTATGGAGGTGGGAGGTATGTACATGAGAGGGGTGTGGAGTGTATGGAGGTGGGAGGTATGTACATGAGAGGGGTGTGGAGTGAATGGAGGTGGGAGGTATGTACATGAGGGGTGTGGAGTGTATGGAGGTGGGAGGTATGTACATGAGGGGTGTGGAGTGGACTGGTATGTCCCTGCACAAAATGACATTTCTAAAGGAATAAAAGTCATTTAAAACTGCTTGCGGCTTTAATGTAATGTCTGGTCCCGGCAATATGGATGAAAATCATTGAGAACAAAGGCATGGGTACCCCGCCCCCAAGCCCATTACCAGCCCCTTTGGGTCTTGTATGGACATTAAGGAGAACCGCACACCCAAATTATAAAAAGGAAAGGCCTGAGGCCCCCAGGCCCTATATACTCAGAACAGCAGTATACAGGCGGTCCAAACAAGACAGGGACTGTGTAGGTTTGTTATTAAGTAGAATCTGTTTGTAATTTTTAACTGGTACATTTTTAAAGTGTAGCTCCAGCCAAAAAATCTATTTTTAAGCTTTTTGGAAAACATAGGGAAGGGTTATCACCCCTGTATAATTTGTTTTGCTGTCTGTGCGCACCTGTTCAGAAGATTTCACCTCACTTTCTGTCCCAATGACAATTGGATTGTTAAAATTTGGGTTTTTTTGTGAAACAAGGAACTCTTACAGGAGAGAATTTCCCTTCCTAGGGGTAGATTTCCTCTCACTTCCTGTTGTCTCCTTCTGTTTGAAAGTAGAAGTTGTTTGTAAGTTGGATGTTTGAAAGTAGGGGCCTGCTCTATATACTCAAAATATAAACGCAAAAATGTGGGCCTTAGGTGTTGGTGTTGCCACAACACTGTAATCCCTCACAGTTACTCTGGGTGGGCGCAGGAACGGGCCCTGCTGTGAAATATTAGATCAAGAATTGTAATTACATGCCCCTGAACAGGGGCAGAAAAATTGGGCCTTAGGCACTGGTGCCACAACACTGCAACCCCTTACAGTTACTCTAGTTGGGGCACAGGAATGAGCCCTGCTGCAAAGTATTGCATCAAAAATTGGCCTGTGACCAATTATGGCTCTCTTCGCTGACGCCGCTGTGAGTGGCCAAAGCATGCGGGTCATCGTGCATGCTTGGCCAATCATCAGCCAGCAATGCACTGCTATGACGCAGTGCATTATGGGCCGTGACACGCCGCTCTAATTTGGCACCAACGGACCATAATGTTCGATCTTCCTCTTGAAATGGAAGCTCATCCCTAGTGGTGAAGTATGGGGCAAGATTCCTCACCCTGCTGCCATTCCTCATTATATTTCTTAGAAAAAAGAAGAAAAAAAACACATACAAAGACAATTAAGGTGCGACCAATCTTTATTGGAGATAAATCTATAGATGGAAATGATTGTCGGGCTTCGGAGAACAGTGACGGTTGACCTAGGACTCCTCAAAGGCAGGGCCTTTTTACACTAAGCCTAAACCTTAAGATGATTCAGAGGAAGGCGAAAACCCCCCCGGCCAGATGGGCTCCAAGGGGGGGAAAAATTCCTTCCTGACCCCCTAAGGCGATCGGATTGTCCCTGAATCATCAGTCTAGGGTGCCCAGTTCATCTCATATAGAGAAAAAAACCATACATAGAACCATACAGAACATATGTATTGCAGGTATGTATGCAATAAAACACACCTACCTGCTTGTTCACAATCATCTTTGGGGCTCATTCAGAATATATGCATTGAGCATCCGCACAGATCAGCGCCCCCACACTGATCAGTGCCTCCGCCCGCCGCACCGATTCCTTATGTTTTCTGTGCCCAGCCCCCTACAGGAGGACTGGTGGTACCCCCTTATTGGTGGCCCTGGTGGTGGTATGTAGACATGCTGTGTATGATGGTATGCATGGTGCTATATACGCAGGTATGTATGCAATAAAACACACTTGCATGCTTGTTTACAATCATCTTTGGGGATCATTCAGAATATATGCATTGAGCATCCGCACAGATCAGTGCCTCCCCCACTGATCAGTGCATCCGCCCGCCGCACCGATTCCTCATGTTTTCTGTGCCCAGCCCCTACAGGAGAACCAGTGGTACCCCCTTATTGGTGGCCCCGATGGTGGTATGTTTGGTACTAGGTAGGCATGCTGAGTATGGTGGTATGTATGGCCCTATGTATACATTCTATGTATGGTTCTATGTATGGTGTAGGGAGATCATTGCCAGTGTGCCACAATTATCTCACTCAGTACTGCTTGTGTTACCGTCTCACAGCAGGCAAATCTCTTTTGAGGTCAAATACCCTCGGTTGGTGGTGACGAGGCTCTTCCTTCAAATGGTGATGAGGAGGCCCTCTATTAATGTCATTGCCCCTCGGATGGTGGTGACGAGGCTCTTCCTTCAAATGTTGCTGACGTGGCCCTCTGTTAATGTCATTGCCCCTCGGTTGGTGGTGACGAGGCTCTTCCATCAAATGGGGCTGACAAGGCCCTCTGTTAATGTCATTGCCCCTTGGATGGTGGTGACGAGGCTCTTCCTTCAAATGGGGCTGACGAGGCCCTCTGTTAATGTCATTGCCCCTTGGATGGTGCTGACGAGGCTCTTCCTTCAAATGGGGCTGACGAGGCCCTCTGTTAATGTCATTGCCCCTCGGTTGGTGGTGACGAGGCTCTTCCTTCAAATGGGGCTGACGAGGCCCTCTGTTAATGTCATTGCCCCTCGGTTGGTGGTGACGAGGCTCTTCCTTCAAATGGGGCTGATGAGGCCCTCTGTTAATGTCATTGCCCCTTGGATGGTGCCGACGAGGCTCTTCCTTCAAATGGTGATGAGGAGGCCCTCTGTTAATGTCATTGCCCCTTGGATGGTGCTGACGAGGCTCTTCCTTCAAATGGGGCTGACGAGGCCCTCTGTTAATGTCATTGCCCCTTGGATGGTGCTGACGAGGCTCTTCCTTCAAATGGGGCTGACGAGGCCCTCTGTTAATGTCATTGCACCTTGGATGGTGCTGATGAGGCCCTCTGTTAATGTCATTGCCCCTTGGATGGTGCTGACGAGGCCCTCTGTTAATGTCATTGCCCCTTGGATGGTGCTGACGAGGCCCTCTGTTAATGTCATTGCCCCTTGGATGGTGCTGACGAGGCTCTGTGTTAATGTTATTGCCCCTCGGATGGTGGCGACGAGGCTCTGGGTTGATACTGGTTTTCCAGTGGTGAGTATTAGGCCACTGGCTGCAATTCACATTCTCGCTCAGGTAGGAGAAGCCCTCAAATCTCTCCTGCCGGTGTGGAACCTCATCTCTCCCAAAGTCTTCATTTTTAATGAAAGCATCCCCTGGAATTCCTTCCCCCAGGTCTTCCTCATGCATCTGGAAAGAGAAAAAAGTATTTTGTCAATGTTTCTGATCGATAGGGAAATAATCCCTAGAAATCCCCCCATTGTGCTGGGACTCCTCCCGTATACTTACATGTCGATTTGGAAATGGTGGGCGTGAGTTCCCTTTCTCTAGCTCCTTCCAGTCCACCTTGCTGAAGTAGGGGTGTTCTCTGATGTCTCTTACTAGACTCATCCGCAGCTCTTGGTCTTTACATAGGAACTGTAAAAAGGAACAAAATATAATAAGATACACTGGAATAACATGAACAATCTATGAACAATGTAATATTTGATTCTGATTCTCTCTATTATTTTGCCTTCTGACCTGCTACTACATCCTGATTGGATTGGATGGTAGCATGGGGCCTTATTTGTGTCATATTAGTTCAGAATAGTTATTAAAGGAAAGAAACATCAGATATTTTGCAATTAAATGTGAATTAGGAATGTATTAAAAAAGAGATTTCTATGAAATCTGCACCTGCCATGATTTTTCTTATGACTCTGGCAGTCCCAGGGGAGTTCTATATGTTGTCTGTGCACGGAATGTCCCCAGAAATTGAATTCAATGTGTGCGATTGGCCCCATCACTATCCAATGGAACCACCCGGACCGTAAATTAAAAAGGGCTGCTTCTTTCCTTATGACAGGGGAAGGCAGATCCTTCCATTAAGCAGTCAGCTTGCTGAAAGTACAGCTATGACCTCCATCGATATGTGATGGTAAGAAGGTGGAACCATGTTTAATAAAATCCTAATAAGATATAATGTATGCAACAGGGAAAGAACATTGTCACTTAAAAGGTGTAAAATTTCTATGTATACTTACCATCTCTATGACGTCACGGAGATACGGGTTCATGCTATCTGGATAATGCGGTTCCCTTGTGGTCACGATCTTCACTTCTTCCTCTGCGGACTCCCTGCCGGTCAGAAATGGATGTCTGCCGAAAGCCATCTTATACACGATTATTCCCAGAGAGAAATAATCAGCCGCTCCGAAGTATGGAATGTTTTGAAGGGCCTGTAGAAACATAAAGAGAAAAAGAAGGATGAGCTGATTGTTGGGTAGAGGACGGAGACGACTCAATGCTGATATATGGGATCTATGAATCCTCCCAGGACTCCTAAAATTGTGCTCAAAAGACCTCAAACCAAGGCGGAGCTTGTGAATATTGGAGGTGGGGCTTTAGGTCTCACAGAGACACAAAAGGAAATTGGCTGAAATCTTCCAAATTGAGGTAAATTTCACCAGAACAGGTGTGCCCGTTGAAGGTTTCTCCTCCCCTCGTGTTCTGGGGAAATATCTAAAACTCTAACTTTCTTTCTCAATGACAATGGTCACCAATACAAACCAATGGGGACAAATACCCCTGGAATATTGTTCCAGCCTGGAAACCCACTGAAACCAACCAGGTCACCAGTAAAGAAATTCTTAATTTAGTGAAAAATTACCTCCCTTTAGCTTATCTCTATATCCCATTATAACAAATATTACAATTAGGTCTAATATCAGGTGGAAAGCAAGTATCTTACCTCTGGCGACAAGTACCCTGGTGTTCCCGATTGTCCTTGAATCCTGCTGGACTCCGTGACGCCCATACGTGCCAAGCCGAAATCGGCTATTTTGATGTGTCCAACGTTATCCAAAAGAATATTTGCAGGCTTGAGGTCTCTGTGGATGATCTCCCTAGAATGCAGAAACTGCAGACCACAGATCATTTCTGCTATGAAGTATCTGATGGGGGAAAGAGATAGAGGAATTAGCATCACAAATCATCACAGAGTAATGAAATCTAAAGATGAAATGACTTCCCCCTGTAATACATAGGGGTTTGGATGGACGAGGCTCAGGTGAAGGGGCTGACTACATCACTGGCTGTGGTCAGTCACCCCCGACTCCAGAGTGACCCGTTCATTGATCTTACCTTATGGTGCCCCCAGGAAATGGAGCTACTGCCATGGCACAATGGAGATCCCCTCTGGTCACACATTCCAGGACAAAGGCGAGATGATTCTGTGTGAACACAAGAGATAAAGTTTACATTATAGACATGCAGGATTTCATTTTGTGGAGGAATAGACAGACACACTTAATTTAGGAAAACCGGACAGAGGAACTAAGTAGGCCGCCATTACTGGACTGTTCTTATTGCAATGCTACTTCTGTCTGGTCTGGTAAAGAAATTGGAAGGTGAAAAGACTTACCTTTGTCTGGAACGTTCCAAACAGATGTGTAATAAATGGACACTCCCTGGCTACTTTCAGCACGTCACGTTCTAAGAAAACCATATCACTATCGTCTTCATAATGAATAAATTCTGTCTTTTTCACAAGTTTAACCGCCAGCTTCTGGTCAATGGCGGGATGAGAGGCCAAGATCACCTGCGAACTGGCCCCCTTTCCAAGGACTCCATAACAGGTCATGTGTTCAAAGGAGAGTACACATGACTGGTCCTTGGTGACCACGCTGGATGGTACTTGTGAGGCGATCTCATCATGTGTGCTGCGGATGGATGGATTGTCTAGGTCGCACTCTGGTGGAGTAGCCACGTCTTGGTCGCACTCTGGTGGAGGGGCCACGTCTTGGTCGCACTCTGGTGGAGGGGCCACGTCTTGGTCGCACTCCGGTGGAGGGGCCACGTCTTGGTCGCACTCCGGTGGAGGGGCCACGCCTTGGTCGCACTCCGGTGGAGGGGCCACGCCTTGGTCGCACTCCGGTGGAGTGGCCACGCCTTGGTCGCACTCCGGTGGAGTGGCCACGCCTTGGTCGCACTCCGGTGGAGTGGCCACGCCTTGGTCGCACTCCGGTGGAGTGGCCACGTCCTGGTCGCACTCCGGTGGAGTGGCCACGTCCTGGTCGCACTCCGGTGGAGTGGACAGGTCCTGGTCGCACTCCGGTGGAGTGGACAGGTCCTGGTCGCACTCCGGTGGAGTGGACAGGTCCTGGTCGCACTCCGGTGGAGTGGACACGTCCTGGTCGCACTCCGGTGGAGTGGACACGTCCTGGTCGCACTCCGGTGGAGTGGACACGTCCTGGTCGCACTCCGGTGGAGTGGACACGTCCTGGTCGCACTCCGGTGGAGTGGACAGGTCCTGGTCGCACTCCGGTGGAGTGGACAGGTCCTGGTCGCACTCCGGTGGAGTGGACAGGTCCTGGTCGCACTCCGGTGGAGTGGACACGTCCTGGTCGCACTCCGGTGGAGTGGACACGTCCGGGTCGCACTCCGGTGGAGTGGACACGTCCTGGTCGCACTCCGGTGGAGTGGACACGTCCTGGTCGCACTCCGGTGGAGTGGCCAGGTCCTGGTCGCACTCCGGTGGAGTGGACACGTCCTGGTCGCACTCCGGTGGAGTGGACACGTCCTGGTCGCACTCCGGTGGAGTGGACACGTCCTGGTCGCACTCCGGTGGAGTGGCCAGGTCCTGGTCGCACTCCGGTGGAGTGGACACGTCCTGGTCGCACTCCGGTGGAGTGGACCCGTCCTGGTCGCACTCCGGTGGAGTGGACACGCCCTGGTCGCACTCCGGTGGAGTGGACACGCCCTGGTCGCACTCCGGTGGAGTGGACACGTCCTGGTCGCACTCCGGTGGAGTGGACCCGTCCGGGTCGCACTCCGGTGGAGTGGACACGTCCTGGTCGCACTCCGGTGGAGTGGACACGTCCTGGTCGCACTCCGGTGGAGTGGACACGTCCGGGTCGCACTCCGGTGGAGTGGACACGTCCTGGTCGCACTCCGGTGGAGTGGACACGTCCTGGTCGCACTCCGGTGGAGTGGCCAGGTCCTGGTCGCACTCCGGTGGAGTGGACACGTCCTGGTCGCACTCCGGTGGAGTGGACACGTCCGGGTTGCACTGTGGTGTGCAGTCAATACCGCGTACACCTACAATAAAAAAAGAGAGGAATTAGATTTAGCACCTTCACCTACATTTCATATATTTTTCTTTGTAGAACATCAAATTATGGAGAGAAGAGATGAAAACGCTGGTGCCAGAGACCATGAATAAACTCTACAGGACAGGGACACAAGGAGGACTAATGTTGTACTTTGTATAAAAATGCTGGTTTCCTGCCACTCATCCCGACCCACTGGTTGGCAATAATGGCATGAAAAGTCAGAGGGGCTGGTAGTACCCAGCCCGTAATCAGCCTGCCCATACATGGTTAGAATCTTGGCTGGTCCTTGCTTAGCCGGGTGAGATTGGAAGTGTCTATGGCCGGCTTTAGGAGCGCAGACACTTCTAATGACAGCACTTGGGGTAAAGGCATAGTGCATATTAAAATGCTGATGGATAATGAATTAGTGCGGTTTTATTTGTGTTGGTTTTGTCCGTCTGTCTGGCCTTGTTTACAAGGGTGATGAGGCCCATATAACATGAATGGGACGTTTCTACAACATCTGTATCTTCCAGGTGCTGCATGCAGGCAGTCCATTGACAATGAGTAGAACGCACAGCTGCACGCACGCAGCCACTTCTCCTAATATGACATGCACTGTCTGCATTCAGGGCCATTCGCCCACACCCAGGACCGCTGGGTCCTGGGTGTGGGCGCTTGGCTGGGTGGGCTTGGTGGGCATTGATAGGTGGCACTGATGGGCATTGATAGGTGGCACTGGTGGGCACTGTTACTCTATAAATGAGGCATAATCGCCTCTTCCTTTTCAGGGTCGATGTCCCTTTAAGATGAGCCGGTGATCGGCTTTGTTCTTCTCCTGTCAGCAGAGGAGAAAAAAAAACGATCACTGAGCTTTTGTTTACATCATGTAATGAGCCGTCATTGGCTGATAACTGATCACATGATAAGGGGTCGGGATTGGCCCCGTACTCGGATCGGTGGTCTTCCGAGTCTCAGTGACTCTGTGATCACGGCGCCCTCCGCAGGGAGCGTGCACAGGGGGATGTCATATGACGGCCTCCCGGGAATTCACATCCGCGCTGTGCCCGTCATTTGCCCACAGCGCGGATGTCAGGGGGTTAAACAGGTGGTGAGGAGGCAATATAACACCTTCTTGCCTCCTGTCAAATGCCCTCTGAAGAGCGACTTGAATGTGGATTGCTGTTCAGAGGGCACAACATGTTTAAATGAGCCCTAAGGCAGTTCATACAATCCGTTATTCTTTGTCCATTCAGTAGGGAACAGGAGGGACTATTTCATGTTTTCTTTGGGGCACTGCTAAGTAATCTTCTGGTTTTCAACAAGTACAAAATCCCGGGGAGACGGTGCCAATAAGAGATCTATAACCGTCCATCTGCGTGTGTATGGACCTCCCAGTAGTGTGCAGACGTGGATTGTTGGGGATGAAAACAAAAGATTGACATACATGACTACAGAGGTGCAATCACAATGAGGCCATCAAAGAGAAAGCGGGGGAGGGATCTAGGTCCCATGTGGGATGGTCATGGGGGGCGGCATTATCCGCACTGCCCATGGGGGGAGCGGCATTGTCCGCACTGCCCATGGGGGGAGCGGCATTGTCCGCACTGCCCATGGGGGGAGGGGCATTGTCCGCACTGCCCATGGGGGAGCGGCATTGTCCGCACTGCCCATGGGGGAGCGGCATTGTCCGCACTTCCCATGGGGGGTGGCATTGTCTGCACTGCCCATGGGGGGGGCACTGGGGGGCACTGAACCAATTGGCACCTTTGTTTTGTTTTTTGTGGGTTTACAACCACTTTAAATATTGCTTATAAATGTGTGTTTATTAGGATTGTACAATAAGTACATGGGTTGTGTGTATGTCAGGGGTTGACAAATTTGCTTTGAATTTAGGAGCCAGTTTTTGTTTTTTTAGAGTGGTATGGATTGTCAGCTCCCGGGGTAAGGCCACTCATTTTCACCCCCTATCCCTAACTCACAATGGAGCACCCAGTCAATAACTCCATTGAAACGCTGTTACATCAGGGTTATGGGCTGACCAGAAAGAGAGTAAGGCTGGCAACAGATGGAACTGGCTGGCACTGGCAGGTACGTGGAACTGCCAGATGGCATTGGCAGGTGACACTGGTTTGGCACTGGCAGGTGGCACTATTGGCACTGGCAGGTGGCACTATTGGCACTGGCACTGATTGGCAGGTGGCACTGGTTTGGAAGTGGCAGGTGGCCCTGGTTGGTGATGGCAGGTGGCCCTGGTTGGCGGTGGCACTAGTTGTCACTGGCAGATGGCACTGATTGGTGGTGGCACTGGTTGGTGTTGGCAGGTGGCACTGGTTGGCGGTGGCACTAGTTGCCACTGATTGGTGGTGGCACTGTCAGGTGGCACTGATTGGCAGTGGCAGGTGGCACTGATTGGCGGTGGCAGGTGGCACTGGCAGGCACGTGGAACTGCCAGATGGCATTGGCAGGTGATACTGGTTGGCATTGGCAGGTGACACTGGTTTGGAACTGGTAGGTGGCACTGATTGGCGGTGGCACTGGTTGGTGGATGCAGGTGGTATTGATTGGCGGTGGCACTGGTTGGCACTAGCAGGTGACACTGATTGGCGATGGCACTCGTTGGCACTGGCAGATGCCACTCGTTGGCACTGGCAGATGCCACTGGTTGGCGCTGGCAGGTGGCACTGGCAGGTTTTACACTGAGCTCTCTATTACTGAAATGTAACAGAGGAGCTGTCAGAATTGAGCTTAAAGCGGAGCTCCACCCTAAAGTGCACCTTCCGCTCATTGGAACCCTCCCCCCCTCCGGCGCCACAATTGGCACCTTTCAGGGGGGAGGGGGGTGCAGGTACCTGTACAGTACAGGTATCTGCACCCACTTCCGGCGTAGATTCTGCAGAAGCTACACCCCTTTCCGAAGGTCCCCCGCTGCCTGCTGGGAAACACACGGATCCCAGAGACAGCGGGGACCATCCTTATTGCGCAGCGCGACTCGCGCATGCGCAGTAGGGAACCGGGAAATGAAGCCAAAAGGCTCCACTTCCTGGTTCCCATACCCAAGATGGCAGCGGCAGCACCCGAGAGACGATCGAGAGATCAGCTTCGGGTGCCGACATCGCGGGCGCGCTGGGCGGGTAAGTGTCATTATTTTAAAAGTCAGCAGCTGCAGTATTTGTAGCTGCTGGCTTTTAAAAAAAAAAATGGCGGACTCCCGCTTTAATGTCGGAATGGGCGGGACTCGGCCGGGGTGTGAAGCTGACAAGTAACAGAGAGGTGGTGTAGTGTCATATTTTGCTCCCTGAACATTGAAGCTCGGGGATAGGGATGAGGACACTGAACATTGAAGCTCGGGGATAGGGATGAGGACACTGAACATTGAAGCAGGGGGATAGGGATGAGGACACTGAACATTGAAGCTCGGGGATAAGGATGAGGACACTGAACATTGAAGCTCGGGGATAGGGATGAGGCCACTGAACATTGAAGCTCGGGGATAAGGATGAGGACACTGAACATTGAAGCTCGGGGATAGGGATGAGGACACTGAACATTGAAGCTCGGGGATAGGGATGAGGCCACTGAACATTGAAGCTCGGGGATAAGGATGAGGACACTGAACATTGAAGCTCGGGGATAGGGATGAGGACACTGAACATTGAAGCTCGGGGATAGGGATGAGGACACTGAACATTGAAGCAGGGGGATAAGGATGAGGACACTGAACATTGAAGCTCGGGGATAGGGATGAGGACACTGAACATTGAAGCTCGGGGATAGGGATGAGGCCACTGAACATTGAAGCTCAGGGATAGGGATGAGGACACTGAACATTGAAGCTCGGGGATAGGGATGAGGACACTGAACATTGAAGCTCGGGATAAGGATGAGGACACTGAACATTGAAGCTCGGGGATAGGGATGAGGACACTGAACATTGAAGCTCGGGGATAGGGATGAGGCCACTGAACATTGAAGCTCGGGGATAAGGATGAGGACACTGAACATTGAAGCTCGGGGATAGGGATGAGGACACTGAACATTGAAGCTCGGGGATAGGGATGAGGACACTGAACATTGAAGCAGGGGGATAAGGATGAGGACACTGAACATTGAAGCTCGGGGATAGGGATGAGGACACTGAACATTGAAGCTCGGGGATAGGGATGAGGACACTGAACATTGAAGCTCGGGGATAGGGATGAGGACACTGAACATTGAAGCTTGGGGATAGGGATCTCTGCTTTGCTTGTCAGTGTCACACACAGTGCGCAGCCGCAGAGTGTGGAGGAGGGGGGAGGGGGTCAGTCATTGTTAATAGTGATAGTGAGTGGGCTGGTGGCAGCTTAGGCGCCAGGTTGTGATTTCTGGTGGCATTGGTGACCTGGCGCCTGGGGTTTGTGGAGCCCTGGTGTATGTCTTGTGTTGATTGTAACTAAAAAATGTCATAAAAAAGGACTTGATTTAAAAAATATTAAAAAAACATTTGTACCTATGGGAATGTGACCCCAAAACATTTTTTTGAAAAAAAAAATTTCTTTGAAAAAAAAAAATAATTTTTTTGAAAAAAAAAAAAATTTTTTTAAAAAAAAAAAAATATGAAGAAAATAATATACTTTGAAAAAAAAAAGTGAAAAAAAAATTTTTTTGGGAAAAAAAAAAAAAAAAAAAATTTATAAAAAATAAAAAAATCTTTGAATAAAAACACTTACCAATCTCAGTGTCTGTATCCCGGTGATGTCTATTGGCTTTACAGCCGGAACCGAAACATCGAACGACGGCTCTGAAACAGCCGCGCACAAACGCTCGGGTCCTCTTCAGCTTGGAGGGCTTTTTGGTTGGGGTATCTGCAGGCTGGTCACTGACACCTCCTACCATGGCCCTTCCTTTGCTGGGTTTCTCTTTGATGTTTTTCAGAGAAACAATCTGATTACATTTAAATCGGTTCATTATTAAGAATAAAGAAACTCGCTTTAAATGTATGACAACAAATATTGCAATGAAATTGAATTGACCGAAATCAAATCCAATAATATCACAAGGTATCTCTCAGGAGAGATAAAAGCCAACCTCACTTGTCAGTGGACAGTCAACTTCTGATGAATTCTGCCCCAGCGTCTGAATATATAGGGGGACTCAGCCAATGAAATCACAGCGACTTTGGCTCAGCCAATCACAGTGACTTTGGCTCAGCCAATCACAGTGACTTTGGCTCAGCCAATCACAGTGGCTTTGGCTCAGCCAATCACAGTGACTTTGGCTCAGCCAATGAAATCACAGTGCAGTCATGTGACTTTTTTTTTTTTTTTTTGAAAAATTAACTGACGATTTTTCTTAAAGGAGCCAGTATACGGATGTAATAGGGATATACGGCTCCTGGAAGAACATGTTATTGTGAATGAGATTTAACCCTTACAGTCCCATGGCTGAAATAAAGATCTCTATTCTTATGATAACATTGTGAATGGAGCCTTAGAAATCCTCTCCGCACATCAAATCTTTTCATTTCTTTTATTTTATCATTATTACACACCAATTATTTCTCCATGAGGGGGGGAGGGGTGATGAGCCTCACGCTGCTCCCCGGGGCCGCCCGCCGTGTGAAGATCCGTACCGCGCTCTACTAACCAATCACAATTGATAACGGAAGTGACGTTCAGTCGCAGCCATCTTACTATACCCCGCACTCCTCTATAGTAAGCATACACTGAGAAGGCGGACATCTTGTTACACCCACCGGAGTTTGATGCATAAATAGAGTATTTAGAAATCGGAATGTTTGGATGTTACATTTTAAAAGCCGCAGCAAACCTGCCCACCTCACACGTTTGCTAATGTGACAGAAAACTCTGAGTTCAGTCCGTGGGATTTCACCATATAACCTCCGATTTTGTGTTTTATAAAAAGTGTAAAATGCAAAACTCTGGTGGGTGTAACAAGATGTCCGCCTTCCCCCCCCCCCTTCTCGGTCTATCCTCACAGTGGAGGAGTGCCTGGTGTAGCAAGATGGCGACGACGGATCGTCACTTCCGTTACTAATTCTGAGGGGTCGCGGAATCTGACGGAACACCGGAGCCAGCGCTGCAGCGGTCAGTCCGCCCGATTCTCTTGTATGAAATCTTCACTCTCCACCCTTTGTCTCTCAGCTCCTCCCCTATCAAACAGGCTCCACCCTCCTCGCACTCATCTCCGTGGTAACCGTACACTGCAGGGGGAGGAGATAAGAGACACAGCCCCACCCCTCATTCTTCCTCTCTGTTTACTAATATGGAGGCGTCCAATCAGCGGCGGGACAAGTGACCAGCAAGGAAGGTGGGGCCGGTAGCGGAAGGGGCGGGGCAGGGATTGAAACGCACAGTGTCTGGTAGTCATGATCATCTCTCGCCAGGTTAGACCCCGAAGTATCGAGGGGGAGGGGGAGTGTCCACTATAGAGGGTCCCCCTCCCCCAACACACACAGAGGACCAATCATAGGCTGAGCTCTACTACCATCCCCCATCATCCCAGGAGGGACCCCAACTCTACTCAGCTATACAGAGGGGGAGGGGCAGTGTGAGAGGGAGGGGTGTCAGGTGAGGGGGAGGGGTGTAAGGTGAGGTGATGAGGAGTATTGATGGGAGGTTCTCTGTCGCTCTTCATGTGTCGGTGCTCTTCGATGAGGTGGGGGTGTATTTCTCGGAGGGGGAGGGGTGTAATGAGGAGTATTGATGGGAGGTTCTCTGTCGCTCTTCAGGTGTCGGTGCTCTTTGATGAGGTGGGGTGTATTTCTCGGAGGAGGAGGGGTGTAGTCTGGAGGAGTATTGATGGGATGTTAGGGGATGGGATGTTGGTAGGGGGCACACTTTAGTGGCACTGGTAGGTGACACTGATGAGGCACGGGTAGGGGGTTACACTTTAGTGGCACTGGTAGGTGACAATGATGAGGCACGGGTAGGGGGCACACTTTAGTGACACTGGTAGGTGACACTGATGAGGCACGGGTAGGGGGCACACTTTAGTGGCACTGGTAGGTGACACTGATGAGGCACGGGTAGGGGGCACACTTTAGTGGCACTGGTAGGTGACACTGATGAGGCACGGGTAGGGGGCACACTTTAGTGACACTGGTAGGTGACACTGATGAGGCACGGGTAGGGGGCACACTTTAGTGACACTGGTAGGTGACACTGATGAGGCACGGGTAGGGGGCATACTTTAGTGGCACTGGTAGGTGACACTGATGAGGCACGGGTAGGGGGGCACACTTTAGTGGCACTGGTAGGTGACACTGATGAGGCACGGGTAGGGGGCACACTTTAGTGGCACTGGTAGGTGACACTGATGAGGCACGGGTAGGGGGCACAGACTAGCGGCACTGGTAGGTGACACTGATGAGGCACGGGTAGGGGGCACACTTTAGTGGCACTGGTAGGTGACACTGATGAGGCACGGGTAGGGGGCACACTTTAGTGGCACTGGTAGGTGACACTGATGAGGCACGGGTAGGGGGCACACTTTAGTGGCACTGGTAGGTGACACTGATGAGGCACGGGTAGGGGGCACACTTTAGTGGCACTGGTAGGTGACACTGATGAGGCACGGGTAGGGGGCACAGACTAGCGGCACTGATGGGCACATATTGGGACCGATGTTCCTGTAACAGAAGCTGGTTACTGGCTGCTTTATTTTCTCCTTCCGCTGATTGTGAGAATAAAAAAGCAGATAATCGGCTTCTGTTTACTTCTGTGATCAGCTGTTGGCTGAGAGCTGATCATGTGATAAAGTGCCGCAGCGATTGGCTCTTTACCCTGTTCTGTGATCAGCTGAGTGGGAAGAACTCGATGATTGGAGAGCGCGCCGCAGGGGGCACGTGAGCGGCACCATCACGGGAGGACATCTGTGGTCTCCCTCCCACCACCGGAAGGCCGCGCTGTAACAGTCTTTCTATAGCGCCGGTGGAAAGTAGTTAACGGCTTGCCGACCAGCCGCCGCGGTTGTACTGCGGAAACGCGGCTCTGCGAATCGCCGTCATGTTACGTTGCTTCCATATTCAGCCACTAGGGGCGCGCGTGCTCGTCCATGGAACCGATGCCATCACCCGGAGAACAGCGATCTGTGTGTTTCTTATCTGAGGGGAGAAGAGACAGATCATCTGTTCACACAGAGTATGAAGAGCCATCTGTCATCTCCCCTACACAGTCCCCTCCCCCCCTTCAGTTAGAACATGTAGTAGAGGACGCATTAACCCCTTGATCGCCCCCTTGTGTTAACCCCTTCCCTGCCAGTGACATGTTTACAGTAATTGATGCATATTTATAGCATTGATCGCTGTATAAATGCCAATAGTCCCAAAAAATGTGTCAAAATTGTCCGACGTGTCCGCCATGTTGCCGTCCCGGTAAAAGTTGCAAGTCGCCGGCATTACTAGTAAAAATAATAAAATAATAAATATGCCATAACTATCCCTATTTTGTAGACGCTTTACCTTTTGCGTAAACCAATCAATATACACTTATTGATTTTTTTTTTTCTACAAAAATATGTAGAATACATGTCGGCCTAAACTGGGGAAAAAATATTTTTTATATATCTTTGGGGGATATTTATTATAGCAAAAAGTAAAAAAAACATTGCTTTGTTTTATTTTTTGTTTTCAAAATTGTCGCTTTTTTTGTTTATAACGCAAAAAAGAAAAAATGAAGAGGCGATTAAATACCTCCAAAAGAAAGCTCTATTTGTGGTGGGGGGGGGCATTTATTTATTTATTTATTTTTGGATGCTACGTCACCCAACTGCATAATGGTCAGTTAAAGCGACGCAGTGCTGAATTGCAAAAAGTTCTCTGGTCAGGAGGGGGGGTAAAATCTTTCGGGGCTGAAGCGGTTAAAGTGGTTGTAAAAAGAAAAAGCACCTGGGTGCAGCAGCCCCCTCCTTATACTTACCTGAGCCAGTAATGTGCAGGAGGTCAGTGGCTCTCCCGGGTCTCTTCTCATTCATTGGCTCTGTATACTGTCAATCTGAGATAATGAGAGGGGGGGGGGGGCTGAGCTGCACTCTGTGACTGGGCACACCGAGCAATAACTTGGGATGGAGCCCTGCTCAGGTGCCCCCCAGAGCAAGCAGCTGGGAAGGTCTGTAATTATGAACTGGTAATAACGGGAAGAACTACTCATGAAAGAGACCTTTCAGATGGTGAGTTGGGCGGGGGGCGGTAAAAACAGGCATCTGATGTAGTTTTGCAGTCTGGATGTTTGGGACTGAGCAGTATAGAGGTATATAGTGTAAGCTTTGTGCTGTCAGTGTGATCTCCCGCCCCGGGATTGGAGAGGTCTGTGCTGCTCACATAACATTGTCTCGCCTCTTCTGGCTGATTTCTGAGGTGCTGCGGCCCGATTCCTCCCATGATCACAATTAGGGTTGTCACCTTTTCTTCACCTCAAACCCAAACACTTGATCGGTGCACACCAATTTTTATTATAGTATAAACTATAGATATATTTTGGTATTAAATAATATTTCTAATCATATGAAGTTAATAACAAGAGTCCCCCTTTACGTCAGAGTCCACGGAGTCCCCCTTTTATATCTGAACTCACAGAGTTCCCTTTCACTCTAAGGGGGGACTCTGCAGACTCTGATGTAAGGGAGAATTCTGGGGACTCTAACATAAGGGATGCTCTGGGAACCCTGATTTAAGGGGGGACACTGAGAACACTGATGTATGGAGAGAACCCTGATTTACCTTAGTGTACTCTCTCAGAGGCAGGAGAGAGAAGGGGTAGACTTCAGACACGGAGGGATGGTGAGCTCACTCACCCTTTGGAAGTCAGCACCTCTCATCCAAATGTATCTGAGGCTGCTGGGCTTCAAATTTTCGGCCCCCACTTTCCTTTTTCTGAGGCACAGCACCAGGCATTGGAATGTGGGCAGACAAAGAGGAGTAGGGGGTGGGGGGAAGAGGTGCAGATTGAGCCCTCTCTCCTCTCCTGTCTGTGTGTGTTTTGTTGGGGAAGAGGGAATTGTTAGTGCTGGCTTTGGGCTGTGTGAAAGAGAGTGTTACAGACACTCTCAGCTTAGACAACTGCAGCCAGCAACCCAGCTGGGAGGCCATAGTACAGTTTAAATAATGTGTCTGGGTCTCAGACAGTCTGAAACCCGGACACATGATTCCAAACCCGAACTGTCTGGGTGAATCCTGGACAGGTGGCAACCCTAATCATAATAGTCTCTCTAGGGCTGAAACAACTAATCCATTATGAAATGAATCGATTACTATTTTCATAATCGATGAATCGGCCGGTAACCTAATGGGTTAAAAAAACCTAAAATGAGCCCTTTATAATACAAAGATAGCAAATAATCGCTACTATAAATATTCCTGTCACTGTTCTAAAGTAAAAAATGAACCCCTTTCAGTAGTGATTATCGGCTTTTTCTACTATAAAGGGCTCATTTTAGTTTTTTAGTTTTTAACCCCATTATGTTACTAAACGCGTTAGACCCGGTTCACATCTATGCGTTTTTGGTGCTTTTTGCAGAAATGCACTGCAGTTCATTTCCATGGTTTCCTATGGGACACGTTCACATCTGAAAGGGGCGGGGACTTTTAAACGCAAAATAATGCTTTATTGGTTCAATATACTTCAATGGAGAAGCTGCAGAAAAGCGTGTCATGTGTTTTTGCAGCAATTTGTGTGCCCAAAAAAAATGTAAAAATACAAATTGCAGAAAAATCACGTGCGCAAAAATCAAAACGCACAGCAAAAGGCACTGCAGAAACAGATCAAAAGCAAACTGCATAGGTGTGTACCGAGCCTTGTGCTGACCACACCGATCAATTTTCAGATGAGAATATTCAGACTAAAAATCTTTCTACATTCGCTGAATGAAAGAATTTTGTTTGAAATTTTCACTTGTTTTTAAAATGAAGGTAATATCTGAATGAAAACCACATCCACTGTCTGAAAATTCCTTCCACTAAGACCTTTTCTGTTATTTCTACATTTTCCCCTCACTGTGGTTGAAAATGAACGTCAATTTGATCCACATTTTTTTTTTAAGGTTATTAAGCGATTAATCGGCCAACTAATGGATGGTGAAAATAATGGTTAGTTGCAGCCCTAATTCTCTCCCAGTGTTGCTGGGAGAAACCTTGAAACACAACGTACATCCTCCAAGCTAATGAAGCCAATCCTCTTTTATTCACAGATGTGTCCATCACCAACGTTCGCCATCCCAGCTTCACCATTCATGCAGAAGTTTGCTTATGGAACCCGTGTCAGCGTTTACCTGATGAAAAGGTCAGCTCAGCATTCATCATCTTGTTTTGTCGGAGAATAAAGGTGGGGGGAGGGGGAGAATGTTCCAAAATAGATGACAAAGTAGGACGTGTTACTAGTCAGCAAATCTAGGACAGGTAAGTCCTGCATATTGGTGACTACATATCGGAAGTGAAGGCCGGGTTCACACTTGTGGGAATTGGATGAGGGTTTCCCCGCATCCATTTCACATGACGGGAGAGTGTGACCGGCTGTCATTGGAGCCGCTTCACACATCTCCGGGGCGGCTACAGAGCGCACTGCAGAAGGGTCCGGTGTGTCTTTGGCTGTTTTCAGGTCTGAATTGAGGCAAAATTCTGCCCCCCCCCCCCCATAAAAAACGGAGAACAGGGGCGCTCCACAAACCGTGTGAACCCAGCCTTAAATCGGAGCTCCGCCCAAAAGGGATGTACTGCTTTTACCACCCCCCATTACCTAGTTTCAACAGGTTCCTGCACCCACTTCTGCTTGGGCAGAAGTTCTCACCCCTCCCCCCTGCGATTTTCTGGGAAACGTCACAGGTCCCAGAAGATTGCATGACCTGTGGAGAGGCAGCCGCCTTTTCCAGGCTTTACTGTCTCAGGGCCGCTCTGTGCAGTTAAGTAGTATAACATGTTCTTCTAAAGTCTGTGGTTTTTTGTTTATTGAAAAACATAATTTTAAGGTTCAAAGCAAGTTTCTCGGCCCCCTAGTATTTCTGGCTGTGGCCAATGTAAGTAAGGGCTAATCATTTATGTAGAATTTACAGAAGCAGCTGGGACTGGTGTCTAGCTATGGGGAGGAGTGGAGGATCAGCCCTGCTTTAACCACTTAAGGACCGCCTCGCGCCAATATATACGTCGGCAGAATGGCACGACTGGACACAATCACGTACCGGTACGTGATTCTTTAAGTGCCCAGCCGTGGGTCGGGAGCGCGCGGCTGGCTCCCGACCCGGTCCTGTGATCTGTGGCCGCGGGACCAGCGGACCCGATCGCCGCTGGTGTCCCGCGATCGGGTCACAGAGCTGAAGAAGGAGGAGAGGTCTGTGTAAACAAGCCTCTCCCCGTGCTTCCCTGAGGGGCTGTCACCGATCGTCTCTTGTTCTGGGCGCGTCTCCGATCTCAGTAAAGAAACATCGGCTCTTTACCCATGTGATCAGCTGTGTCCAATCATATGTAAACAAGGAAATGGCAGTTATCTGCTTGACTCTCTCACTGAAAGAGTGGGAGGAGAGAGCCGATCAGCAGCATTTCCTCACAGGGGAGACCTGTACATATCATCGGTGCCGCCCCATCTGTACCCCATCGGTGCCGCCTCATCTGTGCCCCATCGGTGCCCCCTCATCTGTGCCCCATCGGTGTCGCCTCATCTGTGCCCCATCGGTGTCGCCTCATCTGTGCCCCATCGGTGCCGCCTCATCTGTGCCCCATCGGTGTCGCCTCATCTGTGCCCCATCGGTGCCGCCTCATCTGTGCCCCATCGGTGTCGCCTCATCTGTGCCCCATCGGTGCCGCCTCATCTGTGCCCCATCGGTGCCACCTCATCTGTACCCCATCTGTACCCCATCGGTGCTGCCTCATCTGTACCCCATCGGTGCCGCCTCATCTGTGCCCCATCTGTACCCCATCGGTGCCGCCTCATCTGTACCCCATCGGTGCAGGAGAAAAATGACTTATTTACAACATTTTCTAACAGAAACAGACTTTTTTTTGTTTGTTTGTTTTACAATATTTGGTCTTGAGTATTGAGGTGGTTAATGGCCCCTTTTCATATCCACCAAATCCTCTACAATTCTGCGGCAGTGCTTAGTATTATTCTTAAAATCAATTCCTGTGTCCCCATGGAGCTCCTTGGATTTCAGGCCCCTAAATGTGTCACATCTTCTTCTCTCTAATGGACAACGAAGCTCTTGATTCGAATGTCAAATGCTAGTTTGTACTGGTCCGAGGAGCTGGCATTTTACAGCTGTGTGATGGGAGGAAGATGATTTTCTTTTTCTTTAAACTCCCATCAAGTAGGGGTATGTGGTAGACTTTAAATTCTGATTCTGATTGTGCCGTCTGTAATCAATAACTGTTCATCTCCATTCTCTGTCCAGAGGAATCCTTCATGGATGACTTTGATGAGGGCGCTTATTACGAAGCTTTGGGCACGAGACCGGCACTTAACATGGACAAGCTGGATGAGTCCTACCAGAAGGTGATTGAATTGTTCTTCGTGTGCACCAGCGAGAACCCCAAGGAACGGCCTTCTGCACCTCCAATTGTGGAGGCCTTGGAAGCGCAGGGGGTCAAGTAGTCATTTAGAATTCTGTTTAAAGGTTTCTGTTGGAATGGTTTTAATGTTTTTAACTATGAGAAGGCAGCTTTGTGTTGCTGTAATGTTTTCTAGAATGGTAGATTAGAGCAATGGTGAGCTCTGCTCTTCATCAGAGGTACTAATGCTGCCATATGAGGCTAGAAGTAAACTCAGCAGTTATGTCCCACGTAGCAGGTCCCTGACATCATGTATGTCATTCCAATGTGAAAGTATTGCTGGCCTTGCTGTATATAGCACTGAGGCACACAAACCTACCTCTAGCCAATGATGGTGCCACCTTTTGGAGTCTTCCTGAAGACACTTCTGCTGCCCCCATCCATCATGGTCACATCCTATAAGGCACATGCCCAGCCCAGCTTTTATTTTAGAATAACTGTGGCAACCAGGTATTACAAGGGTGTTTGGGTGCTGGAGGTAGGGTTTGATTTGTACAAAACCTAAACGTGATACAAGGTGCACTTTCATATGGGGGGAAAGTGTAAATGGAGAGTTTACTTCCCACTTTACCTCCAGCAACCCCTTTGCAGTTCTCTACACATAACTGCAGCAAACAGCCCTCAAGTACCTATTGACTTATGTAAGCTGCCCTAAGGTCCTACCAGGCTGCTGTATGCCATATACTTCTAGTTCTGAGCCATGGTTGGGATTTCTTTGTAAATCTGAGACATTGATTGGCTGCTCAGACCAAGGAAGATACTTTTTGGGCCTTTGCATAGCATAGAACCTGTTCCTCCTGCCCTACTAGAAGTATTAAAGAAAAAAGCTGGAGGGAGTTTGCTTGTAGGCACGGCCTGCTGTCCTCTCCAAGATGGCTGCCTGGAGCTCATAGCAGAAGATGATTAGTCTTTAGTAGGTTCCTGCTGGTGTTTTGTCAGATTAGGCGAACCGTCAAAGTGTAACGCAAGTGACGTTTCGTCGCCGCCATCTTGCTACACCCCGCACTTGTCCCTAGTGAGGATACGGTGAGAAGGGGGAAAGCAGACATCTTGTTACACCCCGTACTCCTCCACGGTAAGGATACAGTGAGAAGGGGGTAAGGGGACATCTTGTTACACCCCGTACACCTCCACAGTAAGGATACAGTGAGAAGGGGTAAGCGGACATCTTGTTACACCCCGTACACCTCCACAGTAAGGATACAGTGAGAAGGGGGTAAGGGGACATCTTGTTACACCCCGTACACCTCCACAGTAAGGATACAGTGAGAAGGGGTAAGCGGACATCTTGTTACACCCCGTACACCTCCACGGTAAGGATACAGTGAGAAGGGGTAAGCGGACATCTTGTGTTAGGGGGTTAGCTCGGTAGCGGGTGTGTGTGACCCCCTGGATGGGTTCACAACACAAAGTCAGACACAGCAGACAGCGGTGTAGGTGCAAAAAAACAAAAGATCCGGTTTATTTAGGCTACATGCAGTGATACATATAACAGCCAAACAAAATAAAACAAGAAAATAAATCCTGGTCAGTTTGACCTCTAACTACACACGTAGACTCCCTGTCTAACAACTGGGTGCAGCCTTGTGCTGCCCCAGTCTCTGTCTCTATTGTAGGGGTTTGCCACACAGGCGTTAACTCACCGCACAGAACAGATCTCAGACTCCCCAGTCTATACACACAAAACTGGTTCCAGGATGGAGCATCTCCCTAAGCATGCTGGGGTTTTTTGTAGAGGCCTTAATGAGCCCACTTACTACAGCTGGGCTCATTAACTCTTCCCCTGTAATTGTAAAAGTCTGCATAAAGCTTGAATCTAGGACACACATATTTCCCATCCTGAATACAACCAGGTGATTTTACCTGCGTGCTGCCACATACCCCCCCCCTCTTGTTTCAACCTTGGGGTTGTAACACAAGCAGCCAGACACGCATGTATCCGAGACAAAGCACCCACATTCCCCATTTTAACACCAGGGCGATGCTTAACTGTAAAGTTAAATTCCTGTAGGACCAGGAACCACCTATTTACCCTTCTATTGGTCTCCTTGTTCTGAGCCATCCACTTTAAAGGAGCGTGATTAGTCACCAGGTCAAAGTGCCTACCTAGCAGATAGTACCGAAGGGAATCTAGAGCCCACTTCACTGCTAAACATTCCTTCTCAATCGTGGAGTAATTTACCTCATGGGACTTCAACTTCCTGCTGAGGTAAATGACTGGGTGCTCTTCCCCGTTCCAGACCTGGGATAACACTGCTCCTAACCCAACGTCTGATGCATCAGTTTGTACCACCAAGTCCTTAGAGAAGTCTGGTGAGTACAACACTGGCTGGCTACATAAGGCTGTTTTTAAGGACTGAAATGCTTCTTCAGCCTCTGGGGACCATTTAACCATGACCGACTCTTTCCCTTTTGTCAGGTTGGTGAGGGGCACAGCCTGAGAAGTAAAATGGGGAATGAATCGTCGATAATAGCCAGCGATTCCCAGAAAGGCTCGTACCTGTTTCTTGCTGTTGGGACGTGGCCAACTCTGTATGGCCTCGACTTTATTGACTTGGGGTTTTATCACCCCCCTCCCAATAGTGTACCCAAGATATTTGGCCTCCTCCTGTCCAATGGTACACTTCTTTGGATTGGCCGTAAACCCAGCTTCCCGGATAGAGTCTAGGACTGCTTGTACTTTTGGCAAATGTGAGACCCAGTCTGTGCTATGGATAATCACATCATCCAGGTAAGCTGCAGCATATTTCTGATGGGGCCTCAGAATCTTATCCATTTTCCGCTGGAATGTTGCCGGTGCATTCTGTAACCCAAACGGCATTCTCTTATATTGGAATGCCCCATCTGGGGTTACAAACGCAGTTTTCTCCTTGGCCGACTCGGCCAGGGGAATTTGCCAATACCCTTTGGTGAGATCAAGAGTTGTCATATATCGGGCTGTTCCCAGCCGGTCAATCAACTCATCTATACGTGGCATGGGGTAGGTGTCAAATTTTGTAACTTTATTCAATTGTCGAAACAAAACCGCCAGCTCCCATCAGGTTTGGGCACTAGTACGATAGGACTGGACCAGTCACTCTGGGACTCCTCTATCACACCCAATTCCAGCATCCTTTGAACCTCCCCATGTATTGCCTCCCGTCGGGCCTCTGGTATTCTATAAGGTTTTAGTTTTACCCTTTCTCCTGGCGGGGTGATAATGTCATGTTCTACGCCAGATGTTTGTCCCGGAAGCTCAGAGAAAATCTCTTTGTTACAAAGTACAAACTCTTTAACCTCCTGTTGTTGGGGTTTCGATAAGGTGACTGCTATTCCATCCTCAGGAACTAAGCAATCAGGCTGGGCTTGTGACCAAGTCTCTGCGACTAGGGATTCCCTATCCCTCCAGGCTTTCAGCAGATTGACGTGATAGATCTGCTCCGGCTTTCGCCTTCCTGGCTGTCTAACCCTGTAGTTCACCTCACTAATTTTTTCAATTACTTCATATGGACCTTGCCATTTGGCCAGAAATTTGCTTTCAACCGTAGGGACTAGCACCAAGACCCTATCCCCCGGGGAAAAAGTACGGGTCTTGGCCCCACGGTTGTACACTCTCTGCTGTGCTAACTGCGCTTGGGTCAAATGTTCCTTTACAATTGGCATTACCTGTGCGATTCTATCCTGCATCAGGGCGACATGCTCAATCACACTCCTGTGAGGAGAACTCTCATTTTCCCAAGTTTCCTTGGCGATATCCAGCAGCCCTCTTGGGTGTCTCCCATAGAGCAACTCGAAGGGTGAGAAACCCGTAGAGGATTGGGGTACCTCCCTAATGGCAAACATCAGATAGGGTATTAGACAGTCCCAATTCTTTCCATCTCTATCCACCACCTTCTTTAACCACTTGCTTACTGGGCACTTAAACCCCCCTCAGTCCCAGACCAATTTTCAGCTTTCAGCGCTGATGCACTTTGAATGACAATTGCGCGGTCATACAACACTGTACCCAAATGAAATTTCTATCATTTTTTTCCCACAAATAGAGCTTTCTTTTGGTGGTATTTAGTTACAGCTCGGAGTTTTATTTTTTGCTAAACAAACAAAAAAAGATGCAAAAAAAAAAAAAAAAAAATCATGTTTTAATAGTTTGTTATAAAATTTTGCAAACGGGTCATTTTTCTCCTTCATTGAAGTGCGCTGATGAGGCGGCACTGATAGGCTGCATTGGTGGGCACTGATGGGCTGCATTGGTGGGCACTGATAGGCTGCATTGGTGGGCACTGATAGGCTGCACTTGTGGGCACTGATAGGCATAGTTAAGGCGGCACTAATAGGCACAGATAAGGCGGCACCGATGGGCACAGATAAGGCGGCACTGATGGGCAAAGATGGGCACAGATAAGATGACACGGATGGGTGGCACGGATAAGTGGCACGGATGGGCACTGATAGGTACCACAGATAGATGGGACTGATGGGCACTGATAGGTGGCACTGATAGGTGGCTCTGATAGGTGGCACTGCTGGGCACTGATGGGCGGCACTGCTGGGCACTGATGGGCGGCACTGCTGGGCACTGATGGGCGGCACTGGGGTGCAGCACCTTTGAGGCAGATTGGGTGGCACTGTGGGTGGCACTGTGGGTGGCACTGTGGGGTGGCACTGTGGGGTGGCACTGTGGGTGGCACTGTGGGGTGGCACTGTGGGCATTATGGGCACAGACGGGGGGCACTTACTTTTACTTTGTTATATTTCAGGATGGCACTGCGGGAGGCAGGTGGGCACTGGCAGGTGGCATGTGGTGCCTTTCATTGCTGGCCGTGATCGGGACTGATGTCCCGATCACGGCCGCCGGTGATCGGCTTTTTTTTTTTCTCCTCGCGCTGTCAGCGCGAGGAGGAATAATAGCCGATTACCGGCTCCGTTCTATCACATGATCAGCTGTCATTGGCTGACAGCTGATCGCGTGATAAGGGGTCGGGATCGACCCCTTACACGGATCGGTGATCAGGCGAGTCTCACGGACTCGCCGATCACAGAGCGCGCCGCGCGCGCCCCTCAGGGGGCGTGCAGGCCGCTCGTAACCAGGACGACGTCAATAGACGTAGTCCTGGAAATCTAGGTCCGCGCTAATGCCGTCATTCGGCAATAGCGCGGTACCCAAGTGGTTAACATTTGTTTTAGGGTTTTGTTGAATCTTTCAACCAACCCATCTGTTTGGGGGTGATACACAGATGTACGCAATTGTGTCACTTTGTACAACTTGCATAGTTCTTTCATTACCCGGGACATAAAGGGTGTACCTTGGTCCGTAAGCAGTTCCTTACAAATACCCACGCGGCTAAAAACAAGAGATAGCTCTTTGGCTATGGTTTTGGCCGAGGTATTTCGGAGAGGAATTGCTTCCGGATAACGGGTGGCATAGTCCAATATAACCAAAATGTACTGATGCCCCCTAGCGGACTTCATTATCGGACCTACCAAATCCATTGCTATCCTCTCAAAGGGGACCTCAGTGATAGGAAGAGGTACCAGCGGGTTACGGAAATGTGGCATAGGTGCCGACTTCTGACACACAGGGCAGGAGGAACAATAATTTTCTATTTCCTTCATGACCCCAGGCCAATAGAATCTCTGCAGTACCCTCTCTCTGGTTTTCTCATTCCCCAGATGACCTCCCAGAATGTGCCCATGGGCCAATTCTAACACCAACTTCCTGTAAGGTTTGGGCACTACAAGTTGCTCAATGGTTTCTTCTGCCCTTTGAGCCACTCGATACAGCAGGTCCCTTTCCATAGTGAAGTAAGGATAAGGGCAAGTCTTATCTGGGTTCACTAACTCGCCATCTATTTTCACCACATTTTCCTGTGCCTTTATTAGGGTGGGGTCTTTTAACTGTTCTGTGGCAAAATTTTCCCTGTGAACCTCAAGATCCGAAAACTCCACAGACGGCATGTTTTCATCTGAGGATGTTGATTCCTCCCCAGTTTCTCGAGTTTCCCCCGCCAATACCGACAAGGGAAATTCAGGAGAGTCCTCACCACCCCCAGAGGAATTCTGGTCATCTTCCTGGTCTATAGGGGCACCAGTGGGGGGCTCAGGACAATCCCAGAGTTCCCAGAATTTTGGAAAATCCCTTCCCACAATAGCATCATGTGTTAAGTGAGACACTAACCCCACCTGATGAGAGAGGTTACCTTTGGGGGTCTCAAAAAACACTGAAGTTACAGGATACTCTCGGGGGTCCCCATGCACACAAATAACAGCCACCTTGTTCTTCCCAGAGACCTCTGTAGTAACTAATTCAGCTTTTATCAATGTTACCAGGCTACCTGAATGCAGCAACACATCAACATGTCTACCATTAATACACATTTTACATAAATGTTTCTCAGGTCCCCGAATGGCAGTGCATGCAACTGTCGCAAACATCGACTGACGTCTCTCCCTTATCAAGTCACATTGCATAGGCTCATCCACAACGGGGCAATTGGCTGCAATATGTCCCTCTTGCCGGCAGCGGTAGCAAATAATCTTTTTCGCTGTCTCTTGCAGCATGGGCTTCCTGGGCTGCTCCCGCCAGACCTTAGGTAGAACTCCCACCCTCTCACGCTCTCCACCCTCACCCCTTGGAGTCATCTTACCCGCCACTGGGGATGATCTGGTCTTAGGATGGAAAGTCCGTGAGTCCCTGGAAGAGGTGGTCAGGTTCTCTGTAGCCAAGTACCTCTCAACCAGATCCACAAGTTTATCGGCATTTTCTGGGTCTCCATGGCTTACCCATCTTTGGATGGCAGTAGGAAGAGCTCTCAGGAAACGATCCATAACAACACGTTCCACAATGTTTGGTGCGGTCAAAGTCTCTGGCTGCAGCCACTATCTGCTCAGGTGAATGAGATCATACATTTGAGACCTGGGGGGTTTTCCAACCTGAAAAGTCCAATTATGCACACGCTGAGCCCGGACGGCCAGGGTGACACCCAGCCGTGCCAATATTTCTGCTTTTAGCACCACATAGTCTTTTGCTTGGTCAGGCTCTAGGTCATAATAAGCTTTCTGCGATTCCCCAGTTAACAGAGGGGCCACCAGTCCAGCCCATTGCTCCTTAGGCCACTTTTCCCTTTCAGCAGTCCTTTCAAATGTGGTCAAAAACACCTCCGGATCATCCTCTCCCGTCATTTTTGTCAGTAAACGGCTCACACCAAAGGATGCGGTATTATTGTAACCACTTGCCTCATTGGTCTGCGGACGTTGCTGTATTAATGTCTCTATTTGCTGTCGAAAACTCTGCTCTTGCTTCTGCAACAGGTCTATGAAGCGGGGTTCAGATCGCTGCTGGGCTTGTTGCTGAGCTTCCAGACTCTGCAGGTGAGCTTTCTGCTGGGCTGCAAGGCTCTTTTGTAAAGCCGCATTTGTTTGCTGCTGATTTGCATTTGCTAGAGCCAGCTGTCTCAGTATCTCCTCCATGCTGGCCTTAAAAAAAAAAATGCCAAAATTCTCCACCAACTGTGAGGGGGTTAGCTCGGCAGCGGGTGTGTGTGACCCCCTGGATGGGTTCACAACACAAAGTCAGGCACAGCAGACAGCGTTGTAGGTGCAAAAAAACAAAAGATGCGGTTTATTTATGCTACATGCAGTGAAACATATAACAGCCAAACAAAAATAAAACATGAAAATAAATCCTGGTCAGCTTGACCTCTAATTACACACATGGATTCCCTGTCTAACAACTGAGTGCAGCCTTGTGCAGCACCAGTCCCTGTCTCTGTCTCTGTTGTAGAGGTTTGCCACACAGGCGTTACCTCACCGCACAGAACAGGTGTCACACTCCCCAGTCTTTACAAACACAAAACTGGTTCCAGGATGGAGCATCTCCCTAAGCATGCTGGGGTTTTTGTAGAGGTCTTAATGAGCCCACTTACTTCAGCTGGGCTCATTAACTCTTCCCCTCTAGTTGTACAAGTCTGCATAAAGCCTGAATCTAGGACACACATATTTCCCATCCTGGATACAACCAGGTGACTTTACCTGCATGCTGCCACACTAGATACACCACATCTATGGGCCTTCCTTTATCTAGATACACCACGTCTACGGGCCTTCCTTTATCTAGATACACCACGTCTACGGGCCTTCCTTTATCTAGATACACCACGTCTACGGGCCTTCCTTTATCTAGATACACCACGTCTACGGGCCTTCCTTTATCTAGATACACCACGTCTACGGGCCTTCCTTTATCTAGATACACCACATCTACGGGCCTTCCTTTATCTAGATACACCACGTCTACGGGCCTTCCTTTATCTAGATACACCACGTCTACGGGCCTTCCTTTATCTAGATACACCACGTCTACGGGCCTTCCTTTATCTAGATACACCACGTCTACGGGCCTTCCTTTATCTAGATACACCACGTCTACGGGCCTTCCTTTATCTAGATACACCACGTCTACGGGCCTTCCTTTATCTAGATACACCACGTCTACGGGCCTTCCTTTATCTAGATACACCACGTCTACGGGCCTTCCTTTATCTAGATACACCACGTCTACGGGCCTTCCTTTATCTAGATACACCACGTCTACGGGCCTTCCTTTATCCAGATACACCACGTCTACGAGGCTTCCTTTATCCAGATACACCACGTCTACGGGCCTTCCTTTATCCAGATACACCACATCTACGGGCCTTCCTTTATCTAGATACACCACGTCTACGGGCCTTCCTTTATCTAGATACACCACGTCTACGAGCCTTCCTTTATCCAGATACACCACGTCTACGGGCATTCCTTTATCTAGATACACCACGTCTACGGGCCTTCCTTTATCTAGATACACCACGTCTACGGGCCTTCCTTTATCTAGATACACCACGTCTACGGGCCTTCCTTTATCTAGATACACCACGTCTACGGGCCTTCCTTTATCTAGATACACCACGTCTACGGGCCTTCCTTTATCTAGATACACCACGTCTACGGGCCTTCCTTTATCTAGATACACCACGTCTACGGGCCTTCCTTTATCTAGATACACCACGTCTACGGGCCTTCCTTTATCTAGATACACCACGTCTACGGACCTTCCTTTATCTAGATACACCACGTCTACGGGCCTTCCTTTATCTAGATACACCACGTCTACGGGCCTTCCTTTATCTAGATACACCACGTCTACGAGCCTTCCTTTATCTAGATACACCATGTCTACGGGCCTTCCTTTATCTAGATACACCACGTCTACGAGCCTTCCTTTATCTAGATACACCACGTCTACGGGCCTTCCTTTATCTAGATACACCACGTCTAAGGGCCTTCCTTTATCTAGATACACCACGTCTACGGACCTTCCTTTATCTAGATACACCACGTCTACGGACCTTCCTTTATCAGTCATTCTGTCCTCTGATAACCATGGAGGGGCTTCCTGTGACGTGTCATGGAGGATAAACACTGCAGTTTTGGTGACTGAAGCCCCCCGATTCCCTTGTGAAGGGTACAGGTCAGCACAGAAGATATAGTCACATGACAGGAGGAGGCGTTGTAGGATAGTGGGAGGAGTCACAAGATGGTGGGATGGGCCCAATAACATTGAATAGGGGTATTATTGGACAGGTCAGTAAAACTCTGAAGGTCATGTCGGCATCCGGGGCGCATTTCGAGTGAACCAAACCGCATATCACCGCAGCGCCGTCTGGCTCGGCGCCATAAAAAAGTAAAAATCAGGGACGCCTTTCTCTGTTTCTCGCAGGTAATGATGACCAATAAAATGAATGGGCGGAGCTACCCGATATCACAGATCTGAGCTCCTCCTTCTCCACTGCACATCACAGTCCTCAAACCCTCCCCCACCCCCCACCACACTACTAACCGCCTCCCACCTGCCATATAGACCAATGACAGCGGAGCGGAGCCATGTCATATGACCACGCCCAGTTTAGGCTCTTCACCCATGTGATTGGCTGTGTCCAATCACAGCTGATCCCATGTAAACAAGGAAATAAAATATATAAAAAAGGGGCGGTCTTTTTTAGTTTTTTTATTATTTTAGAAAAGATAAAACCCCGCCCAACGGTGATTAATTATCACCAAGAGAAAGTTCTATTTGTGTGAATAAAATGTGTAGAGTTTTGTATGACCGTGTAATTGTCACTCAAAGTGCGACCGCCATGAAAGCTGCAAATTGTGCTGGGCAGGAAGGCGGGGGTGGGGGGGTCTGGATGGAGGGTGGGAGCTGCAAGATAGTGATTGGCTGCTTGGATGAAGGGCGGTCCTAGCAACCAATCACTTGCTTGATAACCTTGGGCAGCTCCCGCCCTCCATCCACAACAGTCCTCCCTCCCGCTGTCAGCTCTGTGAGGAATACTGAGTGACGATTGGTGGAAGAAAAGGCTCCTAAATGCTGTGACAGCTGAGACTCCTCCCACAGTCTGCCATCTAGTAATGCCTGATAGAGGAGCCACACCATGGTGGGAGTAGTCACACCTCGGGGGAGGAGCCACACCGTGGCGGGAAGAGCCACACCGCGGCTGGGTGGAGTCACCCCGCGGCTGGGGAGAGTCACCCCGCGGCTGGGGAGAGTCACCCCGCGGCTGGGGAGGGGTCACCCCGCGGGGGGGGTCACACTACGGGGGGAGGAGCCATACTACGGGGGGAGGAGCCACACCACGGCTGGGGGGAGTCACACCACGGGGAGTCACACCACGGGGAGGAGGAGTCACGGGAGGGTGGGGAGAATCACACCACGGGGAGGAGGAGTCACGGGAGGGTGGGGGGAGTCAGTGGATGGTGGGAGGAGTCACGGGATGTGGGAGGAGTCCCTCGATGGTGGGAGGAGCCACACGATGGTGGGAGGAGTCCGTTGATAGTGGGGGAGTCACGGGATGGTGGGAGGAGTCATGGGATGGTAGGAGAAGCCACGCAATGGTGGGAGGGGTAACGGGATATTGGGAGGAGTCAGTGAATGGTGGGAGGGCCACAAGATGGGAGGAGTCCATTGATGGTGGGAGGGGTCACGGGTTGGTGGGAGGAGACGGTGGGAGGGGTCACAGGTTGGTGGGAGAAGACAGGAGATGGTGGGAGGAGTCACGGTATGGTGGGAGGAGTCACGGTATGGTGGGAGGAGCCACAGCAGCCTAGAGGCGATTCAGTTCGCATTGTGCGCTATATAAGTATTTCATTCATTCATTCATTCAGGATTGTGTGAGGAGCCACGCGATGGGAGGAGGAGACAGGGGATGGTGGGATGACCAGGGGATGGTGGGAGGAGTCACGGGATGGTGGGAGGAGTCAGTGGATGGTGGGAGGAGCCACAGGTTTGTGTGAGGAGCCACGCGATGTTGGGAGGAGCCACGCGATGTTGGGAGGAGTCAGGGGATGGTTGGAGGAGTCACGTGATAGGAGGGGTCAGTGGATGGTGAGAGGAGTCACGGGATGGTGGGAGGAGCCACGTGATGGGAGGATTCAGTGGATGGTGAGAGGAGTCATGGGATGGTGGGAGGAGTCGTGGGTGGAGTCACACACTGGAAGATGTCACAGGATGTGGGAGGAGCCACACAGTGGTGGGAGGAGTCAGTTGGTGGTGGGAGGAGTCAGTGGATGGTGAGAGGAGTCACTGGATGGTGGGAGGAGCCATGTGATGGGAGGATTCAGTGGATGGTGGAAGGAGTCGTGGGAGAAGTCACGGGATGTGGGAGGAGTAAGTTGGTGGTGGGAGGAGTCAGTTGATGGTGGGAGGAGTCACAGGGTGGTGGGAGGAGTCACACGATGATGACAGCAGTCAGTGGATGGTGGGAGGAGCCACGGGTGGTGGGAGGAGTCACGCAGTGGGAGGAGTCAGTTGATGGTGGGAGGAGTCACTGGGTGGTGGGAGGAGCCACATGATGGTGGGAGGAGTCAGTGGATGGTGGGAGGAGCCACGCGATGAGAGGAGTCAGTGGATGGTGGGAGGAGTCACATGATGGTGGGAGGCGTTACGGGATAGTGTGAGGAGCTATGCGATGGAGGGAGGAGTCACTGGATGGTGGGAGGAGACAGGAGATGGTGGGAGGAGTCACACAATGGTGGGTGGAGTCACACGGTGGGAGGAGTCAGTGGGTGGTGGGAGGAGTCACTGGATGGTGGGAGGAGTCACACAGTGGGAGGAGTCAGTGGATGTTGGGAGGAGCCACGCCATGGAGGGCACCTGATGTAAGGGGCACTGTTATGGGGCACCTGATGTAAGGGGCACTCTGTTGGGGGCACCTGATGTAAGGGGCACTCTTATGGCGGCACCTGATGTAAGGTGGTTCTATTACTTACAATGTGGATGTGATTGGCTGACGTTTGTGTTCTTTCTTTGTCTTCCATCTTGTTTCGGGTACAGATAGTTGTTGGTGGAAGGACGGAATAAAAGGGTCCAGCCAGTGAAGGGGGAAGAGCTCAGAGTAATGGAGAAGAGGAGTGTCCTGCAAGGCAGAATCCGGGGCTCAGAGAAGACCGCTCACCATCAACATCTCCAAGGCCAACACACCACTGGAAGCTCTGAGGATCAGCACTAAACAGCTGCCCCGCTAGGAGGTAAAGCCTAACCTACTAACAATGTCTTTGCTACAAGTCACCCCCCAGTATCTGCTGATACCCCACATAGTTACAGGTCACCCTCCATTCTACCCATACTCTAGGCCACCCTCTGGCCCAGTCTGTAAATACTACAGATCACCAGTTATCAGGACCATCAATAGGGGGTACAAGCAGCACTTCCCATTGGGTCAGCAGGTGGTGGAACAGAAGCTGTCTGTGGATAGGTGGGGGCTGTCAGGTCAGCTTTCCAGTGCCCCATCATTTCTAATGGCAGCCCAGTCTTCGTCCGGAGGGTTCAATATTGAGTTTGCCCTTTGCAGCTATAACAGGTTCACCTCTTCTGGAAAGGCCGTCCACAAGGTTTAGGAGGGTGTCTATGGAAATGTTTGACCATTCTTCCAGAAGAACTTTTGTGAGTTCAGGCACTGATGTTGGACGAGAAGGCCTACCTCGCAGTCTCCGATCTAATTCATCCTAAAGGTGTTCTATGGGGTTGAGGTAAGGACTCTGTGCAGGCCAGTCAAGTACCTCCACTCCAAACTCGCTCATCCATGTCTTTATGGACCTTGCTTTGTGCACTGGTGAGCAATCATGTTGGAACAGGAAGAGGCCGTCCCCAAACTGTTCCCACAAAGTTGGGAGCATGAAATTGTCCAAAATGTCTTGGTATGCTGACGCCTTAAGAGTTCCCTTCACTGGAACTAAGGGGCCAAGTCCAACCTCTGAAAAGCAACCCCCCCACCATAATCCCCTCTCCGACACCATAATCCCCCCTCTGACACCATAATCTCCCCTCCCCCCACTCCATAATCTCCCCTCCCCCCACTCCATAATCTCCCCTCCCCCAACTCCATAATCTCCCCTCTGACACCATAATCTCCCCTCCCCCCACTCCATAATCTCTCCTCCCCCCACTCCATAATCCCCCCTCTGACATCATAATCTCCCCTCCCCCCACTCCATAATCTCCCCTCCCCAACTCCATAATCTCCCCTCTGACACCATAATCTCCCCTCCCCCACTCCATAATCTCCCCTCCCCCCACTCCATAATCTCCCCTCCCCCAACTCCATAATCTCCCCTCCGACACCATAATCCCCCCTCCCCCCTCCGACACCATAATCCCCCCACTCCATAATCCCCCCTCCCCCCACTCCATAATCCCCCCTCCACCAATTGGTTTGGACCAGCGCACAAAGACATTAATGGCTGTGTGTTGAGTTATTTGGAGGGGACAGGAAATGTACACTGTTATACAAGCTGTACACTCACTACTTTACATTTTAGAAGAAGAAGAAATGTCACTGAGGGGTGTACTTACTTTTGTCACATACTGTATATTTACCTAGAAAAATGGTGAGGTGTTCTATACTTATTTTACCCGCTGCTACCCACCTCAATACCAGGCACTTACACCCCCTTCCTGTACACACCAATTTTCAGCTTTCAGCGCTCTCACAGTTTGAATGACAATTACTCATACAACACTCTACCCATATGAAACTTGCGTCCTTTTTTCCACACAAATAGACCTTTCTTTTGGTGGTATTTAATCACTAGTGGGGTTTTTATTTTTGTGCTATAAATTAAAAAAATTTGTTTCTGTCATAAAATTTTTCTAATTAGTAATTATGGGGGGTGTGGGGTGTATGGAGGTGGGAGGTATGTACATGAGGGGTGCGGAGTGTACGGAGGTGGGAGGTATGTACATGAGAGGTGCGGAGTGTATGGAGGTGGGAGGTATGTACATGAGGGGTGTGGAGTGTATGGAGGTCGGAGGTATGTACATGAGGGGTGTGGAGTGTATGGAGGTAGGAGGTATGTACATGAGAGGGGTGTGGAGTGTATGGAGGTGGGAGGTATGTACATGAGGGGTGTGCAGTGTATGGAGGTGGGAGATATGTACATGAGGGGTGTGGAGTGTATGGAGGTGGGAGGTATGTACATGAGATGGGTGCGGAGTGTATGGAGGTAGGAGGTATGTACATGAGGGGTGCGGAGTGTACGGAGGTGGGAGGTATGTACATGAGAGGTGCGGAGTGTATGGAGGTGGGAGGTATGTACACGAGGGGTGTGGAGTGTATGGAGGTGGAAGGTATGTACATGAGAGGGGTGTGGAGTGTATGGAGATGGGAGGTATGTACATGAGAGGGGTGTGGAGTGTATGGAGGTGGGAGGTATGTACATGAGGGGTGTGGAGTGTATGGAGGTGGGAGGTATGTACATGAGGGGTGTGGAGTGTATGGAGGTGGGAGGTATGTACATGAGAGGGGTGCGGAGTGTATGGAGGTGGGAGGTATGTACATGAGGGGTGTGGAGTGTATGGAGATGGGAGGTATGTACATGAGAGGGGTGTGGAGTGTATGGAGATGGGAGGTATGTACATGAGAGGGGTGTGGAGTGTATGGAGATGGGAGGTATGTACATGAGGGGTGCGGAGTGTATGGAGGTGGGAGGTATGTACATGAGGGGTGTGGAGTGTATGGAGGTGGGAGGTATGTATATGAGGGGTGTGGAGTGTATGGAGGTGGGAGGTATGTACATGAGGGGTGTGGAGTGTATGGAGGTGGGAGGTATGTATATGAGGGGTGTGGAGTGTATGGAGGTGGGAGGTATGTACATGAGAGGGGTGTGGAGTGTATGGAGGTGGGAGGTATGTACATGAGAGGGGTGTGGAGTGTATGGAGGTGGGAGGTATGTACATGAGGGGTGTGGAGTGTATGGAGGTGGGAGGTATGTACATGAGGGGTGTGGAGTGTATGGAGGTGGGAGGTATGTACATGAGGGGTGTGGAGTGGACTGGTATGTCCCTGCACAAAATGACATTTCTAAAGGAATAAAAGTCATTTAAAACTGCTTGCGGCTTTAATGTAATGTCTGGTCCCGGCAATATGGATGAAAATCATTGAGAACAAAGGCATGGGTACCCCGCCCCCAAGCCCATTACCAGCCCCTTTGGGTCTTGTATGGACATTAAGGAGAACCGCACACCCAAATTATAAAAAGGAAAGGCCTGAGGCCCCCAGGCCCTATATACTCAGAACAGCAGTATACAGGCGGTCCAAACAAGACAGGGACTGTGTAGGTTTGTTATTAAGTAGAATCTGTTTGTAATTTTTAACTGGTACATTTTTAAAGTGTAGCTCCAGCCAAAAAATCTATTTTTAAGCTTTTTGGAAAACATAGGGAAGGGTTATCACCCCTGTATAATTTGTTTTGCTGTCTGTGCGCACCTGTTCAGAAGATTTCACCTCACTTTCTGTCCCAATGACAATTGGATTGTTAAAATGTGTGTTTTTTTGTGAAACAAGGAACTCTTACAGGAGAGAATTTCCCTTCCTAGGGGTAGATTTCCTCTCACTTCCTGTTGTCTCCTTCTGTTTGAAAGTAGGAGTTGTTTGTAAGTTGGATGTTTGAAAGTAGGGGCCTGCTCTATATACTCAAAATATAAACGCAAAAATGTGGGCCTTAGGTGTTGGTGTTGCCACAACACTGTAATCCCTCACAGTTACTCTGGGTGGGCGCAGGAACGGGCCCTGCTGTGAAATATTAGATCAAGAATTGTAATTACATGCCCCTGAACAGGGGCAGAAAAATTGGGCCTTAGGCACTGGTGCCACAACACTGCAACCCCTTACAGTTACTCTAGTTGGGGCACAGGAATGAGCCCTGCTGCAAAGTATTGCATCAAAAATTGGCCTGTGACCAATTATGGCTCTCTTCGCTGACGCCGCTGTGAGTGGCCAAAGCATGCGGGTCATCGTGCATGCTTGGCCAATCATCAGCCAGCAATGCACTGCTATGACGCAGTGCATTATGGGCCGTGACACGCCGCTCTAATTTGGCACCAACGGACCATAATGTTCGATCTTCCTCTTGAAATCGAAGCTCATCCCTAGTGGTGAAGTATGGGGCAAGATTCCTCACCCTGCTGCCATTCCTCATTATATTTCTTAGAAAAAAGAAGAAAAAAAACACATACAAAGACAATTAAGGTGCGACCAATCTTTATTGGAGATAAATCTATAGATGGAAATGATTGTCGGGCTTCGGAGAACAGTGACGGTTGACCTAGGACTCCTCAAAGGCAGGGCCTTTTTACACTAAGCCTAAACCTTAAGATGATTCAGAGGAAGGCGAAAACCCCCCCGGCCAGATGGGCTCCAAGGGGGGGAAAAATTCCTTCCTGACCCCCTAAGGCGATCGGATTGTCCCTGAATCATCAGTCTAGGGTGCCCAGTTCATCTCATATAGAGAAAAAAACCATACATAGAACCATACAGAACATATGTATTGCAGGTATGTATGCAATAAAACACACCTACCTGCTTGTTCACAATCATCTTTGGGGCTCATTCAGAATATATGCATTGAGCATCCGCACAGATCAGCGCCCCCACACTGATCAGTGCCTCCGCCCGCCGCACCGATTCCTTATGTTTTCTGTGCCCAGCCCCCTACAGGAGGACTGGTGGTACCCCCTTATTGGTGGCCCTGGTGGTGGTATGTAGACATGCTGTGTATGATGGTATGCATGGTGCTATATACGCAGGTATGTATGCAATAAAACACACTTGCATGCTTGTTTACAATCATCTTTGGGGATCATTCAGAATATATGCATTGAGCATCCGCACAGATCAGTGCCTCCCCCACTGATCAGTGCATCCGCCCGCCGCACCGATTCCTCATGTTTTCTGTGCCCAGCCCCTACAGGAGAACCAGTGGTACCCCCTTATTGGTGGCCCCGATGGTGGTATGTTTGGTACTAGGTAGGCATGCTGAGTATGGTGGTATGTATGGCCCTATGTATACATTCTATGTATGGTTCTATGTATGGTGTAGGGAGATCATTGCCAGTGTGCCACAATTATCTCACTCAGTACTGCTTGTGTTACCGTCTCACAGCAGGCAAATCTCTTTTGAGGTCAAATACCCTCGGTTGGTGGTGACGAGGCTCTTCCTTCAAATGGTGATGAGGAGGCCCTCTATTAATGTCATTGCCCCTCGGATGGTGGTGACGAGGCTCTTCCTTCAAATGTTGCTGACGTGGCCCTCTGTTAATGTCATTGCCCCTCGGTTGGTGGTGACGAGGCTCTTCCATCAAATGGGGCTGACAAGGCCCTCTGTTAATGTCATTGCCCCTTGGATGGTGGTGACGAGGCTCTTCCTTCAAATGGGGCTGACGAGGCCCTCTGTTAATGTCATTGCCCCTTGGATGGTGCTGACGAGGCTCTTCCTTCAAATGGGGCTGACGAGGCCCTCTGTTAATGTCATTGCCCCTCGGTTGGTGGTGACGAGGCTCTTCCTTCAAATGGGGCTGACGAGGCCCTCTGTTAATGTCATTGCCCCTCGGTTGGTGGTGACGAGGCTCTTCCTTCAAATGGGGCTGATGAGGCCCTCTGTTAATGTCATTGCCCCTTGGATGGTGCCGACGAGGCTCTTCCTTCAAATGGTGATGAGGAGGCCCTCTGTTAATGTCATTGCCCCTTGGATGGTGCTGACGAGGCTCTTCCTTCAAATGGGGCTGACGAGGCCCTCTGTTAATGTCATTGCCCCTTGGATGGTGCTGACGAGGCTCTTCCTTCAAATGGGGCTGACGAGGCCCTCTGTTAATGTCATTGCACCTTGGATGGTGCTGATGAGGCCCTCTGTTAATGTCATTGCCCCTTGGATGGTGCTGACGAGGCCCTCTGTTAATGTCATTGCCCCTTGGATGGTGCTGACGAGGCCCTCTGTTAATGTCATTGCCCCTTGGATGGTGCTGACGAGGCTCTGTGTTAATGTTATTGCCCCTCGGATGGTGGCGACGAGGCTCTGGGTTGATACTGGTTTTCCAGTGGTGAGTATTAGGCCACTGGCTGCAATTCACATTCTCGCTCAGGTAGGAGAAGCCCTCAAATCTCTCCTGCCGGTGTGGAACCTCATCTCTCCCAAAGTCTTCATTTTTAATGAAAGCATCCCCTGGAATTCCTTCCCCCAGGTCTTCCTCATGCATCTGGAAAGAGAAAAAAGTATTTTGTCAATGTTTCTGATCGATAGGGAAATAATCCCTAGAAATCCCCCCATTGTGCTGGGACTCCTCCCGTATACTTACATGTCGATTTGGAAATGGTGGGCGTGAGTTCCCTTTCTCTAGCTCCTTCCAGTCCACCTTGCTGAAGTAGGGGTGTTCTCTGATGTCTCTTACTAGACTCATCCGCAGCTCTTGGTCTTTACATAGGAACTGTAAAAAGGAACAAAATATAATAAGATACACTGGAATAACATGAACAATCTATGAACAATGTAATATTTGATTCTGATTCTCTCTATTATTTTGCCTTCTGACCTGCTACTACATCCTGATTGGATTGGATGGTAGCATGGGGCCTTATTTGTGTCATATTAGTTCAGAATAGTTATTAAAGGAAAGAAACATCAGATATTTTGCAATTAAATGTGAATTAGGAATGTATTAAAAAAGAGATTTCTATGAAATCTGCACCTGCCATGATTTTTCTTATGACTCTGGCAGTCCCAGGGGAGTTCTATATGTTGTCTGTGCACGGAATGTCCCCAGAAATTGAATTCAATGTGTGCGATTGGCCCCATCACTATCCAATGGAACCACCCGGACCGTAAATTAAAAAGGGCTGCTTCTTTCCTTATGACAGGGGAAGGCAGATCCTTCCATTAAGCAGTCAGCTTGCTGAAAGTACAGCTATGACCTCCATCGATATGTGATGGTAAGAAGGTGGAACCATGTTTAATAAAATCCTAATAAGATATAATGTATGCAACAGGGAAAGAACATTGTCACTTAAAAGGTGTAAAATTTCTATGTATACTTACCATCTCTATGACGTCACGGAGATACGGGTTCATGCTATCTGGATAATGCGGTTCCCTTGTGGTCACGATCTTCACTTCTTCCTCTGCGGACTCCCTGCCGGTCAGAAATGGATGTCTGCCGAAAGCCATCTTATACACGATTATTCCCAGAGAGAAATAATCAGCCGCTCCGAAGTATGGAATGTTTTGAAGGGCCTGTAGAAACATAAAGAGAAAAAGAAGGATGAGCTGATTGTTGGGTAGAGGACGGAGACGACTCAATGCTGATATATGGGATCTATGAATCCTCCCAGGACTCCTAAAATTGTGCTCAAAAGACCTCAAACCAAGGCGGAGCTTGTGAATATTGGAGGTGGGGCTTTAGGTCTCACAGAGACACAAAAGGAAATTGGCTGAAATCTTCCAAATTGAGGTAAATTTCACCAGAACAGGTGTGCCCGTTGAAGGTTTCTCCTCCCCTCGTGTTCTGGGGAAAGATCTAAAACTCTAACTTTCTTTCTCAATGACAATGGTCACCAATACAAACCAATGGGGACAAATACCCCTGGAATATTGTTCCAGCCTGGAAACTCACTGAAACCAACCAGGTCACCAGTAAAGAAATTCTTAATTTAGTGAAAAATTACCTCCCTTTAGCTTATCTCTATATCCCATTATAACAAATATTACAATTAGGTCTAATATCAGGTGGAAAGCAAGTATCTTACCTCTGGCGACAAGTACCCTGGTGTTCCCGATTGTCCTTGAATCCTGCTGGACTCCGTGACGCCCATACGTGCCAAGCCGAAATCGGCTATTTTGATGTGTCCAACGTTATCCAAAAGAATATTTGCAGGCTTGAGGTCTCTGTGGATGATCTCCCTAGAATGCAGAAACTGCAGACCACAGATCATTTCTGCTATGAAGTATCTGATGGGGGAAAGAGATAGAGGAATTAGCATCACAAATCATCACAGAGTAATGAAATCTAAAGATGAAATGACTTCCCCCTGTAATACATAGGGGTTTGGATGGACGAGGCTCAGGTGAAGGGGCTGACTACATCACTGGCTGTGGTCAGTCACCCCCGACTCCAGAGTGACCCGTTCATTGATCTTACCTTATGGTGCCCCCAGGAAATGGAGCTACTGCCATGGCACTATGGAGATCCCCTCTGGTCACACATTCCAGGACAAAGGCGAGATGATTCTGTGTGAACACAAGAGATAAAGTTTACATTATAGACATGCAGGATTTCATTTTGTGGAGGAATAGACAGACACACTTAATTTAGGAAAACCGGACAGAGGAACTAAGTAGGCCGCCATTACTGGACTGTTCTTATTGCAATGCTACTTCTGTCTGGTCTGGTAAAGAAATTGGAAGGTGAAAAGACTTACCTTTGTCTGGAACGTTCCAAACAGATGTGTAATAAATGGACACTCCCTGGCTACTTTCAGCACGTCACGTTCTAAGAAAACCATATCACTATCGTCTTCATAATGAATAAATTCTGTCTTTTTCACAAGTTTAACCGCCAGCTTCTGGTCAATGGCGGGATGAGAGGCCAAGATCACCTGCGAACTGGCCCCCTTTCCAAGGACTCCATAACAGGTCATGTGTTCAAAGGAGAGTACACATGACTGGTCCTTGGTGACCACGCTGGATGGTACTTGTGAGGCGATCTCATCATGTGTGCTGCGGATGGATGGATTGTCTAGGTCGCACTCTGGTGGAGTAGCCACGTCTTGGTCGCACTCTGGTGGAGGGGCCACGTCTTGGTCGCACTCTGGTGGAGGGGCCACGTCTTGGTCGCACTCCGGTGGAGGGGCCACGTCTTGGTCGCACTCCGGTGGAGGGGCCACGCCTTGGTCGCACTCCGGTGGAGGGGCCACGCCTTGGTCGCACTCCGGTGGAGTGGCCACGCCTTGGTCGCACTCCGGTGGAGTGGCCACGCCTTGGTCGCACTCCGGTGGAGTGGCCACGCCTTGGTCGCACTCCGGTGGAGTGGCCACGTCCTGGTCGCACTCCGGTGGAGTGGCCACGTCCTGGTCGCACTCCGGTGGAGTGGACAGGTCCTGGTCGCACTCCGGTGGAGTGGACAGGTCCTGGTCGCACTCCGGTGGAGTGGACACGTCCTGGTCGCACTCCGGTGGAGTGGACACGTCCTGGTCGCACTCCGGTGGAGTGGACACGTCCTGGTCGCACTCCGGTGGAGTGGCCAGGTCCTGGTCGCACTCCGGTGGAGTGGACACGTCCTGGTCGCACTCCGGTGGAGTGGACAGGTCCTGGTCGCACTCCGGTGGAGTGGACAGGTCCTGGTCGCACTCCGGTGGAGTGGACAGGTCCTGGTCGCACTCCGGTGGAGTGGACACGTCCTGGTCGCACTCCGGTGGAGTGGACACGTCCGGGTCGCACTCCGGTGGAGTGGACACGTCCTGGTCGCACTCCGGTGGAGTGGACACGTCCTGGTCGCACTCCGGTGGAGTGGCCAGGTCCTGGTCGCACTCCGGTGGAGTGGACACGTCCTGGTCGCACTCCGGTGGAGTGGACACGTCCTGGTCGCACTCCGGTGGAGTGGACACGTCCTGGTCGCACTCCGGTGGAGTGGCCAGGTCCTGGTCGCACTCCGGTGGAGTGGACACGTCCTGGTCGCACTCCGGTGGAGTGGACACGTCCTGGTCGCACTCCGGTGGAGTGGCCAGGTCCTGGTCGCACTCCGGTGGAGTGGACACGTCCTGGTCGCACTCCGGTGGAGTGGCCAGGTCCTGGTCGCACTCCGGTGGAGTGGCCAGGTCCTGGTCGCACTCCGGTGGAGTGGACACGTCCTGGTCGCACTCCGGTGGAGTGGACCCGTCCTGGTCGCACTCCGGTGGAGTGGACACGCCCTGGTCGCACTCCGGTGGAGTGGACACGTCCTGGTCGCACTCCGGTGGAGTGGACCCGTCCGGGTCGCACTCCGGTGGAGTGGACACGTCCTGGTCGCACTCCGGTGGAGTGGACACGTCCTGGTCGCACTCCGGTGGAGTGGACACGTCCGGGTCGCACTCCGGTGGAGTGGACACGTCCTGGTCGCACTCCGGTGGAGTGGACACGTCCTGGTCGCACTCCGGTGGAGTGGCCAGGTCCTGGTCGCACTCCGGTGGAGTGGACACGTCCTGGTCGCACTCCGGTGGAGTGGACACGTCCGGGTTGCACTGTGGTGTGCAGTCAATACCGCGTACACCTACAATAAAAAAAGAGAGGAATTAGATTTAGCACCTTCACCTACATTTCATATATTTTTCTTTGTAGAACATCAAATTATGGAGAGAAGAGATGAAAACGCTGGTGCCAGAGACCATGAATAAACTCTACAGGACAGGGACACAAGGAGGACTAATGTTGTACTTTGTATAAAAATGCTGGTTTCCTGCCACTCATCCCGACCCACTGGTTGGCAATAATGGCATGAAAAGTCAGAGGGGCTGGTAGTACCCAGCCCGTAATCAGCCTGCCCATACATGGTTAGAATCTTGGCTGGTCCTTGCTTAGCCGGGTGAGATTGGAAGTGTCTATGGCCGGCTTTAGGAGCGCAGACACTTCTAATGACAGCACTTGGGGTAAAGGCATAGTGCATATTAAAATGCTGATGGATAATGAATTAGTGCGGTTTTATTTGTGTTGGTTTTGTCCGTCTGTCTGGCCTTGTTTACAAGGGTGATGAGGCCCATATAACATGAATGGGACGTTTCTACAACATCTGTATCTTCCAGGTGCTGCATGCAGGCAGTCCATTGACAATGAGTAGAACGCACAGCTGCACGCACGCAGCCACTTCTCCTAATATGACATGCACTGTCTGCATTCAGGGCCATTCGCCCACACCCAGGACCGCTGGGTCCTGGGTGTGGGCACTTGGCTGGGTGGGCTTGGTGGGCATTGATAGGTGGCACTGATGGGCATTGATAGGTGGCACTGGTGGGCACTGTTACTCTATAAATGAGGCATAATCGCCTCTTCCTTTTCAGGGTCGATGTCCCTTTAAGATGAGCCGGTGATCGGCTTTGTTCTTCTCCTGTCAGCAGAGGAGAAAAAAAAACGATCACTGAGCTTTTGTTTACATCATGTAATGAGCCGTCATTGGCTGATAACTGATCACATGATAAGGGGTCGGGATTGGCCCCGTACTCGGATCGGTGGTCTTCCGAGTCTCAGTGACTCTGTGATCACGGCGCCCTCCGCAGGGAGCGTGCACAGGGGGATGTCATATGACGGCCTCCCGGGAATTCACATCCGCGCTGTGCCCGTCATTTGCCCACAGCGCGGATGTCAGGGGGTTAAACAGGTGGTGAGGAGGCAATATAACACCTTCTTGCCTCCTGTCAAATGCCCTCTGAAGAGCGACTTGAATGTGGATTGCTGTTCAGAGGGCACAACATGTTTAAATGAGCCCTAAGGCAGTTCATACAATCCGTCCATTCAGTAGGGAACAGGAGGGACTATTTCATGTTTTCTTTGGGGCACTGCTAAGTAATCTTCTGGTTTTCAACAAGTACAAAATCCCGGGGAGACGGTGCCAATAAGAGATCTATAACCGTCCATCTGCGTGTGTATGGACCTCCCAGTAGTGTGCAGACGTGGATTGTTGGGGATGAAAACAAAAGATTGACATACATGACTACAGAGGTGCAATCACAATGAGGCCATCAAAGAGAAAGCGGGGGAGGGATCTAGGTCCCATGTGGGATGGTCATGGGGGGCGGCATTATCCGCACTGCCCATGGGGGGAGCGGCATTGTCCGCACTGCCCATGGGGGGAGCGGCATTGTCCGCACTGCCCATGGGGGGAGGGGCATTGTCCGCACTGCCCATGGGGGAGCGGCATTGTCCGCACTGCCCATGGGGGAGCGGCATTGTCCGCACTGCCCATGGGGGGTGGCATTGTCTGCACTGCCCATGGGGGGGGCACTGGGGGGCACTGAACCAATTGGCACCTTTGTTTTGTTTTTTGTGGGTTTACAACCACTTTAAATATTGCTTATAAATGTGTGTTTATTAGGATTGTACAATAAGTACATGGGTTGTGTGTATGTCAGGGGTTGACAAATTTGCTTTGAATTTAGGAGCCAGTTTTTGTTTTTTTAGAGTGGTATGGATTGTCAGCTCCCGGGGTAAGGCCACTCATTTTCACCCCCTATCCCTAACTCACAATGGAGCACCCAGTCAATAACTCCATTGAAACGCTGTTACATCAGGGTTATGGGCTGACCAGAAAGAGAGTAAGGCTGGCAACAGATGGAACTGGCTGGCACTGGCAGGTACGTGGAACTGCCAGATGGCATTGGCAGGTGACACTGGTTTGGCACTGGCAGGTGGCACTATTGGCACTGGCAGGTGGCACTATTGGCACTGGCACTGATTGGCAGGTGGCACTGGTTTGGAAGTGGCAGGTGGCCCTGGTTGGTGATGGCAGGTGGCCCTGGTTGGCGGTGGCACTAGTTGTCACTGGCAGATGGCACTGATTGGTGGTGGCACTGGTTGGTGTTGGCAGGTGGCACTGGTTGGCGGTGGCACTAGTTGCCACTGATTGGTGGTGGCACTGTCAGGTGGCACTGATTGGCAGTGGCAGGTGGCACTGATTGGCGGTGGCAGGTGGCACTGGCAGGCACGTGGAACTGCCAGATGGCATTGGCAGGTGATACTGGTTGGCATTGGCAGGTGACACTGGTTTGGAACTGGTAGGTGGCACTGATTGGCGGTAGCACTGGTTGGTGGATGCAGGTGGTATTGATTGGCGGTGGCACTGGTTGGCACTAGCAGGTGACACTGATTGGCGATGGCACTCGTTGGCACTGGCAGATGCCACTGGTTGGTGCTGGCAGGTGGCACTGGCAGGTTTTACACTGAGCTCTCTATTACTGAAATGTAACAGAGGAGCTGTCAGAATTGAGCTTAAAGCGGAGCTCCACCCTAAAGTGCACCTTCCGCTCATTGGAACCCTCCCCCCCTCCGGCGCCACAATTGGCACCTTTCAGGGGGGAGGGGGGTGCAGGTACCTGTACAGTACAGGTATCTGCACCCACTTCCGGCGTAGATTCTGCAGAAGCTACACCCCTTTCCGAAGGTCCCCCGCTGCCTGCTGGGAAACACACGGATCCCAGAGACAGCGGGGACCATCCTTATTGCGCAGCGCGACTCGCGCATGCGCAGTAGGGAACCGGGAAATGAAGCCAAAAGGCTCCACTTCCTGGTTCCCATACCCAAGATGGCAGCGGCAGCACCCGAGAGACGATCGAGAGATCAGCTTCGGGTGCCGACATCGCGGGCGCGCTGGGCGGGTAAGTGTCATTGTTTTAAAAGTCAGCAGCTGCAGTATTTGTAGCTGCTGGCTTTTTAAAAAAAAAATGGCGGACTCCCGCTTTAATGTCGGAATGGGCGGGACTCGGCCGGGGTGTGAAGCTGACAAGTAACAGAGAGGCGGTGTAGTGTCATATTTTGCTCCCTGAACATTGAAGCTCGGGGATAGGGATGAGGACACTGAACATTGAAGCTCGGGGATAGGGATGAGGACACTGAACATTGAAGCAGGGGGATAGGGATGAGGACACTGAACATTGAAGCTCGGGGATAAGGATGAGGACACTGAACATTGAAGCTCGGGGATAGGGATGAGGCCACTGAACATTGAAGCTCGGGGATAAGGATGAGGACACTGAACATTGAAGCTCGGGGATAGGGATGAGGACACTGAACATTGAAGCTCGGGGATAGGGATGAGGCCACTGAACATTGAAGCTCGGGGATAAGGATGAGGACACTGAACATTGAAGCTCGGGGATAGGGATGAGGACACTGAACATTGAAGCTCGGGGATAGGGATGAGGACACTGAACATTGAAGCAGGGGGATAAGGATGAGGACACTGAACATTGAAGCTCGGGGATAGGGATGAGGACACTGAACATTGAAGCTCGGGGATAGGGATGAGGCCACTGAACATTGAAGCTCAGGGATAGGGATGAGGACACTGAACATTGAAGCTCGGGGATAGGGATGAGGACACTGAACATTGAAGCTCGGGGATAGGGATGAGGACACTGAACATTGAAGCTTGGGGATAGGGATCTCTGCTTTGCTTGTCAGTGTCACACACAGTGCGCAGCCGCAGAGTGTGGAGGAGGGGGGAGGGGGTCAGTCATTGTTAATAGTGATAGTGAGTGGGCTGGTGGCAGCTTAGGCGCCAGGTTGTGATTTCTGGTGGCATTGGTGACCTGGCGCCTGGGGTTTGTGGAGCCCTGGTGTATGTCTTGTGTTGATTGTAACTAAAAAATGTCATAAAAAAGGACTTGATTTAAAAAAATATTAAAAAAACATTTGTACCTATGGGAATGTGACCCCAAAACATTTTTTTGAAAAAAAAAATTTCTTTGAAAAAAAAAATTTTTTTGGAAAAAAAAAAAAAATTTTTTTGAAAAAAAAAAAAATTTTTTTTGAAAAAAAAAAATATGAAGAAAATAATATACTTTGAAAAAAAAAAGTGAAAAAAAAATTTTTTTTTGAAAAAAAAAAAAAAAAAAATTTATAAAAAAAAAAAAAATCTTTGAATAAAAACACTTACCAATCTCAGTGTCTGTATCCCGGTGATGTCTATTGGCTTTACAGCCGGAACCGAAACATCGAACGACGGCTCTGAAACAGCCGCGCACAAACGCTCGGGTCCTCTTCAGCTTGGAGGGCTTTTTGGTTGGGGTATCTGCAAGCTGGTCACTGACACCTCCTACCATGGCCCTTCCTTTGCTGGGTTTCTCTTTGATGTTTTTCAGAGAAACAATCTGATTACATTTAAATCGGTTCATTATTAAGAATAAAGAAACTCGCTTTAAATGTATGACAACAAATATTGCAATGAAATTGAATTGACCGAAATCAAATCCAATAATATCACAAGGTATCTCTCAGGAGAGATAAAAGCCAACCTCACTTGTCAGTGGACAGTCAACTTCTGATGAATTCTGCCCCAGCGTCTGAATATATAGGGGGACTCAGCCAATGAAATCACAGCGACTTTGGCTCAGCCAATCACAGTGACTTTGGCTCAGCCAATCACAGTGACTTTGGCTCAGCCAATCACAGTGACTTTGGCTCAGCCAATGAAATCACAGTGCAGTCATGTGACTTTTTTTTTTTTTTTTTTGAAAAATTAACTGACGATTTTTCTTAAAGGAGCCAGTATACGGATGTAATAGGGATATACGGCTCCTGGAAGAACATGTTATTGTGAATGAGATTTAACCCTTACAGTCCCATGGCTGAAATAAAGATCTCTATTCTTATGATAACATTGTGAATGGAGCCTTAGAAATCCTCTCCGCACATCAAATCTTTTGATTTCTTTTATTTTATCATTATTACACACCAATTATTTCTCCATGAGGGGGGGAGGGGTGATGAGCCTCACGCTGCTCCCCGGGGCCGCCCGCCGTGTGAAGATCCGTACCGCGCTCTACTAACCAATCACAATTGATAACGGAAGTGGCGTTCAGTCGCAGCCATCTTACTATACCCCGCACTCCTCTATAGTAAGCATACACTGAGAAGGCGGACATCTTGTTACACCCACCGGAGTTTGATGCATAAATAGAGTATTTAGAAATCGGAATGTTTGGATGTTACATTTTAAAAGCCGCGGCAAACCTGCCCACCTCACACGTTTGCTAATGTGACAGAAAACTCTGAGTTCAGTCCGTGGGATTTCACCATATAACCTCCGATTTTGTGTTTTATAAAAAGTGTAAAATGCAAAACTCTGGTGGGTGTAACAAGATGTCCGCCTTCCCCCCCCCCTTCTCGGTCTATCCTCACAGTGGAGGAGTGCCTGGTGTAGCAAGATGGCGACGACGGATCGTCACTTCCGTTACTAATTCTGAGGGGTCGCGGAATCTGACGGAACACCGGAGCCAGCGCTGCAGCGGTCAGTCCGCCCGATTCTCTTGTATGAAATCTTCACTCTCCACCCTTTGTCTCTCAGCTCCTCCCCTATCAAACAGGCTCCACCCTCCTCGCACTCATCTCCGTGGTAACCGTACACTGCAGGGGGAGGAGATAAGAGACACAGCCCCACCCCTCATTCTTCCTCTCTGTTTACTAATATGGAGGCGTCCAATCAGCGGCGGGACAAGTGACCAGCAAGGAAGGTGGGGCCGGTAGCGGAAGGGGCGGGGCAGGGATTGAAACGCACAGTGTCTGGTAGTCATGATCATCTCTCGCCAGGTTAGACCCCGAAGTATCGAGGGGGAGGGGGAGTGTCCACTATAGAGGGTCCCCCTCCCCCAACACACACAGAGGACCAATCATAGGCTGAGCTCTACTACCATCCCCCATCATCCCAGGAGGGACCCCAACTCTACTCAGCTATACAGAGGGGGAGGGGCAGTGTGAGAGGGAGGGGTGTCAGGTGAGGGGGAGGGGTGTAAGGTGAGGTGATGAGGAGTATTGATGGGAGGTTCTCTGTCGCTCTTCATGTGTCGGTGCTCTTCGATGAGGTGGGGGTGTATTTCTCGGAGGGGGAGGGGTGTAATGAGGAGTATTGATGGGAGGTTCTCTGTCGCTCTTCAGGTGTCGGTGCTCTTTGATGAGGTGGGGTGTAATTTCTCGGAGGAGGAGGGGTGTAGTCTGGAGGAGTATTGATGGGATGTTAGGGGATGGGATGTTGTTAGGGGGCACACTTTAGTGGCACTGGTAGGTGACACTGATGAGGCATGGGTAGGGGGCACACTTTAGTGGCACTGGTAGGTGACACTGATGAGGCACGGGTAGGGGGCACACTTTAGTGGCACTGGTAGGTGACACTGATGAGGCACGGGTAGGGAGCACACTTTAATGACACTGGTAGGTGACACTGATGAGGCACGGGTAGGGGGCACACTTTAGTGGCACTGGTAGGTGACACTGATGAGGCACGGGTAGGGGGCACACTTTAGTGGCACTGGTAGGTGACACTGATGAGGCACGGGTAGGGGGCACACTTTAGTGGCACTGGTAGGTGACACTGATGAGGCACGGGTAGGGGGGCACACTTTAGTGGCACTGGTAGGTGACACTGATGAGGCACGGGTAGGGGGCACACTTTAGTGGCACTGGTAGGTGACACTGATGAGGCACGGGTAGGGGGCACACTTTAGTGGCACTGGTAGGTGACACTGATGAGGCACGGGTAGGGGGCACACTTTAGTGGCACTGGAAGGTGACACTGATGAGGCACGGGTAGGGGGCACACTTTAGTGGCACTGGTAGGTGACACTGATGAGGCACGGGTAGGGGGCACACTTTAGTGGCACTGGTAGGTGACACTGATGAGGCACGGGTAGGGGGCACACTTTAGTGACACTGGTAGGTGACACTGATGAGGCACGGGTAGGGGGCACACTTTAGTGACACTGGTAGGTGACACTGATGAGGCACGGGTAGGGGGCATACTTTAGTGGCACTGGTAGGTGACACTGATGAGGCACGGGTAGGGGGGCACACTTTAGTGACACTGGTAGGTGACACTGATGAGGCACGGGTAGGGGGCACACTTTAGTGGCACTGGTAGGTGACACTGATGAGGCACGGGTAGGGGGCACAGACTAGCGGCACTGGTAGGTGACACTGATGAGGCACGGGTAGGGGGCACACTTTAGTGGCACTGGTAGGTGACACTGATGAGGCACGGGTAGGGGGCATACTTTAGTGGCACTGGTAGGTGACACTGATGAGGCACGGGTAGGGGGCACACTTTAGTGGCACTGGTAGGTGACACTGATGAGGCACGGGTAGGGGGCACACTTTAGTGGCACTGGTAGGTGACACTGATGAGGCACGGGTAGGGGGCACACTTTAGTGGCACTGGTAGGTGACACTGATGAGGCACGGGTAGGGGGCACAGACTAGCGGCACTGATGGGCACATATTGGGACCGATGTCCCTGTAACAGAAGCTGGTTACTGGCTGCTTTATTTTCTCCTTCCGCTGATTGTGAGAATAAAAAAGCAGATAATCGGCTTCTGTTTACTTCCGTGATCAGCTGTTGGCTGAGAGCTGATCATGTGATAAAGTGCCGCAGCGATTGGCTCTTTACCCTGTTCTGTGATCAGCTGAGTGGGAAGAACTCGATGATTGGAGAGCGCGCCGCAGGGGGCACGTGAGCGGCACCATCACGGGAGGACATCTGTGGTCTCCCTCCCACCACCGGAAGGCCGCGCTGTAACAGTCTTTCTATAGTGCCGGTGGAAAGTAGTTAACGGCTTGCCGACCAGCCGCCGCGGTTGTACTGCGGAAACACTGCTCTGCGAATCGCCGTCATGTTACGTTGCTTCCATATTCAGCCACTAGGGGCGCGCGTGCTCGTCCATGAAACCAATGCCATCACCCGGAGAACAGCGATCTGTGTGTTTCTTATCTGAGGGGAGAAGAGACAGATCATCTGTTCACACAGAGTATGAAGAGCCATCTGTCATCTCCCCTACACAGTCCCCTCCCCCCCTTCAGTTAGAACATGTAGTAGAGGACGCATTAACCCCTTGATCGCCCCCTAGTGTTAACCCCTTCCCTGCCAGTGACATGTTTACAGTAATTGATGCATATTTATAGCATTGATCGCTGTATAAATGCCAATAGTCCCAAAAAATGTGTCAAAATTGTCCGACGTGTCCGCCATGTTGCCGTCCCGGTAAAAGTTGCAAGTCGCCGGCATTACTAGTAAAAATAATAAAATAATAAATATGCCATAACTATCCCTATTTTGTAGACGCTTTACCTTTTGCGTAAACCAATCAATATACACTTATTGATTTTTTTTTTTCTACAAAAATATGTAGAATACGTGTCGGCCTAAACTGGGGAAAAAATATTTTTTATATATCTTTGGGGGATATTTATTATAGCAAAAAGTAAAAAAAACATTGCTTTGTTTTATATTTTGTTTTCAAAATTGTCGCTTTTTTTGTTTATAACGCAAAAAAGAAAAAATGAAGAGGCGATTAAATACCTCCAAAAGAAAGCTCTATTTGTGGTGGGGGGGGGGGGGCATTTATTTATTTATTTATTTTTGGATGCTACGTCACCCAACTGCATAATGGTCAGTTAAAGCGACACAGTGCTGAATTGCAAAAAGTTCTCTGGTCAGGAGGGGGGGTAAAATCTTTCGGGGCTGAAGCGGTTAAAGTGGTTGTAAAAAGAAAAAGCACCTGGGTGCAGCAGCCCCCTCCTTATACTTACCTGAGCCAGTAATGTGCAGGAGGTCAGTGGCTCTCCCGGGTCTCTTCTCATTCATTGGCTCTGTATACTGTCAATCTGAGATAATGAGAGGGGGGGGGGCTGAGCTGCACTCTGTGACTGGGCACACCGAGCAATAACTTGGGATGGAGCCCTGCTCAGGTGCCCCCCAGAGCAAGCAGCTGGGAAGGTCTGTAATTATGAACTGGTAATAACGGGAAGAACTACTCATGAAATAGACCTTTCAGATGGTGAGTTGGGCGGGGGGCGGTAAAAACAGGCATCTGATGTAGTTTTGCAGTCTGGATGTTTGGGACTGAGCAGTATAGAGGTATATAGTGTAAGCTTTGTGCTGTCAGTGTGATCTCCCGCCCCGGGATTGGAGAGGTCTGTGCTGCTCACATAACATTGTCTCGCCTCTTCTGGCTGATTTCTGAGGTGCTGCGGCCCGATTCCTCCCATGATCACAATTAGGGTTGTCACCTTTTCTTCACGTCAAACCCAAACACTTGATCGGTGCACACCAATTTTTATTATAGTATAAACTATAGATATATTTTGGTATTAAATAATATTTCTAATCATATGAAGTTAATAACAAGAGTCCCCCTTTACGTCAGAGTCCACGGAGTCCCCCCTTTATATCTGAACTCACAGAGTTCCCTTTCACTCTAAGGGGGGACTCTGCAGACTCTGATGTAAGGGAGAATTCTGGGGACTCTAACATAAGGGATGCTCTGGGAACCCTGATTTAAGGGGGGACACTGAGAACACTGATGTATGGAGAGAACCCTGATTTACCTTAGTGTACTCTCTCAGAGGCAGGAGAGAGAAGGGGTAGACTTCAGACACGGAGGGATGGTGAGCTCACTCACCCTTTGGAAGTCAGCACCTCTCATCCAAATGTATCTGAGGCTGCTGGGCTTCAAATTTTCGGCCCCCACTTTCCTTTTTCTGAGGCACAGCACCAGGCATTGGAATGTGGGCAGACAAAGAGGAGTAGGGGGTGGGGGGAAGAGGTGCAGATTGAGCCCTCTCTCCTCTCCTGTCTGTGTGTGTTTTGTTGGGGAAGAGGGAATTGTTAGTGCTGGCTTTGGGCTGTGTGAAAGAGAGTGTTACAGACACTCTCAGCTTAGACAACTGCAGCCAGCAACCCAGCTGGGAGGCCATAGTACAGTTTAAATAATGTGTCTGGGTCTCAGACAGTCTGAAACCCGGACACATGATTCCAAACCCGAACTGTCCGGGTGAATCCTGGACAGGTGGCAACCCTAATCACAATAGTCTCTCTAGGGCTGAAACAACTAATCCATTATGAAATGAATCGATTCCTATTTTCATAATCGATGAATCGGCCGGTAACCTAATGGGTTAAAAAAACCTAAAATGAGCCCTTTATAATACAAAGATAGCAAATAATCGCTACTATAAATATTCCTGTCACTGTTCTAAAGTAAAAAATGAACCCCTTTCAGTAGTGATTATCGGCTTTTTCTACTATAAAGGGCTCATTTTAGTTTTTTAGTTTTTAACCCCATTATGTTACTAAACGCGTTAGACCCGGTTCACATCTATGCGTTTTTGGTGCTTTTTGCAGAAATGCACTGCAGTTCATTTCCATGGTTTCCTATGGGACACGTTCACATCTGAAAGGGGCGGGGACTTTTAAACGCAAAATAATGCTTTATTGGTTCAATATACTTCAATGGAGAAGCTGCAGAAAAGCGTGTCATGTGTTTTTGCAGCAATTTGTGTGCCCAAAAAAAATGTAAAAATACAAATTGCAGAAAAATCACGTGCGCAAAAATCAAAACGCACAGCAAAAGGCACTGCAGAAACAGATCAAAAGCAAACTGCATAGGTGTGTACCGAGCCTTGTGCTGACCACACCGATCAATTTTCAGATGAGAATATTCAGACTAAAAATCTTTCTACATTCGCTGAATGAAAGAATTTTGTTTGAAATTTTCACTTGTTTTTAAAATGAAGGTAATATCTGAATGAAAACCACATCCACTGTCTGAAAATTCCTTCCACTAAGACCTTTTCTGTTATTTCTACATTTTCCCCTCACTGTGGTTGAAAATGAACGTCAATTTGATCCACATTTTTTTTTTAAGGTTATTAAGCGATTAATCGGCCAACTAATGGATGGTGAAAATAATGGTTAGTTGCAGCCCTAATTCTCTCCCAGTGTTGCTGGGAGAAACCTTGAAACACAACGTACATCCTCCAAGCTAATGAAGCCAATCCTCTTTTATTCACAGATGTGTCCATCACCAACGTTCGCCATCCCAGCTTCACCATTCATGCAGAAGTTTGCTTATGGAACCCGTGTCAGCGTTTACCTGATGAAAAGGTCAGCTCAGCATTCATCATCTTGTTTTGTCGGAGAATAAAGGTGGGGGGAGGGGGAGAATGTTCCAAAATAGATGACAAAGTAGGACGTGTTACTAGTCAGCAAATCTAGGACAGGTAAGTCCTGCATATTGGTGACTACATATCGGAAGTGAAGGCCGGGTTCACACTTGTGGGAATTGGATGAGGGTTTCCCCGCATCCATTTCACATGACGGGAGAGTGTGACCGGCTGTCATTGGAGCCGCTTCACACATCTCCGGGGCGGCTACAGAGCGCACTGCAGAAGGGTCCGGTGTGTCTTTGGCTGTTTTCAGGTCTGAATTGAGGCAAAATTCTGCCCCCCCCCATAAAAAACGGAGAACAGGGGCGCTCCACAAACTGTGTGAACCCAGCCTTAAATCGGAGCTCCGCCCAAAAGGGATGTACTGCTTTTACCACCCCCCATTACCTAGTTTCAACAGGTTCCTGCACCCACTTCTGCTTGGGCAGAAGTTCTCACCCCTCCCCCCTGCGATTTTCTGGGAAACGTCACAGGTCCCAGAAGATTGCATGACCTGTGGAGAGGCAGCCGCCTTTTCCAGGCTTTACTGTCTCAGGGCCGCTCTGTGCAGTTAAGTAGTATAACATGTTCTTCTAAAGTCTGTGGTTTTTTGTTTATTGAAAAACATAATTTTAAGGTTCAAAGCAAGTTTCTCGGCCCCCTAGTATTTCTGGCTATGGCCAATGTAAGTAAGGGCTAATCATTTATGTAGAATTTACAGAAGCAGCTGGGACTGGTGTCTAGCTATGGGGAGGAGTGGAGGATCAGCCCTGCTTTAACCACTTAAGGACCGCCTCGCGCCAATATATACGTCGGCAGAATGGCACGGCTGGACACAATCACGTACCGGTACGTGATTCTTTAAGTGCCCAGCCGTGGGTCGGGAGCGCGCGGCTGGCTCCCGACCCGGTCCTGTGATCTGTGGCCGCGGGACCAGCGGACCCGATCGCCGCTGGTGTCCCGCGATCGGGTCACAGAGCTGAAGAAGGAGGAGAGGTCTGTGTAAACAAGCCTCTCCCCGTGCTTCCCTGAGGGGCTGTCACCGATCGTCTCTTGTTCTGGGCGCGTCTCCGATCTCAGTAAAGAAACATCGGCTCTTTACCCATGTGATCAGCTGTGTCCAATCATATGTAAACAAGGAAATGGCAGTTATCTGCTTGACTCTCTCACTGAAAGAGTGGGAGGAGAGAGCCGATCAGCAGCATTTCCTCACAGGGGAGACCTGTACATATCATCGGTGCCGCCTCATCTGTGTCCCATCGGTGCCACCTCATCTGTGTCCCATCGGTGCCACCTCATCTGTGCCCCATCGGTGTCGCCTCATCTGTGCCCCATCGGTGTCGCCTCATCTGTGCCCCATCTGTACCCCATCGGTGCCGCCTCATCTGTACCCCATCGGTGCCGCCTCATCTGTGCCCCATCTGTACCCCATCGGTGCTGCCTCATCTGTACCCCATCGGTGCCGCCTCATCTGTGCCCCATCTGTACCCCATCGGTGCCGCCTCATCTGTACCCCATCGGTGCAGGAGAAAAATGACTTATTTACAACATTTTCTAACAGAAACAGACTTTTTTTTGTTTGTTTGTTTTACAATATTTGGTCTTGAGTATTGAGGTGGTTAATGGCCCCTTTTCATATCCACCAAATCCTCTACAATTCTGCGGCAGTGCTTAGTATTATTCTTAAAATCAATTCCTGTGTCCCCATGGAGCTCCTTGGATTTCAGGCCCCTAAATGTGTCACATCTTCTTCTCTCTAATGGACAACGAAGCTCTTGATTCGAATGTCAAATGCTAGTTTGTACTGGTCCGAGGAGCTGGCATTTTACAGCTGTGTGATGGGAGGAAGATGATTTTCTTTTTCTTTAAACTCCCATCAAGTAGGGCTATGTGGTAGACTTTAAATTCTGATTCTGATTGTGCCGTCTGTAATCAATAACTGTTCATCTCCATTCTCTGTCCAGAGGAATCCTTCATGGATGACTTTGATGAGGGCGCTTATTACGAAGCTTTGGGCACGAGACCGGCACTTAACATGGACAAGCTGGATGAGTCCTACCAGAAGGTGATTGAATTGTTCTTCGTGTGCACCAGCGAGAACCCCAAGGAACGGCCTTCTGCACCTCCAATTGTGGAGGCCTTGGAAGCGCAGGGGGTCAAGTAGTCATTTAGAATTCTGTTTAAAGGTTTCTGTTGGAATGGTTTTAATGTTTTTAACTATGAGAAGGCAGCTTTGTGTTGCTGTAATGTTTTCTAGAATGGTAGATTAGAGCAATGGTGAGCTCTGCTCTTCATCAGAGGTACTAATGCTGCCATATGAGGCTAGAAGTAAACTCAGCAGTTATGTCCCACGTAGCAGGTCCCTGACATCATGTATGTCATTCCAATGTGAAAGTATTGCTGGCCTTGCTGTATATAGCACTGAGGCACACAAACCTACCTCTAGCCAATGATGGTGCCACCTTTTGGAGTCTTCCTGAAGACACTTCTGCTGCCCCCATCCATCATGGTCACATCCTATAAGGCACATGCCCAGCCCAGCTTTTATTTTAGAATAACTGTGGCAACCAGGTATTACAAGGGTGTTTGGGTGCTGGAGGTAGGGTTTGATTTGTACAAAACCTAAACGTGATACAAGGTGCACTTTCATATGGGGGGAAAGTGTAAATGGAGAGTTTACTTCCCACTTTACCTCCAGCAACCCCTTTGCAGTTCTCTACACATAACTGCAGCAAACAGCCCTCAAGTACCTATTGACTTATGTAAGCTGCCCTAAGGTCCTACCAGGCTGCTGTATGCCAGATACTTCTAGTTCTGAGCCATGGTTGGGATTTCTTTGTAAATCTGAGACATTGATTGGCTGCTCAGACCAAGGAAGATACTTTTTGGGCCTTTGCATAGCATAGAACCTGTTCCTCCTGCCCTACTAGAAGTATTAAAGAAAAAAGCTGGAGGGAGTTTGCTTGTAGGCATGGCCTGCTGTCCTCTCCAAGATGGCTGCCTGGAGCTCATAGCAGAAGATGATTAGTCTTTAGTAGGTTCCTGCTGGTGTTTTGTCAGATTAGGCGAACCGTCAAAGTGTAACGCAAGTGACGTTTCGTCGCCGCCATCTTGCTACACCCCGCACTTGTCCCTAGTGAGGATACGGTGAGAAGGGGGAAAGCAGACATCTTGTTACACCCCGTACTCCTCCACGGTAAGGATACAGTGAGAAGGGGTAAGGGGACATCTTGTTACACCCCGTACACCTCCACAGTAAGGATACTGTGAGAAGGGGGTAAGCGGACATCTTGTTACACCCCGTACACCTCCACAGTAAGGATACAGTGAGAAGGGGGTAAGGGGACATCTTGTTACACCCCGTACTCCTCCACGGTCAGGATACAGTGAGAACGGGTAAGGGGACATCTTGTTACACCCCGTACACCTCCACAGTAAGGATACAGTGAGAAGGGGGTAAGGGGACATCTTGTTACACCCTGTACACCTCCACGGTAAGGATACTGTGAGAAGGGGGTAAGGGGACATCTTGTTACACCCCGTACTCCTCCACAGTAAGGATAAAGTGAGAAGGGGGTAAGGGGACATCTTGTTACACCCCGTACACCTCCACAGTAAGGATACTGTGAGAAGGGGGTAAGCGGACATCTTGTTACACCCTGTACACCTCCACAGTAAGGATACAGTGAGAAGGGGGTAAGGGGACATCTTGTTACACCCCGTACACCTCCACAGTAAGGATACAGTGAGAAGGGGGTAAGGGGACATCTTGTTACACCCTGTACACCTCCACGGTAAGGATACTGTGAGAAGGGGGTAAGGGGACATCTTGTTACACCCCGTACTCCTCCACAGTAAGGATACAGTGAGAAGGGGGTAAGGGGACATCTTGTTACACCCCGTACACCTCCACAGTAAGGATACAGTGAGAAGGGGTAAGCGGACATCTTGTTACACCCCGTACACCTCCACAGTAAGGATACAGTGAGAAGGGGGTAAGGGGACATCTTGTTACACCCCGTACACCTCCACAGTAAGGATACAGTGAGAAGGGGGTAAGCGGACATCTTGTTACACCCCGTACACCTCCACAGTAAGGATACAGTGAGAAGCTGTAAGCGGACATCTTGCTACACCCCGTACACCTCCACGGTAGGATACAGTGAGAAGGGGTAAGGGGACATCTTGTTACACCCCGTTCACCTCCACAGTAAGGATACAGTGAGAAGGGGGTAAGGGGACATCTTGTTACACCCTGTACACCTCCACAGTAAGGATACTGTGAGAAGGGGGTAAGGGGACATCTTGTTACACCCTGTACACCTCCACGGTAAGGATACAGTGAGAAGGGGGTAAGGGGACATCTTGTTACACCCCGTACACCTCCACGGTAAGGATACAGTGAGAAGGGGGTAAGGGGACATCTTGTTACACCCTGTACACCTCCACAGTAAGGATACAGTGAGAAGGGGGTAAGGGGACATCTTGTTACACCCCGTACACCTCCACAGTAAGGATACTGTGAGAAGGGGGTAAGCGGACATCTTGTTACACCCTGTACACCTCCACAGTAAGGATACAGTGAGAAGGGGGTAAGGGGACATCTTGTTACACCCCGTACACCTCCACAGTAAGGATACTGTGAGAAGGGGGTAAGCGGACATCTTGTTACACCCTGTACACCTCCACAGTAAGGATACTGTGAGAAGGGGGTAAGCGGACATCTTGTTACACCCTGTACACCTCCACAGTAAGGATACAGTGAGAAGGGGGTAAGGGGACATCTTGTTACACCCCGTACACCTCCACAGTAAGGATACAGTGAGAAGGGGGTAAGGGGACATCTTGTTACACCCTGTACACCTCCACAGTAAGGATACTGTGAGAAGGGGGTAAGGGGACATCTTGTTACACCCCGTACTCCTCCACAGTAAGGATACAGTGAGAAGGGGGTAAGGGGACATCTTGTTACACCCCGTACACCTCCACAGTAAGGATACAGTGAGAAGGGGTAAGCGGACATCTTGTTACACCCCGTACACCTCCACAGTAAGGATACAGTGAGAAGGGGGTAAGGGGACATCTTGTTACACCCCGTACACCTCCACAGTAAGGATACAGTGAGAAGGGGGTAAGCGGACATCTTGTTACACCCCGTACACCTCCACAGTAAGGATACAGTGAGAAGCTGTAAGCGGACATCTTGCTACACCCCGTACACCTCCACGGTAGGATACAGTGAGAAGGGGTAAGGGGACATCTTGTTACACCCCGTTCACCTCCACAGTAAGGATACAGTGAGAAGGGGGTAAGGGGACATCTTGTTACACCCTGTACACCTCCACGGTAAGGATACAGTGAGAAGGGGGTAAGGGGACATCTTGTTACACCCCGTACACCTCCACGGTAAGGATACAGTGAGAAGGGGGTAAGGGGACATCTTGTTACACCCTGTACACCTCCACGGTAAGGATACTGTGAGAAAGGGTAAGCGGACATCTTGTTACACCCTGTACACCTCCACAGTAAGGATACAGTGAGAAGGGGGTAAGCGGACATCTTGTTACACTCCGTACACCTCCACAGTAAGGATACAGTGAGAAGGGGGTAAGGGGACATCTTGTTACACCCCGTACACCTCCACAGTAAGGATACTGTGAGAAGGGGGTAAGGGGACATCTTGTTACACCCCGTACACCTCCACAGTAAGGATACAGTGAGAAGGGGGTAAGCGGACATCTTGTTACACCCCGTACACCTCCACGGTAAGGATACAGTGAGAAGGGGGTAAGCGGACATCTTGTTACACCCCGTACACCTCCACAGTAAGGATACAGTGAGAAGGGGTAAGCGGACATCTTGTTACATCCCGTACACCTCCACAGTAAGGATACAGTGAGAAGGGGTAAGCGGACATCTTGTTACACCCCGTACACCTCCACAGTAAGGATACTGTGAGAAGGGGGTAATGGGACATCTTGTTACACCCCGTACACCTCCACAGTAAGGATACAGTGAGAAGGGGGTAAGGGGACATCTTGTTACACCCCGTACACCTCCACAGTAAGGATACAGTGAGAAGGGGTAAGGGGACATCTTGTTACACCCCGTACACCTCCACAGTAGGGATACAGTGAGAAGGGGGTAAGGGGACATCTTGTTACACCCTGTACACCTCCACAGTGAGGATACTGTGAGAAGGGGGTTAGCGGACATCTTGTTACACCCTGTACACCTCCACAGTAAGGATACAGTGAGAAGCTGTAAGCGGACATCTTGCTACACCCCGTACACCTCCATGGTAGGATACAGTGAGAAGGGGTAAGGGGACATCTTGTTACACCCCGTTCACCTCCACAGTAAGGATACAGTGAGAAGGGGGTAAGGGGACATCTTGTTACACCCTGTACACCTCCACGGTAAGGATACAGTGAGAAGGGGGTAAGGGGACATCTTGTTATACCCCGTACACCTCCACGGTAAGGATACAGTGAGAAGGGGGTAAGGGGACATCTTGTTACACCCTGTACACCTCCACGGTAAGGATACAGTGAGAAGGGGGTAAGGGGACATCTTGTTACACCCTGTACACCTCCACGGTAAGGATACTGTGAGAAAGGGTAAGCGGACATCTTGTTACACCCTGTACACCTCCACAGTAAGGATACAGTGAGAAGGGGGTAAGCGGACATCTTGTTACACTCCGTACACCTCCACAGTAAGGATACTGTGAGAAGGGGGTAAGGGGACATCTTGTTACACCCTGTACACCTCCACAGTAAGGATACAGTGAGAAGGGGGTAAGGGGACATCTTGTTACACCCCGTACACCTCCACAGTAAGGATACAGTGAGAAGGGGGTAAGGGGACATCTTGTTACACCCCGTACACCTCCACAGTAAGGATACTGTGAGAAGGGGGTAAGGGGACATCTTGTTACACCCCGTACACCTCCACAGTAAGGATACAGTGAGAAGGGGGTAAGCGGACATCTTGTTACACCCCGTACACCTCCACGGTAAGGATACAGTGAGAAGGGGGTAAGCGGACATCTTGTTACACCCCGTACACCTCCACGGTAAGGATACTGTGAGAAAGGGTAAGCGGACATCTTGTTACACCCCGTACACCTCCACAGTAAGGATACAGTGAGAAGGGGTAAGGGGACATCTTGTTACACCCCGTACACCTCCACAGTAAGGATACTGTGAGAAGGGGGTAAGGGGACATCTTGTTACACCCCGTACACCTCCACAGTAAGGATACTGTGAGAAGGGGGTAAGGGGACATCTTGTTACACCCCGTACACCTCCACAGTAAGGATACAGTGAGAAGGGGGTAAGCGGACATCTTGTTACACCCCGTACACCTCCACGGTAAGGATACAGTGAGAAGGGGGTAAGCGGACATCTTGTTACACCCCGTACACCTCCACGGTAAGGATACTGTGAGAAAGGGTAAGCGGACATCTTGTTACACCCCGTACACCTCCACAGTAAGGATACAGTGAGAAGGGGTAAGGGGACATCTTGTTACACCCCGTACACCTCCACAGTAGGGATACAGTGAGAAGGGGGTAAGGGGACATCTTGTTACACCCTGTACACCTCCACAGTGAGGATACTGTGAGAAGGGGGTTAGCGGACATCTTGTTACACCCTGTACACCTCCACAGTAAGGATACAGTGAGAAGGGGGTAAGGGGACATCTTGTTACACCCCGTACACCTCCACAGTAAGGATACAGTGAGAAGGGGGTAAGGGGACATCTTGTTACACCCTGTACACCTCCACAGTAGGGATACAGTGGGAAGGGGGTAAGGGGACATCTTGTTACACCCCGTACACCTCCACAGTGAGGATACTGTGAGAAGGGGGTAAGCGGACATCTTGTTACACCCCGTACACCTCCACGGTAAGGATACAGTGAGAAGGGGTAAGCGGACACCTTGTTACACCCCGTACACCTCCACAGTAAGGATACAGTGAGAAGGGGGTAAGCGGACATCTTGTTACACCCTGTACACCTCCACGGTAAGGATACAGTGAGAAGGGGGTAAGCGGACATCTTGTTACACCCCGTACACCTCCACAGTAAGGATACAGTGAGAAGGGGTAAGCGGACATCTTGTTACACCCCGTACACCTCCACAGTAAGGATACTGTGAGAAGGGGGTAATGGGACATCTTGTTACACCCCGTACACCTCCACAGTGAGGATGCTGTGAGAAGGGGGTAAGCGGACATCTTGTTACACCCTGTACACCTCCACAGTAAGGATACAGTGAGAAGGGGTAAGCGGACATCTTGTTACACCCCGTACACCTCCACGGTAAGGATACAGTGAGAAGGGGTAAGCGGACATCTTGTTACACCCTGTACACCTCCACGGTAAGGATACAGTGAGAAGGGGGTAAGGGGACATCTTGTTACACCCTGTACACCTCCACAGTAAGGATACAGTGAGAAGGGGTAAGCGGACATCTTGTTACACCCTGTACACCTCCACGGTAAGGATACAGTGAGAAGGGGTAAGCGGACATCTTGTTACACCCTGTACACCTCCACGGTAAGGATACAGTGAGAAGGGGGTAAGGGGACATCTTATTACACCCCGTACACCTCCACAGTAAGGATACAGTGAGAAGGGGGAAAGCAGACATCTTGTTACACCCCGTACACCTCCACGGTAAGGATACAGTGAGAAGGGGGTAAGGGGACATCTTGTTACACCCCGTACACCTCCACAGTAAGGATACAGTGAGAAGGGGTAAGCGGACATCTTGTTACACCCCGTACACCTCCACAGTAAGGATACAGTGAGAAGGGGTAAGCGGACATCTTGTTACACCCCTACACCTCCACAGTAAGGATACAGTGAGAAGGGGGTAAGGGGACATCTTGTTACACCCCGTACACCTCCACAGTAAGGATACAGTGAGAAGGGGTAAGCGGACATCTTGTTACACCCCGTACACCTCCACAGTAAGGATACAGTGAGAAGGGGTAAGCGGACATCTTGTTACACCCCGTACACCTCCACAGTAAGGATACAGTGAGAAGGGGTAAGCGGACATCTTGTTACACCCCGTACACCTCCACAGTAAGGATACAGTGAGAAGGGGTAAGCGGACATCTTGTTACACCCCGTACACCTCCACAGTAAGGATACAGTGAGAAGGGGGTAAGGGGACATCTTGTTACACCCCGTACACCTCCACAGTAAGGATACAGTGAGAAGGGGTAAGCGGACATCTTGTTACACCCCGTACACCTCCACGGTAAGGATACAGTGAGAAGGGGTAAGCGGACATCTTGTGTTAGGGGGTTAGCTCGGTAGCGGGTGTGTGTGACCCCCTGGATGGGTTCACAACACAAAGTCAGACACAGCAGACAGCGGTGTAGGTGCAAAAAAACAAAAGATCCGGTTTATTTAGGCTACATGCAGTGATACATATAACAGCCAAACAAAATAAAACAAGAAAATAAATCCTGGTCAGTTTGACCTCTAACTACACACGTAGACTCCCTGTCTAACAACTGGGTGCAGCCTTGTGCTGCCCCAGTCCCTGTCTCTATTGTAGGGTTTTGCCACACAGGCGTTAACTCACCGCACAGAACAGATCTCAGACTCCCCAGTCTATACACATAAAACTGGTTCCAGGATGGAGCATCTCCCTAAGCATGCTGGGGTTTTTTGTAGAGGCCTTAATGAGCCCACTTACTACAGCTGGGCTCATTAACTCTTCCCCTCTAATTGTAAAAGTCTGCATAAAGCTTGAATCTAGGACACACATATTTCCCATCCTGAATACAACCAGGTGATTTTACCTGCGTGCTGCCACATACCCCCCCCCCTCTTGTTTCAACCTTGGGGTTGTAACACAAGCAGCCAGACACGCATGTATCCGAGACAAAGCATCCACATTCCCCATTTTAACACCAGGGCGATGCTTAACTGTAAAGTTAAATTCCTGTAGGACCAGGAACCACCTATTTACCCTTCTATTGGTCTCCTTGTTCTGAGCCATCCACTTTAAAGGAGCGTGATCAGTCACCAGGTCAAAGTGCCTACCTAGCAGATAGTACCGAAGGGAATCTAGAGCCCACTTCACTGCTAAACATTCCTTCTCAATCGTGGAGTAATTTACCTCATGGGACTTCAACTTCCTGCTGAGGTAAATGACTGGGTGCTCTTCCCCGTTCCAGACCTGGGATAACACTGCTCCTAACCCAACGTCTGATGCATCAGTTTGTACCACAAAGTCCTTAGAGAAGTCTGGTGAGTACAACACTGGCTGGCTACATAAGGCTGTTTTTAAGGACTGAAATGCTTCTTCAGCCTCTGGGGACCATTTAACCATGACCGACTCTTTCCCTTTTGTCAGGTTGGTGAGGGGCACAGCCTGAGAAGTAAAATGGGGAATGAATCGTCGATAATAGCCAGCGATTCCCAGAAAGGCTCGTACCTGTTTCTTGCTGTTGGGACGTGGCCAACTCTGTATGGCCTCGACTTTATTGACTTGGGGTTTTATCACCCCCCTCCCAATAGTGTACCCAAGATATTTGGCCTCCTCCTGTCCAATGGTACACTTCTTTGGATTGGCCGTAAACCCAGCTTCCCGGATAGAGTCTAGGACTGCTTGTACTTTTGGCAAATGTGAGACCCAGTCTGTGCTATGGATAATCACATCATCCAGGTAAGCTGCAGCATATTTCTGATGGGGCCTCAGAATCTTATCCATTTTCCGCTGGAATGTTGCCGGTGCATTCTGTAACCCAAACGGCATTCTCTTATATTGGAATGCCCCATCTGGGGTTACAAACGCAGTTTTCTCCTTGGCCGACTCGGCCAGGGGAATTTGCCAATACCCTTTGGTGAGATCAAGAGTTGTCATATATCGGGCTGTTCCCAGCCGGTCAATCAACTCATCTATACGTGGCATGGGGTAGGTGTCAAATTTTGTAACTTTATTCAATTGTCGAAACAAAACCGCCAGCTCCCATCAGGTTTGGGCACTAGTACGATAGGACTGGACCAGTCACTCTGGGACTCCTCTATCACACCCAATTCCAGCATCCTTTGAACCTCCCCATGTATTGCCTCCCGTCGGGCCTCTGGTATTCTATAAGGTTTTAGTTTTACCCTTTCTCCTGGCGGGGTGATAATGTCATGCTCTACGCCAGATGTTTGTCCTGGCAGCTAAGAGAAAATCTCTTTGTTACAAAGTACAAACTCTTTAACCTCCTGTTGTTGGGGTTTCGATAAGGTGACTGCTATTCCATCCTCAGGAACTAAGCAATCAGGCTGGGCTTGTGACCAAGTCTCTGCGACTAGGGATTCCCTATCCCTCCAGGCTTTCAGCAGATTGACGTGATAGATCTGCTCCGGCTTTCGCCTTCCTGGCTGTCTAACCCTGTAGTTCACCTCACTAATTTTTTCAATTACTTCATATGGACCTTGCCATTTGGCCAGAAATTTGCTTTCAACCGTAGGGACTAGCACCAAGACCCTATCCCCCGGGGAAAAAGTACGGGTCTTGGCCCCACGGTTGTACACTCTCTGCTGTGCTAACTGCGCTTGGGTCAAATGTTCCTTTACAATTGGCATTACCTGTGCGATTCTATCCTGCATCAGGGCGACATGCTCAATCACACTCCTGTGAGGAGAACTCTCATTTTCCCAAGTTTCCTTGGCGATATCCAGCAGCCCTCTTGGGTGTCTCCCATAGAGCAACTCGAAGGGTGAGAAACCCGTAGAGGATTGGGGTACCTCCCTAATGGCAAACATCAGATAGGGTATTAGACAGTCCCAATTCTTTCCATCTCTATCCACCACCTTCTTTAACCACTTGCTTACTGGGCACTTAAACCCCCCTCAGTCCCAGACCAATTTTCAGCTTTCAGCGCTGATGCACTTTGAATGACAATTGCGCGGTCATACAACACTGTACCCAAATGAAATTTCTATCATTTTTTTCCCACAAATAGAGCTTTCTTTTGGTGGTATTTAGTTACAGCTCGGAGTTTTATTTTTTGCTAAACAAACAAAAAAAAAAAATCATGTTTTAATAGTTTGTTATAAAATTTTGCAAACGGGTCATTTTTCTCCTTCATTGAAGTGCGCTGATGAGGCGGCACTGATAGGCTGCATTGGTGGGCACTGATGGGCTGCATTGGTGGGCACTGATAGGCTGCATTGGTGGGCACTGATAGGCTGCACTTGTGGGCACTGATAGGCATAGTTAAGGCGGCACTAATAGGCACAGATAAGGCAGCACCGATGGGCACAGATAAGGCGGCACTGATGGGCAAAGATGGGCACAGATAAGATGACACGGATGGGTGGCACGGATAAGTGGCACGGATGGGCACTGATAGGTACCACAGATAGATGGGACTGATGGGCACTGATAGGTGGCACTGATAGGTGGCTCTGATAGGTGGCACTGCTGGGCACTGATGGGCGGCACTGCTGGGCACTGATGGGCGGCACTGGGGTGCAGCACCTTTGAGGCAGATTGGGTGGCACTGTGGGTGGCACTGTGGGTGGCACTGTGGGGTGGCACTGTGGGTGGCACTGTGGGGTGGCACTGTGGGCATTATGGGCACAGACGGGGGGCACTTACTTTTACTTTGTTATATTTCAGGATGGCACTGCGGGAGGCAGGTGGGCACTGGCAGGTGGCATGTGGTGCCTTTCATTGCTGGCCGTGATCGGGACTGATGTCCCGATCACGGCCGCCGGTGATCGGCTTTTTTTTTTTCTCCTCGCGCTGTCAGCGCGAGGAGGAATAATAGCCGATTACCGGCTCCGTTCTATCACATGATCAGCTGTCATTGGCTGACAGCTGATCGCGTGATAAGGGGTCGGGATCGACCCCTTACACGGATCGGTGATCAGGCGAGTCTCACGGACTCGCCGATCACAGAGCGCGCCGCGCGCGCCCCTCAGGGGGCGTGCAGGCCGCTCGTAACCAGGACGACGTCAATAGACGTAGTCCTGGAAATCTAGGTCCGCGCTAATGCCGTCATTCGGCAATAGCGCGGTACCCAAGTGGTTAACATTTGTTTTAGGGTTTTGTTGAATCTTTCAACCAACCCATCTGTTTGGGGGTGATACACAGATGTACGCAATTGTGTCACTTTGTACAACTTGCATAGTTCTTTCATTACCCGGGACATAAAGGGTGTACCTTGGTCCGTAAGCAGTTCCTTACAAATACCCACGCGGCTAAAAACAAGAGATAGCTCTTTGGCTATGGTTTTGGCCGAGGTATTTCGGAGAGGAATTGCTTCCGGATAACGGGTGGCATAGTCCAATATAACCAAAATGTACTGATGCCCCCTAGCGGACTTCATTATCGGACCTACCAAATCCATTGCTATCCTCTCAAAGGGGACCTCAGTGATAGGAAGAGGTACCAGCGGGTTACGGAAATGTGGCATAGGTGCCGACTTCTGACACACAGGGCAGGAGGAACAATAATTTTCTATTTCCTTCATGACCCCAGGCCAATAGAATCTCTGCAGTACCCTCTCTCTGGTTTTCTCATTCCCCAGATGACCTCCCAGAATGTGCCCATGGGCCAATTCTAACACCAACTTCCTGTAAGGTTTGGGCACTACAAGTTGCTCAATGGTTTCTTCTGCCCTTTGAGCCACTCGATACAGCAGGTCCCTTTCCATAGTGAAGTAAGGATAAGGGCAAGTCTTATCTGGGTTCACTAACTCGCCATCTATTTTCACCACATTTTCCTGTGCCTTTATTAGGGTGGGGTCTTTTAACTGTTCTGTGGCAAAATTTTCCCTGTGAACCTCAAGATCCGAAAACTCCACAGACGGCATGTTTTCATCTGAGGATGTTGATTCCTCCCCAGTTTCTCGAGTTTCCCCCGCCAATACCGACAAGGGAAATTCAGGAGAGTCCTCACCACCCCCAGAGGAATTCTGGTCATCTTCCTGGTCTATAGGGGCACCAGTGGGGGGCTCAGGACAATCCCAGAGTTCCCAGAATTTTGGAAAATCCCTTCCTACAATAGCATCATGTGTTAAGTGAGACACTAACCCCACCTGATGAGAGAGGTTACCTTTGGGGGTCTCAAAAAACACTGAAGTTACAGGATACTCTCGGGGGTCCCCATGCACACAAATAACAGCCACCTTGTTCTTCCCAGAGACCTCTGTAGTAACTAATTCAGCTTTTATCAATGTTACCAGGCTACCTGAATGCAGCAACACATCAACATGTCTACCATTAATACACATTTTACATAAATGTTTCTCAGGTCCCCGAATGGCAGTGCATGCAACTGTCGCAAACATCGACTGACGTCTCTCCCTTATCAAGTCACATTGCATAGGCTCATCCACAACGGGGCAATTGGCTGCAATATGTCCCTCTTGCCGGCAGCGGTAGCAAATAATCTTTTTCGCTGTCTCTTGCAGCATGGGCTTCCTGGGCTGCTCCCGCCAGACCTTAGGTAGAACTCCCACCCTCTCACGCTCTCCACCCTCACCCCTTGGAGTCATCTTACCCGCCACTGGGGATGATCTGGTCTTAGGATGGAAAGTCCGTGAGTCCCTGGAAGAGGTGGTCAGGTTCTCTGTAGCCAAGTACCTCTCAACCAGATCCACAAGTTTATCGGCATTTTCTGGGTCTCCATGGCTTACCCATCTTTGGATGGCAGTAGGAAGAGCTCTCAGGAAACGATCCATAACAACACGTTCCACAATGTTTGGTGCGGTCAAAGTCTCTGGCTGCAGCCACTATCTGCTCAGGTGAATGAGATCATACATTTGAGACCTGGGGGGTTTTCCAACCTGAAAAGTCCAATTATGCACACGCTGAGCCCGGACGGCCAGGGTGACACCCAGCCGTGCCAATATTTCTGCTTTTAGCACCACATAGTCTTTTGCTTGGTCAGGCTCTAGGTCATAATAAGCTTTCTGCGATTCCCCAGTTAACAGAGGGGCCACCAGTCCAGCCCATTGCTCCTTAGGCCACTTTTCCCTTTCAGCAGTCCTTTCAAATGTGGTCAAAAACACCTCCGGATCATCCTCTCCCGTCATTTTTGTCAGTAAACGGCTCACACCAAAGGATGCGGTATTATTGTAACCACTTGCCTCATTGGTCTGCGGACGTTGCTGTATTAATGTCTCTATTTGCTGTCGAAAACTCTGCTCTTGCTTCTGCAACAGGTCTATGAAGCGGGGTTCAGATCGCTGCTGGGCTTGTTGCTGAGCTTCCAGACTCTGCAGGTGAGCTTTCTGCTGGGCTGCAAGGCTCTTTTGTAAAGCCGCATTTGTTTGCTGCTGATTTGCATTTGCTAGAGCCAGCTGTCTCAGTATCTCCTCCATGCTGGCCTTAAAAAAAAAAATGCCAAAATTCTCCACCAACTGTGAGGGGGTTAGCTCGGCAGCGGGTGTGTGTGACCCCCTGGATGGGTTCACAACACAAAGTCAGGCACAGCAGACAGCGTTGTAGGTGCAAAAAAACAAAAGATGCGGTTTATTTATGCTACATGCAGTGAAACATATAACAGCCAAACAAAAATAAAACATGAAAATAAATCCTGGTCAGCTTGACCTCTAATTACACACATGGATTCCCTGTCTAACAACTGAGTGCAGCCTTGTGCAGCACCAGTCCCTGTCTCTGTCTCTGTTGTAGAGGTTTGCCACACAGGCGTTACCTCACCGCACAGAACAGGTGTCACACTCCCCAGTCTTTACAAACACAAAACTGGTTCCAGGATGGAGCATCTCCCTAAGCATGCTGGGGTTTTTGTAGAGGTCTTAATGAGCCCACTTACTTCAGCTGGGCTCATTAACTCTTCCCCTCTAGTTGTACAAGTCTGCATAAAGCCTGAATCTAGGACACACATATTTCCCATCCTGGATACAACCAGGTGACTTTACCTGCGTGCTGCCACACTAGATACACCACATCTATGGGCCTTCCTTTATCTAGATACACCACGTCTACGGGCCTTCCTTTATCTAGATACACCACGTCTACGGGCCTTCCTTTATCTAGATACACCACGTCTACGGGCCTTCCTTTATCCAGATACACCACGTCTACGAGGCTTCCTTTATCCAGATACACCACGTCTACGGGCCTTCCTTTATCCAGATACACCACATCTACGGGCCTTCCTTTATCTAGATACACCACGTCTACGGGCCTTCCTTTATCTAGATACACCACGTCTACGAGCCTTCCTTTATCCAGATACACCACGTCTACGGGCATTCCTTTATCTAGATACACCACGTCTACGGGCCTTCCTTTATCTAGATACACCACGTCTACGGGCCTTCCTTTATCTAGATACACCACGTCTACGGGCCTTCCTTTATCTAGATACACCACGTCTACGGGCCTTCCTTTATCTAGATACACCACGTCTACGGGCCTTCCTTTATCTAGATACACCACGTCTACGGGCCTTCCTTTATCCAGATACACCACGTCTACGAGGCTTCCTTTATCCAGATACACCACGTCTACGGGCCTTCCTTTATCCAGATACACCACATCTACGGGCCTTCCTTTATCTAGATACACCACGTCTACGGGCCTTCCTTTATCTAGATACACCACGTCTACGAGCCTTCCTTTATCCAGATACACCACGTCTACGGGCATTCCTTTATCTAGATACACCACGTCTACGGGCCTTCCTTTATCTAGATACACCACGTCTACGGGCCTTCCTTTATCTAGATACACCACGTCTACGGGCCTTCCTTTATCTAGATACACCACGTCTACGGGCCTTCCTTTATCTAGATACACCACGTCTACGGGCCTTCCTTTATCTAGATACACCACGTCTACGGGCCTTCCTTTATCTAGATACACCACGTCTACGGGCCTTCCTTTATCTAGATACACCACGTCTACGGACCTTCCTTTATCTAGATACACCACGTCTACGGGCCTTCCTTTATCTAGATACACCACGTCTACGGGCCTTCCTTTATCTAGATACAACACGTCTACGAGCCTTCCTTTATCTAGATACACCACGTCTACGGGCCTTCCTTTATCTAGATACACCACGTCTACGAGCCTTCCTTTATCTAGATACACCACGTCTACGGGCCTTCCTTTATCTAGATACACCACGTCTAAGGGCCTTCCTTTATCTAGATACACCACGTCTACGGACCTTCCTTTATCTAGATACACCACGTCTACGGACCTTCCTTTATCAGTCATTCTGTCCTCTGATAACCATGGAGGGGCTTCCTGTGACGTGTCATGGAGGATAAACACTGCAGTTTTGGTGACTGAAGCCCCCCGATTCCCTTGTGAAGGGTACAGGTCAGCACAGAAGATATAGTCACATGACAGGAGGAGGCGTTGTAGGATAGTGGGAGGAGTCACAAGATGGTGGGATGGGCCCAATAACATTGAATAGGGGTATTATTGGACAGGTCAGTAAAACTCTGAAGGTCATGTCGGCATCCGGGGCGCATTTCGAGTGAACCAAACCGCATATCACCGCAGCGCCGTCTGGCTCGGCGCCATAAAAAAGTAAAAATCAGGGACGCCTTTCTCTGTTTCTCGCAGGTAATGATGACCAATAAAATGAATGGGCGGAGCTACCCGATATCACAGATCTGAGCTCCTCCTTCTCCACTGCACATCACAGTCCTCAAACCCTCCCCCACCCCCCACCACACTACTAACCGCCTCCCACCTGCCATATAGACCAATGACAGCGGAGCGGAGCCATGTCATATGACCACGCCCAGTTTAGGCTCTTCACCCATGTGATTGGCTGTGTCCAATCACAGCTGATCCCATGTAAACAAGGAAATAAAATATATAAAAAAGGGGCGGTCTTTTTTAGTTTTTTTATTATTTTAGAAAAGATAAAACCCCGCCCAACGGTGATTAATTATCACCAAGAGAAAGTTCTATTTGTGTGAATAAAATGTGTAGAGTTTTGTATGACCGTGTAATTGTCACTCAAAGTGCGACCGCCATGAAAGCTGCAAATTGTGCTGGGCAGGAAGGCGGGGGTGGGGGGGTCTGGATGGAGGGTGGGAGCTGCAAGATAGTGATTGGCTGCTTGGATGAAGGGCGGTCCTAGCAACCAATCACTTGCTTGATAACCTTGGGCAGCTCCCGCCCTCCATCCACAACAGTCCTCCCTCCCGCTGTCAGCTCTGTGAGGAATACTGAGTGACGATTGGTGGAAGAAAAGGCTCCTAAATGCTGTGACAGCTGAGACTCCTCCCACAGTCTGCCATCTAGTAATGCCTGATAGAGGAGTCACACCACGGGGGGAGGAGTCACACCACGGGGGGAGAAGTCACACCGCAGCGGGAGGAGCCACACCGTGGGGGGAGGAGCCACACCACGGGGGAGGAGTCACACCACGGGGGAGGAGTCACACCGCGGCGGGAGGAGCCACACCGCGGCTGGGTGGAGTCACCCCGCGGCTGGGGAGAGTCACCCCGCGGCTGGGGAGAGTCACCCCGCGGCTGGGGAGGGGTCACCCCGCGGGGGGGTCACACTACGGGGGGAGGAGCCATACTACGGGGGGAGGAGCCACACCACGGCTGGGGGGAGTCACACCACGGGGAGTCACACCACGGGGAGGAGGAGTCACGGGAGGGTGGGGAGAATCACACCACGGGGAGGAGGAGTCACGGGAGGGTGGGGGGAGTCAGTGGATGGTGGGAGGAGTCACGGGATGTGGGAGGAGTCCCTCGATGGTGGGAGGAGCCACACGATGGTGGGAGGAGTCCGTTGATAGTGGGGGAGTCACGGGATGGTGGGAGGAGTCATGGGATGGTAGGAGAAGCCACGCAATGGTGGGAGGGGTAACGGGATATTGGGAGGAGTCAGTGAATGGTGGGAGGGCCACAAGATGGGAGGAGTCCATTGATGGTGGGAGGGGTCACGGGTTGGTGGGAGAAGACGGTGGGAGGGGTCACAGGTTGGTGGGAGAAGACAGGAGATGGTGGGAGGAGTCACGGTATGGTGGGAGGAGTCACGGTATGGTGGGAGGAGCCACAGCAGCCTAGAGGCGATTCAGTTCGCATTGTGCGCTATATAAGTATTTCATTCATTCATTCATTCAGGATTGTGTGAGGAGCCACGCGATGGGAGGAGGAGACAGGGGATGGTGGGATGACCAGGGGATGGTGGGAGGAGTCACGGGATGGTGGGAGGAGTCAGTGGATGGTGGGAGGAGCCACAGGTTTGTGTGAGGAGCCACGCGATGTTGGGAGGAGCCACGCGATGTTGGGAGGAGTCAGGGGATGGTTGGAGGAGTCACGTGATAGGAGGGGTCAGTGGATGGTGAAAGGAGTCACGGGATGGTGGGAGGAGCCACGTGATGGGAGGATTCAGTGGATGGTGAGAGGAGTCACGGGATGGTGGGAGGAGTCGTGGGTGGAGTCACACACTGGAAGATGTCACAGGATGTGGGAGGAGCCACACAGTGGTGGGAGGAGTCAGTTGGTGGTGGGAGGAGTCAGTGGATGGTGAGAGGAGTCACTGGATGGTGGGAGGAGCCATGTGATGGGAGGATTCAGTGGATGGTGGAAGGAGTCGTGGGAGAAGTCACGGGATGTGGGAGGAGTCAGTTGGTGGTGGGAGGAGTCAGTTGATGGTGGGAGGAGTCACAGGGTGGTGGGAGGAGTCACACGATGATGACAGCAGTCAGTGGATGGTGGGAGGAGCCACTGGGTGGTGGGAGGAGTCACGCAGTGGGAGGAGTCACTGGGTGGTGGGAGGAGCCACATGATGGTGGGAGGAGTCAGTGGATGGTGGGAGGAGCCACGCGATGAGAGGAGTCAGTGGATGGTGGGAGGAGTCACATGATGGTGGGAGGCGTTACGGGATAGTGTGAGGAGCTATGCGATGGAGGGAGGAGTCACTGGATGGTGGGAGGAGACAGGAGATGGTGGGAGGAGTCACACAATGGTGGGTGGAGTCACACGATGGGAGGAGTCAGTGGGTGGTGGGAGGAGTCACTGGATGGTGGGAGGAGTCACACAGTGGGAGGAGTCAGTGGATGTTGGGAGGAGCCACGCCATGGAGGGCACCTGATGTAAGGGGCACTGTTATGGGGCACCTGATGTAAGGGGCACTCTGTTGGGGGCACCTGATGTAAGGGGCACTCTTATGGCGGCACCTGATGTAAGGTGGTTCTATTACTTACAATGTGGATGTGATTGGCTGACGTTTGTGTTCTTTCTTTGTCTTCCATCTTGTTTCGGGTACAGATAGTTGTTGGTGGAAGGACGGAATAAAAGGGTCCAGCCAGTGAAGGGGGAAGAGCTCAGAGTAATGGAGAAGAGGAGTGTCCTGCAAGGCAGAATCCGGGGCTCAGAGAAGACCGCTCACCATCAACATCTCCAAGGCCAACACACCACTGGAAGCTCTGAGGATCAGCACTAAACAGCTGCCCCGCTAGGAGGTAAAGCCTAACCTACTAACAATGTCTTTGCTACAAGTCACCCCCCAGTATCTGCTGATACCCCACATAGTTACAGGTCACCCTCCATTCTACCCATACTCTAGGCCACCCTCTGGCCCAGTCTGTAAATACTACAGATCACCAGTTATCAGGACCATCAATAGGGGGTACAAGCAGCACTTCCCATTGGGTCAGCAGGTGGTGGAACAGAAGCTGTCTGTGGATAGGTGGGGGCTGTCAGGTCAGCTTTCCAGTGCCCCATCATTTCTAATGGCAGCCCAGTCTTCGTCCGGAGGGTTCAATATTGAGTTTGCCCTTTGCAGCTATAACAGGTTCACCTCTTCTGGAAAGGCCGTCCACAAGGTTTAGGAGGGTGTCTATGGAAATGTTTGACCATTCTTCCAGAAGAACTTTTGTGAGTTCAGGCACTGATGTTGGACGAGAAGGCCTACCTCGCAGTCTCCGATCTAATTCATCCTAAAGGTGTTCTATGGGGTTGAGGTAAGGACTCTGTGCAGGCCAGTCAAGTACCTCCACTCCAAACTCGCTCATCCATGTCTTTATGGACCTTGCTTTGTGCACTGGTGAGCAATCATGTTGGAACAGGAAGAGGCCGTCCCCAAACTGTTCCCACAAAGTTGGGAGCATGAAATTGTCCAAAATGTCTTGGTATGCTGACGCCTTAAGAGTTCCCTTCACTGGAACTAAGGGGCCAAGTCCAACCTCTGAAAAGCAACCCCCCCACCATAATCCCCTCTCCGACACCATAATCCCCCCTCTGACACCATAATCTCCCCTCCCCCCACTCCATAATCTCCCCTCCCCCCACTCCATAATCTCCCCTCCCCCAACTCCATAATCTCCCCTCTGACACCATAATCTCCCCTCCCCCCACTCCATAATCTCTCCTCCCCCCACTCCATAATCCCCCCTCTGACATCATAATCTCCCCTCCCCCCACTCCATAATCTCCCCTCCCCAACTCCATAATCTCCCCTCTGACACCATAATCTCCCCTCCCCCACTCCATAATCTCCCCTCCCCCCACTCCATAATCTCCCCTCCCCCAACTCCATAATCTCCCCTCCGACACCATAATCCCCCCTCCCCCCTCCGACACCATAATCCCCCCACTCCATAATCCCCCCTCCCCCCACTCCATAATCCCCCCTCCACCAATTGGTTTGGACCAGCGCACAAAGACATTAATGGCTGTGTGTTGAGTTATTTGGAGGGGACAGGAAATGTACACTGTTATACAAGCTGTACACTCACTACTTTACATTTTAGAAGAAGAAGAAATGTGACTGAGGGGTGTACTTACTTTTGTCACATACTGTATATTTACCTAGAAAAATGGTGAGGTGTTCTATACTTATTTTACCCGCTGCTACCCACCTCAATACCAGGCACTTACACCCCCTTCCTGTACACACCAATTTTCAGCTTTCAGCGCTCTCACAGTTTGAATGACAATTACTCATACAACACTCTACCCATATGAAACTTGCGTCCTTTTTTCCACACAAATAGACCTTTCTTTTGGTGGTATTTAATCACTAGTGGGGTTTTTATTTTTGTGCTATAAATTAAAAAAATTTGTTTCTGTCATAAAATTTTTCTAATTAGTAATTATGGGGGGTGTGGGGTGTATGGAGGTGGGAGGTATGTACATGAGGGGTGCGGAGTGTACGGAGGTGGGAGGTATGTACATGAGAGGTGCGGAGTGTATGGAGGTGGGAGGTATGTACATGAGGGGTGTGGAGTGTATGGAGGTCGGAGGTATGTACATGAGGGGTGTGGAGTGTATGGAGGTAGGAGGTATGTACATGAGAGGGGTGTGGAGTGTATGGAGGTGGGAGGTATGTACATGAGGGGTGTGCAGTGTATGGAGGTGGGAGATATGTACATGAGGGGTGTGGAGTGTATGGAGGTGGGAGGTATGTACATGAGATGGGTGCGGAGTGTATGGAGGTAGGAGGTATGTACATGAGGGGTGCGGAGTGTACGGAGGTGGGAGGTATGTACATGAGAGGTGCGGAGTGTATGGAGGTGGGAGGTATGTACACGAGGGGTGTGGAGTGTATGGAGGTGGAAGGTATGTACATGAGAGGGGTGTGGAGTGTATGGAGATGGGAGGTATGTACATGAGAGGGGTGTGGAGTGTATGGAGGTGGGAGGTATGTACATGAGGGGTGTGGAGTGTATGGAGGTGGGAGGTATGTATATGAGGGGTGTGGAGTGTATGGAGGTGGGAGGTATGTACATGAGGGGTGTGGAGTGTATGGAGGTGGGAGGTATGTATATGAGGGGTGTGGAGTGTATGGAGGTGGGAGGTATGTACATGAGAGGGGTGTGGAGTGTATGGAGGTGGGAGGTATGTACATGAGAGGGGTGTGGAGTGTATGGAGGTGGGAGGTATGTACATGAGGGGTGTGGAGTGTATGGAGGTGGGAGGTATGTACATGAGGGGTGTGCAGTGTATGGAGGTGGGAGATATGTACATGAGGGGTGTGGAGTGTATGGAGGTGGGAGGTATGTACATGAGATGGGTGCGGAGTGTATGGAGGTAGGAGGTATGTACATGAGGGGTGCGGAGTGTACGGAGGTGGGAGGTATGTACATGAGAGGTGCGGAGTGTATGGAGGTGGGAGGTATGTACACGAGGGGTGTGGAGTGTATGGAGGTGGAAGGTATGTATATGAGGGGTGTGGAGTGTATGGAGGTGGGAGGTATGTACATGAGGGGTGTGGAGTGTATGGAGGTGGGAGGTATGTATATGAGGGGTGTGGAGTGTATGGAGGTGGGAGGTATGTACATGAGGGGTGTGGAGTGTATGGAGGTGGGAGGTATGTACATGAGGGGTGTGGAGTGTATGGAGGTGGGAGGTATGTATATGAGGGGTGTGGAGTGTATGGAGGTGGGAGGTATGTACATGAGAGGGGTGTGGAGTGTATGGAGGTGGGAGGTATGTACATGAGAGGGGTGTGGAGTGTATGGAGGTGGGAGGTATGTACATGAGGGGTGTGGAGTGTATGGAGGTGGGAGGTATGTACATGAGGGGTGTGGAGTGTATGGAGGTGGGAGGTATGTACATGAGGGGTGTGGAGTGGACTGGTATGTCCCTGCACAAAATGACATTTCTAAAGGAATAAAAGTCATTTAAAACTGCTTGCGGCTTTAATGTAATGTCTGGTCCCGGCAATATGGATGAAAATCATTGAGAACAAAGGCATGGGTACCCCACCCCCAAGCCCATTACCAGCCCCTTTGGGTCTTGTATGGACATTAAGGAGAACCGCACACCCAAATTATAAAAAGGAAAGGCCTGAGGCCCCCAGGCCCTATATACTCAGAACAGCAGTATACAGGCGGTCCAAACAAGACAGGGACTGTGTAGGTTTGTTATTAAGTAGAATCTGTTTGTAATTTTTAACTGGTACATTTTTAAAGTGTAGCTCCAGCCAAAAAATCTATTTTTAAGCTTTTTGGAAAACATAGGGAAGGGTTATCACCCCTGTATAATTTGTTTTGCTGTCTGTGCGCACCTGTTCAGAAGATTTCACCTCACTTTCTGTCCCAATGACAATTGGATTGTTAAAATTTGGGTTTTTTTGTGAAACAAGGAACTCTTACAGGAGAGAATTTCCCTTCCTAGGGGTAGATTTCCTCTCACTTCCTGTTGTCTCCTTCTGTTTGAAAGTAGGAGTTGTTTGTAAGTTGGATGTTTGAAAGTAGGGGCCTGCCCTATATACTCAAAATATAAACGCAAAAATGTGGGCCTTAGGTGTTGGTGTTGCCACAACACTGTAATCCCTCACAGTTACTCTGGGTGGGCGCAGGAACGGGCCCTGCTGTGAAATATTAGATCAAGAATTGTAATTACATGCCCCTGAACAGGGGCAGAAAAATTGGGCCTTAGGCACTGGTGCCACAACACTGCAACCCCTTACAGTTACTCTAGTTGGGGCACAGGAATGAGCCCTGCTGCAAAGTATTGCATCAAAAATTGGCCTGTGACCAATTATGGCTCTCTTCGCTGACGCCGCTGTGAGTGGCCAAAGCATGCGGGTCATCGTGCATGCTTGGCCAATCATCAGCCAGCAATGCACTGCTATGACGCAGTGCATTATGGGCCGTGACACGCCGCTCTAATTTGGCACCAACGGACCATAATGTTCGATCTTCCTCTTGAAATCGAAGCTCATCCCTAGTGGTGAAGTATGGGGCAAGATTCCTCACCCTGCTGCCATTCCTCATTATATTTCTTAGAAAAAAGAAGAAAAAAAACACATACAAAGACAATTAAGGTGCGACCAATCTTTATTGGAGATAAATCTATAGATGGAAATGATTGTCGGGCTTCGGAGAACAGTGACGGTTGACCTAGGACTCCTCAAAGGCAGGGCCTTTTTACACTAAGCCTAAACCTTAAGATGATTCAGAGGAAGGCGAAAACCCCCCCGGCCAGATGGGCTCCAAGGGGGGGAAAAATTCCTTCCTGACCCCCTAAGGCGATCGGATTGTCCCTGAATCATCAGTCTAGGGTGCCCAGTTCATCTCATATAGAGAAAAAAACCATACATAGAACCATACAGAACATATGTATTGCAGGTATGTATGCAATAAAACACACCTACCTGCTTGTTCACAATCATCTTTGGGGCTTATTCAGAATATATGCATTGAGCATCCGCACAGATCAGCGCCCCCACACTGATCAGTGCCTCCGCCCGCCGCACCGATTCTTTATGTTTTCTGTGCCCAGCCCCCTACAGGAGGACTGGTGGTACCCCCTTATTGGTGGCCCTGGTGGTGGTATGTAGACATGCTGTGTATGATGGTATGCATGGTGCTATATACGCAGGTATGTATGCAATAAAACACACTTGCATGCTTGTTTACAATCATCTTTGGGGATCATTCAGAATATATGCATTGAGCATCCGCACAGATCAGTGCCTCCCCCACTGATCAGTGCATCCGCCCGCCGCACCGATTCCTCATGTTTTCTGTGCCCAGCCCCTACAGGAGAACCAGTGGTACCCCCTTATTGGTGGCCCCGATGGTGGTATGTTTGGTACTAGGTAGGCATGCTGAGTATGGTGGTATGTATGGCCCTATGTATACATTCTATGTATGGTTCTATGTATGGTGTAGGGAGATCATTGCCAGTGTGCCACAATTATCTCACTCAGTACTGCTTGTGTTACCGTCTCACAGCAGGCAAATCTCTTTTGAGGTCAAATACCCTCGGTTGGTGGTGACGAGGCTCTTCCTTCAAATGGTGATGAGGAGGCCCTCTATTAATGTCATTGCCCCTCGGATGGTGGTGACGAGGCTCTTCCTTCAAATGTTGCTGACGTGGCCCTCTGTTAATGTCATTGCCCCTCGGTTGGTGGTGACGAGGCTCTTCCATCAAATGGGGCTGACAAGGCCCTCTGTTAATGTCATTGCCCCTTGGATGGTGGTGACGAGGCTCTTCCTTCAAATGGGGCTGACGAGGCCCTCTGTTAATGTCATTGCCCCTTGGATGGTGCTGACGAGGCTCTTCCTTCAAATGGGGCTGACGAGGCCCTCTGTTAATGTCATTGCCCCTCGGTTGGTGGTGACGAGGCTCTTCCTTCAAATGGGGCTGACGAGGCCCTCTGTTAATGTCATTGCCCCTCGGTTGGTGGTGACGAGGCTCTTCCTTCAAATGGGGCTGATGAGGCCCTCTGTTAATGTCATTGCCCCTTGGATGGTGCCGACGAGGCTCTTCCTTCAAATGGTGATGAGGAGGCCCTCTGTTAATGTCATTGCCCCTTGGATGGTGCTGACGAGGCTCTTCCTTCAAATGGGGCTGACGAGGCCCTCTGTTAATGTCATTGCCCCTTGGATGGTGCTGACGAGGCTCTTCCTTCAAATGGGGCTGACGAGGCCCTCTGTTAATGTCATTGCACCTTGGATGGTGCTGATGAGGCCCTCTGTTAATGTCATTGCCCCTTGGATGGTGCTGACGAGGCCCTCTGTTAATGTCATTGCCCCTTGGATGGTGCTGACGAGGCCCTCTGTTAATGTCATTGCCCCTTGGATGGTGCTGATGAGGCTCTGTGTTAATGTTATTGCCCCTCGGATGGTGGCGACGAGGCTCTGGGTTGATACTGGTTTTCCAGTGGTGAGTATTAGGCCACTGGCTGCAATTCACATTCTCGCTCAGGTAGGAGAAGCCCTCAAATCTCTCCTGCCGGTGTGGAACCTCATCTCTCCCAAAGTCTTCATTTTTAATGAAAGCATCCCCTGGAATTCCTTCCCCCAGGTCTTCCTCATGCATCTGGAAAGAGAAAAAAGTATTTTGTCAATGTTTCTGATCGATAGGGAAATAATCCCTAGAAATCCCCCCATTGTGCTGGGACTCCTCCCGTATACTTACATGTCGATTTGGAAATGGTGGGCGTGAGTTCCCTTTCTCTAGCTCCTTCCAGTCCACCTTGCTGAAGTAGGGGTGTTCTCTGATGTCTCTTACTAGACTCATCCGCAGCTCTTGGTCTTTACATAGGAACTGTAAAAAGGAACAAAATATAATAAGATACACTGGAATAACATGAACAATCTATGAACAATGTAATATTTGATTCTGATTCTCTCTATTATTTTGCCTTCTGACCTGCTACTACATCCTGATTGGATTGGATGGTAGCATGGGGCCTTATTTGTGTCATATTAGTTCAGAATAGTTATTAAAGGAAAGAAACATCAGATATTTTGCAATTAAATGTGAATTAGGAATGTATTAAAAAAGAGATTTCTATGAAATCTGCACCTGCCATGATTTTTCTTATGACTCTGGCAGTCCCAGGGGAGTTCTATATGTTGTCTGTGCACGGAATGTCCCCAGAAATTGAATTCAATGTGTGCGATTGGCCCCATCACTATCCAATGGAACCACCCGGACCGTAAATTAAAAAGGGCTGCTTCTTTCCTTATGACAGGGGAAGGCAGATCCTCTTTCACCTCAATCATCTTTGGGGCTTATTCAGAATATATGCATTGAGCATCCGCACAGATCAGCGCCCCCACACTGATCAGTGCCTCCGCCCGCCGCACCGATTCTTTATGTTTTCTGTGCCCAGCCCCCTACAGGAGGACTGGTGGTACCCCCTTATTGGTGGCCCTGGTGGTGGTATGTAGACATGCTGTGTATGATGGTATGCATGGTGCTATATACGCAGGTATGTATGCAATAAAACACACTTGCATGCTTGTTTACAATCATCTTTGGGGATCATTCAGAATATATGCATTGAGCATCCGCACAGATCAGTGCCTCCCCCACTGATCAGTGCATCCGCCCGCCGCACCGATTCCTCATGTTTTCTGTGCCCAGCCCCTACAGGAGAACCAGTGGTACCCCCTTATTGGTGGCCCCGATGGTGGTATGTTTGGTACTAGGTAGGCATGCTGAGTATGGTGGTATGTATGGCCCTATGTATACATTCTATGTATGGTTCTATGTATGGTGTAGGGAGATCATTGCCAGTGTGCCACAATTATCTCACTCAGTACTGCTTGTGTTACCGTCTCACAGCAGGCAAATCTCTTTTGAGGTCAAATACCCTCGGTTGGTGGTGACGAGGCTCTTCCTTCAAATGGTGATGAGGAGGCCCTCTATTAATGTCATTGCCCCTCGGATGGTGGTGACGAGGCTCTTCCTTCAAATGTTGCTGACGTGGCCCTCTGTTAATGTCATTGCCCCTCGGTTGGTGGTGACGAGGCTCTTCCATCAAATGGGGCTGACAAGGCCCTCTGTTAATGTCATTGCCCCTTGGATGGTGGTGACGAGGCTCTTCCTTCAAATGGGGCTGACGAGGCCCTCTGTTAATGTCATTGCCCCTTGGATGGTGCTGACGAGGCTCTTCCTTCAAATGGGGCTGACGAGGCCCTCTGTTAATGTCATTGCCCCTCGGTTGGTGGTGACGAGGCTCTTCCTTCAAATGGGGCTGACGAGGCCCTCTGTTAATGTCATTGCCCCTCGGTTGGTGGTGACGAGGCTCTTCCTTCAAATGGGGCTGATGAGGCCCTCTGTTAATGTCATTGCCCCTTGGATGGTGCCGACGAGGCTCTTCCTTCAAATGGTGATGAGGAGGCCCTCTGTTAATGTCATTGCCCCTTGGATGGTGCTGACGAGGCTCTTCCTTCAAATGGGGCTGACGAGGCCCTCTGTTAATGTCATTGCCCCTTGGATGGTGCTGACGAGGCTCTTCCTTCAAATGGGGCTGACGAGGCCCTCTGTTAATGTCATTGCACCTTGGATGGTGCTGATGAGGCCCTCTGTTAATGTCATTGCCCCTTGGATGGTGCTGACGAGGCCCTCTGTTAATGTCATTGCCCCTTGGATGGTGCTGACGAGGCCCTCTGTTAATGTCATTGCCCCTTGGATGGTGCTGATGAGGCTCTGTGTTAATGTTATTGCCCCTCGGATGGTGGCGACGAGGCTCTGGGTTGATACTGGTTTTCCAGTGGTGAGTATTAGGCCACTGGCTGCAATTCACATTCTCGCTCAGGTAGGAGAAGCCCTCAAATCTCTCCTGCCGGTGTGGAACCTCATCTCTCCCAAAGTCTTCATTTTTAATGAAAGCATCCCCTGGAATTCCTTCCCCCAGGTCTTCCTCATGCATCTGGAAAGAGAAAAAAGTATTTTGTCAATGTTTCTGATCGATAGGGAAATAATCCCTAGAAATCCCCCCATTGTGCTGGGACTCCTCCCGTATACTTACATGTCGATTTGGAAATGGTGGGCGTGAGTTCCCTTTCTCTAGCTCCTTCCAGTCCACCTTGCTGAAGTAGGGGTGTTCTCTGATGTCTCTTACTAGACTCATCCGCAGCTCTTGGTCTTTACATAGGAACTGTAAAAAGGAACAAAATATAATAAGATACACTGGAATAACATGAACAATCTATGAACAATGTAATATTTGATTCTGATTCTCTCTATTATTTTGCCTTCTGACCTGCTACTACATCCTGATTGGATTGGATGGTAGCATGGGGCCTTATTTGTGTCATATTAGTTCAGAATAGTTATTAAAGGAAAGAAACATCAGATATTTTGCAATTAAATGTGAATTAGGAATGTATTAAAAAAGAGATTTCTATGAAATCTGCACCTGCCATGATTTTTCTTATGACTCTGGCAGTCCCAGGGGAGTTCTATATGTTGTCTGTGCACGGAATGTCCCCAGAAATTGAATTCAATGTGTGCGATTGGCCCCATCACTATCCAATGGAACCACCCGGACCGTAAATTAAAAAGGGCTGCTTCTTTCCTTATGACAGGGGAAGGCAGATCCTCTTTCACCTCAATCATCTTTGGGGCTTATTCAGAATATATGCATTGAGCATCCGCACAGATCAGCGCCCCCACACTGATCAGTGCCTCCGCCCGCCGCACCGATTCTTTATGTTTTCTGTGCCCAGCCCCCTACAGGAGGACTGGTGGTACCCCCTTATTGGTGGCCCTGGTGGTGGTATGTAGACATGCTGTGTATGATGGTATGCATGGTGCTATATACGCAGGTATGTATGCAATAAAACACACTTGCATGCTTGTTTACAATCATCTTTGGGGATCATTCAGAATATATGCATTGAGCATCCGCACAGATCAGTGCCTCCCCCACTGATCAGTGCATCCGCCCGCCGCACCGATTCCTCATGTTTTCTGTGCCCAGCCCCTACAGGAGAACCAGTGGTACCCCCTTATTGGTGGCCCCGATGGTGGTATGTTTGGTACTAGGTAGGCATGCTGAGTATGGTGGTATGTATGGCCCTATGTATACATTCTATGTATGGTTCTATGTATGGTGTAGGGAGATCATTGCCAGTGTGCCACAATTATCTCACTCAGTACTGCTTGTGTTACCGTCTCACAGCAGGCAAATCTCTTTTGAGGTCAAATACCCTCGGTTGGTGGTGACGAGGCTCTTCCTTCAAATGGTGATGAGGAGGCCCTCTATTAATGTCATTGCCCCTCGGATGGTGGTGACGAGGCTCTTCCTTCAAATGTTGCTGACGTGGCCCTCTGTTAATGTCATTGCCCCTCGGTTGGTGGTGACGAGGCTCTTCCATCAAATGGGGCTGACAAGGCCCTCTGTTAATGTCATTGCCCCTTGGATGGTGGTGACGAGGCTCTTCCTTCAAATGGGGCTGACGAGGCCCTCTGTTAATGTCATTGCCCCTTGGATGGTGCTGACGAGGCTCTTCCTTCAAATGGGGCTGACGAGGCCCTCTGTTAATGTCATTGCCCCTCGGTTGGTGGTGACGAGGCTCTTCCTTCAAATGGGGCTGACGAGGCCCTCTGTTAATGTCATTGCCCCTCGGTTGGTGGTGACGAGGCTCTTCCTTCAAATGGGGCTGATGAGGCCCTCTGTTAATGTCATTGCCCCTTGGATGGTGCCGACGAGGCTCTTCCTTCAAATGGTGATGAGGAGGCCCTCTGTTAATGTCATTGCCCCTTGGATGGTGCTGACGAGGCTCTTCCTTCAAATGGGGCTGACGAGGCCCTCTGTTAATGTCATTGCCCCTTGGATGGTGCTGACGAGGCTCTTCCTTCAAATGGGGCTGACGAGGCCCTCTGTTAATGTCATTGCACCTTGGATGGTGCTGATGAGGCCCTCTGTTAATGTCATTGCCCCTTGGATGGTGCTGACGAGGCCCTCTGTTAATGTCATTGCCCCTTGGATGGTGCTGACGAGGCCCTCTGTTAATGTCATTGCCCCTTGGATGGTGCTGATGAGGCTCTGTGTTAATGTTATTGCCCCTCGGATGGTGGCGACGAGGCTCTGGGTTGATACTGGTTTTCCAGTGGTGAGTATTAGGCCACTGGCTGCAATTCACATTCTCGCTCAGGTAGGAGAAGCCCTCAAATCTCTCCTGCCGGTGTGGAACCTCATCTCTCCCAAAGTCTTCATTTTTAATGAAAGCATCCCCTGGAATTCCTTCCCCCAGGTCTTCCTCATGCATCTGGAAAGAGAAAAAAGTATTTTGTCAATGTTTCTGATCGATAGGGAAATAATCCCTAGAAATCCCCCCATTGTGCTGGGACTCCTCCCGTATACTTACATGTCGATTTGGAAATGGTGGGCGTGAGTTCCCTTTCTCTAGCTCCTTCCAGTCCACCTTGCTGAAGTAGGGGTGTTCTCTGATGTCTCTTACTAGACTCATCCGCAGCTCTTGGTCTTTACATAGGAACTGTAAAAAGGAACAAAATATAATAAGATACACTGGAATAACATGAACAATCTATGAACAATGTAATATTTGATTCTGATTCTCTCTATTATTTTGCCTTCTGACCTGCTACTACATCCTGATTGGATTGGATGGTAGCATGGGGCCTTATTTGTGTCATATTAGTTCAGAATAGTTATTAAAGGAAAGAAACATCAGATATTTTGCAATTAAATGTGAATTAGGAATGTATTAAAAAAGAGATTTCTATGAAATCTGCACCTGCCATGATTTTTCTTATGACTCTGGCAGTCCCAGGGGAGTTCTATATGTTGTCTGTGCACGGAATGTCCCCAGAAATTGAATTCAATGTGTGCGATTGGCCCCATCACTATCCAATGGAACCACCCGGACCGTAAATTAAAAAGGGCTGCTTCTTTCCTTATGACAGGGGAAGGCAGATCCTTCCATTAAGCAGTCAGCTTGCTGAAAGTACAGCTATGACCTCCATCGATATGTGATGGTAAGAAGGTGGAACCATGTTTAATAAAATCCTAATAAGATATAATGTATGCAACAGGGAAAGAACATTGTCACTTAAAAGGTGTAAAATTTCTATGTATACTTACCATCTCTATGACGTCACGGAGATACGGGTTCATGCTATCTGGATAATGCGGTTCCCTTGTGGTCACGATCTTCACTTCTTCCTCTGCGGACTCCCTGCCGGTCAGAAATGGATGTCTGCCGAAAGCCATCTTATACACGATTATTCCCAGAGAGAAATAATCAGCCGCTCCGAAGTATGGAATGTTTTGAAGGGCCTGTAGAAACATAAAGAGAAAAAGAAGGATGAGCTGATTGTTGGGTAGAGGACGGAGACGACTCAATGCTGATATATGGGATCTATGAATCCTCCCAGGACTCCTAAAATTGTGCTCAAAAGACCTCAAACCAAGGCGGAGCTTGTGAATATTGGAGGTGGGGCTTTAGGTCTCACAGAGACACAAAAGGAAATTGGCTGAAATCTTCCAAATTGAGGTAAATTTCACCAGAACAGGTGTGCCCGTTGAAGGTTTCTCCTCCCCTCGTGTTCTGGGGAAAGATCTAAAACTCTAACTTTCTTTCTCAATGACAATGGTCACCAATACAAACCAATGGGGACAAATACCCCTGGAATATTGTTCCAGCCTGGAAACCCACTGAAACCAACCAGGTCACCAGTAAAGAAATTCTTAATTTAGTGAAAAATTACCTCCCTTTAGCTTATCTCTATATCCCATTATAACAAATATTACAATTAGGTCTAATATCAGGTGGAAAGCAAGTATCTTACCTCTGGCGACAAGTACCCTGGTGTTCCCGATTGTCCTTGAATCCTGCTGGACTCCGTGACGCCCATACGTGCCAAGCCGAAATCGGCTATTTTGATGTGTCCAACGTTATCCAAAAGAATATTTGCAGGCTTGAGGTCTCTGTGGATGATCTCCCTAGAATGCAGAAACTGCAGACCACAGATCATTTCTGCTATGAAGTATCTGATGGGGGAAAGAGATAGAGGAATTAGCATCACAAATCATCACAGAGTAATGAAATCTAAAGATGAAATGACTTCCCCCTGTAATACATAGGGGTTTGGATGGACGAGGCTCAGGTGAAGGGGCTGACTACATCACTGGCTGTGGTCAGTCACCCCCGACTCCAGAGTGACCCGTTCATTGATCTTACCTTATGGTGCCCCCAGGAAATGGAGCTACTGCCATGGCACTATGGAGATCCCCTCTGGTCACACATTCCAGGACAAAGGCGAGATGATTCTGTGTGAACACAAGAGATAAAGTTTACATTATAGACATGCAGGATTTCATTTTGTGGAGGAATAGACAGACACACTTAATTTAGGAAAACCGGACAGAGGAACTAAGTAGGCCGCCATTACTGGACTGTTCTTATTGCAATGCTACTTCTGTCTGGTCTGGTAAAGAAATTGGAAGGTGAAAAGACTTACCTTTGTCTGGAACGTTCCAAACAGATGTGTAATAAATGGACACTCCCTGGCTACTTTCAGCACGTCACGTTCTAAGAAAACCATATCACTATCGTCTTCATAATGAATAAATTCTGTCTTTTTCACAAGTTTAACCGCCAGCTTCTGGTCAATGGCGGGATGAGAGGCCAAGATCACCTGCGAACTGGCCCCCTTTCCAAGGACTCCATAACAGGTCATGTGTTCAAAGGAGAGTACACATGACTGGTCCTTGGTGACCACGCTGGATGGTACTTGTGAGGCGATCTCATCATGTGTGCTGCGGATGGATGGATTGTCTAGGTCGCACTCTGGTGGAGTAGCCACGTCTTGGTCGCACTCTGGTGGAGGGGCCACGTCTTGGTCGCACTCTGGTGGAGGGGCCACGTCTTGGTCGCACTCCGGTGGAGGGGCCACGTCTTGGTCGCACTCCGGTGGAGGGGCCACGCCTTGGTCGCACTCCGGTGGAGGGGCCACGCCTTGGTCGCACTCCGGTGGAGTGGCCACGCCTTGGTCGCACTCCGGTGGAGTGGCCACGCCTTGGTCGCACTCCGGTGGAGTGGCCACGCCTTGGTCGCACTCCGGTGGAGTGGCCACGTCCTGGTCGCACTCCGGTGGAGTGGCCACGTCCTGGTCGCACTCCGGTGGAGTGGACAGGTCCTGGTCGCACTCCGGTGGAGTGGACACGTCCTGGTCGCACTCCGGTGGAGTGGACACGTCCTGGTCGCACTCCGGTGGAGTGGACACGTCCTGGTCGCACTCCGGTGGAGTGGCCAGGTCCTGGTCGCACTCCGGTGGAGTGGACACGTCCTGGTCGCACTCCGGTGGAGTGGACAGGTCCTGGTCGCACTCCGGTGGAGTGGACAGGTCCTGGTCGCACTCCGGTGGAGTGGACAGGTCCTGGTCGCACTCCGGTGGAGTGGACACGTCCTGGTCGCACTCCGGTGGAGTGGACACCTCCGGGTCGCACTCCGGTGGAGTGGACACGTCCTGGTCGCACTCCGGTGGAGTGGACACGTCCTGGTCGCACTCCGGTGGAGTGGCCAGGTCCTGGTCGCACTCCGGTGGAGTGGACACGTCCTGGTCGCACTCCGGTGGAGTGGACACGTCCTGGTCGCACTCCGGTGGAGTGGACACGTCCTGGTCGCACTCCGGTGGAGTGGCCAGGTCCTGGTCGCACTCCGGTGGAGTGGACACGTCCTGGTCGCACTCCGGTGGAGTGGACACGTCCTGGTCGCACTCCGGTGGAGTGGCCAGGTCCTGGTCGCACTCCGGTGGAGTGGACACGTCCTGGTCGCACTCCGGTGGAGTGGCCAGGTCCTGGTCGCACTCCGGTGGAGTGGCCAGGTCCTGGTCGCACTCCGGTGGAGTGGACACGTCCTGGTCGCACTCCGGTGGAGTGGACCCGTCCTGGTCGCACTCCGGTGGAGTGGACACGCCCTGGTCGCACTCCGGTGGAGTGGACACGTCCTGGTCGCACTCCGGTGGAGTGGACCCGTCCGGGTCGCACTCCGGTGGAGTGGACACGTCCTGGTCGCACTCCGGTGGAGTGGACACGTCCTGGTCGCACTCCGGTGGAGTGGACACGTCCGGGTCGCACTCCGGTGGAGTGGACACGTCCTGGTCGCACTCCGGTGGAGTGGACACGTCCTGGTCGCACTCCGGTGGAGTGGCCAGGTCCTGGTCGCACTCCGGTGGAGTGGACACGTCCTGGTCGCACTCCGGTGGAGTGGACACGTCCGGGTTGCACTGTGGTGTGCAGTCAATACCGCGTACACCTACAATAAAAAAAGAGAGGAATTAGATTTAGCACCTTCACCTACATTTCATATATTTTTCTTTGTAGAACATCAAATTATGGAGAGAAGAGATGAAAACGCTGGTGCCAGAGACCATGAATAAACTCTACAGGACAGGGACACAAGGAGGACTAATGTTGTACTTTGTATAAAAATGCTGGTTTCCTGCCACTCATCCCGACCCACTGGTTGGCAATAATGGCATGAAAAGTCAGAGGGGCTGGTAGTACCCAGCCCGTAATCAGCCTGCCCATACATGGTTAGAATCTTGGCTGGTCCTTGCTTAGCCGGATGAGATTGGAAGTGTCTATGGCCGGCTTTAGGAGCGCAGACACTTCTAATGACAGCACTTGGGGTAAAGGCATAGTGCATATTAAAATGCTGATGGATAATGAATTAGTGCGGTTTTATTTGTGTTGGTTTTGTCCGTCTGTCTGGCCTTGTTTACAAGGGTGATGAGGCCCATATAACATGAATGGGACGTTTCTACAACATCTGTATCTTCCAGGTGCTGCATGCAGGCAGTCCATTGACAATGAGTAGAACGGACAGCTGCACGCACGCAGCCACTTCTCCTAATATGACATGCACTGTCTGCATTCAGGGCCATTCGCCCACACCCAGGACCGCTGGGTCCTGGGTGTGGGCACTTGGCTGGGTGGGCTTGGTGGGCATTGATAGGTGGCACTGATGGGCATTGATAGGTGGCACTGGTGGGCACTGTTACTCTATAAATGAGGCATAATCGCCTCTTCCTTTTCAGGGTCGATGTCCCTTTAAGATGAGCCGGTGATCGGCTTTGTTCTTCTCCTGTCAGCAGAGGAGAAAAAAAAACGATCACTGAGCTTTTGTTTACATCATGTAATGAGCCGTCATTGGCTGATAACTGATCACATGATAAGGGGTCGGGATTGGCCCCGTACTCGGATCGGTGGTCTTCCGAGTCTCAGTGACTCTGTGATCACGGCGCCCTCCGCAGGGAGCGTGCACAGGGGGATGTCATATGACGGCCTCCCGGGAATTCACATTCGCGCTGTGCCCGTCATTTGCCCACAGCGCGGATGTCAGGGGGTTAAACAGGTGGTGAGGAGGCAATATAACACCTTCTTGCCTCCTGTCAAATGCCCTCTGAAGAGCGACTTGAATGTGGATTGCTGTTCAGAGGGCACAACATGTTTAAATGAGCCCTAAGGCAGTTCATACAATCCGTCCATTCAGTAGGGAACAGGAGGGACTATTTCATGTTTTCTTTGGGGCACTGCTAAGTAATCTTCTGGTTTTCAACAAGTACAAAATCCCGGGGAGACGGTGCCAATAAGAGATCTATAACCGTCCATCTGCGTGTGTATGGACCTCCCAGTAGTGTGCAGACGTGGATTGTTGGGGATGAAAACAAAAGATTGACATACATGACTACAGAGGTGCAATCACAATGAGGCCATCAAAGAGAAAGCGGGGGAGGGATCTAGGTCCCATGTGGGATGGTCATGGGGGGCGGCATTATCCGCACTGCCCATGGGGGGAGCGGCATTGTCCGCACTGCCCATGGGGGGAGCGGCATTGTCCGCACTGCCCATGGGGGGAGGGGCATTGTCCGCACTGCCCATGGGGGAGCGGCATTGTCCGCACTGCCCATGGGGGAGCGGCATTGTCCGCACTGCCCATGGGGGGTGGCATTGTCTGCACTGCCCATGGGGGGGGCACTGGGGGGCACTGAACCAATTGGCACCTTTGTTTTGTTTTTTGTGGGTTTACAACCACTTTAAATATTGCTTATAAATGTGTGTTTATTAGGATTGTACAATAAGTACATGGGTTGTGTGTATGTCAGGGGTTGACAAATTTGCTTTGAATTTAGGAGCCAGTTTTTGTTTTTTTAGAGTGGTATGGATTGTCAGCTCCCGGGGTAAGGCCACTCATTTTCACCCCCTATCCCTAACTCACAATGGAGCACCCAGTCAATAACTCCATTGAAACGCTGTTACATCAGGGTTATGGGCTGACCAGAAAGAGAGTAAGGCTGGCAACAGATGGAACTGGCTGGCACTGGCAGGTACGTGGAACTGCCAGATGGCATTGGCAGGTGACACTGGTTTGGCACTGGCAGGTGGCACTATTGGCACTGGCAGGTGGCACTATTGGCACTGGCACTGATTGGCAGGTGGCACTGGTTTGGAAGTGGCAGGTGGCCCTGGTTGGTGATGGCAGGTGGCCCTGGTTGGCGGTGGCACTAGTTGTCACTGGCAGATGGCACTGATTGGTGGTGGCACTGGTTGGTGTTGGCAGGTGGCACTGGTTGGCGGTGGCACTAGTTGCCACTGATTGGTGGTGGCACTGTCAGGTGGCACTGATTGGCAGTGGCAGGTGGCACTGATTGGCGGTGGCAGGTGGCACTGGCAGGCACGTGGAACTGCCAGATGGCATTGGCAGGTGATACTGGTTGGCATTGGCAGGTGACACTGGTTTGGAACTGGTAGGTGGCACTGATTGGCGGTGGCACTGGTTGGTGGATGCAGGTGGTATTGATTGGCGGTGGCACTGGTTGGCACTAGCAGGTGACACTGATTGGCGATGGCACTCGTTGGCACTGGCAGATGCCACTGGTTGGCGCTGGCAGGTGGCACTGGCAGGTTTTACACTGAGCTCTCTATTACTGAAATGTAACAGAGGAGCTGTCAGAATTGAGCTTAAAGCGGAGCTCCACCCTAAAGTGCACCTTCCGCTCATTGGAACCCTCCCCCCCTCCGGCGCCACAATTGGCACCTTTCAGGGGGGAGGGGGGTGCAGGTACCTGTACAGTACAGGTATCTGCACCCACTTCCGGCGTAGATTCTGCAGAAGCTACACCCCTTTCCGAAGGTCCCCCGCTGCCTGCTGGGAAACACACGGATCCCAGAGACAGCGGGGACCATCCTTATTGCGCAGCGCGACTCGCGCATGCGCAGTAGGGAACCGGGAAATGAAGCCAAAAGGCTCCACTTCCTGGTTCCCATACCCAAGATGGCAGCGGCAGCACCCGAGAGACGATCGAGAGATCAGCTTCGGGTGCCGACATCGCGGGCGCGCTGGGCGGGTAAGTGTCATTGTTTTAAAAGTCAGCAGCTGCAGTATTTGTAGCTGCTGGCTTTTTAAAAAAAAAATGGCGGACTCCCGCTTTAATGTCGGAATGGGCGGGACTCGGCCGGGGTGTGAAGCTGACAAGTAACAGAGAGGCGGTGTAGTGTCATATTTTGCTCCCTGAACATTGAAGCTCGGGGATAGGGATGAGGACACTGAACATTGAAGCTCGGGGATAGGGATGAGGACACTGAACATTGAAGCAGGGGGATAGGGATGAGGACACTGAACATTGAAGCTCGGGGATAAGGATGAGGACACTGAACATTGAAGCTCGGGGATAGGGATGAGGCCACTGAACATTGAAGCTCGGGGATAAGGATGAGGACACTGAACATTGAAGCTCGGGGATAGGGATGAGGACACTGAACATTGAAGCTCGGGGATAGGGATGAGGCCACTGAACATTGAAGCTCGGGGATAAGGATGAGGACACTGAACATTGAAGCTCGGGGATAGGGATGAGGACACTGAACATTGAAGCTCGGGGATAGGGATGAGGACACTGAACATTGAAGCAGGGGGATAAGGATGAGGACACTGAACATTGAAGCTCGGGGATAGGGATGAGGACACTGAACATTGAAGCTCGGGGATAGGGATGAGGCCACTGAACATTGAAGCTCAGGGATAGGGATGAGGACACTGAACATTGAAGCTCGGGGATAGGGATGAGGACACTGAACATTGAAGCTCGGGGATAGGGATGAGGACACTGAACATTGAAGCTTGGGGATAGGGATCTCTGCTTTGCTTGTCAGTGTCACACACAGTGCGCAGCCGCAGAGTGTGGAGGAGGGGGGAGGGGGTCAGTCATTGTTAATAGTGATAGTGAGTGGGCTGGTGGCAGCTTAGGCGCCAGGTTGTGATTTCTGGTGGCATTGGTGACCTGGCGCCTGGGGTTTGTGGAGCCCTGGTGTATGTCTTGTGTTGATTGTAACTAAAAAATGTCATAAAAAAGGACTTGATTTAAAAAATATTAAAAAAACATTTGTACCTATGGGAATGTGACCCCAAAACATTTTTTTGAAAAAAAAAATTTCTTTGAAAAAAAAAATTTTTTTGGAAAAAAAAAAAAAATTTTTTTGAAAAAAAAAAAAATTTTTTTTGAAAAAAAAAAATATGAAGAAAATAATATACTTTGAAAAAAAAAAGTGAAAAAAAAATTTTTTTTTGAAAAAAAAAAAAAAAAAAAATTTATAAAAAAAAAAAAAATCTTTGAATAAAAACACTTACCAATCTCAGTGTCTGTATCCCGGTGATGTCTATTGGCTTTACAGCCGGAACCGAAACATCGAACGACGGCTCTGAAACAGCCGCGCACAAACGCTCGGGTCCTCTTCAGCTTGGAGGGCTTTTTGGTTGGGGTATCTGCAAGCTGGTCACTGACACCTCCTACCATGGCCCTTCCTTTGCTGGGTTTCTCTTTGATGTTTTTCAGAGAAACAATCTGATTACATTTAAATCGGTTCATTATTAAGAATAAAGAAACTCGCTTTAAATGTATGACAACAAATATTGCAATGAAATTGAATTGACCGAAATCAAATCCAATAATATCACAAGGTATCTCTCAGGAGAGATAAAAGCCAACCTCACTTGTCAGTGGACAGTCAACTTCTGATGAATTCTGCCCCAGCGTCTGAATATATAGGGGGACTCAGCCAATGAAATCACAGCGACTTTGGCTCAGCCAATCACAGTGACTTTGGCTCAGCCAATCACAGTGACTTTGGCTCAGCCAATCACAGTGACTTTGGCTCAGCCAATGAAATCACAGTGCAGTCATGTGACTTTTTTTTTTTTTTTTTGAAAAATTAACTGACGATTTTTCTTAAAGGAGCCAGTATACGGATGTAATAGGGATATACGGCTCCTGGAAGAACATGTTATTGTGAATGAGATTTAACCCTTACAGTCCCATGGCTGAAATAAAGATCTCTATTCTTATGATAACATTGTGAATGGAGCCTTAGAAATCCTCTCCGCACATCAAATCTTTTGATTTCTTTTATTTTATCGTTATTACACACCAATTATTTCTCCATGAGGGGGGGAGGGGTGATGAGCCTCACGCTGCTCCCCGGGGCCGCCCGCCGTGTGAAGATCCGTACCGCGCTCTACTAACCAATCACAATTGATAACGGAAGTGGCGTTCAGTCGCAGCCATCTTACTATACCCCGCACTCCTCTATAGTAAGCATACACTGAGAAGGCGGACATCTTGTTACACCCACCGGAGTTTGATGCATAAATAGAGTATTTAGAAATCGGAATGTTTGGATGTTACATTTTAAAAGCCGCGGCAAACCTGCCCACCTCACACGTTTACTAATGTGACAGAAAACTCTGAGTTCAGTCCGTGGGATTTCACCATATAACCTCCGATTTTGTGTTTTATAAAAAGTGTAAAATGCAAAACTCTGGTGGGTGTAACAAGATGTCCGCCTTCCCCCCCCCCTTCTCGGTCTATCCTCACAGTGGAGGAGTGCCTGGTGTAGCAAGATGGCGACGACGGATCGTCACTTCCGTTACTAATTCTGAGGGGTCGCGGAATCTGACGGAACACCGGAGCCAGCGCTGCAGCGGTCAGTCCGCCCGATTCTCTTGTATGAAATCTTCACTCTCCACCCTTTGTCTCTCAGCTCCTCCCCTATCAAACAGGCTCCACCCTCCTCGCACTCATCTCCGTGGTAACCGTACACTGCAGGGGGAGGAGATAAGAGACACAGCCCCACCCCTCATTCTTCCTCTCTGTTTACTAATATGGAGGCGTCCAATCAGCGGCGGGACAAGTGACCAGCAAGGAAGGTGGGGCCGGTAGCGGAAGGGGCGGGGCAGGGATTGAAACGCACAGTGTCTGGTAGTCATGATCATCTCTCGCCAGGTTAGACCCCGAAGTATCGAGGGGGAGGGGGAGTGTCCACTATAGAGGGTCCCCCTCCCCCAACACACACAGAGGACCAATCATAGGCTGAGCTCTACTACCATCCCCCATCATCCCAGGAGGGACCCCAACTCTACTCAGCTATACAGAGGGGGAGGGGCAGTGTGAGAGGGAGGGGTGTCAGGTGAGGGGGAGGGGTGTAAGGTGAGGTGATGAGGAGTATTGATGGGAGGTTCTCTGTCGCTCTTCATGTGTCGGTGCTCTTCGATGAGGTGGGGGTGTATTTCTCGGAGGGGGAGGGGTGTAATGAGGAGTATTGATGGGAGGTTCTCTGTCGCTCTTCAGGTGTCGGTGCTCTTTGATGAGGTGGGGTGTATTTCTCGGAGGAGGAGGGGTGTAGTCTGGAGGAGTATTGATGGGATGTTAGGGGATGGGATGTTGTTAGGGGGCACACTTTAGTGGCACTGGTAGGTGACACTGATGAGGCATGGGTAGGGGGCACACTTTAGTGGCACTGGTAGGTGACACTGATGAGGCACGGGTAGGGGGCACACTTTAGTGGCACTGGTAGGTGACACTGATGAGGCACGGGTAGGGAGCACACTTTAATGACACTGGTAGGTGACACTGATGAGGCACGGGTAGGGGGCACACTTTAGTGGCACTGGTAGGTGACACTGATGAGGCACGGGTAGGGGGCACACTTTAGTGGCACTGGTAGGTGACACTGATGAGGCACGGGTAGGGGGCACACTTTAGTGGCACTGGTAGGTGACACTGATGAGGCACGGGTAGGGGGGCACACTTTAGTGGCACTGGTAGGTGACACTGATGAGGCACGGGTAGGGGGCACACTTTAGTGGCACTGGTAGGTGACACTGATGAGGCACGGGTAGGGGGCACACTTTAGTGGCACTGGTAGGTGACACTGATGAGGCACGGGTAGGGGGCACACTTTAGTGGCACTGGAAGGTGACACTGATGAGGCACGGGTAGGGGGCACACTTTAGTGGCACTGGTAGGTGACACTGATGAGGCACGGGTAGGGGGCACACTTTAGTGGCACTGGTAGGTGACACTGATGAGGCACGGGTAGGGGGCACACTTTAGTGACACTGGTAGGTGACACTGATGAGGCACGGGTAGGGGGCACACTTTAGTGACACTGGTAGGTGACACTGATGAGGCACGGGTAGGGGGCATACTTTAGTGGCACTGGTAGGTGACACTGATGAGGCACGGGTAGGGGGGCACACTTTAGTGACACTGGTAGGTGACACTGATGAGGCACGGGTAGGGGGCACACTTTAGTGGCACTGGTAGGTGACACTGATGAGGCACGGGTAGGGGGCACAGACTAGCGGCACTGGTAGGTGACACTGATGAGGCACGGGTAGGGGGCACACTTTAGTGGCACTGGTAGGTGACACTGATGAGGCACGGGTAGGGGGCATACTTTAGTGGCACTGGTAGGTGACACTGATGAGGCACGGGTAGGGGGCACACTTTAGTGGCACTGGTAGGTGACACTGATGAGGCACGGGTAGGGGGCACACTTTAGTGGCACTGGTAGGTGACACTGATGAGGCACGGGTAGGGGGCACACTTTAGTGGCACTGGTAGGTGACACTGATGAGGCACGGGTAGGGGGCACAGACTAGCGGCACTGATGGGCACATATTGGGACCGATGTCCCTGTAACAGAAGCTGGTTACTGGCTGCTTTATTTTCTCCTTCCGCTGATTGTGAGAATAAAAAAGCAGATAATCGGCTTCTGTTTACTTCCGTGATCAGCTGTTGGCTGAGAGCTGATCATGTGATAAAGTGCCGCAGCGATTGGCTCTTTACCCTGTTCTGTGATCAGCTGAGTGGGAAGAACTCGATGATTGGAGAGCGCGCCGCAGGGGGCACGTGAGCGGCACCATCACGGGAGGACATCTGTGGTCTCCCTCCCACCACCGGAAGGCCGCGCTGTAACAGTCTTTCTATAGTGCCGGTGGAAAGTAGTTAACGGCTTGCCGACCAGCCGCCGCGGTTGTACTGCGGAAACGCGGCTCTGCGAATCGCCGTCATGTTACGTTGCTTCCATATTCAGCCACTAGGGGCGCGCGTGCTCGTCCATGAAACCGATGCCATCACCCGGAGAACAGCGATCTGTGTGTTTCTTATCTGAGGGGAGAAGAGACAGATCATCTGTTCACACAGAGTATGAAGAGCCATCTGTCATCTCCCCTACACAGTCCCCTCCCCCCCTTCAGTTAGAACATGTAGTAGAGGACGCATTAACCCCTTGATCGCCCCCTAGTGTTAACCCCTTCCCTGCCAGTGACATGTTTACAGTAATTGATGCATATTTATAGCATTGATCGCTGTATAAATGCCAATAGTCCCAAAAAATGTGTCAAAATTGTCCGACGTGTCCGCCATGTTGCCGTCCCGGTAAAAGTTGCAAGTCGCCGGCATTACTAGTAAAAATAATAAAATAATAAATATGCCATAACTATCCCTATTTTGTAGACGCTTTACCTTTTGCGTAAACCAATCAATATACACTTATTGATTTTTTTTTTTCTACAAAAATATGTAGAATACGTGTCGGCCTAAACTGGGGAAAAAATATTTTTTATATATCTTTGGGGGATATTTATTATAGCAAAAAGTAAAAAAAACATTGCTTTGTTTTATATTTTGTTTTCAAAATTGTCGCTTTTTTTGTTTATAACGCAAAAAAGAAAAAATGAAGAGGCGATTAAATACCTCCAAAAGAAAGCTCTATTTGTGGTGGGGGGGGGGGGGCATTTATTTATTTATTTATTTTTGGATGCTACGTCACCCAACTGCATAATGGTCAGTTAAAGCGACACAGTGCTGAATTGCAAAAAGTTCTCTGGTCAGGAGGGGGGGTAAAATCTTTCGGGGCTGAAGCGGTTAAAGTGGTTGTAAAAAGAAAAAGCACCTGGGTGCAGCAGCCCCCTCCTTATACTTACCTGAGCCAGTAATGTGCAGGAGGTCAGTGGCTCTCCCGGGTCTCTTCTCATTCATTGGCTCTGTATACTGTCAATCTGAGATAATGAGAGGGGGGGGGGCTGAGCTGCACTCTGTGACTGGGCACACCGAGCAATAACTTGGGATGGAGCCCTGCTCAGGTGCCCCCCAGAGCAAGCAGCTGGGAAGGTCTGTAATTATGAACTGGTAATAACGGGAAGAACTACTCATGAAATAGACCTTTCAGATGGTGAGTTGGGCGGGGGGCGGTAAAAACAGGCATCTGATGTAGTTTTGCAGTCTGGATGTTTGGGACTGAGCAGTATAGAGGTATATAGTGTAAGCTTTGTGCTGTCAGTGTGATCTCCCGCCCCGGGATTGGAGAGGTCTGTGCTGCTCACATAACATTGTCTCGCCTCTTCTGGCTGATTTCTGAGGTGCTGCGGCCCGATTCCTCCCATGATCACAATTAGGGTTGTCACCTTTTCTTCACCTCAAACCCAAACACTTGATCGGTGCACACCAATTTTTATTATAGTATAAACTATAGATATATTTTGGTATTAAATAATATTTCTAATCATATGAAGTTAATAACAAGAGTCCCCCTTTACGTCAGAGTCCACGGAGTCCCCCCTTTATATCTGAACTCACAGAGTTCCCTTTCACTCTAAGGGGGGACTCTGCAGACTCTGATGTAAGGGAGAATTCTGGGGACTCTAACATAAGGGATGCTCTGGGAACCCTGATTTAAGGGGGGACACTGAGAACACTGATGTATGGAGAGAACCCTGATTTACCTTAGTGTACTCTCTCAGAGGCAGGAGAGAGAAGGGGTAGACTTCAGACACGGAGGGATGGTGAGCTCACTCACCCTTTGGAAGTCAGCACCTCTCATCCAAATGTATCTGAGGCTGCTGGGCTTCAAATTTTCGGCCCCCACTTTCCTTTTTCTGAGGCACAGCACCAGGCATTGGAATGTGGGCAGACAAAGAGGAGTAGGGGGTGGGGGGAAGAGGTGCAGATTGAGCCCTCTCTCCTCTCCTGTCTGTGTGTGTTTTGTTGGGGAAGAGGGAATTGTTAGTGCTGGCTTTGGGCTGTGTGAAAGAGAGTGTTACAGACACTCTCAGCTTAGACAACTGCAGCCAGCAACCCAGCTGGGAGGCCATAGTACAGTTTAAATAATGTGTCTGGGTCTCAGACAGTCTGAAACCCGGACACATGATTCCAAACCCGAACTGTCCGGGTGAATCCTGGACAGGTGGCAACCCTAATCACAATAGTCTCTCTAGGGCTGAAACAACTAATCCATTATGAAATGAATCGATTCCTATTTTCATAATCGATGAATCGGCCGGTAACCTAATGGGTTAAAAAAACCTAAAATGAGCCCTTTATAATACAAAGATAGCAAATAATCGCTACTATAAATATTCCTGTCACTGTTCTAAAGTAAAAAATGAACCCCTTTCAGTAGTGATTATCGGCTTTTTCTACTATAAAGGGCTCATTTTAGTTTTTTAGTTTTTAACCCCATTATGTTACTAAACGCGTTAGACCCGGTTCACATCTATGCGTTTTTGGTGCTTTTTGCAGAAATGCACTGCAGTTCATTTCCATGGTTTCCTATGGGACACGTTCACATCTGAAAGGGGCGGGGACTTTTAAACGCAAAATAATGCTTTATTGGTTCAATATACTTCAATGGAGAAGCTGCAGAAAAGCGTGTCATGTGTTTTTGCAGCAATTTGTGTGCCCAAAAAAAATGTAAAAATACAAATTGCAGAAAAATCACGTGCGCAAAAATCAAAACGCACAGCAAAAGGCACTGCAGAAACAGATCAAAAGCAAACTGCATAGGTGTGTACCGAGCCTTGTGCTGACCACACCGATCAATTTTCAGATGAGAATATTCAGACTAAAAATCTTTCTACATTCGCTGAATGAAAGAATTTTGTTTGAAATTTTCACTTGTTTTTAAAATGAAGGTAATATCTGAATGAAAACCACATCCACTGTCTGAAAATTCCTTCCACTAAGACCTTTTCTGTTATTTCTACATTTTCCCCTCACTGTGGTTGAAAATGAACGTCAATTTGATCCACTTTTTTTTTTTTAAGGTTATTAAGCGATTAATCGGCCAACTAATGGATGGTGAAAATAATGGTTAGTTGCAGCCCTAATTCTCTCCCAGTGTTGCTGGGAGAAACCTTGAAACACAACGTACATCCTCCAAGCTAATGAAGCCAATCCTCTTTTATTCACAGATGTGTCCATCACCAACGTTCGCCATCCCAGCTTCACCATTCATGCAGAAGTTTGCTTATGGAACCCGTGTCAGCGTTTACCTGATGAAAAGGTCAGCTCAGCATTCATCATCTTGTTTTGTCGGAGAATAAAGGTGGGGGGAGGGGGAGAATGTTCCAAAATAGATGACAAAGTAGGACGTGTTACTAGTCAGCAAATCTAGGACAGGTAAGTCCTGCATATTGGTGACTACATATCGGAAGTGAAGGCCGGGTTCACACTTGTGGGAATTGGATGAGGGTTTCCCCGCATCCATTTCACATGACGGGAGAGTGTGACCGGCTGTCATTGGAGCCGCTTCACACATCTCCGGGGCGGCTACAGAGCGCACTGCAGAAGGGTCCGGTGTGTCTTTGGCTGTTTTCAGGTCTGAATTGAGGCAAAATTCTGCCCCCCCCCATAAAAAACGGAGAACAGGGGCGCTCCACAAACTGTGTGAACCCAGCCTTAAATCGGAGCTCCGCCCAAAAGGGATGTACTGCTTTTACCACCCCCCATTACCTAGTTTCAACAGGTTCCTGCACCCACTTCTGCTTGGGCAGAAGTTCTCACCCCTCCCCCCTGCGATTTTCTGGGAAACGTCACAGGTCCCAGAAGATTGCATGACCTGTGGAGAGGCAGCCGCCTTTTCCAGGCTTTACTGTCTCAGGGCCGCTCTGTGCAGTTAAGTAGTATAACATGTTCTTCTAAAGTCTGTGGTTTTTTGTTTATTGAAAAACATAATTTTAAGGTTCAAAGCAAGTTTCTCGGCCCCCTAGTATTTCTGGCTATGGCCAATGTAAGTAAGGGCTAATCATTTATGTAGAATTTACAGAAGCAGCTGGGACTGGTGTCTAGCTATGGGGAGGAGTGGAGGATCAGCCCTGCTTTAACCACTTAAGGACCGCCTCGCGCCAATATATACGTCGGCAGAATGGCACGGCTGGACACAATCACGTACCGGTACGTGATTCTTTAAGTGCCCAGCCGTGGGTCGGGAGCGCGCGGCTGGCTCCCGACCCGGTCCTGTGATCTGTGGCCGCGGGACCAGCGGACCCGATCGCCGCTGGTGTCCCGCGATCGGGTCACAGAGCTGAAGAAGGAGGAGAGGTCTGTGTAAACAAGCCTCTCCCCGTGCTTCCCTGAGGGGCTGTCACCGATCGTCTCTTGTTCTGGGCGCGTCTCCGATCTCAGTAAAGAAACATCGGCTCTTTACCCATGTGATCAGCTGTGTCCAATCATATGTAAACAAGGAAATGGCAGTTATCTGCTTGACTCTCTCACTGAAAGAGTGGGAGGAGAGAGCCGATCAGCAGCATTTCCTCACAGGGGAGACCTGTACATATCATCGGTGCCGCCTCATCTGTGTCCCATCGGTGCCACCTCATCTGTGTCCCATCGGTGCCACCTCATCTGTGCCCCATCGGTGTCGCCTCATCTGTGCCCCATCGGTGTCGCCTCATCTGTGCCCCATCTGTACCCCATCGGTGCCGCCTCATCTGTACCCCATCGGTGCCGCCTCATCTGTGCCCCATCTGTACCCCATCGGTGCTGCCTCATCTGTACCCCATCGGTGCCGCCTCATCTGTGCCCCATCTGTACCCCATCGGTGCCGCCTCATCTGTACCCCATCGGTGCAGGAGAAAAATGACTTATTTACAACATTTTCTAACAGAAACAGACTTTTTTTTGTTTGTTTGTTTTACAATATTTGGTCTTGAGTATTGAGGTGGTTAATGGCCCCTTTTCATATCCACCAAATCCTCTACAATTCTGCGGCAGTGCTTAGTATTATTCTTAAAATCAATTCCTGTGTCCCCATGGAGCTCCTTGGATTTCAGGCCCCTAAATGTGTCACATCTTCTTCTCTCTAATGGACAACGAAGCTCTTGATTCGAATGTCAAATGCTAGTTTGTACTGGTCCGAGGAGCTGGCATTTTACAGCTGTGTGATGGGAGGAAGATGATTTTCTTTTTCTTTAAACTCCCATCAAGTAGGGCTATGTGGTAGACTTTAAATTCTGATTCTGATTGTGCCGTCTGTAATCAATAACTGTTCATCTCCATTCTCTGTCCAGAGGAATCCTTCATGGATGACTTTGATGAGGGCGCTTATTACGAAGCTTTGGGCACGAGACCAGCACTTAACATGGACAAGCTGGATGAGTCCTACCAGAAGGTGATTGAATTGTTCTTCGTGTGCACCAGCGAGAACCCCAAGGAACGGCCTTCTGCACCTCCAATTGTGGAGGCCTTGGAAGCGCAGGGGGTCAAGTAGTCATTTAGAATTCTGTTTAAAGGTTTCTGTTGGAATGGTTTTAATGTTTTTAACTATGAGAAGGCAGCTTTGTGTTGCTGTAATGTTTTCTAGAATGGTAGATTAGAGCAATGGTGAGCTCTGCTCTTCATCAGAGGTACTAATGCTGCCATATGAGGCTAGAAGTAAACTCAGCAGTTATGTCCCACGTAGCAGGTCCCTGACATCATGTATGTCATTCCAATGTGAAAGTATTGCTGGCCTTGCTGTATATAGCACTGAGGCACACAAACCTACCTCTAGCCAATGATGGTGCCACCTTTTGGAGTCTTCCTGAAGACACTTCTGCTGCCCCCATCCATCATGGTCACATCCTATAAGGCACATGCCCAGCCCAGCTTTTATTTTAGAATAACTGTGGCAACCAGGTATTACAAGGGTGTTTGGGTGCTGGAGGTAGGGTTTGATTTGTACAAAACCTAAACGTGATACAAGGTGCACTTTCATATGGGGGGAAAGTGTAAATGGAGAGTTTACTTCCCACTTTACCTCCAGCAACCCCTTTGCAGTTCTCTACACATAACTGCAGCAAACAGCCCTCAAGTACCTATTGACTTATGTAAGCTGCCCTAAGGTCCTACCAGGCTGCTGTATGCCAGATACTTCTAGTTCTGAGCCATGGTTGGGATTTCTTTGTAAATCTGAGACATTGATTGGCTGCTCAGACCAAGGAAGATACTTTTTGGGCCTTTGCATAGCATAGAACCTGTTCCTCCTGCCCTACTAGAAGTATTAAAGAAAAAAGCTGGAGGGAGTTTGCTTGTAGGCACGGCCTGCTGTCCTCTCCAAGATGGCTGCCTGGAGCTCATAGCAGAAGATGATTAGTCTTTAGTAGGTTCCTGCTGGTGTTTTGTCAGATTAGGCGAACCGTCAAAGTGTAACGCAAGTGACGTTTCGTCGCCGCCATCTTGCTACACCCCACACTTGTCCCTAGTGAGGATACGGTGAGAAGGGGGAAAGCAGACATCTTGTTACACCCCGTACTCCTCCACGGTAAGGATACAGTGAGAAGGGGTAAGGGGACATCTTGTTACACCCCGTACACCTCCACAGTAAGGATACAGTGAGAAGGGGGTAAGCGGACATCTTGTTACACCCCGTACACCTCCACAGTAAGGATACAGTGAGAAGGGGGTAAGGGGACATCTTGTTACACCCCGTACTCCTCCACGGTAAGGATACAGTGAGAACGGGTAAGGGGACATCTTGTTACACCCCGTACACCTCCACAGTAAGGATACAGTGAGAAGGGGGTAAGCGGACATCTTGTTACACCCCGTACACCTCCACAGTAAGGATACAGTGAGAAGGGGGTAAGGGGACATCTTGTTACACCCTGTACACCTCCACGGTAAGGATACAGTGAGAACGGGTAAGGGGACATCTTGTTACACCCCGTACACCTCCACAGTAAGGATACAGTGAGAAGGGGGTAAGGGGACATCTTGTTACACCCCGTACACCTCCACGGTAAGGATACAGTGAGAACGGGTAAGGGGACATCTTGTTACACCCCGTACACCTCCACAGTAAGGATACAGTGAGAAGGGGTAAGCGGACATCTTGTTACACCCCGTACACCTCCACAGTAAGGATACAGTGAGAAGGGGGTAAGGGGGCATCTTGTTACACCCCGTACACCTCCACAGTAAGGATACAGTGAGAAGGGGGTAAGCGGACATCTTGTTACACCCCGTACACCTCCACAGTAAGGATACAGTGAGAAGCTGTAAGCGGACATCTTGCTACACCCCGTACACCTCCACGGTAGGATACAGTGAGAAGGGGTAAGGGGACATCTTGTTACACCCCGTTCACCTCCACAGTAAGGATACAGTGAGAAGGGGGTAAGGGGACATCTTGTTACACCCTGTACACCTCCACAGTAAGGATACTGTGAGAAGGGGGTAAGGGGACATCTTGTTACACCCTGTACACCTCCACGGTAAGGATACAGTGAGAAGGGGGTAAGGGGACATCTTGTTACACCCCGTACACCTCCACGGTAAGGATACAGTGAGAAGGGGGTAAGGGGACATCTTGTTACACCCTGTACACCTCCACAGTAAGGATACTGTGAGAAGGGGGTAAGCGGACATCTTGTTACACCCTGTACACCTCCACAGTAAGGATACAGTGAGAAGGGGGTAAGGGGACATCTTGTTACACCCCGTACACCTCCACAGTAAGGATACAGTGAGAAGGGGGTAAGGGGACATCTTGTTACACCCTGTACACCTCCACGGTAAGGATACTGTGAGAAGGGGGTAAGGGGACATCTTGTTACACCCCGTACTCCTCCACAGTAAGGATACAGTGAGAAGGGGGTAAGGGGACATCTTGTTACACCCCGTACACCTCCACAGTAAGGATACAGTGAGAAGGGGTAAGCGGACATCTTGTTACACCCCGTACACCTCCACGGTAAGGATACAGTGAGAAGGGGGTAAGGGGACATCTTGTTACACCCCGTACACCTCCACGGTAAGGATACAGTGAGAAGGGGGTAAGGGGACATCTTGTTACACCCCGTACACCTCCACGGTAAGGATACAGTGAGAAGGGGGTAAGGGGACATCTTGTTACACCCTGTACACCTCCACGGTAAGGATACTGTGAGAAAGGGTAAGCGGACATCTTGTTACACCCTGTACACCTCCACAGTAAGGATACAGTGAGAAGGGGGTAAGCGGACATCTTGTTACACTCCGTACACCTCCACAGTAAGGATACTGTGAGAAGGGGGTAAGGGGACATCTTGTTACACCCCGTACACCTCCACAGTAAGGATACAGTGAGAAGGGGGTAAGCGGACATCTTGTTACACCCCGTACACCTCCACGGTAAGGATACAGTGAGAAGGGGGTAAGCGGACATCTTGTTACACCCCGTACACCTCCACAGTAAGGATACAGTGAGAAGGGGTAAGCGGACATCTTGTTACACCCCGTACACCTCCACAGTAAGGATACAGTGAGAAGGGGTAAGCGGACATCTTGTTACACCCCGTACACCTCCACAGTAAGGATACTGTGAGAAGGGGGTAATGGGACATCTTGTTACACCCCGTACACCTCCACAGTAAGGATACAGTGAGAAGGGGGTAAGGGGACATCTTGTTACACCCCGTACACCTCCACAGTAAGGATACAGTGAGAAGGGGTAAGGGGACATCTTGTTACACCCCGTACACCTCCACAGTAGGGATACAGTGAGAAGGGGGTAAGGGGACATCTTGTTACACCCTGTACACCTCCACAGTGAGGATACTGTGAGAAGGGGGTTAGCGGACATCTTGTTACACCCTGTACACCTCCACAGTAAGGATACAGTGAGAAGCTGTAAGCGGACATCTTGCTACACCCCGTACACCTCCACGGTAGGATACAGTGAGAAGGGGTAAGGGGACATCTTGTTACACCCCGTTCACCTCCACAGTAAGGATACAGTGAGAAGGGGGTAAGGGGACATCTTGTTACACCCTGTACACCTCCACGGTAAGGATACAGTGAGAAGGGGGTAAGGGGACATCTTGTTATACCCCGTACACCTCCACGGTAAGGATACAGTGAGAAGGGGGTAAGGGGACATCTTGTTACACCCTGTACACCTCCACAGTAAGGATACAGTGAGAAGGGGGTAAGCGGACATCTTGTTACACCCCGTACACCTCCACAGTAAGGATACAGTGAGAAGCTGTAAGCGGACATCTTGCTACACCCCGTACACCTCCACGGTAGGATACAGTGAGAAGGGGTAAGGGGACATCTTGTTACACCCCGTTCACCTCCACAGTAAGGATACAGTGAGAAGGGGGTAAGGGGACATCTTGTTACACCCTGTACACCTCCACAGTAAGGATACTGTGAGAAGGGGGTAAGGGGACATCTTGTTACACCCTGTACACCTCCACGGTAAGGATACAGTGAGAAGGGGGTAAGGGGACATCTTGTTACACCCCGTACACCTCCACGGTAAGGATACTGTGAGAAGGGGGTAAGCGGACATCTTGTTACACCCTGTACACCTCCACAGTAAGGATACAGTGAGAAGGGGGTAAGGGGACATCTTGTTACACCCCGTACACCTCCACGGTAAGGATACAGTGAGAAGGGGGTAAGGGGACATCTTGTTACACCCTGTACACCTCCACAGTAAGGATACTGTGAGAAGGGGGTAAGCGGACATCTTGTTACACCCTGTACACCTCCACAGTAAGGATACAGTGAGAAGGGGGTAAGGGGACATCTTGTTACACCCCGTACACCTCCACAGTAAGGATACAGTGAGAAGGGGGTAAGGGGACATCTTGTTACACCCTGTACACCTCCACAGTAAGGATACTGTGAGAAGGGGGTAAGGGGACATCTTGTTACACCCTGTACACCTCCACAGTAAGGATACTGTGAGAAGGGGGTAAGGGGACATCTTGTTACACCCTGTACACCTCCACGGTAAGGATACAGTGAGAAGGGGGTAAGGGGACATCTTGTTACACCCCGTACACCTCCACTGTAAGGATACAGTGAGAAGGGGGTAAGCGGACATCTTGTTACACCCCGTACACCTCCACAGTAAGGATACAGTGAGAAGCTGTAAGCGGACATCTTGCTACACCCCGTACACCTCCACGGTAGGATACAGTGAGAAGGGGTAAGGGGACATCTTGTTACACCCCGTTCACCTCCACAGTAAGGATACAGTGAGAAGGGGGTAAGGGGACATCTTGTTACACCCTGTACACCTCCACGGTAAGGATACAGTGAGAAGGGGGTAAGGGGACATCTTGTTACACCCTGTACACCTCCACGGTAAGGATACTGTGAGAAAGGGTAAGCGGACATCTTGTTACACCCTGTACACCTCCACAGTAAGGATACAGTGAGAAGGGGGTAAGCGGACATCTTGTTACACTCCGTACACCTCCACAGTAAGGATACTGTGAGAAGGGGGTAAGGGGACATCTTGTTACACCCCGTACACCTCCACAGTAAGGATACAGTGAGAAGGGGGTAAGCGGACATCTTGTTACACCCCGTACACCTCCACGGTAAGGATACAGTGAGAAGGGGGTAAGCGGACATCTTGTTACACCCCGTACACCTCCACAGTAAGGATACAGTGAGAAGGGGTAAGCGGACATCTTGTTACACCCCGTACACCTCCACAGTAAGGATACAGTGAGAAGGGGTAAGCGGACATCTTGTTACACCCCGTACACCTCCACAGTAAGGATACTGTGAGAAGGGGGTAATGGGACATCTTGTTACACCCCGTACACCTCCACAGTAAGGATACAGTGAGAAGGGGGTAAGGGGACATCTTGTTACACCCCGTACACCTCCACAGTAAGGATACAGTGAGAAGGGGTAAGGGGACATCTTGTTACACCCCGTACACCTCCACAGTAGGGATACAGTGAGAAGGGGGTAAGGGGACATCTTGTTACACCCTGTACACCTCCACAGTGAGGATACTGTGAGAAGGGGGTTAGCGGACATCTTGTTACACCCTGTACACCTCCACAGTAAGGATACAGTGAGAAGCTGTAAGCGGACATCTTGCTACACCCCGTACACCTCCATGGTAGGATACAGTGAGAAGGGGTAAGGGGACATCTTGTTACACCCTGTACACCTCCACAGTAAGGATACTGTGAGAAGGGGGTAAGGGGACATCTTGTTACACCCTGTACACCTCCACGGTAAGGATACAGTGAGAAGGGGGTAAGGGGACATCTTGTTACACCCCGTACACCTCCACTGTAAGGATACAGTGAGAAGGGGGTAAGCGGACATCTTGTTACACCCCGTACACCTCCACAGTAAGGATACAGTGAGAAGCTGTAAGCGGACATCTTGCTACACCCCGTACACCTCCACGGTAGGATACAGTGAGAAGGGGTAAGGGGACATCTTGTTACACCCCGTTCACCTCCACAGTAAGGATACAGTGAGAAGGGGGTAAGGGGACATCTTGTTACACCCTGTACACCTCCACGGTAAGGATACAGTGAGAAGGGGGTAAGGGGACATCTTGTTACACCCCGTACACCTCCACGGTAAGGATACAGTGAGAAGGGGGTAAGGGGACATCTTGTTACACCCTGTACACCTCCACGGTAAGGATACTGTGAGAAAGGGTAAGCGGACATCTTGTTACACCCTGTACACCTCCACAGTAAGGATACAGTGAGAAGGGGGTAAGCGGACATCTTGTTACACTCCGTACACCTCCACAGTAAGGATACTGTGAGAAGGGGGTAAGGGGACATCTTGTTACACCCCGTACACCTCCACAGTAAGGATACAGTGAGAAGGGGGTAAGCGGACATCTTGTTACACCCCGTACACCTCCACGGTAAGGATACAGTGAGAAGGGGGTAAGCGGACATCTTGTTACACCCCGTACACCTCCACAGTAAGGATACAGTGAGAAGGGGTAAGCGGACATCTTGTTACACCCCGTACACCTCCACAGTAAGGATACAGTGAGAAGGGGTAAGCGGACATCTTGTTACACCCCGTACACCTCCACAGTAAGGATACTGTGAGAAGGGGGTAATGGGACATCTTGTTACACC